>NC_141693.1:2034735038-2035417538 GCF_964263255.1 Lissotriton vulgaris
CAGAATCACAGCCAAACAAGGAACAAACAGCCACAAGTACACTGGAGCCACCACCATCACTACAACAGAATCAGAGTCGAAGAAAGAACAAACAGCCACAAGTACACTGGAGCCACCACCATCACTACAACAGAATCAGAGCCAAGCAAGGAACAAACAGCCACAAGTACACTGGAGCCACCACCATCACTACACAGAATCACAGCCAAACAAGGAACAAACAGCCACAAGTACACTGGAGCCACCACCATCACTACAACAGAATCAGAGTCGAAGAAAGAACAAACAGCCACAAGTACACTGGAGCCACCACCATCACTACAACAGAATCAGAGCCAAGCAAGGAACAAACAGCCACAAGTACACTGGAGCCACCACCATCACTACAACAGAATCAGAGCCAAGCAAAGAACAAACAGCCACAAGTACACTGGAGCCACCACCATCACTACAACAGAATCAGAGCCAAGCAAAGAACAAACAGACACAAGTACACTGGAGCCACCACCATCACTACAACAGAATCAGAGCCAAACAAGGAACAAACTGCCACAAGTACACTGGAGCCACCACCATCACTACAACAGAATCAGAGCCAAACAAAGAACAAACAGCCACAAGTACACTGGAGCCACCACCATCACTACAACAGAATCAGAGCCAAGCAAGGAACAAACAGCCACAAGTACACTGGAGCCACCACCATCACTACACAGAATCAGAGCCAAACAAAGAACAAACAGCCACAAGTACACTGGAGCCACCACCATCACTACACAGAATCAGAGCCAAACAAGGAACAAACAGCCACAAGTACACTGGAACCACCACCATCACTACACAGAATCAGAGCAAAGCAAAGAACAAACAGCCACAAGTACACTGGAGCCACCACCATCACTACAACAGAATCAGAGCCAAGCAAGGAACAAACAGCCACAAGTACACTGGAGCCACCACCATCACTACACAGAATCAGAGCTGAAGAAAGAACAAACAGCCACAAGTACACTGGAACCACCACCATCACTACACAGAATCAGAGCCAAGCAAGGAACAAACAGCCACAAGTACACTGGAGCCACCACCATCACTACACAGAATCAGAGCCAAGCAAGGAACAAACAGCCACAAGTACACTGGAGCCACCACCATCACTACACAGAATCAGAGCCAAGCAAAGAACAAACAGCCACAAGTACACTGGAGCCACCACCATCACTACACAGAATCAGAGCCAAACAAAGAACAAACAGCCACAAGTACACTGGAGCCACCACCATCACTACACAGAATCAGAGCCAAACAAAGAACAAACAGCCACAAGTACACTGGAGCCACCACCATCACTACACAGAATCAGAGCCAAACAAAGAACAAACAGCCACAAGTACACTGGAACCACCACCATCACTACACAGAATCAGAGCCAAACAAAGAACAAACAGCCACAAGTACACTGGAGCCACCACCATCACTACACAGAATCAGAGCCAAACAAAGAACAAACAGCCACAAGTACACTGGAACCACCACCATCACTACACAGAATCAGAGCCAAGCAAGGAACAAACAGCCACAAGTACACTGGAGCCACCACCATCACTACACAGAATCAGAGCCAAGCAAGGAACAAACAGCCACAAGTACACTGGAGCCACCACCATCACTACACAGAATCAGAGCCAAGCAAAGAACAAACAGCCACAAGTACACTGGAGCCACCACCATCACTACACAGAATCAGAGCCAAGCAAAGAACAAACAGCCACAAGTACACTGGAGCCACCACCATCACTACACAGAATCAGAGCCAAACAAAGAACAAACAGCCACAAGTACACTGGAGCCACCACCATCACTACACAGAATCAGAGCCGCAGAAAGAACAAACAGCCACAAGTACACTGGAGCCACCACCATCACTACACAGAATCAGAGCCGCAGAAAGAACAAACAGCCACAAGTACACTGGAGCCACCACCATCACTACACAGAATCAGAGCCAAACAAAGAACAAACAGCCACAAGTACACTGGAGCCACCACCATCACTACACAGAATCAGAGCCGCAGAAAGAACAAACAGCCACAAGTACACTGGAGCCACCACCATCACTACACAGAATCAGAGCCAAACAAAGAACAAACAGCCACAAGTACACTGGAGCCACCACCATCACTACACAGAATCAGAGCCGAAGAAAGAACAAACAAGCCCCCACCAGCCACCGGGCAGGTCCCTGTGAATTTAAGGGACCATACCCCATCGACAAAGACTTGGGGGCGCTCCGCAGGGGCATGTCATTATATGTTTTATTATGATTTGTAAGGAGCGCTCATGACCTGGGAGGGCACGAGGTGCCCTAGAAGCTGGGAACTGGACTGCCTGGCTGGAGCCTCCAGGCTGAACAGCCAGCTCCAGTTTCCGTCTGAATTCTAGCAGGGGGCAGGCGGCTCTGATGGGCAGAGGGAGCTTGAGGGAGGGCTTTAGAAGAGTGAAGTGAGAGAGGGCACGCTCCCCTGCAGGGGATCGGGCAAGGAGCAGGCCAGCTGGTCTGAGGTATCTGGACAGAATGTGCACCTTGGCAGTTTTAAGTAACATTAGACAATATTTATTTTGATCATCTATCAAGAACATTAAATGTATTAGTTCATTACATTTTTATAAACAGTAATGTCTTCAAATTCTACATTTTATTGTTTGCCATTCAAACTAAGATTCTATACTAAGTTTACCATTCCAAAATGGCGACAACCTCATCGCCGAATGAGTGCTTCTGGGTCTTTTGAGGAAAGTGTTTAACGCTCTGAGCTGTAGCATGCGGCCCTATGTACTCTTCTGCGTCTGAGTGACTCTGGTCATGTGGGTGGCACCCGTTAATATAGCAAGATGCTACTGTGTGTGACCTGACCTCAGGGTCAGACTGGGACACAGCATAGGCCCAGCACCAAAATAAAATAGATCCCAATTCACGAACCAGAGAGCTAGAAAAGTATTGCTATCAGGGAAATCAACTATAAAAACTGTCCGACAACTGCTAAAACCGACCCACACACTGGTCTGTCAGAACAGCCCATTGGGCACTACAAGATTGCCCTGTAGGCCAGTCCGACCCTGCCTGATCTTCGAACACACCCTAGTTCCAGCACAACAGGATATAATCTGCCATACATATGATATTTGGCATACACTTACCCGACGCCCTTTCAAGCCTCTTGTCCCAGGGGGGCCGCGTGGTCCCGGGGCACCCTGCAATATTAAACATCACTTTTAGAATCACTGATTTCAACATTCTTTATCTTAAAATACGAACATGGGCAGTGGTGACTGTGAGGCTGTGACCAGTTGGTGTGGGTCAGTCATATCCAACCCACGGATCTGACTCCGCTCAGAGGTGTAGACACGAATGCAGGCGGCTGGATGGTGGTGCAAGCCTCCCAAAATGTTCACGAAATTAAGTTGATTTTATTTCATCCATCTTCGATGGCTAAAAAGAAAACATTGAAATGGAACCTCATGGGTTCTAGGCACAAGGAGTGCTGGTGGCTCCTGAGATCCACCCGCTGCTGGTCAATGGGGCACTGTGGGGCTTCACCAGGAGGACACTGTAAGACAGTTAGCGTGCACTAGCCCGGCTCTACCCTGCCCACAGGCAGGACTAGAAGTATGTGTCAAATGCTACATGGATAGGGCGACGGACATATGATACACAGACTATACGGACAGTACAAGGGTCACATAATACACAGCCAACATGGATAGGGCCACGGTCACGATGCAGAGACCACATAGATAGGGTGATAATCCTGGACTCAAATGAACTGAGGTATTCTAGAGTCACACTGTTGCCCTGAGTTGAATTATTCTAGAGTCACACTGTTGCCCTGAGTTGGGGTATTCTAGAGTTGCACTGTTGCCCTGAGTTGGGGTATTCTAGAGTTGCACAGTTACCCAGAGCTGAGGTATTCTAGAGTTGCACTGTTGCCCTGAGCTGAGGTATTCTAGAGTTGCACTGTTGCCCTGAGTTGGGACAGGCAGGACTAGAAGTATGTGTCAAATGCTACATGGATAGGGCGACGGACATATGATACACAGACTATACGGACAGTACCAGGGTCACATAATACACAGCCAACATGGATAGGGCCACGGTCACGATGCAGAGACCACATAGATAGGGTGATAATCCTGGACTCAAATGAACTGAGGTATTCTAGAGTCACACTGTTGCCCTGAGTTGAATTATTCTAGAGTCACACTGTTGCCCTGAGTTGGGGTATTCTAGAGTTGCACTGTTGCCCTGAGTTGGGGTATTCTAGAGTTGCACAGTTACCCAGAGCTGAGGTATTCTAGAGTTGCACTGTTGCCCTGAGCTGAGGTATTCTAGAGTTGCACTGTTGCCCTGAGTTGGGGTATTCTAGAGTTGGACTGTTACTCTGTGCTGGGTTATTCTAGAGTCACACTGTTACCCAGAGCTGAGGTATTCTAGAGCCGCACTGTTACGCTGAGTTCAGGTATTCTAGAGATGCACTGTTGCCCTGAGTTGGGGTATTCTAGACTTGCACTGTTGCCCTGAGTTGGGGTATTCTAGAGATGCACTGTTGCCCTGAGTTGGGGTATTCTAGAGTTGCACAGTTACCCAGAGCTGAGGTATTCTAGAGTCGCACTGTTGCCCTGAGCTGAGGTATTCTAGAGTTGCACTGTTGCCCTGAGTTGAATTATTCTAGAGTTGCACTGTTGCCCTGAGATGAGGTATTCTAGAGTCACACTGTTGCCCTGAGTTGAATTATTCTAGAGTTGCACTGTTGCCCTGAGCTGGGGTATTCTAGAGTTGCACTGTTGCCCTGAGCTGAGGTATTTTAGAGTTGCACTGTTGCCCTGAGTTGGGGTATTCTAGAGTTGCACTGTTGCCCTAAGCTGAGATATTCTAGAGTTGCACTGCTACCCTGAGCTGGGGTGTTCTAGAGCCGCACTGTTGCCCTGAGCTGAGGAATTCTAGAGTCGCACCATTACCCTGAGCTGAGGTATTCTAGTGTTGCACTGTTGCCCTGAGTTGAATTATTCTAGAGTTGCACTGTTGCCCTGAGCTGAGGTATTCTAGAGTCGCACCGTTACCCTGAGCTGAGGTATTCTAGAGTTGTACTGTTGCCCTGAGCGGAGGTATTCTAGAGTCGCACTGGTGCCCTGAGTTGAATTATTCTAGAGTTGCACTGTTGCCCTGAGCTGGGGTATTCTAGAGTTGCACTGTTGCCCTGAGTTGGGGTATTCTAGAGTTGCACTGTTGCCCTGAGTTGATTTATTCTAGAGTTCCACTGTTACCCTGAGCTGAGTTATTGTAGAGTTGCACTGTTACCCTGAGCTGAGGTATTCTAGAGTGGCACTGTTGCCCTGAGTTGAATTATTCTAGAGTTGCACTGTTGCCCTGAGCTGGGGTATTCTAGAGTTGCACTGTTGCCCTGAGTTGGGGTATTCTAGAGATGCACTGTTGCCCTGAGCTGAGGAATTCTAGAGTAGCACTGTTGCCCTGAGCTGAGGTATTCTAAAGTCGCACCGTTACCCTGAGCTGAGGTATTCTAGAGTTGCACTGTTGCCCTGAGTTGAATTATTCTAGAGTTGCACTGTTGCCCTGAGCTGAGGTATTCTAGAGTTGCACTGTTGCCCTGAGTTGAATTATTCTAGAGTTGCACTGTTGCCCTGAGCTGGGGTATTCTAGAGTCGCACTGTTGCCCTGAGCTGAGGTATTCTAGAGCCTTGAAGACCTGGCTATTCAGACAAGCATTTTCATAATTCTCTTCCCTCTATGTTCATGTTATTGCTGATCATAGCGCCAAGCAACCAATCGGTGATAGTGCGCTCTAGAAATATTTTAATAACATAACATAACATAACATATTCTCAAGTTGCACTGTTGCCCTGAGCTGAGATATTCTAGAGTCGCACTGTTGCCCTGAGCTGAGGAATTCTAGAGTAGCACTGTTGCCCTGAGCTGAGGTATTCTAGAGTCGCACCGTTACCCTGAGCTGAGGAATTCTAGAGTTGCACCGTTACCCTGAGCTGAGGTATTCTAGAGTTGCACTGTTACCCTCAGCTGAGGTATTCTAGAGTTGCACTGTTGCCCTGAGCTGAGGTATTCTAGAGTTGCACCGTTACCCTGAGCTGAGGTATTCTAGAGTTGCACTGTTGCCCTGAGTTGAATTATTCTACAGTTGCACTGTTACCCTGTGTTGAGTTATTCTAGAGTTGCACCGTTACCCTGAGCCTGGGTATTCTAGAGCCGCACTGTTACCCTGAGCTGTGGTATTCTAGAGTTGCAGTGTTGCCCTGAGTTGAGGTATTCCAGAGTCGCACTGTTACACTGAGCTGTGGTATTCTAGAGTTGCACTGTTGCCCTGAGCTGTGGTATTCTAGAGTTGCACTGTTAACCTGAGCTGTGGTATTCTAGAGTTGCACTGTTGCCCTGAGGTGGGGTATTCTAGAGCCGCACTGTTACCCTGAGCTGTGGTATTCTAGAGTCACACTTTTACCCTGAGCTGTGGTATTCTAGAGTTGCACTGTTGCCCTGAGTTGGGGTATTCTAGAGCTGCACTGTTAACCTGAGCTGTGGTATTCTAGAGTCGCACTGTTGCCCTGAGTTGGGGTATTCTAGAGCCGCACTGTTACCCTGAGCTGTGGTACTCCAGAGTCGCACTGTTGCCCTGAGCTGTGGTATTCTAGAGCCGCACTGTTACCCTGAGTTGGGGTGTTCTAGAGCCGCACTGTTACCCTGAGCTGTGGTATTCTAGAGTTGCACTGTTGCCCTGAGCTGTGGTATTCTAGAGTCGCACTGTTGCCCTGAGCTGTGGTATTCTAGAGTCGCACTGTTACCCTGAGCTGTGGTATTGCAGAGTCGCACTGTTGCCCTGAGTTGGGGTATTCCAGAGTTGCACTGTTACCCTGAGCTGTGGTATTCCAGAGTCGCACTGTTGCCCTGGCCTGTGGTATTCTAGAGTCGCACTGTTGCCCTGAGCTGTGGTATTCTAGAGTCGCACTGTTACCCTGAGTTGGGGTGTTCTAGAGCCGCACTGTTACCCTGAGCTGTGGTATTCCAGACTCACACTGTTACCCTGAGTTGGGGTATTCTAGAGCCACACTGTTAACCTGAGCTGTGGTATTCTAGAGCCGCACTGTTATCCTGAGTTGGGGTATTCTAGAGCCGCACTGTTATCCTGAGTTGGGGTATTCTAGAGTCGCACTGTTGCCCTGAGTTGAATTATTCTAGAGTTGCACTGTTGCCCTGAGCTGGGGTATTCTAGAGTCGCACTGTTGCCCTGAGCTGAGGTATTCTAGAGTTGCACTGTTGCCCTGAGTTGGGGTATTCTAGAGTTGCACTGTTGCCCTGAGTTGATTTATTCTAGAGTTCCACTGTTACCCTGAGCTGAGTTATTGTAGAGTTGCACTGTTACCCTGAGCTGAGGTATTCTAGAGTGGCACTGTTGCCCTGAGTTGAATTATTCTAGAGTTGCACTGTTGCCCTGAGCTGGGGTATTCTAGAGTCGCACTGTTGCCCTGAGCTGAGGTATTCTAGAGTTGCACTGTTGCCCTGAGTTGGGGTATTCTAGAGATGCACTGTTGCCCTGAGCTGAGGAATTCTAGAGTAGCACTGTTGCCCTGAGCTGAGGTATTCTAGAGTCGCACCGTTACCCTGAGCTGAGGTATTCTAGAGTTGCACTGTTGCCCTGAGTTGAATTGTTCTAGAGTTGCACTGTTGCCCTGAGTTGAATAATTCTAGAGTTGCACTGTTGCCCTGAGCTGAGGTATTCTAGAGTCGCACTGTTGCCCTGAGTTGAATTATTCTAGAGTTGCACTGTTGCCCTGAGCTGGGGTATTCTAGAGTCGCACTGTTGCCCTGAGCTGAGGTATTCTCAAGTTGCACTGTTTCCCTGAGCTGAATTATTCTAGAGTTGCACCGTTACCCTGAGCTGAGGTATTCTAGAGTCGCACTGTTGCCCTGAGTTGAATTATTCTAGAGTTGCACCGTTACCCTGAGCTGAGGTATTCTAGAGTCGCACTGTTGCCCTGAGTTGAATTATTCTAGAGTTGCACTGTTACCCTGAGCTGAGGTATTCTAGAGTTGCACTGTTGCCCTGAGCTGAGGTATTCTAGAGTTGCACTGTTGCTCTGAGCTGAGGAATTCTAGAGTTGCACCGTTACCCTGAGCTGAGGTATTCTAGAGTTGCACTGTTACCCTCAGCTGAGGTATTCTAGAGTTGCACTGTTGCCCTGAGCTGAGGTATTCTAGAGTTGCACCGTTACCCTGAGCTGAGGTATTCTAGAGTTGCACTGTTGCCCTGAGTTGAATTATTCTAGAGTTGCACTGTTACCCTGTGTTGAGTTATTCTAGAGTTGCACTGTTGCCCTGAGCTGGGGTATTCTAGAGTCGCACTGTTGCCCTGAGCTGAGGTATTCTAGAGTTGCACTGTTGCCCTGAGTTGGGGTATTCTAGAGTTGCACTGTTGCCCTGAGTTGATTTATTCTAGAGTTCCACTGTTACCCTGAGCTGATTTATTGTAAAGTTGCACTGTTACCCTGAGCTGAGGTATTCTAGAGTGGCACTGTTGCCCTGAGTTGAATTATTCTAGAGTTGCACTGTTGCCCTGAGCTGGGGTATTCTAGAGACGCACTGTTACCCTGAGCTGTGGTATTCTAGAGATGCAGTGTTGCCCTGAGTTGAGGTATTCCAGAGTCGCACTGTTACCCTGAGCCGTGGTATTGTAGAGTTGCACTGTTGCCCTGAGCTGTGGTATTCTAGAGTCGCACTGTTACCCTGAGCTGTGGTATTCTAGAGTTGCACTGTTGTCCTGAGGTGGGGTATTCTAGAGCCGCACTGTTACCTTGAGCTGTGGTATTCTAGAGTCGCACTTTTACCCTGAGCTGTGGTATTCTAGAGTTGCACTGTTGCCCTGAGTTGGGGTATTCTAGAGTCGCACTGTTGACCTGAGCTGAGGTATTCTCAAGTTGCACTGTTGCCCTGAGTTGGGGTATTCTAGAGTCGCACTGTTTCCCTGAGCTGAATTATTCTAGAGTTGCACCGTTACCCTGAGCTGAGGTATTCTAGAGTCGCACTGTTGCCCTGAGTTGAATTATTCTAGAGTTGCACCGTTACCCTGAGCTGAGGTATTCTAGAGTCGCACTGTTGCCCTGAGTTGAATTATTCTAGAGTTGCACTGTTACCCTGAGCTGAGGTATTCTAGAGTTGCACTGTTGCCCTGAGCTGAGGTATTCTAGAGTTGCACTGTTGCCCTGAGCTGTGGTATTCTAGAGTCGCACTGTTACCCTGAGCTGTGGTATTCTAGAGTTGGACTGTTGCCCTGAGGTGGGGTATTCTAGAGCTGCACTGTTACCCTGAGCTGTGGTATTCTAGAGTTGCACTTTTACCCTGAGCTGTGGTATTCTAGAGTTGCACTGTTGCCCTGAGTTGGGGTATTCTAGAGCCGCACTGTTAACCTGAGCTGTTGTATTCTAGAGTCGCACTGTTGCCCTGAGTTGGGGTATTCTAGAGCCGCACTGTTACCCTGAGCTGTGGTATTCCAGAGTCGCACTGTTGCCCTGAGCTGTGGTATTCTAGAGTCGCACTGTTGCCCTGAGCTGTGGTATTCTAGAGTCGCACTGTTACCCTGAGTTGGGGTGTTCTAGAGCCGCACTGTTACCCTGAGCTGTGGTATTCCAGACTCACACTGTTACCCTGAGTTGGGGTATTCTAGAGCCGCACTGTTAACCTGAGCTGGGGTATTCTAGAGCCGTACTGTTATCCTGAGTTGGGGTATTCTAGAGCTGCACTGTTATCCTGAGTTGGGGTATTCTAGAGTCGCACTGTTGCCCTGAGTTGAATTATTCTAGAGTTGCACTGTTGCCCTGAGCTGGGGTATTCTAGAGTCGCACTGTTGCCCTGAGCTGAGGTATTCTAGAGTTGCACTGTTGCCCTGAGTTGGGGTATTCTAGAGTTGCACTGTTTCCCTGAGTTGATTTATTCTCAAGTTGCACTGTTACCCTGAGCTGAGTTATTGTAGAGTTGCACTGTTACCCTGAGCTGAGGTATTCTAGAGTGGCACTGTTGCCCTGAGTTGAATTATTCTAGAGTTGCACTGTTGCCCTGAGCAGGGGTATTCTAGAGTCACACTGTTGCCCTGAGCTGAGGTATTCTAGAGTTGCACTGTTGCCCTGAGTTGGGGTATTCTAGAGATGCACTGTTGCCCTGAGCTGAGGAATTCTAGAGTAGCACTGTTGCCCTGAGCTGAGGTATTCTAGAGTCGCACCGTTACCCTGAGCTGAGGTATTCTAGAGTTGCACTGTTGCCCTGAGTTGACTTGTTCTAGAGTTGCACTGTTGCCCTGAGTTGAATGATTCTAGAGTTGCACTGTTGCCCTGAGCTGAGGTATTCTAGAGTCGCACTGTTGCCCTGAGTTGAATTATTCTAGAGTTGCACTGTTGCCCTGAGCTGGGGTATTCTAGAGTCGCACTGTTGCCCTGAGCTGAGGTATTCTCAAGTTGCACTGTTTCCCTGAGCTGAATTATTCTAGAGTTGCACCGTTACCCTGAGCTGAGGTATTCTAGAGTCGCACTGTTGCCCTGAGTTGAATTATTCTAGAGTTGCACCGTTACCCTGAGCTGAGGTATTCTAGAGTCGCACTGTTGCCCTGAGTTGAATTATTCTAGAGTTGCACTGTTACCCTGAGCTGAGGTATTCTAGAGTTGCACTGTTGCTCTGAGCTGACGAATTCTAGAGTTGCACCGTTACCCTGAGCTGAGGTATTCTAGAGTTGCACTGTTACCCTCAGCTGAGGTATTCTAGAGTTGCACTGTTGCCCTGAGCTGAGGTATTCTAGAGTTGCACCGTTACCCTGAGCTGAGGTATTCTAGAGTTGCACTATTGCCCTGAGTTGAATTATTCTAGAGTTGCACTGTTACCCTGTGTTGAGTTATTCTCGAGTTGCACTGTTGCCCTGAGCTGGGGTATTCTAGAGTCGCACTGTTGCCCTGAGCTGAGGAATTCTAGAGTTGCACTGTTGCCCTGAGTTGGGGTATTCTAGAGTTGCACTGTTGCCCTGAGTTGATTTATTCTAGAGTTCCACTGTTACCCTGAGCTGAGTTATTGTAGAGTTGCACTGTTACCCTGAGCTGAGGTATTCTAGAGTGGCACTGTTGCCCTGAGTTGAATTATTCTAGAGTTGCACTGTTGCCCTGAGCTGGGGTATTCTAGAGCCGCACTGTTACCCTGAGCTGTGGTATTCTAGAGTTGCAGTGTTGCCCTGAGTTGAGGTATTCCAGAGTCGCACTGTTACCCTGAGCCGTGGTATTGTAGAGTTGCACTGTTGCCCTGAGCTGTGGTATTCTAGAGTCGCACTGTGACCCTGAGCTGTGGTATTCTAGAGTTGCACTGTTACCCAGAGCTGAGGTATTCTAGAGTTGCACTGTTGCCCTGAGCTGAGGTATTCTAGAGTTGCACTGTTGCCCTGAGCTGAGGAATTCTAGAGTTGCACCGTTACCCTGAGCTGAGGTATTCTAGAGTTGCACTGTTACCCTCAGCTGAGGTATTCTAGAGTTGCACTGTTGCCCTGAGCTGAGGTATTCTAGAGTTGCACCGTTACCCTGAGCTGAGGTATTCTAGAGTTGCACTGTTGCCCTGAGTTGAATTATTCTAGAGATGCACTGTTACCCTGTGTTGAGTTATTCTAGAGTTGCACCGTTACCCTGAGCCTGGGTATTCTAGAGCCGCACTGTTACCCTGAGCTGTGGTATTCTAGAGTTGCAGTGTTGCCCTGAGTTGAGGTATTCCAGAGTCGCACTGTTACCCTGAGCTGTGGTATTCTAGAGTTGCACTGTTGCCCTGAGCTGTGGTATTCTAGAGTCGCACTGTTACCCTGAGCTGTGGTATTCTAGAGTTGGACTGTTGCCCTGAGGTGGGGTATTCTAGAGCCGCACTGTTACCCTGAGCTGTGGTATTCTAGAGTTGCACTTTTACCCTGAGTTGGGGTATTCTAGAGCCGCACTGTTAACCTGAGCTGTTGTATTCTAGAGTCACACTGTTGCCCTGAGTTGGGGTATTCTAGAGCCGCACTGTTACCCTGAGCTGTGGTATTCCAGAGTCGCACTGTTGCCCTGAGCTGTGGTATTCTAGAGTCGCACTGTTGCCCTGAGCTGTGGTATTCTAGAGTCGCACTGTTACCCTGAGTTGGGGTATTCTAGAGCCGCACTGTTAACCTGAGCTGTGGTATTCCAGACTCACACTGTTACCCTGAGTTGGGGTATTCTAGAGCCGCACTGTTGCCTTGAGCTGAGGTATTCTAGAGTTGCACTGTTGCCCTGAGTTGAATTATTCTAGAGTTGCACTGTTACCCTGTGTTGAGTTATTCTAGAGTTGCACCGTTACCCTGAGCCTGTGTATTCTAGAGCCGCACTGTTACCCTGAGCTGTGGTATTCTAGAGTTTCAGTGTTGCCCTGAGTTGAGGTATTCCAGAGTCGCACTGTTACCCTGAGCTGTGGTATTCTAGAGTTGCACTGTTGCCCTGAGCTGTGGTATTCTAGAGTCGCACTGTTACCATGAGCTGTGGTATTCTAGAGTTGCACTGTTGCCCTGAGTTGGGGTATTCTAGAGGTGCACTGTTGCCCTGAGCTGAGGAATTCTAGAGTAGCACTGTTGCCCTGAGCTGACGTATTCTAGAGTCGCACCGTTACCCTGAGCTGAGGTATTCTAGAGTTGCACTGTTGCCCTGAGTTGAATTATTCTAGAGTTGCACTGTTGCCCTGAGTTGAATTTTTCTAGAGTTGCACTGTTGCCCTGAGCTGAGGTATTCTAGAGTCGCACTGTTGCCCTGAGTTGAAGTATTCTAGAGTTGCACAGTTGCCCTGAGCTGGGGTATTCTAGAGTCGCACTGTTGCCCTGAGCTGAGGTATTCTCAAGTTGCACTGCTTCCCTGAGCTGAATTATTCTAGAGTTGCACCGTTACCCTGAGCTGAGGTATTCTAGAGTCGCACTGTTGCCCTGAGTTGAATTATTCTAGAGTTGCACCGTTACCCTGAGCTGAGGTATTCTAGAGTCGCACTGTTGCCCTGAGTTTAATTATTCTAGAGTTGCACTGTTACCCTGAGCTGAGGTATTCTAGAGTTGCACTGTTGCCCTGAGCTGAGGTATTCTAGAGTTGCACTGTTGCCCTGAGCTGAGGAATTCTAGAGTTGCACCGTTACCCTGAGCTGAGGTATTCTAGAGTTGCACTGTTACCCTCAGCTGAGGTATTCTAGAGTTGCACTGTTGCCCTGTGTTGAGTTATTCTAGAGTTGCACCGTTACCCTGAGCCTGGGTATTCTAGAGCCGCACTGTTACCCTGAGCTGTGGTATTCTAGAGTTGCAGTGTTGCCCTGAGTTGAGGTATTCCAGAGTCGCACTGTTACCCTGAGCTGTGGTATTCTAGAGTTGCACTGTTGCCCTGAGCTGTGGTATTCTAGAGTCGCACTGTTACCCTGAGCTGTGGTATTCTAGAGTTGCACTGTTGCCCTGAGCCTGGGTATTCTAGAGCCGCACTGTTACCCTGAGCTGTGGTATTCTAGAGTTGCAGTGTTGCCCTGAGTTGAGGTATTCCAGAGTCGCACTGTTACCCTGAGCTGTGGTATTCTAGAGTTGGACTGTTGCCCTGAGCTGTGGTATTCTAGAGTCGCACTGTTACCCTGAGCTGTGGTATTCTAGAGTTGCACTGTTGCCCTGAGGTGGGGTATTCCAGAGTCGCACTGTTACCCTGAGCTGTGGTATTCTAGAGTTGCACTGTTGCCCTGAGTTGAATTATTCTAGAGTTGCACTGTTACCCTGTGTTGAGTTATTCTAGAGTTGCACCGTTACCCTGAGCCTGGGTATTCTAGAGCCGCACTGTTACCCTGAGCTGTGGTATTCTAGAGTTGCAGTGTTGCCCTGAGTTGAG
The DNA here is from genome assembly GCF_964263255.1 of Lissotriton vulgaris. Lineage (NCBI taxonomy): Eukaryota > Metazoa > Chordata > Amphibia > Caudata > Salamandridae > Lissotriton > Lissotriton vulgaris. The sequence continues at coordinate 2,034,748,989 of NC_141693.1, forward strand.
GTATTCCAGAGTCGCACTGTTACCCTGAGCTGTGGTATTCTAGAGTTGCACTGTTGCCCTGAGCTGTGGTATTCTAGAGTCGCACTGTTACCCTGAGCTGTGGTATTCTAGAGTTGCACTGTTGCCCTGAGGTGGGGTATTCTAGAGCCGCACTGTTACCCTGAGCTGTGGTATTCTAGAGTCGCACTTTTACCCTGAGCTGTGGTATTCTAGAGTTGCACTGTTGCCCTGAGTTGGGGTATTCTAGAGCCGCACTGTTACCCTGAGCTGTGATATTCCAGAGTCGCACTGTTGCCCTGAGCTGTGGTATTCTAGAGCCGCACTGTTACCCTGAGTTGGGGTGTTCTAGAGCCGCACTGTTACCCTGAGCTGTGGTATTCTAGAGTTGCACTGTTGCCCTGAGCTGTGGTATTCTAGAGTCGCACTGTTGCCCTGAGCTGTGGTATTCTAGAGTCGCACTGTTACCCTGAGCTGTGGTATTGCAGAGTCGCACTGTTGCCCTGAGTTGGGGTATTCCAGAGTTGCACTGTTACCTTGAGCTGTGGTATTCCAGAGTCGCACTGTTGCCCTGAGCTGTGGTATTCTAGAGTCGCACTGTTGCCCTGAGCTGTGGTATTCTAGAGTCGCACTGTTACCCTGAGTTGGGGTGTTCTAGAGCCGCACTGTTACCCTGAGCTGTGGTATTCCAGACTCACACTGTTACCCTGAGTTGGGGTATTCTAGAGCCGCACTGTTAACCTGAGCTGTGGTATTCTAGAGCCGCACTGTTACCCTGAGCTGTGGTATTCCAGAGTCGCACTGTTGCCCTGAGCTGTGGTATTCTAGAGCCGCACTGTTATCCTGAGTTGGGGTATTCTAGAGCCGCACTGTTGCCCTGAGCTGTGGTATTCTAGAGTCGCACTGTTGCCCTGAGCTGTGGTATTCTAGAGTCGCACTGTTGCCCTGAGCTGGGGTATTCCAGAGTCACTCTGTTGCCCTGAGCTGTGGTATTCTAGATCCGCACTGTTAACCTGAGCTGTGGTATTCTAGAGCCGCACTGTTGCCCTGAGCTGTGGTATTCTAGAGTCGCACTGTTGCCCTGAGCTGTGGTATTCTAGAGTCGCACTGTTGCCCTGAGCTGTGGTATTCCAGAGTCGCACTGTTGCCCTGAGCTGTGGTATTCCAGAGTTGCACTGTTACCCTGAGCTGTGGTATTCCAGAGTCGCACTGTTGCCCTGAGTTGGGGTGTTCTAGAGCCGCACTGTTGCCCTGAGCTGTGGTATTCTAGAGCCGCACTGTTGCCCTGAGCTGTGGTATTCCAGAGTTGCACTGTTACCCTGAGCTGTGGTATTCCAGAGTCGCACTGTTGCCCTGAGTTGGGGTATTCCAGAGTCGCACTGTTGCCCTGAGTTGGGGTGTTCTAGAGTCGCACTGTTGCCCTGAGCTGTGGTATTCCAGAGTCGCACTGTTGCCCTGAGCTGTGGTATTCCAGAGTTGCACTGTTACCCTGAGCTGTGGTATTCCAGAGTCGCACTGTTGCCCTGAGTTGGGGTATTCCAGAGTCGCACTGTTGCCCTGAGTTGGGGTATTCCAGAGTCGCACTGTTGCCCTGAGTTGGGGTATTCCAGAGCCGCACTGTTACCCTGAGTTGGGGTATTCCAGAGTCACTCTGTTGCCCTGAACTGTGGTGTTCCAGAGTCGCACTGTTACCCTGAGCTGTGGTATTCCAGAGTCGCACTGTTGCCCTGAGTTGGGGTATTCCAGAGTCGCACTGTTGCCCTGAGTTGGGGTATTCCAGAGCCGCACTGTTACCCTGAGTTGGGGTATTCCAGAGTCACTCTGTTGCCCTGAGCTGTGGTGTTCCAGAGTCGCACTGTTACCCTGAGTTGGGGTATTCCAGAGTTGCACTGTTGCCCTGAGTTGGGGTATTCCAGAGCCGCACTGTTACCCTGAGTTGGGGTATTCCAGAGTCACTCTGTTGCCCTGAGCTGTGGTGTTCCAGAGCCGCACTGTTGCCCTGAGTTGGGGTATTCCAGAGTCGCACTGTTGCCCTGAGTTGGGGTATTCCAGAGCCGCACTGTTACCCTGAGTTGGGGTATTCCAGAGTCACTCTGTTGCCCTGAGCTGTGGTGTTCCAGAGTCGCACTGTTACCCTGAGTTGGGGTATTCCAGAGTTGCACTGTTGCCCTGAGCTGTGGTGTTCCAGAGTCGCACTGTTGCCCTGAGTTGGGGTATTCCAGAGTCGCACTGTTGCCCTAAGTTGGGGTATTCCAGAGCCGCACTGTTACCCTGAGTTGGGGTATTCCAGAGTTGCACTGTTGCCCTGAGTTGGGGTATTCCAGAGCCGCACTGTTGCCCTGAGTTGGGTTATTCCAGAGTTGCACTGTTGCCCTGAGCTGTGGTATTCCAGAGTCACTCTGTTGCCCTGAGCTGTGGTATTCCAGAGTCACTCTGTTACCCTGAGTTGGGGTGTTCTAGAGCCGCACTGTTGCCCTGAGCTGTGGTATTCCAGAGTTGCACTGTTGCCCTGAGCTGTGGTGTTCAGAGTCGCACTGTTGCCCTGAGTTGGGGTGTTCTAGAGCCGCACTGTTACCCTGAGCTGTGGTATTTCAGACTCACACTGTTAACCTGAGCTGTGGTATTCTAGAGTTGCACTGTTGCCCTGAGCTGTGGTATTCCAGAGTCGCACTGTTACCCTGAGCTGTGGTATTTCAGACTCACACTGTTAACCTGAGCTGTGGTATTCTAGAGTTGCAGTGTTGTCCTGAGTTGGGGTGTTCTAGAGCCGCACTGTTGCCCTGAGCTGTGGTGTTCTAGAGCCGCACTGTTGGCCTGAGCTGTGGTGTTCCAGAGTCCCTCTGTTGCCCTGAGTTGGGGTGTTCTAGAGCCGCACTGTTGCCCTGAGTTGGGGTGTTCCAGAGTCGCACTGTTACCCTGAGTTGGGGTATTCCAGACTCACTCTGATGCCCTGAGCTGTGGTATTCCAGAGCCGCACTGTTACCCTGAGTTGGGGTATTCCAGAGCCGCACTGTTGCCCTGAGTTGGGGTATTCTAGAGCCGCACTGTTGCCCTGAGCTGTGGTATTCTAGAGTTGCACCGTTACCCTGAGTTGGCGTGTTCTAGAGCCGCACTGTTACCCTGAGCTATGGTATTCTAGAGTCGCAATGTTACCCTGAGCTATGGTATTCTAGAGTCGCACTGTTACCCTGACCTGTGGTGCTCCAGAGTCGCACTGTTGCCCTGAGTTGGGGTGTTCTCGAGCCGCACTGTAGCCTGGTCTGTGCCCTTTTCTATCTCGCTTCACCAGTCTTGCGTGTCGGTGCGCGGCAGCCTCTTCCTCCCGGGTTTCTTAGTCACTCGAGCAGGTTTGGTACTTACTGTTGGTCCTGGTACTCCTGGTGGACCGAGGGGCCCTGGGCGTCCGGGGTGACCCTAAGAAAAGAGAAATGAGAAGAGGGTGTAAACAGGTGGGAGGCGTCAGAAACTGTCCCTGCTCTGCCCTCCCACTGGCACTGTGTGAGCTGCGGACTTCAAACTACCCAACTCTGGCCGGTCACCCGCTTGAAAGGAAATCACTCGAGCCTCCTGACTAGAGGACCCCACTCAACCATGAGGTAGAATGACTTGAGGAGTCCCAGCCAATCACAGGGCAGAACAACTCGAAGAGCCACTCCCAATCTCAGGGCAGAATGACCAGGGGAGGCCACCCAGCCACAGGGCAGAATGACCAGGGGAGGCCACCCAGCCACAGGGCAGGATGACCAGGGGAGACCACCCAGCCACAGGGCAGAATGACCAGGGGAGGCCACCAAACTGCAGGGCAGAATGACCAGGGGAGGCCACCCAGCCACAGGGCAGAATGACCAGGGGAGGCCACCCAGCCACAGGGCAGAATGACTAGGGGAGGCCACCCAGCCACAGGGCAGAATGACCAGGGGAGGCCACCCAGCCACAGGGCAGAATGACCAGGGGAGACCACCCAGCCACAGGGCAGAATGACCAGGGGAGGCCACCCTGCCACAGGGCAGAATGACTAGGGGAGGCCACCCAGCCACAGGGCAGAATGACCAGGGGAGGCCACCCAGCCACAGGGCAGAATGACCAGGGGAGGCACCACCCAGCCACAGGGCAGAATGACTAGGGGAGGCCACCCAGCCACAGGGCAGGATGACCAGGGGAGGCCACCCAGCCACAGGGCAGAATGACCAGGGGAGACCACCCAGCCACAGGGCAGAATGACCAGGGGAGGCCACCCAGCCACAGGGCAGAATGACTAGGGGAGGCCACCCAGCCACAGGGCAGAATGACCAGGGGAGGCCACCCAGCCACAGGGCAGAATGGCCAGGGGAGGCCACCCAGCCACAGGGCAGAATGACCAGGGGAGGCCACCCAGCCACAGGGCAGAATGACTAGGGGAGGCCACCCAGCCACAGGGCAGAATGACCAGGGGAGGCCTCCCAGCCACAGGGCAGAATGGCCAGGGGAGGCCACCCAGCCACAGGGCAGAATGACCAGGGGAGGCCACCCAGCCACAGGGCAGAATGACCAGGGGAGACCACCCAGCCACAGGGCAGGATGACCAGGGGAGGCCACCCAGCCACAGGGCAGGATGAATGGGGAGGCCCACCCAGCCACAGGGCAGAGTGACCAGGGGAGGCCCACCCAGCCAAAGGCAGAATGACCAGGGGGACCACCCAGCCACAGGGCAGGATGACCAGGGGAGGCCACCCAGCCACAGGGCAGGATGAATGGGGAGGCCCACCCAGCCTCAGGGCAGAATGACCAGGGGAGGCCACCTAGCCACAGGGCAGGATGAATGGGGCACCACCCGACCACAGGGCAGAATGACCAGGGGAGGCCACCCAGCCGCAGGGCAGGATGAATGGGGCAGTACCCCTCGAGCCTCTTCAGTCACTCATGAGCGCAGGCCTTCAAGTCATCCCGCGTGCACTCATCCCCGCACTCGGACAGCATCTCGCCCACCCATGAGCTCAATCTTGCCTTCACCCACTCACCAGTCCACAATATAACACACACAAATAATCAACTACAAATGCAAGATAAATAGAAAAGAATTAAAGTAACGTGGACACCAGGTAGGGCTGACAGGGGAGCGACAGGAGACTCTAAAAATAAAAGACGAAAGGCAAGAAATGAAAGGGGAAAGTAAGAGAAGAAACTGGGAAACGATAGGTCTGGCCCCCAGCACGGGCGCTGAGGCACCCTCATTCTCGGGTGGTTGTGCATTTGTGATCAGGAGACATGCCGTCACCCAGTAGAAATGGACTATCCAGCTGCCCCGGATGTACGCCGTGGGGGCAGATGCAAAATGTGGACGTCACTCAAACTGATAGAGGGATGACCCCAAAAGCCTTTATATAAGGAGAGAAAGGCTTTCTATTTTTTTTATTACTAGGGTCTGGAGAAAATAAACATCTGGCAGGCCATTGAAAGAGGGTCTGGCAAAGATTGTTAAAGTGCAACTTTTCGACCCCCAGTGTTTGTCAAACTAGGCAACACCAACAACCTTTCCTACTTTGGCGACCTGTCCACAGGCTTTCAAGCCACCCTTAGGGCCTCGTGGCTCACACATACAACTCTCATAAGAAGCCACTCGTACTGTCTTGGTTGTGCCTTCTTGTAATAAGCAGGTCAGAGGCAAGGCCTCTGATGAAACAACAGAGTCCACATCCCTGAACTGACCGAGGCCTCCTGCACCGGGCACAGACGGGCACCCGCCGCACACAGACACACAATTACAAATAAAAACCAAATGACATCGGCAAAGCCTTCTGCGCCCCCTCTGGAAAGGAGCCAGGGGGATCACCAGATTGCAAACCTTCAATTTCAAGTGTTCATGAGAGGCAAAGACCCCCACTCCCTGCTGTGAGATTCTATGCAGCAGGGAGTCCAGGACAAACTCCCTGCCTCGGCCCAGGCCCTGTGGGGGCCGGGGGAACCCAGCAGAGCACACCTGGGCTCCTTTGGGGCCACCCGTCCCAGCCAATCCTCGATTAGCTCTCATGCAGCTTCAAATACTGTAAGCTTGAAAGCGGTGCGTGGATTGGTCCGGTAGGCCTACGCGCTGCAGGCAGCGCAGAGGCGGGACACGCATGCCCAATCCGCATGGCTTTGTTGGAAAGGCAGACGGTGAATGGTACTGCCGTTTCCCGTCATGCCCCGCGCTGGGCTGTGACGTCACTGCGTGGAGGGTGATGGCGCATGGCGGCCGTCGCTGCTTCTTGTGATGATGCCCCCGGTCCATCGGTGCCTCGTGGAAGTGAGTCTGGCCGGAGCTCGTTGTCATGCGCGCCGTGGACGCAGTGGTTTGTGAAGCACCGGGCGCCGTTGGCTCTGCGTCTCCTCGGGGTTAAGAGCGGGTGTAATGGCAGCCCTTCCGGGGGGCGGGAGCGTCTCGACAGCCTCCTGCGCGCGACTGAAGCAGGAGGGAAGCGACACCGGCCCGGACACGACACAACATGAGAATCAAAGCTGCGACCGCGCTCCATGACGGGAACCCGTCCTCGACATAACATGTCTAACAAAGCTGTGAGAGCTTCTGCGGTGGTAACTGTTGGAAAGTGAGCTATTGGTAGGGGCTAATGTAGGTCTGCCACTGGCAATAAGGCCACTAACACAGTATAGGGTTCTGAATAGGTCTTAGAAAATGATTCCTATGCTCAACCCTTGGTAACGTGACTGTGAGCAGACAGGCTTAACTTCAAAGACAGGTATGTAAAGCATTCAAAAACACCAATTCAGTAAATAATTAAGACACAACACAAAATAAAAATCCAACATCAATTTATAAAAATAGATAATATTTTTATCTTTTAACCCCTTCACTGCTGGCCCGTTTCCGCCCCTGTGCTGTAAACAAATGAACAGGGGCGGGCCATGACGAACCCCAGCCGTCATCAGCACACGAGCACCGTAGTGCATGACGGCTGGGGTTCGTCATCAGCATGCAAGGGGTTAAATGACACCAAAACAAAAACAAATCCACTGTAGGGAACCAGAGATATGAATTTATAAAGATTAGTCACTTTCTAGTGCTTAGAAACCACTAGCGCCCTTTTAAGTCTTTTTGTTTTCTCTGTCAGGGACACACCTTTATAAATTGTTCTGAAGAATTCTCACCACAATAGTGGGCCGCCTTCTTCAGCAAGCGGGGTCCAGTAAAAATACCTTCCTGGCGTTCTGCTTGCAGGTCCCAAAGTATCCAACACGCAATCCAAGGTTCTGGAATCTCAAGAGGGTCCTTGAAAGTGTGAAACTTCAATTCCGCAATCCACCTGAACAAAACCCTTACAAATCCACTGGTACTTCAGGCTTTGAATTCTTTGTGGGGCTGTCCAGGTGAGCTCTGTTAACCTGTAGCTTGCAGGGAGTCCACTCTTAGTCCTTTGGCAGCAAGGTAATCCACAGGGCTGCAGTTTCAGATGGTGCAGTCTTCAGAGGTCAGGCCTTAGAAATCTTTGCAGAGCAAACTTCGCAGCAGGGCACTTCTTGCTTCATTCAGTTTCAAGCAGCAGATCTGGAGGGCTCTGCCCCTCTCAGATACTTATTCAAAATTCTCTGGGTCAGCACCAGGTCACTGCTGACCAATGAGAGCAGGGCAACTCCTCCTAGTTATGACCACATCCGGTGGAGTGTGGCATTAGTTTGTCCCAGAGTGCATTATTCTTCCAAATCCATAATGGCTGATTTTCCAGAAAGGAGGTAAGAGCTGGCTAAACACACTCCCCGGGATGGCTTATTTCCATGGACCATCCCAGTAACATCTGCACATGCCTTCCTTAAGCCTAGCCCTGACTCTCGGTCAAGAGTGTCAGAGTGGACTGAAACCCAGGCCTCCCCTCTGCCTTTGAAGAGCATAGTTTACGACGCCACCTCCTGGCCTGGCATTCCTATAGAACAGATCACTGCCCTCCCAGCAGCCTGGCTAATCCACTTAACTCTGACCAATCAGGGCAGACCACCGAAAGGCTGAATTTGGACTTACAAACGAGAAAGTCTCATAACTTCTTGTATGTACACTTTAGGAGAAATTCAACAATATAATAATGTAGGATTTACTACCACCATTCTGGGAAGTATTTGAATGGTCCGGCTAGTCCTCTCCTATCAATATTTATTAATCAATAACTTCCTACCATGTTAACCTATGGGCCATGGGGTTTGCAATGGGGAAATGGCTTGGGCCACTTTTCCAGCACCAGGGCTTTTAAGGGCCCCTAACCCCAAAGTCGAGTTTGGGCACAATGTAAGGTTTAAAAGCTGTCCTGGCCACTAGGGATGCTTTTAAACTGACCCCAGGCTTCAGCACTGCACACATGCTGGTGCAGAGAATCTGCTGGCCTCTAAACTGCCATGCCCCAGGATACTGGAGACTTCTAGATAGTTTCAGTCCCCTGCCCTATTATATAGTAGGGGCTTATGGGGTAGGTCATGTCAATTACATGGGTACTCCCCCATACCATAGTGTACCCTAGTGTATGTTGGGTGTCTTAACTGTATTCTAATGTGTTCCTTTCAGCTTGGCACTGGCCCTGGGCCTGGTTAAACAGAGCCCAGGCTCAGTCAGAGTCAGTTACCACCAGTTCCAATCAGCAAAACGTTGGGGGGTGCTCAGGGCACAGGATGACTTTGCAACAGTAATACACAGGGCCCGGCTCCCGTCTATGACATAACCTGTCTAAGAAAGCTGTGACCGCTCTCTGAGGTGAACACACTGGGCCCGGCTCCCGCCCTCGACATAACATGTCTAACAAAGCTGTGAGAGCGTCTATGGTGGTAACAGACAGGGCCCGGCTCCTATCTCCAAAATAACTTGTCTAACAAAGCTGCTCTCTCTTTTCACTACGGCACTGCCAGCCACGGAGCAGGGCAGGCTCTCTGTCCCCTTCCGCACGGGCTGCTCGCCCTGTTCACTACGGCACTGCCAGCCACGGAGCAGGGCAGGCTCTCTGTCCCCTTCCGCACGGGCTGCTTGCTCTGTTCACTACGGCACTGCCAGCCACGGAGCAGGGCAGGCTCTCTGTCCCCTTACGCACAGGCTGCTCGCTCTGTTCACTGAGGCACTGCCAGCCACGGAGCAGGGCAGGCTCTCTGTCCCCTTCCGCACGGGCTGCTTGCTCTGTTCACTACGGCACTGCCAGCCACGGAGCAGGGCAGGCTCTCTGTCCCCTTACGCACAGGCTGCTCGCTCTGTTCACTGAGGCACTGCCAGCCACGGAGCAGGGCAGGCTCTCTGTCCCCTTCCGCACGGGCTGCTTGCTCTGTTCACTACGGCACTGCCAGCCACAGAGCAGGGCAGGCTCTCTGTCCCCTTCCGCACAGGCTGCTCGCTCTGTTCACTACGGCACTGCCAGCCACGGAGCAGGGCAGGCCCTCTGTCCCCTTCCGCACGGGCTGCTCGCTCTGTTCACTACGGCACTGCCAGCCACGGAGTAGGGCAGGCTCTCTGTCCCCTTCCGCACGGGCTGCTCGCTCTGTTCACTACGGCACTGCCAGCCACGGAGCAGGGCAGGCTCTCTGTCCCCTTCCGCACGGGCTGCTTGCTCTGTTCACTACGGCACTGCCAGCCACGGAGCAGGGCAGGCCCTCTGTCCCCTTCCGCACGGGCTGCTCGCTCTGTTCACTACAGCACTGCCAGCCACGGAGCAGGGCAGGCTCTCTGTCCCCTTCCGCACGGGCTGCTTGCTCTGTTCACTACGGCACTGCCAGCCACGGAGCAGGGCAGGCCCTCTGTCCCCTTCCGCACGGGCTGCTCGCTCTGTTCACTACGGCACTGCCAGCCACGGAGCAGGGCAGGCCCTCTGTCCCCTTCCACACGGGCTGCTCGCTCTGTTCACTACGGCACTGCCAGCCACGGGGCAGGGCAGGCTCTCTGTCCCCTTCCGCACGGGCTGCTCGCTCTGTTCACTACGGCACTGCCAGCCACGGAGCAGGGCAGGCTCTCTGTCCCCTTCCGCACAGGCTGCTCGCTCTGTTCACTACGGCACTGCCAGCCACGGAGCAGGGCAGGCCCTCTGTCCCCTTCCGCACGGGCTGCTCGCTCTGTTCACTACGGCACTGCCAGCCACGGGGCAGGGCAGGCCATCTGTCCCCTTCCGCACGGGCTGCTCGCTCTGTTCACTACGGCACTGCCAGCCACGGGGCAGGGCAGGCTCTCTGTCCCCTTCCGCACAGGCTGCTCGCTCTGTTCACTACGGCACTGCCAGCCACGGAGCAGGGCAGGCTCTCTGTCCCCTTCCGCACAGGCTGCTCGCTCTGTTCACTACGGCACTGCCAGCCACGGAGCAGGGCAGGCTCTCTGTCCCCTTCCGCACGGGCTGCTCGCTCTGTTCACTACGGCACTGCCAGCCACGGAGCAGGGCAGGCTCTCTGTCCCCTTCCGCACGGGCTGCTCGCTCTGTTCACTACGGCCCCTGGTTACTCTCCCAGTGCTCTGCTCTTTTAATACTTCATCACTTGAGTGGTAAGAGTGAAGGGGATCTAAAGTTTGCTGAATGTGCGTCGCAGACCACCCACAGTGAGAACTATTACAATGTTGTGCCCCCTCTTTACTGAGATATACCATTCACACCCCACGCCCGGAGTCTTAACCCTAAGATCCAGCAGCAAGCCTTTTGAATATGTTAAAAGACATTTTGTACCGGTTTACATTTTATACCTGTTTCTGGGCAACTGGCAGCATCCAGGCGCGGACAGGCGCAGACGTGCTTGCCTTTGGCGCGCCAGTGGCGCGTCCACTCACGCAGTGAATTTAAGGCCTAAGAATCAACAACTAGAGCGCTAACTGCTCAAGATGGCCCCCATAAAGCGCTAGTCTATTTCAAGAAAGGCAGCCTCTCTCCACTCAAATGGCCGTTCAAACGCGACCGCAGTGGACCGGAGAGTTGCAGTTTACATAAAACTTCCCTATAGAAGGTTCCACTGTGCCCACACAGGAAGTTAATCACATGTAAAAACAATAATTAAAACAGGAGCAAAGCCTGACTGATAGCATCAAAGTGTGTGCTACACGGCTGCACGTTCGCGCACGCAGTGAATTTAGAGCCAAGAATCAACAACTAGAGCGCTAACCGCTCAAGATGGTCCCATAAAGCACTCGCCTATTTTAAGAAAGATAGCCTCTCTCCACTCAAATGGCCGTCCAGGCTTGACCGCGGAGAGTTGCCGATGTTACATAAAAATTCCCCACAGAAGGTTCCACTGTGCCCACACAAGAAGTTAATCACACGTAAAAAATATAATTAAAACAGCCTGATTGACAGGGTCAAAGTGTGTGTTACACCGCTGCACATCCGGAGTGAATTTATGGCCCAAGAATCAACTACTAAAGCGCTAACCACTCAAGATGGCCCCCATAAAGCGCTCGCCTTTTTCAGGAAAGGCAGCCTCTCTCCACTCAAACGGCCGTGCAAGCGCGACCGCAGTGGACCCAAGAATTGCAGATTTTACATAAAGATTCCCCAAAGAAGGTTCCACTGTGCCCACACAAGAAGTTAATCACACATAAAAACTATAATTAAAACAGGAGCAAAGCCTGACTGACAGCGTCAAAGAGTGTGCTACTATGCTTTTTGGACTAGTAATTAGTCATTCTATTTCTAACATATCTCATCTGAGTCGCTGTCTGACTGTGTGAGCGTATGTCTGGCTGCATGGGCGTGTGAGTGGCTGTATGGATGTGTTAGTGGATTTGTGAGTAGTTGTATGGGTGTGTGAGTGGCTGTTTTAGAGAGTGAGTGGGTGTGTGAGTGGCTGCATAGGTGTTTGAATGGCTGTATTGGTGACTGAGTGGCTCTAAGAGTGTATGGGTGACTGAGTGGCTGCATGGGTGAGGGAGTCAGTGTGTGAGTGGCTGTATGGGTGAATGGCAGCTGTTTGAGTGGGTGTTTGAGTAAGTTTGAATGGCTGGTTTGGAGCACGAATGTCTATGTGAGTGGTTGTATAGATGTGTGAATGGGTATGTATGTGGTTGTGTATGAGTGGGTGTTTGAGTGGTTGTATGGATATGGCAATGTAAGTGGTTCTGTCGGTGTGAGAGTGGTTGTATGGGTAACTGAGTGGCTGTATGGGTGAGTGTACGGGTGTGTAAGTATCTGTATGAGGTGAGTGAGTGGCTGTGTGAGTTTCTGTATGGGTAATTGAGTGGGTGTGTGAGAGGTTGAAAGGATGGATGATGGATGTGCAAGTGTCTATATCTGAAAGATTGGATGTGTGAGTGGCTGTATTGGTGAGTGAGTGGGTGTTTTAGCGGCTGTATGTGTGAGTTAGTGGGTGTGTGAGTGGCTGTATTGGTGAGTGGATGTGAGTGGCTCCCTGGATTAGTCATTGTTTGTGTGAGTACTGGTATGGGCCTGAATGGGTATGTGGGAGGAGATATATGAGAGGTTCTATGGGGGTTGAGTGGGTGTGTGAGTGGTTCTATGGATGAAATCATCAGTGATGTCACTGACCATGTCATGAGTGATGTGATATGTGAGGTCATTAGCAGTGCATTGCGGGGCGTAAGTTATAGTTAGCTCAGGGAACTATAACTGCTGACTTTCACTGGTTTTGTATAAGTAAAATCGGAGCCTCTGAGTCTTAACTATAATGTCCCTGTAACCTTTGTTCAATTACCAAATTAAATATAAGAAACAAAGAAAGACATTTACAAAAAATATTATTAAAAAATATATAAATATAAACAATATAGAATTAAACAAACAATATTAGCTATATTTAACCCCTTCCATGCTGGTGACGAACCCCAGCCGTCATGCACTACGGTGCTCGTGTGCTGATGACGGCTGGGGTTCGTCATGACCCGCCCCTGTTCGTTTGTTTACCGCACGGGGGCGGAATCGGGCCAGCAGGGAAGGGGTTAAACAATATTTACAAAAGTATTGAAGTCTTGCAATAACAGATATACTCCACTCCAGTCTGTGCAACTGAAGAGAAAGTGTTGGACTTTGGAGTGGTAATATTTACTATTCGTACTTTAGTCTGTGCAACAGTAGGGAAGCGTTGGGTTCGGGAGGGATAAACGTTACTATTCCCACTCCAGTCTTTGCAACAGTAGGGAAAGCGTTGGACTTTGGAGGAGTGCATTTACTTTTCCCACTCTGGTCTGTGCAACAGTAGGGAAAATAATTCACTTCATTTAAAAATCATGTGTAACATTGACCTGTTAATTTACAACATTTATACAACTTTTAATGGGAATTTTGAATTAACCAAATATATATATTTTTACATGATTAAGCAAATAATTATCTACTTAAAAAATGGTGTTACTTAACTTACCACACTATACCCCTACAAACCTAGCAGCCCTTACATAAAATATAACTAAAATAAATAAATGTAACACAGCTCACATAATTCGTAATCAATGAAATATGTATTTAATGAATAATGAATTGTTAGTTAATGAATTATTAAACTCCCCACCCTATAACCTTACAAACCCAGCAGCCCCCACCTAATATTTAACTTAAAAATATAATCTTTAAACAAGTTATATATTTATTTATCTCTCAATTAACTTTCCATCCTATTCTCATACAAACTGAGCAGCCTGCACCTAATATACAACTTAAAAAGTAAGTAAGAAAGTGTTTATTTATCCATCACAATATCCTTGGTGCAACATCAACTGTTGCATGGCTGAACACTTGTGGGCCCCCAGGGTCGAAATCTATTGGCTATGCCAATGCTTGTTCTCTTTCTCTTCTTTTATTAAGCATTTTAAATAGGAAATTGCAGATGTGCCCACAAATTCTGCAGTTGAAAGATTAGGCCAGGGAAGTATAGGAATGTTGGGGGGACCAGGGGGTCCTGGTTGAGAAAGTAAGAGATAGAGACAAAGGGAGCTGGTTCCCAGTCCTGGCTGGCAGGATGCAGGGGCGTAACACAAGCCCCTGCAGCCCCCGCGGTGCGGGGGGCCCTCACCCTCCAGGGGCCCCGTCAGCACCGCACTGCTGCTGGGGAGCTATAGATTGAATCCGGAGGGGGGCCCCTCAAGGTTCGTTACAAGACGCGCGCTGCTGGGGGCAGAATATGCATCTGTCTGTGACAGGCTGCTGGGTACAAGGGCATGGGCGAGTGGGAGACGTGTCCCATTTAGTGAGCCCTAGGTTTATTTAAAGGTCAATATAAAAGCATTAAAAACAATTAGAACAAGAACATAGCCGGAGGCTCCATCGCTAGTGGGAACCTTTTGCAGTATCCTAAATCGCATATGATAAACTGTAATACCACGCTGCATTACTTCTGTGCCCGCTGCATTACTTCTGTGCACGCTGCATTACTTCTGTGCACGCGTGCATTTAGCGTCATGGGGATACCTGGCCAGCTGCACACCTCTGAGGTCACATGTGTTAAAGTGGGGGTACACCTGGGCCTACCCACAGCTTGGCAGCTCGAAGGCAGTCCCCTGGCAGAGAGGCTCAACCCTCGCCGAGGCACAGGTTTGCCCCCCCTTCTGTGGTGCTGAGAGTTACAGAAATGTCAGATACGGCGCAGAGTCTGTTTATAATGAGTTCAAGCGGAGACCCTGCCCTCCTCGCTCTTTTAACAGCTCTAAGTTGAGACCCCGCGCCCAGAGGGGCGTTGAAGGCGAGTACAAGTCTCGGCCGGGCTCGCTGCCCGCAGACCTGGGGGCAGGGGCCGAGGAGACCAGCTGAAGGGCACCTTCTGGCCACGTCAATGCCGTGGCCACCACATTGACTCCTAGGCACAATGTGTATGTTATGTTACACCATGACTACCATAGCACTCACGTCATCCGAGGAGCCCTCGGGCTTCTGGGTATTCTGGTTCATTCTGTCGGTCTGAGCTGCGCTGAATGCTGCGTGTGTGCGCCAAGAGGGCAGGACGTGTAAAGTCATGCATGCCCCCCGCGGGGCGGAGTCAGTGGGTGGGCAATGCAGATGTGCTCTCACAGTGCCGGGACCCCTTGCTGAGGGGCTGGTCACAGTGCCCACAACAGTCACCTGTGCTTACGCTGGGTTTGAAGCTGCTGTTGTGTCGGATGACCTACGCTCAATAAGGGACATCTAACCCTGACTGGGCCTAGCACGTGGTCCTAGAATAAACTCAGCCAGACACTGGGAATAAAGTTGCTTGGTCGGTCGGCGCGCGTCTCTGAACGCCCTCTCACGTGCTCGACCTCCTTTTTATTATAGAGCGGTCACATGACCAACTTGTCCGTCCCTCCGGACCTCGGGGGCGGACCCTCGGGGACACAACATTCCTCCTAAAACAAGAAAAACAACAAAAACCAAAAACACACTGTACCATTGCAAATAGGGTCTGGTCGAGCCCACTGTCTCATTCGCATCGGGACCGGTACCTTCAGCGTCTTTCACAAATGCAAACGCATTCGGTTCAACACCGTGCGGGCACACATATAAATTAGAACAGTCTTACGTAAAGTAGTCTCTCAGCCAGCTGGAGGGGGTGGGGTTAGCACGTAGCTGGCGCTGGGACCCTCGCTGAGTCATCGGCTCTGTTCCAGTCTCCACCTCTTGGCTTGGCGCCTCGTTGTCGGCCCCCTCCGGATCTGGGGCCTCATCCAGGGCCTCCGGGTCTCCGCCCACATCCTCACCAGGGACCGGCTGCTCGGCACGTGGCCGGACCTCGTGCTGAGATGTTGATTCACCAGGCGGCACCGTTGTTGCAGTTTCGGTTTCTCTGTCGCCTTGCTGGCGCCTTGGCTCGCCACTCGCCGGGTGGTAGAGTTTGAAATGAGATACATTGCGAGTCACCTTGTCTCGTCCTCGAGTAGCTGTGATGCGGGTGCCCTTCACGCCACTGACTCGCCATGGTCGTCTTTCATAACTGAGTTTGAATTTTCCCCCAGTGGCCCGATTCTTTATGAGCACTAGGTCACCTCTTTTGATATGGGGGGCCACCGCCCTCCGTTTCTTGCTGATCTGATCATAGGCGGCCCGCCTCCTCAGTTCTACAGTCTGTTCCTTTATCAGTTCAGGGGCCCACTGGGGATGATGAGGAATGGAGTCCTTTATTACTCGTCCTAGGAGGAGGTGTGCCGGAGCTACCCCCGTTGTGGAGTGAGGGGTCTGGCGGTAGCTGCGGAGAAAGGTGAAAATGGCCATCTCCACAGACTGTCCTTTATCATGCGCAATACGGATTACTTTGTTTAAGGTTCTCATGAACCGCTCGGCCTCTCCATTGGCCTGAGGCCACCTTGGGGTGATGCGTCTGTGGCGAATTCCTTGGGATGAGAGATAGTCTGCAAAGTCTTGGCCCTGAAATGGCGGGCCATTGTCCGTTCTGAGTTCTTTCATGGCTCCGTGCGTGGCAATGATTTTCTCTATCTTGGGAATCACACAGTCAGCGCTGGTGCTGGTGATAATTTCGACTTCCGGGTACTTGGAGTGATCATCGATCATCACTAGCGTGTGCCGTCCATCCGGAAGGCTGCCAAAGTCCATGCTGACCCTTTCCCAAGGGCCTCGGGGCCTGGGTTCCACGATTATGGGTGCTTCGCGGGGGCTGTCACCTGTGGTTTGGCAGGCCGTGCATGTGCGCACAGCAGTTTCCACCATGTCGTCCATTAGCGGGAACCACACCTTTGTCCGTAGCCGGGCCTTTGTTTTAACCATTCCCTGGTGCCCTACATGCGCCAGCTGAACTACTCGGCTCGTCAAAGCCGTCGGGATCACCAGACGATGCCCTCGCAGGAGGCACCCTGCCTCGTCTTCGTTCAGTTCAGCCCTCACGTGGTACAGACCGTCCATGATTTTCTGTGCCTCGGGGGTGAGCACCTTCCAGCTCTCCCTAGCTTTCTGCCAGTTGGCTGTCCGGAGCAGATCTTTGGCCCGCTGTATGCAGGCGTCCTGAGCCGTGGCGCTCACCACCTCTTCCAGGGATATGGGACGCGGGCATGATCTGGCCACGACCCATCGCACATAGGCCTCCGTCTCTTCAGCTTCCTCCATCTCCTCTGGGGTGGCCGCCCGGGGGTGTCGTGACAGATAGTCCGCCGGATTCTTTGCCCCTGGCTGGTACTCAATGGCACAGTTGTACTCCTGTAATTGCAAAATCCACTTTTCTATTCTGGGGGGTGGTTTGGATGAGGTACCTGAGAACAGCGACAGCAGTGGCTTGTGGTCTGTTACTACTGTGAAGGGCTTCCCGTATACATACAGGTGGAAGTGTCGGCATCCCCAATGAATCGCGATGGCTTCCTTTTCAATTTGGGAGTACCTTTGTTCGGTGTCCGTGAGGGACCGGCTGGCAAAAGCGACGGGGGCCCAGTCTATCTCGTCTCGGGCTCTCTGCATCAGGACGGCCCCCAATCCCGCCGGTCCAGCATCTACTGCAATAAGAGTGAAATGTCTGGGGTCAAAAAACGCCAGCGTGGTGTTGCTGGACAGCGCACTCTTGATGGCTTGGAATGCTCTTTCCTGCTCCGGTCCCCAGTTCCATGGTGTGGAGTCTTTGGTTAGCTCACGCAGAGGGAGGGTCAGGTTAGCTAGGTCTCTTATGAAGCGACCACAGTAGTTCACCATCCCAAGGAAGCTTCGGACTTCAGTGACAGTTGTGGGCGGAGGTGCATCTTTTATGTCTTTGACCTTGTCCGGATCAGGGTTAACGCCATCGGCCGAGAATACGTAGCCGAAGAACCCCAGCTTGGTCTGAAGGAACTCGCATTTTTCTCGGTGCAGAGTAAGTCCAGCGCTGCGGAGCCTGCGGAACACCTGTGCCAAGCGTTGGTTGTGCTCAGGAATTGTCCTTGCGTGCACCATGATGTCGTCACTGACATTGATCACCCCCGGTATGCCAGCAATGAGCTCTTGGATGACATTCTGGAATACCTCGGCAGCACTGGAGATCCCGAAACTCAGTCTGGTGTACCTGCGCAGTCCGATGTGAGTGGAGAACGTCGTGATGTTCCGGGACTCTTTATCCAGCACGAGCTGATGGTACCCCGCTCTGAGGTCCAACTTGGAAAACCACCGGGCCTCAGCCATCTCTCCGATCAGGTCATCGATCGTAGGGGTGATGTGTCTTTCCCTTTTGATGGCCGCATTGGGGAGGCGCATGTCCACGCATATCCGGACCGCTCCCGGCTGCTTGGGTTTCCGAGTGACCACGATGGGCGATACCCAGGGAGTGGGTCCGGACACCTTCTCAATGATGCCCGCTGTTTCCAACTTCAGTAGCTCTTCTTCAACCAGGGGCCTCAGATGAAATGCGACCCGCCGGTGTCGCAGGGCCACCGGTTGGACAGTGGGGTCCACATGCAGGTGTATTTCCCGACCCTTGAATCGGCCAATCCCTTCGAACAGGTCCGAAAAGTCTGCGATCAGCTGCTGCACTGACTCCTCGTGCACCCCAAACGCAAAAGAGACCACTCCCAGGTCTTCTGCCGTCCGGCAACTCAGGAGCATACCTTGGCCTTCCTCCGACACAAAGATGTTGGCACGCGTGATCTTATCTCCGTGCCGGACTGCTGCTTTGAACTTTCCTCGAATACGGAGGGGCACATCCTGGCCATAGGCAAAAACAGTGATCGGAGTGGGGCGGAGGCTGGGTGGAGTAGCCATGTCTCCATAGAGGGACGCACTCATCAGGTTTATTGAGGCGCCCGTGTCCACCGTCGCCATGATGTCCTGATCAGCCACTTGTATTGCGCACTGTGGTAGTGTCATTGTGCGTCGGGTGGCTGTGCCGATCATGTGCACCTTGTGTGGGGACCTTTCCTCCTCGTCGTCGTCCATGTCACTGTTGCTGGGTCCTCCTTCCGCGCCTTCAGGCTCCGCCACCGCGTGTACTGTCTGGCGGGGCTTGCTGAACTTTTTGGATCGACACACCTTTTCAAAATGGTTCATTTTCCCGCACCCGGAGCATATCTTGCCCCGTGCTGGACATTCTGGCGCCGGGTGTCTCGGGCCTCCGCAGTAACCACATGATTGCGCCGAGGCTCCGCCCTGTGGAGTTGTTGTTCTCTTCACCCATTTGGGCTGTGGGCGGACCTGCAGTTTGTTCACCGGTTCCACTTTCATATTGGCCTGCAGAGCTGCTTCCATGTGGGCTGCCCTGGCCTTGGACAGCTCCTTCGTGCGGCCCAGCGTGAGAATGTCTGGGAGGGGTTTCCCGGACTCCTCTAGAATTCTCTCGCGCAGTTTAGCAGAAGCGCAGCCCTGAATGATCTGGCCTCTGATTTCCTCCGTGACATCCTGAAATCCACACGTTAGTGCCAGTTTCTTCAACCGAGAGTGATAGGCGTCCAGCGATTCTTCTGGCAGTTGCCGCGCTTGCCTGAAGATGAACCGTTCATAGTCTTGGTTGGCCATGGGTTCAAAATGCGCATTGAGCGCATTTATGAGCGTGTGGTGGGTTTTGGGAGTTGCTTCCGTGAGGGTGCGGGCGATGGAATGAATGTCCTTGCCACCAAGATGGAGGATCATGGCACGCTTCTGCTCCTTGTGGACCTTGGTGGCCTCAAAGAATATGAATAGCCTGTCCACCCATTCTTTCCACTTCGGTGCGAGAGTGGATGGTGCACCTTCCACCACGAACGGCTCAATGGGCGGAATGTTAGCCATCGCTTTGGACGCCCGGGAGAATGTCCGTGGGCAGCCGGGATGTGATCCAGCGGCAGCCGGAGCGCCGGACGCACTTCGCGCGACCAATCAGACTCCTGTGCGCCGCAGAGAGAAGCAGGCCAGCGCTGCTCACCTGAGGAGAGCCAGGGATCAGAGTGTTTCCTCCAGGCAGGCAGAGCGGGGGGGGGTGTGTGGTGGCAAGGCACGAGCACCGCGGACACGTGGTAGTGCCCGCAGCCGCCTCACCCCAACAGGGACACACACACGCACCCCGAGCGGGGAATCGATCCCACCCTCGTCGCCAATTGTTGTGTCGGATGACCTACGCTCAATAAGGGACATCTAACCCTGACTGGGCCTAGCACGTGGTCCTAGAATAAACTCAGCCAGACACTGGGAATAAAGTTGCTTGGTCGGTCGGCGCGCGTCTCTGAACGCCCTCTCACGTGCTCGACCTCCTTTTTATTATAGAGCGGTCACATGACCAACTTGTCCGTCCCTCCGGACCTCGGGGGCGGACCCTCGGGGACACAACAGCTGCCATCTCTCCGGGCAGTGAGCGCCCCTCGCACCACAACACTTTAGCGCTGGCTCAGGTGAGACCTAAAAAGGGGCAAGGCAGGGGGGGGCACACAGGCGCGCAACACCCATTGGCTCACTGGGCTTCAGCCCCTCTTCCCCCCCTTGGGTGTGGCAGCCCGGGCTCAGACAGAGCCGCACCCGAACGTTTCACAGGTCTTTAAAAGACCATTTGAATGTTAATTCGGCCTTGCAGTTGTTTCACCCCTTGTTGGAGGCCCTGCAGCCCCACTCTGCCTACCGATTAAAGGTCCCGCCCCCCCGAAATTTTTTCTTAGCCCCCCCCTCCCCCCCGAAATTTGGCTCTAGTTGCGCCTCTGAGGGCACATAACACAAGTTTACTTCACACTCACAAAGTCAGAAATCTTTCAAAGTGCACGTGCCACACATTCTTGAGCGCCTAACTTACATCTTGAATGTACGTAGCGTAAGCATTTCAGTAAAAGTGGCAAAGTGCATAAATCAAGCGGGTCTTTGCAGGAAGGGTGTCGGAAGAGTGGCACGCATTGGAAAAAGGAAGACATTAAGGGACTCTCTGCAACCTGTAAAGATTAAGCATGTTTGTGAAATGCATCTTTAGTGTCCATCATCCAACCCTTGATCCTAGCGCCTTCATATCTGGCTCCTTTTCCGCTTTACCTTCGGCTCTAGTTATTTCCAGGAAAGCCAACCCGTGCTGGTTAGAGGAGGAAGCACAAATCCATCCGGCCTCGCTCTGTTTCCTGAAAGGTTTGTGTTGAGCACAAACTGTATTTTTTATAATTTTCTGACAGCGATTTCTAAAAGGAAAGCGCAGAACTTTAACAGTTGTGTCGTCCAAAATGCATTTTGGGAGAGGAGTAGTGTTCTTGAAAAGAGTGCCTTGTTTGTGTGTAGGGTCTGCGGTTCATCTACGTGATATTTATTAGGTATGTTTGGATCTCCCAGGTACTTTCACACCGAGTGCAGAGGCGCCCAGGGACCCCTCGTCTGTGCTGCTTCAAGTATTGATGTCAGCTCCATTAAAAGAAATAAGACTCCTAGGGCCCGATGTACGACGCATTTTACGGGTCGCAAACGGCCCAGTGGGCCAGGTGTGACCGTAAAATGTATTTTACGATGTACAAACCCTATTCTGTGAGTCAGTAACCTATTACCAACTCACAAAACAGGGTTTGTGAGTCACTATTAGGAAGGGGCCTGACAAGGGCGCCCCTTAGCGAGTGGCAAGGGGGCGTATGAGTGTTTTACGACCGGAATGTGGACGCAAAACAATCGCTGTTTACCGCCGACTTCAAGGAGCCGGTAAGCCAGTCTCAAACATGAAGGAGTCCCCTCTGTGACTGGCAGCAAACATGTCTTTAAGAGCAGGCAAAGGTCCCGCGGACCCCTGCCTGCTCCTAAAAAATGAATCAGAAATGTTTCATATTAACCTGAGGATTGCGTTGCTTACGGCGCCAAAATACACACAATACTGTAAATACTTCATATTATTCCAATGTTAAGTTAAAATTTGGGTTTCTGAAAGTTCGTACCTGTTGCAAACAGGTACAAACTTTCGGATACCCAGCTTACCAACTAGAAGGCTATTGAGCACGTGGCCTGATATTGATATGACCACCGCCTCATAAAACTAAAAACGCCACCAATTTTCTGATGAGGGACCCCCGCTCTCTACGCCATTAACTTAAAGAGGGATAATATTATCCACTAGAAAGAACTGAGGACTTCTAGCCGACCAAAATCCTATGAGCATTATCTCCATGACGGAGGCAAGGAGGCAATACCATTGATGGGAACATGGGTTCATAATATATGTACCACCTCCTCCTTGAGGGGTCATCAATGAAGGTTTGGTTGCCCTTTGCTTTATAGTCCTGAAGAAGACTCGCATGGCCCAGGCATAAATTACCCTTGGGCCCTAAGTCGAGTCGAAATGTCGACGCCCTTGATATTGAACCTGGACCCACATGTTTCTGCTTCATGTTCATGTGCAACATCATTTATGACACATATGTGTGCTTCTATTGAAAAACTATGAACCTCATAGAATACATTGTATTCATGGCCAGGTTGAACAGGACGGATAACTGCAGATCGCACTGTCTTGTATAAAGTCTTTATGAATATATTTTTATGTCACTAATTCTTGGACATTATTTTCTTTTTTTTCACCACCTAACATTACTCAATTCACTCTTTTCTATTTTTGCACGCTCCTCTTGAGGGCAACCACTATGACTCCTCTGTATTGTCAGTTGATTACATTTTTATTCAGAGGCAATGAATGAATAAATTGCCCTTGATGTATATGTTTGCTGTCGCTTTCTCTGTATTGGTGCATTCATTGACTTGGAGTAGATTTTCATACTCAAGAAATGTTTATTTGTTGACTAAGAACTGACTCATTGTGGTATTGATGAGAGATAGTCCACGGACCATTGTTTATTAATATTGATTGATACCCAGGCCCAGGACCATTTGGGTTACCCCATTGTATTAATGGTTAGGCTTTGGGAAACAGCAGCCCCCTGTAATGGCGTCCAGGGACTGTATATCATCTCAGGAACAGATGACGGTACAAACAGCACCCACTGGCTGCCGATGCCCCCAGCAGGCCTCTGGCTCCTAAGGTGAACAGTGACGCTTCTTAAATGTGGTCTTCATTGAACACCCTTAAGTAAAATGACTGCAGGGTGAAAGTGATCATTCCATGTCACAGAGGCTGGGGTAGGCCTTGGGACTCACGCCCGGATCTTTGCTAAATGGCTGTGGTACTATGTTTGGAACGACAGAAACCCATCTGCAGTGCCGGCCGGCACAGCTTGCGGGTGGCAGAGCGGGTGCAGGGGTGGCGTGGGGGTAGGGTCGCACACGCAAAGTAAAAAAAAAAAAAAAAAAAAAAAAAAAAATTAAACACTTACCTTGCCATCAGGTCCTGCGTCTCTGCTCCTCTCCATGGACTGGGAAAAGGAAGCACAGCCAGGCTCCCCTGACCAATCACATCGCAGCAACACAGCTTTGTGATTGGTCTAAGTGCCGCGATACAGCACTCAGTCTGGGACTGGGAGCCTGAGCATGTTCTCCATGCAGGCTGTAATGCAGCCTGCATGGAGAACGGGGAAAGTGCGCATGACTGTTTGAGTCGGTCCAGGAGGGCCGACCAAACGGACATTGCCCACTTAGGAGGGTTCTACCACTCCTCCCCTGCAGCCACGCCGTCACGCAAAGCTGCGGCAGTAGGACGCAATAAAATGATGATAACATGTTGTTGTTATCATTGTATTTTATCCTTTCTTTGCTGATTCCAGGCAGGAGGGCGACGCTCCTCCGCCTTAGCCTCACGTGCTATAACTATGCATGGCCTGATGAACTGGGATCACTGCCCAAAGTATCGAAGGAAGTAAGAAACCTCGGAATGACCATGGACTCCAAGCTGTCGATGAATGCCCAAGTGGACAAACTAGCAAGATCAAGCTTTGCTACTATAAAAACGCTGCAACAAATGTTCCCTTATTTGGGATTTCCACACAAGGTCCAAGCTACCATCTCCCGTGTTCTGTCCAAACTCGATTACGCCAACAGCCTTGACCACGGATCACCTTTAACAACCATGAAAAGACTACAACGGATTCAGAACTCGGCTGACAGACTACTCTTGCGTATCAAACCGCGAGACCACAGCACCCCTGCCTTGAGAGCCCTGCATTGGTTACCGGTTGCCAGAAGATCCACGTTCAAGCTGCTTTGTATCACCCACAAAACGATACATGGAACGGGACCGCTCTTCATCAGGAATAAAATCACCAAACCCATTCAACAAAGGAACCTCCGCTCTAAAGGAGCATCCCACCTCAGAATCCCACCATACAAGAAAAGAACCATGGGTGGCACATCCTTCTCTGTTCAAGCAGCCAAACTATGGAACTCTTTACCCCCCAACATAAGATCCACCGACAACCACCTTATCTTCAGAAAACTACTCAAGATTTGGCTCTTCCCCACATAAGCACCACACGGAAATAGAAATTTACAGCATATCCCTCTGTATATAAGCATTTGTTTTCAATATAGATATGTACCTATCATTATGTATTACTTTGCATAAATGTGTAAAATAATATTATGTTAAGAGAAAAAAGAATAATAAATAAATAAAAATCATCTTTGGTCTACATGTACATACTTACATTGTGCATCTATGTACCTTCCATGTACGTGGATCTGTGTGTCTGTTACTTTTCTCCTGAAAAAGCATATCCAATGCACTACCCTATTTCTCATCCTGCGCCTCTATCAATATCTTTAATCTACATATACTTACCTCCTTTATGTATCTATATACTTTCAATGTACTTATGGATCCATATATTCATTACTTTCTTCTAATTTAGCATTTCCAATGCACTACCCTATTTCTCAGCCTATACTTCGCTCAATATATTTTCGAACCCAACCTTCTGACTCATCTCAAACTTCTTTCTACTACTCCTTCCAATGCACTACCCTATCTCTCATCCTATACATCTATCAATACACCCTCTACATCCACCCTCTCATTTATCCCAAACCCCATACCACTACTATGATCGCCAAAATAACCCTTTCTAGACTCTCTCCTGCTCTACCCCTCCTTGCATCATCTGACACCTCTTTTTACCATACCGATCCCCGAAAACAAACTTTTCTAAACTCTTCCCTCTGACTCCTCCCCTCCAAAACTCCTTTTAACTCATCCAAAAGCCTCCTTCTACTGCTAAGACCTAAAAAAAAGAAAAAAAAATCCTTCACTCTTTTATCCCTCCACTATCCTTTTCAATCAAAATTAACAGACTAACATGTTCACTTCTCAAATTCCATATTAAACTATACTAATATACTGCCCAAATAACTGAATAACATATCCACTACTCAAATTACTTCATATTTAAACTATACTAATTTTCAACACTAATCCCTTATGGGTTCCGGAGTGGCGTGCTACTCGCCAGAAAAGCGCTTCAACACCCATCAGGGGTAACAAGTGCTATATGAATGCAAACCTTCTTCCCCTTTTATCCCTCCGCTATCCTTCTCACTCCAAGTAACTGACTAATATCCACCACTGAAATTACTTCATATTTCACCGTAATAATTCACCACTAATCCTTTGTAGGCTTCCTGAATAGCATGCGCCAACAAGCGCTATATAAATACAAACCTTTGTCTTCCTCTATCCATCTGCTCTCATTCCAATTCCAAATAACTGACTGTTGGACCCGGCCCTTTAGGCAGGTTCACCCGAGACTTTTTGCTTTTTCCTAGCCTGTTTCTGTGACCTGGTGTTGGTGATTTTAGGCCTCTGCGCACTTTTTCACTGTGGTACAGTGTAAAGTGCTTGAGCTCTCTGTGTATGGGTGGTGAGTGACCTGCCTTCCCATAGGAATGAATGGGGAATATGTATGCCCATGGTAGTTCCTGATGTGTGGGGAGTGCAGGGTCGAGTTTGGTATGTGCAAACTCGTGAGACTGAATGCTGCGAAATGGTATATGCGGCATGATTGTGTCTAGTCTAGAAGTGCCACTTTTAGAAGTTGGCATATTTGTGTAATTTGTGTCTGGCGTGTGATTGGCTGGTGAGCCTGGTCCAGGAGTGCCTGGGTCTGCTTGTGGATTGACTGTCTGGTTTGAGGGTGATAGGGGCTGGAGAGCCCAGGAGGTTGTCTGAGTCAGCCCATGGATGAAAGGCAGCATCTGCTGCCAGGGAAGTGGGAGGAGATAGCACCTGATATTGAAGGGCTGTGCCTGCCTGATCACAATGCTGGCTCCACCCCCCGCTGGGCGACTGTCACCTCTGTCCCTGATACTGACAGGACTTCCCTATAACCAGTCCTAGCTGGTTCTCACACTGCCTGCACAAAGACTTCAAAGACTTTTCCCTGTATAAGAAGGGGCTGTGTCCCCTTCCAATTTGTTCTTGTTTGTGAACTTGAATCTGCCAGGGGCATGCTGCTGCTTGGGCTCAGGGGAATCCCTGGGCCCTGCCCAGCCCCTGGACTTCTGATGGACTTTCCTGGACTCCTGGGGGACCCCTCTGCCTTGCTTGGGCTGATGGGGGGGACTTGGCTTTGCCCCCTGGGAATCTCTGGGACCTTTGCAGCCTGGAGAAGCTGCATTTTCCTTGAGAGTGCTCTATCTGGACTTCCTAGCGCTTAGGAGCGCTTTATTTTCACTGGACGCGCTGAGGTTCCTTGCCCGTATTTATTTAATTATTTACGAGTGCCCACCTCGATTTATTGATTAATTTTTTAAGGCCGGTGCCCACCCGGCATTGCCCCGTGTTCGCACCGCTGCGGCCCGGGGGCCTGAAAGTGATCAGAAGCAACGGAGAAAACAAACGAAGGGGCCGCGCCCTGATTGGTCATCCGTCATCAGGAGCCGCGCTCTGATTGGCCTTTGCCGTGGGCCTGCCCTCAGAGCCGCGCTCCAATTGGTCGATTCGCCCCGCGTCAGAGGGGCCTGGTCCAGGAGCCGCGCTGCGATTGGCTGACTCCTGGAAGCTGCGTGACGAGTGTGGAGGCTCGCCTCCCGAGCCGCGACCTGATTGGCCCATCCGTGAGGAGCTGCTGCGGAGACGTCAAGGAGACCGGGAGAGTGGTGATGGCCGCCCGAGGCTCCCGGGATCTGGAGGGAGCCCCGGGAAGAAAGGAGGAAGCGTGGCCTGCTGCTGGGGCTCCCGTGTACTGAGGGAGCCCCGGAGAGAGAGAGAGCGGGACCGGAGCAACAAGAGTATTCCCGCCCCCCCCATGGAAGCCGGTGAGTTGAAGCCGGCTGGGAGGGAGAGGGAGTGAGGAGGCACTTTACCGGTGCCTTCACCCTGAGCGGCCCCACGTGATAGCGGGCCGCTCCAGCCTGGTGAGAGTGGCTCCTGAAGAGCCCTGAGAGGCTCCATGCCCACAATATTGGTCTAGAGCCCTGCGAGGGCCCCGGGGGCATTTGTTCTTCGAGTCCCCCAGGGGGGGGCTCCACCGAAGGCCCCAACATTTGTTGTAGAGCCCTGAGAAGGCTCTGGGGGCCATTTTGAGCTAGAAGGGGGCGTCGGGGCACATTGTCGGTGCCTGCCCCCCCTTGCCTGCGAGATGTTTTGTTCTGGAGGTTGAGAGAAGGCTCGAGGGGGCATTTCTTTGTTTCGTGCCACGAGAGGCTCAGTGGGCATTCCTTGTTGTTGAGCCCCGAGAGGCTCCCTGCCCCCCTTGTTGTTTTGCGAGCCCAGGAGAGGGCTCTTAGCTGGAAAGTTAGTGTCAGAGCCTGTGTGGCTCCAACGTTCTGCACATGTGTGGTGTCGAGAGCCTGTGTAGCTCCCAGATGGCGCAGCTTTGGTTCTAGGGCCAGTGAGGGCCCTGGCGCAGTTTTGATTCCCAGCTGCCCAGCAAGTAGTGGGCACCTGCACCGTTTAGGCACCTGACATTGAGACACAGGGCGTCTGAGCCCCAACAAGGCCAGTTGGTCTAGGGACTGCCACAGGTGGTGGCTTATGTAAGTTGTGCGCAATGTGGTTATCTGCTATGTCTAGGATGGTAACTGCCTACTGTGTGTTTTTGCGCTATTGAGTTGTTATGCACCTCTGAATGTATTTCTATGCATCATGTGTCTTCCTTTCTTTCCCTGCGCTGCACCTCTGAATGTTTTAGGCATCATGTGTCTTCTTGCGCTGCACCTCTGAATGTATTTTATTGCATCATGTGCTTTGTTCTGAACACCGCTGAACGTGTAGGTTTATGCATCATGTGTTTCCCTTGTCTTACACCTCTGAATGTTTTTAGGCATCATGTGTTTCTCTTTACTACTCCTCTGAATGTGTTTCATGCATCATGGGTAATGTGTTCTTTCCTAGACCCCTAAACGCTGTGTGATACTTAGGTGGTTGTCCTTACACCTCTGAATGGTTTATGCATCATGTGTTTCTCTTTACTACTCCTCTGAATGTATATTTATGCATCATGGGTAATGTGTTCTTTCCTAGACCCCTAAGCGCTGTGTGATACTTAGGTGGTTGTCCTTACACCTCTGAATGCTTTAGGCATTTCTCTTTACTACTCCTCTGAATGTGTTTCATGCATCATGGGTAATGTGTTCCTGTTTATACCCCTAAATGTATTTTATTCTTAGGTGGTTGTTCTTTTAGTACAGGTGGTCCTAGTGAGGTCCTGGTACCTGTTCCCAGTAGTTACTGGATATATTTTGTAACTGTTATCTTGTGCTATACTTATTCTAAGTTCTAAAAGTGCTATTTCTGATTCTGACAGTGGCCCATGTGGCCCTGTCCTGTACATAATCCCTTGTGAATATTGCCCGTGCCAGTTGGCACCATGTATAGTGTGTGATACTATCTGATGTGTTTTTACAATACAAAAGTTGTTTTATAATAACCTTGTGTGGAGTTCCTTTTGTGGTGTGCCTAGTATGTTGTTGCTGGTGGGTGCGTGCGCAAATGCTTTACACATTGCCTCCGAGTTTAGCCTTACTGCTCGTGCCAAGCTACCAAGGGGGTAAGCAGGGGTTATCTTGGCGTGTGACTTCCTTGCCCTGACTAGAATGGTGGTTTCTGCCTAGCTTTGGCGTCAGCCTTAGCCAACCAGAAATAGCCAGTTCTAACACTGACTAACCTATCCACCACTTAAAATGTACTTGCATGTTTCACTATACTAATTCAATACTAATCCTCTATGTGTCCCGGATTAGCGCGCTACTCGCCGGCAAAAGCGTTTTGACGCCTCGTCAGGGGTAGTAAGCGCTATATAAATGCAATTACAATACAAAACAATACTTACCAGTATGCCTCTGTTCTTGGCATGGAGAGCTGTAGAGTTGTATACTTTAGCATAGATCGCCATCTAGTGTTGGGCTCGGATGTTTGCAGTTTGTTTGGTTGAAATCATTGTAGTCACGGGATAGGGGACTTCTTCCTATGGTGATAGTGCGCATGGGCATCGACTCCATCTTCAGATTGTTTTTTGCCATA
This sequence comes from Lissotriton vulgaris, assembly GCF_964263255.1. Taxonomy (NCBI): domain Eukaryota; kingdom Metazoa; phylum Chordata; class Amphibia; order Caudata; family Salamandridae; genus Lissotriton; species Lissotriton vulgaris. The sequence continues at coordinate 2,034,778,104 of NC_141693.1, forward strand.
AAGGGTGATGATGTAGTTAGTAAGAGAGTAGAAAAGGATGTCCATGTGATGTATCTAAGTAAGATAATACTGCAACACATAAGGGTACCCGGGGACGTGGGTGGGCGTTTACAACTCTACAGCTCTACATGGTAAGAACAGATATACTAGTAAGTAGCATTTTCCGTTCGAGACATTTGAGCTGTAGATTGTATACTTCAGCATAGACTATAGAGCAGTTTTCTCCCTAGCGGTAGCAACCTGTATCTGTTGCAGTGGTTCGAAAAAGTGTTCTTAATACAGCCTGGCCAACCGTAGCTTGTTGCTTTGCTTGCACATCTACACAATAGTGTTTAGTGAAAGTATGCAGTGTAGTCCAAGTTGCTGCTTTGAAGATAGAAGCCCCTAGTTTGCTTGTGGAATGAGCTGTAGGGGGAATAGCTAATGTGTGCTTATCTTTGAGATAGCATATTTGAATGCATTTAACAATCCACATTGCAAATCCAGTTTTTGAAATGGGATTGCCTTTGTGAGGTGGGGAGAAAGTAACAAAACGCTGTTTTGTTTTCCTAAAACGTTTAGTTCTTTTGATGCAGTAGAGTATGGCTCTTTTAACGTCTAACGCGTGGAGAGCACGTTTTGCCATTGAGTCTAATTGAGGGAAAAATACTGGAAGTTCAACCGACTGATTAAGGTGAAAGACAGATACCACCTTTGGTAGAAATTTTGGATTATTCTTAAGAACCACTTTACTATGGTGTATTTGTAGAAATGGTTCCTGTATGGTTAATGCCTGTAGCTCACCAACTGTTCTAAGTGATGTGATAGCTACAAGGAAGGCTACTTTCCAAGTAAGGAACTGTAACTCGCATTTGTGCAGCGGTTCAAATGAGCGACCCATGAGTCTGGAGAGGACTATGTTGAGATTCCATATGGGAGAAGGTGCAACTTTAGGTGGAATTATTCTTTTAAGTCCTTCTATATATGCTTTGATAGCGGGTACTCGAAACAACGACAAATGTTGTCTGTTTTGGAGGTAAGCAGAAATTACAACAAAATGTAACCGTATAGATGTATACCCTAGGTTACATTGTTGTAGATGTAAAAGATAACAGATAATATTTTGGATGGAAGCATCTAGTGAGTCCATGTAGTTCTTTGTACAATAAATGACAAATCGCTTCCACTTTGCTGCATAGCATACTCCAGTGGTAGGACGTCCAGTCTCTTTAATGACGTTCATGCAGTCTGGCAGGAGATTGAGGTAGCCAACTCTCGGACTTCAGGAGCCAGATCACAAGATTGAGTTGATTGGGATCTGGATGTCTTATCTCTCCATGGTTACGAGTGAGGAATTTGGGGGAGAGGTGGAGCTTTTGATGAGGCACTGCTGAAAGTTCTAGTAGGGTTGTGAACCGTGGTTGGCGTGCCCATGTTGGAGCAGCGAGGATCATTGTGAGGCAATGTTGTTTGAGCTTCCGAACCAGTAACGGAATGAGCAGGAGAGGGGAAAAGCGTATGCAAATCTGCCTGACCAGTTCATCCATAGTGCATTGCCTTTGGACAATGGGTGTGGACACCTGGACGCGAAGCTTGGGCATTTTGCGTCTTGGTGCGTGGCGAACAGATCTATGTCTGGATGACCCCACACGTGAAAGAATGGGAGAAGAACTTGAGGATGAAGTTCCCATTGGTGGATATGCTGTGTTTGTTGACAGAGTAGATCCGCGATCTGATTGTGTACTCCTGGTAGATGTTCTGCGAGGAGGTAAATGTTTTGAGGAATGGCCCCTCTCCATATGCTTTGTGCTAGTTGTGAAAGCTGAAGAGAGTGTGTCCCTCCCTGCTTTGGTATGTAATACATTGCTGTCATGTTGTCTGTACTGATCAAGACAGCGTTGCCTAGAAGCAAAAGTTGAAAGGACTTTAGCGATAGAAAGATTGCCAGTAACTCCAGGTGATTTATGTGGAGTTGTTTTTGTTGATGGGTCCATATACCCTGAACGGTTTGGTTTTGGAGATGAGCTCCCCATCCGGTGAGCGAGGCGTCTGTGGTTAGCACTATTCGTGGAACCTGGTCGAGGAATATCCGCCCTTTGGATAGGCTTTGTGTGTTCCACCACTGCAGAGAGTGATGTGTGTGGCTGTCTACCAACACCAGATCTGTTAACTGACCTTGAGTTTGGTTCCACTGATGTGCTAAACATTCCTGTAAGGGACGCATTTGAAGTCTTGCATAAGAAACAAAGAGGATGCAAGAGGCCATCATCCCTATTAGCTGCATGAACACTCGATCTGGAAGGGAGTGAAAAGGTTCGAATTCTGATACGAGAGCTTGCATGCTGGCTATCCTGGCTGGATTGGGGTATGCAAGTGCTTTTGAGGTATCAATTGTGGCACCTAGATGCTGAATGATGTGAGACGGTTGAAGGTGTGACTTGGGTAGGTTTATTGTGAACCCCAAGTTGTGTAGCAGCTGGATTGTTCTGTGTGCATTTGTGTACACAGTGTGTGTGTGACTTGGCTTTTATGAGCCAGTCGTCGAGATAAGGAAACACTTGAATGTGTTGTCTGTGCTAATGAGCTGCGACTACTGCAAGACATTTTGTGAAGACTCTGGGTGCAGTAGTCACTCAGAATGGGAGGACTTTGAATTGGTAGTGCTGTCGGTCCACTACAAACCGCAGATATTTTCGGTGAGTGGGGTGAATGGGAATATTAAAGTAGGCATCCTGAGGTCTACAGTGGCAAGGAAATCGCCCTGTTGGAGTAGTGGGAGCAACTGTTGCAGAGTGACCATGTGGAAGTGGTCCGACTGTTTGTGGAGATTTAACGATTGGAGGTCTAGTATTGGTCTGAGAGTACCGTCTTCTTTGGGATTAGAAATTAAAGGGAGCAAGCCCCTGTTCCTTGATGAGATAAGAGAACTGTTTCTATTGTGTGTTTTTATAATGAGGAGAGAATTGCTTGTTTTAACAGTGTCAGATGTTTTGTGGACATCGGACGTTGTATGGGGGGTATGACTGGGGGAGTTGAAGTGAGTTCCAGGCAGTAACCATACTGGATAATTTCTCTTACCCACTTGTCTGTGGTGATGGAATTCCAGACAGGTAGGAACTGTGATAGTCTTCCCCCGACTGGAGTGGAATGGTCGGTGGGAAGTGGAGGGAAGTCACTATTTTGTAGTAGGAGAGGTGCTGGTGTTATTACCGCGGCCTCTAGCCTTGCTGTTGTTGTCTCTATAACCCCCTCTGAAATAGCCTCTGCTAGGCGAGGTTTGAGCAGTGTTTTTGTGGGTGGAAGAGTTGTTATCCGTCCCAATAGATTTAGAGGCGCCCCTATACCAGGAGCGACAAAAGGAACCTCTGCTGGTTGTTGCCTGTAGGGCTCCCATGGAAATAGCAGTTTCCGAGTCCTTCTTCATTTTCTCCAAAGGTGTGTTTACAGTGGGTCCAAATGAGTGTTTTGATCAAAGGGTTGATTAAGAATTGTGGACTCCACATCTTGTTTAAACCCAGATATGCAAAGCCATGCGTTTCTGCGTAACAGAGCTCTTGTGTTAACTGCACGCGATGCTGTGTCGGCTGCATCAAGAGCACACTTTATAAAAGTGTTTGTGATTAACCTTCTCTCTTGTATGAGGTCATTAGCCTTCGCCTTATACTGATCGGGAAGATGTTGTATGAGCTTTTGAAGCTCATCGTAATGAGCCCTATCATACCTGGACAGTAATGCTTGGCGATGCGCCAGTGATTTGCTGCTTGTGAGGCAAAGCGTTTGCCAGATGAGTTTAATAATTTAGACTCTTCCTGTGGGTCTGAGTGTAACTCCACCCATTGATATTTGGCAGCTCTATTTATGAGCTGTACAAAACCTATGTTGTCGTCTGGGGGAATGGCCTAGATGGGTAGGAGTCTGGATCAGGGAGACCTGGGACATCTGGTGGATTGTGATAATCCTCCCAAGGATCAGGTGGCGGGAGAGTATTGTCATAGTCATTATCCTCTTGTGGGTTTTCATCTCCACCCCCAAGGTGATCATCATCTTGTGGGGTAGGTGAATACTGAAGCACTGGAGAGTGTGCTGGAGAAAGGGGTGTAGTGGGGATATTTGGAAGAGAGAGAGAGGTCTGACTGGAGAAGTTCCCATGTCTCTCTTCATTAATGGAAACTTTGGGATTTTCTGGGGAGTCCAAAGGTCTCTTTTGTGAAAGAATTGTTTTGATTTTACCAGTTTTAGAGTCAATATGAAGGGTTTTTTGTTTTGGTTCCACTGGATCTGGTTGAAATAACCCAGTACCCTTGTTTGGCACTGATGATTTTGGTTGTTTTGGCCTTGATTCTGAAGCTTTAGGAGGGCTCTTAGTGTCCTTTTGCTTTGGAAGAGCTGAGGAGTCCGAGGACTTTTTCGGCTCTGTGGGTTTTTTCGGCTCCGAAGATTTATTCTTTTTTGGCTCCGAGGGTCTATCCTGATGGTGTTTCGGCGCTGAATGTTTAGCTTTCGGTACCAAGGATGGTAGTTTGGTACCGATGTGAGGCTGGCTCGGTCGTGAGTAGCCTGAAGGCTTGTCTTTAGACTTTGGAGCCAACCCCGAAGGCGGGGAACCAGAAGTTCTGTCACTGTGTCGACCTGAGCCGGAAGGCAAAGGTGTTACCAGAGCCTTATACTTTTGAGCAGAGGTAGGGGTGTCGATGTCAGTACTCACAGTTCGTTGCCATGGAGTAATTGTCTCATCTTTGGCCTCTGGTTCGTTGGCCTCCGAGACGCTGATATCCTCATTTTCCGGTTTTTGTTCTTTGGGAGCATCGGGCCTGCATCAAAGACGTCGGCCGACACCGTGGTAGTGGATCGAGACATTACATGCCGTCAAGCCCGGCGATCACATATGGTTTTCTTCAATCGGAATGAAGCGCAGGCCTGGCAGTCTTTGTCCTCGTGTTCTGGAGAGGGGCAAATATTACAGACCTAGTGGAGATCAGTGTGTGGGAATTTGGCACCACACAGGGATTGAATGGAATTCTTTCCATTAGTTGTAGGGCCGGATGGTGCAGATAGGCCCAACGGCCCGCGTCGACGACCGGAATCGAAGGTGTTGAGATTTGTGTTGGATCTGCGTCGAGGAGCGTGATTGAAAACAATACCGTTGAGTGGTGAAGGATTGCACATCAAAGGGGAATTGAATACTATACCGACCTGGAGCGCAGCTGTTTACATCCGAACCCGATGGCAGAAAAAAACTATCTGAAGATGGAGTCAATGCCCATGCGCACTATCACTTTAAGGAGGAGTCACATATCCCATGACTACAAAGACTTCTTCGACAAAACAACCGCAAGCATCCAAGCCCAACACCAGATGGCGAGCTATGCTAAAGAATACAATCTACAGCTCTTATGCCTTGAACATATAATTATTAAGCCATTAACAATTATTAACCAACTAAATAATAAATTAATAATTAATTGTAAATTAGTTATACTTAATTAACTTCCCACCTGACACCCCTACAAACTTGGCAACCCACAACACTATAAATTACTATTACCAATTACATGTAAAATTATAAATCACTTAAAATTACAAACTGTACAAAAGTGTTACTAACAATTATACAATCAATAACACATGCAATTAATATATGAACCAAAATACACAAATAATTAAAGCACCATTTACAACTATATTATTGTAAATGATATTAACAACAATATTCCTTATCTGAAAAATCGATATTCTTAACTACGATATTTATGCACAACAATATTTTTGCATCACAATATTTTTCCAGATATTTCTGTAACTTTAAATACCCCGTGAAGATCCGCACCCGGGAAGAGAGGGACCCTCGAAAGCAGGATCCCGGGAAGAGAGGGACCCTCGAAAGCAGGATCCCGGGAAGAGAGGGACCCTCGAAAGCAGGATCCCGGGAAGAGAGGGACCCTCGAAAGCAGGATCCGGGAAAAGCCGATTTGGCACAAACGAGGCCCTGAAAGAGCAGGGCCCGTGAAAACAGGACTGGGGTAAACAGGATGGGGCAGAAAGGGATCCGGGATAGGGGAAAGCAGGATTGGGAATCAGAGGGTCCCTCGAAAGCAGGATCCAGGAAACAGGACAAGTAAGAAAAGGATCCAGGGAGAGCAGGACCAGGAAAAAGCAGGATCGAGGAAGAACAGGACTTGAGAAGAGCAGGACTTAGCAAGATCAAAACGCGGGAAGAACACGATCCAGGATGTGCCGGATCGAAGAAGGGGATCCTGGAAGATCACGATAACAGAATAGAGGACCTGGGAGGAGCAGAATCCAGGGAGACAGAGACCCTCGAAGGCAGGACCTGGGAGGAGCAGAATCCAGGGGGACAGAGATCGAGGGACCTGGGAGGAGCAGAATCCAGGGGAACAGAGACCCTCGAAGGCAGGACCTGGGAAGAGCAGAATCCAGGGGGACAGAGACCCTCAAAAGCAGGACCTGGGAGGAGCAGAATCCAGGGGGGAAAGAGATCGAGGGACCTGGGAGGTGCAGAATCCAGGGGGACAGAGACCCTCGAAGGCAGGACCTGGGAAGAGCAGAATCCAGGGGGACAGAGACCCTCAAAAGCAGGACCTGGGAAGAGCAGAATCCAGGGGGGAAAGAGATCGAGGGACCTGGGAGGTGCAGAATCCAGGGGGACAGAGACCCTCGAAGGCAGAACCTGGGAAGAGCAGAATCCAGGGGGACAGAGACCCTCGAAGGCAGGACCTGGGGGTAGCAGAATCCAGGGGGACAGAGACCCTCGAAGGCAGGACCTGGGGTAGCAGAATCCAGGGGGACAGAGACCCTCGAAGGCAGGACCTGGGAGGAGCAGAATCCAGAGGGACAGAGACCCTCGAAGGCAGGACCTGGGAAGAGCAGAATCCAGGGGGACAGAGACCCTCGAAGGCAGGACCTGGGAGGAGCAGAATCCATGGGGACAGAGATCGAGGGACCTGGGAGGAGCAGAATCCAGGGGGACAGAGACCCTCGAAGGCAGGACCTGGGAGGAGCAGAATCCAGGGGGACAGAGATCGAGGGACCTGGGAGGAGCAGAATCCAGGGGGACAGAGACCCTCGAAGGCAGGACCTGGGAGGAGCAGAATCCAGGGGGACAGAGACCCTCGAAGGCAGGACCTGGGAAGAGCAGAATCCAGGGGGACAGAGACCCTCAAAAGCAGGACCTGGGAGGAGCAGAATCCAGGGGGACAGAGACCCTCAAAAACAGGACCTGGGAGGAGCAGAATCCAGGGGGACAGAGACCCTCGAAGGCAGGACCTGGAAGGAGCAGAATCCAGGGGGACAGAGACCCTCAAAAGCAGGACCTGGGAGGAGCAGAATCCAGGGGGACAGAGACCCTCAAAAACAGGACCTGGGAGGAGCAGAATCCAGGGGGACAGAGACCCTCGAAGACAGGACCTGGGAGGAGCAGAATCCAGGGGGACAGAGACCCTCGAAGGCAGGACCTGGGAGGAGCAGAATCCAGGGGGACAGAGACCCTCGAAGGCAGGACCTGGGAGGAGCAGAATCCAGGGGGACAGAGACCCTCGAAGGCAGGACCTGGGAGGAGAAGAATCCAGGGGGACAGAGACCCTCGAAGACAGGACCTGGGAGGAGCAGAATCCAGGGGGACAGAGACCCTCGAAGGCAGGACCTGGGAGGAGCAGAATCCAGGGGGACAGAGACCCTCGAAGGCAGGACCTGGGAGGAGCAGAATCCAAGGGGACAGAGACCCTCGAAAGCAGGGCCTGGGAGGAGCAGAATCCAGGGGGACAGAGACCCTCGAAAGCAGGACCTGGGAGGAGCAGAATCCAGGGGGACAGAGACCCTCAAAAGCAGGACCTGGGAGGAGCAGAATCCAGGGGGACAGAGACCCTCGAAGGCAGGACCTGGGAGGAGCAGAATCGAGGGGGACAGAGATCCTCGAAGGCAGGACCTGGGAGGAGCAGAATCGAGGGGGACAGAGACCCTCGAAGGCAGGACCTGGGAAGAGCAGAATCGAGGGGGACAGAGACCCTCGAAGGCAGGACCTGGGAGGAGCAGAATCCAGGGGGACAGAGACCCTCGAAGACAGGACCTGGGAGGAGCAGAATCGAGGGGGACAAAGACCCTCGAAGCACGACCTGTGAGGAGCAGAATCCAGGGGGACAGAGACCCTCGAAGGCAGGACCTGGGAGGAGCAGAATCCAGGGGGACAGAGACCCTCGAAGGCAGGACCTGGGAGGAGCAGAATCGAGGGGGACAGAGACCCTCGAAGGCAGGACCTGGGGGTAGCAGAATCCAGGGGGACAGAGACCCTCGAAGCAGGACCTGGGAGGAGCAGAATCCAGAAGAGCAGGACCAGGAAATGGCTTTTTTTGCTGTCACCCCTTAATTCCTACTCTATTATCACCCCAATTCCTCTTCCTTTCTGTGCCTAGGAAGAAATGCCTGCACATAAGAACATAACTCAGCAAGTGGCGGACCCATGAGAAAGATGCAGAGAATGCAGACTTACTCCTTACCATCGACCCCTTGTCTCCAGGAGGGCCCGGGGCCCCGATCTCCCCACGGTCACCCTGCAAAAGAGAATTGATGGTCATTTGTTTTATATATTAGAACATGACTCCGTGGCTAGCACAAGGAATGTCTGTGTCCTGGCCTCGGGGCTAGCACCGGGAATGTGTGTCCTGGCCACAGGGCTAGCACAAGGAATGCGTGTGTCCTGGCCTCAAGGCTAGAGCACGGAGTGGACGTGTCTCCTGATCCGGGGATAGTGTCAGGAATGTATATTAATCTTGACCCTTGGGCTAGCACAAGGTTTGTATGCATGTCCTGACCTAAGGAATGTCTATGGGTACTGAGCCCTGGGCTAGCGTAGGGAATGCATGTGTCCTGATTCAGGGCTATTGCAAGGAATGTATACCTGTCCTGCCTTGTGGCTAGCACAGATCTGATGCATGTGTGTCGTGACCCCTAGAGCTAGTGCACGGAATGCGTAAGAGTACCGAGCCTTGGTCTAGTGCAATGAATATATACATGTTCTGACCTTGGGGCTAGCACCGGGAATGTATATGAGTCCTAAACTCTGGGCTAGCAAAGGGAATGCACCAGTGTCCTGACCTCGGGTCTGGCCCACGGGATGTATACATGTCCTGACCTCGGGCGCGCACAGAGAATGTATGTGTGTCCTGATACCAGGGAAATTGATTGAGTGTCGGAATGCCCTGACATCATAACTAGACCTGGTACACAGGATACTAATTGTGTAACGATATATCTGTAATAGACATTAGTTAGTGATAGATTCCTTACCTTAGAATACTCCCAGGCCTCAGACTGGTTCCGTAAAGTTTTGCTTAGCAGTACCCCTGCACCTCAGTAGGTGGCGTTGTGCGGCTCCGCGTCCGTCACTGACGTCGTATGCGCCGAGATGACGTCACGGAGACTTCTTAGGCGCCAGCCATGCGCGCTGGCGTCAGTTCTGTACACGACATTCTGCGCCAGGAACGCATAGCCATGCAAGATACCGACCACTGGTGCATTGAAACTCGGGCCCTGAAAGGGATGACCTTAACCCTAGTAATCCGTTCGCAGAATGGGGAGAGTGGGAGGGGCGGTAAGGTATCGATCACTAACTAATGTCTCTTACCGATATATCGTTACACAAGTAGTAACTTGTGCATCTGAAAGAGACATGTTAGTGATAGATTCCTTACCTTAGAATAGATACCCCAGCAATTCCAACCCCGGAGGTGGGTCTGCGAAAAAGATTACACCAGAAAGTCAAGGAGAACAGAACGGGCAAAGAAGCAGTCTCTTCGGACTTGACTGTCAAGGCAGTAATGCTTGGTAAACGTGTGCAGCGAGGCCCACGTAGTTGCCTGACAAATGCCCTGCAAGGGAACACTGCATCCCAAGGCAGTAGTGGCTGCCGTTGCCCTCGTGGAATGGGCACGCAGCCCCACCGGAGGCTACTTTTTAGCCAACGAGTAACAGGCTTTGATGCAGAGAACGACCCACCAAGAGATGGTTCGTTTGTGCACGGCCCAACCTTTTTTGGCACCTAAGTAGCCAACAAAGAGCTGGTCATCCATCCGGAACTGCTGTGTGTGCTTCAGATAAAATGAGAGTGCACGTTTTGGGTCCAGACGGTGGAGCCTCTCCTCCTCTTTCGAGGGATGCGGAGGTGGAAAGAAGGTGGGAAAAGTGATGGTCTGCCCGATGTGGAAGGGCATAACAACCTTTGGCAAGAAAGAAGGACGGTCCTTAAAACCACCTTGTCTGGATGAACAGAAAGGAAACGAGGTTTAGAAGAAAGGGCCTGGAGCTCGCTCACTCTTCTGGCAGAGGTGATAGCTACCAGGAAAGCCGTCTTTAGAGTAAGAAGACGCAAAGGACAGTTATGAAGGGGCTCAAAGGGAGCACACATCAAATATGTCAAGACAAGATTTGAGGCATTATGAACGGCACGGGAGGAAACGTGTGCGTAATGCCTTTCAGGAAACGGTTAACAACCCAGGACTTAAAAAGAAAAGGTTGATCAGGAAGCAGCAGAAAGGCGGAGGTGGCAGAAAGATAACCCTTGATAGTGCTCAGAGCAGAGCCCTGCTGGGCCAAGGAAAGAAGGAAAAGTAGAACTTCGGAAAAAGGGGCTGAAAGAGGATCCACAGACTTACCTGTGCACCATGCCACAAACTTGTTCCATCTGCAGGCGTATACTATTTTAGTGGAGGGCCGCCTGGCCGCCAGAATGATATCAGAGACTTCGGGAGGAAGATCAAAAGCTGTCAACTGTCGGCGCTCAATCTCCACACATGGAGGTGGAGGCTGGGCAGGTTCGGGTGGAGGACCGTCCCCTGCTGCTGTGACAGAAGATCCTCCCGAATAGGCAGTTGGATCGGGGAATCGATCGCCATGTTGAGTAGCTCGGGATACCATACTCTCCTAGCCCAGTCCGGAGCCACAAGAATGACTTAGGCCCGGTCGTGCCTGATCTTCTTCAGTACTCTGGGCAGAAGTGGTAAAGGCGTATAACAGACCGCAACTCCACTCACGACAAAAAGCATCTCCAAGCGAGTGCCACTTGGAAATTCCAACGCGCAGAATTGATGACATTGTGTGTTCTCTTCGGTGGCGAATAGATCTAACCAGGGCTCTCCCCACTGCAGAAAGAAACCTTGCACCACGTCCGAGTTCAGACGCCATTTATGATCCATCAGGCACCTGCGGCTGAGTTTGTTTACCCTAGCGTTCAGAAAACCTGCCAGGTGTTGAACCACCAAGGTAATGCCGTGATGTTCCAGCCATGTCCAGAGGCGCAGAGCCTCCTGACAAAGGGTCCAGGACCCCACCCGCCTTGTTTGTTGCAATACCACATGGTGGTGGTGTTGTCCGTGAACACCTGCACCACACTTCCCCAGACAGAGGGAAGGAATGCCTTCAATGCCAGTCGGATCGCACTGAGCTCCAAAAGATTGATGTGGAGCCGGGACTCCGCCGGAGACCAGAGGCCTCTCATCTCCGCCTCTCCCATGTGGCCTCCCGATCCCAGGAGGGACGCGTCCATCACCACTGTGTGCTCCGGTTGGGGAAGGGAGAGGGATCTGCCTTTGACCCAATCGCGATTCGTGAGCCACCACTGCAAGTGTCGTGCAGTGCCCTCCGAGATCTGGACATGATCGGACAGGTCGCCCTGATGTTGTGACCACGGCCCACTGTAACTTCAGGTCCCACTGCAGAGCCCGTATATGCCATCTGACATGTTGCACCAGCAGGATGTAGGAGGCCACCAGGCCCAGGAGCCGGAGGGTCATCCTGACTGAAACCCGGGATAGAGATCGGAATCATAGCCTGAATATCCAGGACTCGCTGCTCAGGAGGATTAACCCGAAACTGCATTGAATCCAGAACTGCTCCAATATAAGGGAGCATCTGAGAGGGACTCAGTTGCGACTATGGCACATTGATGCAGATGCAGGAGGTCGGCTGTAGTCTGGAGGTGGCTGACGACTGTCTGGGGTGAGCCCGCCTTCAACAACCGGTCGTCGAGGTAGGGGAAGCCTGACACCCCTGACCTGCGCAGATGAGCTGCAACCACCGCCATCACTTTCGTGAACACCCGAGGGGCACTGGTAAGGCCGAAAGGGAGCACTGCAAACTGAAAATGCTCCTGGCCTACCGTGAACCGCTGGTAACGCCAGTGGGCAGGCTGGACGGGAATGTGAAAATATTCCTCCTGCAAGTCCATCGCTACCATCCAGTCTCCAGGGTCGAGGGCAGTAAAGATCTTGAACTTCTCCTTCCGGAAGAAGCGATTGATGTCCCTGAGGTCCAAGATGGGTCGCAAGCCCACTTTGTCCTTCTTGGGGACCAGAAAGTAGTGGGAAAAACAACCCCGTTCTACTTCCGGCCTAGGAACGCGTTCGATGGCCCCCTTGGCCAAGAGGGCCGTACCTTTCTGCTGGAGAAGCGCAAAGTGATCCCCCGACATGCGGTGGAACTGAGGTGGGGGAGGGGTAGACTCAAAGGGGAGGGAGTAGTCCCTCCGGACAAGTTGCAGCACCCACTTGTCAGAAGTGACAGAACACCAATGGGGAAGATGATGAAGAATCCTGCCACCCACCGGCGTGGTGTGCGACCTGAAGCTCAGACTAGGAAGGCTTCGAGGTTGACATCGTGGGGCGGAGGTGGACTGACCTTCACGTCGGCCCCCGGAGCCACCACGGCGGCCTCCATACCCACAGGTGCGCTGAGCTTCGTTCTGCCCAGCCTTTTCACTGAACGAACGGGCGGGTGGCTCCTCTGCCATGGCCATGAAAGGAATGAAAATGAGACATGGTTTGGCGCGTAGCTGAAAGGCCCAAGGACTTGGCCATAGTGCGAGAGTCCTTAAAACGCTCCTGGGCAGTGTCAGCCTTATCACCAAACAGGCGAGTACCGTCAAATGGCATGTCCATGAGCGAACTCTGGACGTACAGGGAGAATCCAATGGACCTCAACCAGGTGTGGTGCCGGAGCGCAATATTCGTTGAAATTGCCCTACCGAGGGAGTCCGCGGTGTCTAAGCCACAACGAATGGCAAACCTAGCCTCGTCCTTACCCTAGCCACAGCATGAGACAGCACAGTCTGGACCTCCTCTGGACACTGGGGCAACACCTCAGCCACGGAATCCCACACCATCTGGGAATAGCGGCCCAGGAGGCATGCAGTGTTCACTGACCACAGCCCTAGGCTGGCAGAAGAGAACAGCCGCTTGCCAAACCACTCCAGTTTCTTAGAGTCCTTATCCGGGGGAACCTGGGAAAGGCACTCTGAGACGTGGAAGCTTGGATGACCAGACTCTCGGGTGTAGGATGAGTGGTCAGAAAAGCAGGGTCACCGGGCGCGGAAGATCACGCCTGGCGACGTTCTTGTCCACAGGGGCCCCTGTGGTGGATCGTGCCCAAGTCCCCAACAAGACTTCAGCGAGGGGATCATTAAAGGGCAGCAGCGGCTCCAAAGAAGTGGACGCCGAATGAAGAACCTCAGTGAGGAGATTAGTCTTAAGGGTCAGGAGATCGAGGTTAAGGACCTCAGCTGCCCGACGGAGCACCATCGTATATGAGGCACCTTCTTCCATAGTGGGCGGGACGGATGCAAACCCTGGATCGGAGGAGACGTCAAGGCTGCTGGCCTCCTCCAAGTCGTCCACCAAGTCCTCCTTAGAATCACACTGGCGAGCAAGCGGGTCGTCAGACCTCTCCCAGTCATCCTCCACCTCCGGCGTAGTAGGCGCAGGCCTCGGCGGCTGGGCAGGGACCAAGTAAGGAAGAAATGGCGCCGACTGGGGACGGGCCGGCGTCGGGTCCCAATTCGGATCCAGGCAGGGACAAACCCTTCCGGCAACCGAGACAGAGGCAAAACCAGCAGTATCCACTGCGGCACTGCCGGTGGAGCCGAGGGTGGCGCCAGTGCCGGAGCCGGCAGCATGGGACCTCTTGGTGCCGAGGCTGGAGCCAGCAGCGCAGGATCCTGCGGCGCCGGGGCTGGAGCAGCTGGCGGTGCCGGGGCTGGATCCGCCGGAGGAGTCAGCAGACCAGCAGGATCCTGGCACGGGACCGCGGGGCCCGAATGGGCACCGGTGGGAGCCCGAGGCCTAAACAGGCAGTCCATGGCAGCAAGGAATTCTTGCATTTGTGTGGGAGCCACCGACGGACCCGGGTAAGGCGGGTAGGCCACAGGACTCCCAGGCTCCTAAGGAACCGCAGGGGCTCCGCTCCGCCCCTGTTCCCCTCGTCCGCATCAGAGGATCGACAGGGGGACGTCAGAGAGTGAAAACGCTTCTTCGATTTCTTTTTGTGTTGTCTCTTACCCGGATTTCCGAGGGTGAAGACTTGGAACCCGAAGAGTGGTGATGACTGCTCCGCGAGCGGCCATGGGAACGACCCCTAGACCTCGAAAGGTACGGGGACGAGTGCCAAACTTCAAGCAACTTCCGGTGCCGCTCCCTCAAGGCCTTCGGGCCATAGCCCTACAGTCCAAACAGGACCGTCCAGGCAGTAGAGACAGACGTTGTGAGGGTCTGCCACCGACATTATTCGACGGCAGGTCCCGCAGGACTTAAAACCAGGCATCCCTACTAGCACCAGAGAGAACCAACACGAGACAAAAAGTCTCGAAAAGATAGTCAAACAATGACAGAGGTACATGCTCTATCTGGATCTGCACTTACTGGCACAGAAAAAGAAAGAACTGACGCGAGCGTGCATGGGTGGCGCCTAAGTAGTCTCCATGACGTCATTTTGGCGCATACGACGCCGGCGACGGATGTGGAGTCGCACAGCGCCACCTATTGACGTGCAGGGGTACTGCTAATCAAAACTTTCCGGATCCAGTCTGATGCCTGGGGATATTCTAAAGTAAGGAATCTATCACTAACATGTCTCTTTCAGATAGTGTATATGTTGTATGACTTCAGAGCTAGGGCAGGGAATGTATGTGTATACTGACCTCTCAGCGATCACATTGTATGTGTCCAGACCTAGGGGCATGCGCGGGCAAGATGTCTGCCTTGACCCGAGGATAGAACGGGGAACGTATGAAAGCCCTGACCAAAGGCTAGCACAAGGAGTGTGTGTGAAGCTGGGTCTAGCTCAAGGAAAGTATATGACCATGGGGCTAGCACAGGTAATGTCTAGCATACCCTGGGCTAGAGCAAAGGATGCATTTATGTCCTGATCGTGGCACTAGTGCAGGGAATGTATATGTCCTGCCATTAGGGCTATCAGGGAATGTATAGGCGCCGACATCATGGCAAGGGCATGGCATATTTGTGTGTCCTGACCTAGGCACTAGCAGAAGGAATATTTGTGTGTCTTGGCCCCAGGGTAGAGCAGGGAATGTATACTTTTAGTGTGTCGCCCCAGCTGAGTCCTTTGGAGTCTGCCTAAACTTCCAGCTGAGTCCTTTGGAGTCTGCCTAAAGTCCCAGCTGAGTCCTCTGGAGTCTGCCTAAACTCCCAGCTGAATCCTCTGGAGTCTGCCTAAAGTTCCAGCTGAATCCTCTGGAGTCTGCCTAAAGCCCCAGCTGAGTCCTCTGGAGTCTGCCTAAACTCCCAGCTGAGTCCTCTGGAGTCTGCCTAAAGTTCCAGCTGAATCCTCTGGAGTCTGCCTAAAGCCCCAGCTGAGTCCTCTGGAGTCTGCCTAAAGCCCCAGCTGAGTCCATTGGAGTCCTCCTAAAGTCCCAGCTGAGTCGTCTGGAGTCTGCCTAAACTCCCAGCGGAGTCCTTTGGAGTCTGCCTAAACTCCCAGCTGAGTCCTCTGGAGTCTGCCTAAAGCCCCAGCTGAGTCCTCTGGAGTCTGCCTAAACTCCCAGCTGAGTCCTCTGGAGTCTGCCTAAACTCCCAGCTGAGTCCTCTGGAGTCTGCCTAAAGCCCCAGCTGAGTCCTCTGGAGTCTGCCTATAGCCCCAGCTGAGTCCTTTGGAGTCTGCCTAAACTCCCAGCTGAGTCCTCTGGAGTCTGCCTAAAGTTCCAGCTGAATCCTCTGGAGTCTGCCTAAAGCCCTAGCTGAGTCCTCTGGAGTCTGCCTAAAGTTCCAGCTGAATCCTCTGGAGTCTGCCTATAGCCCCAGCTGAGTCCTTTGGAGTCTGCCTAAAGCCCTAGCTGAGTCCTTTGGAGTCTGCCTAAACTCCCAGCTGAGTCCTCTGGAGTCTGCCTAAAGCCCCAGCGGAGTCCTCTGGAGTCTGCCTAAAGCCCCAGCTGAGTCCTTTGGAGTCTGCCTAAAGCCCCAGCTGAGTCCTCTGGAGTCTGCCTAAAGTTCCAGCTGAATCCTCTGGAGTCTGCCTAAAGCCCTAGCTGAGTCCTCTGGAGTCTGCCTAAAGTTCCAGCTGAATCCTCTGGAGTCTGCCTAAAGCCCTAGCTGAGTCCTCTGGAGTCTGCCTAAACTCCCAGCTGAGTCCTTTGGAGTCTGCCTAAAGCCCCAGCTGAGCCCTTTGGAGTCTGCCTAAACTCCCAGCTGAGTCCTCTGGAGTCTGCCTAAACTCCCAGCTGAGTCCTCTGGAGTCTGCCTAAAGCCCCAGCTGAGTCCTCTGGAGTCTGCCTAAAGTTCCAGCTGAGTCCTCTGGAGTCTGCCTAAAGCTCCAGCAGAGTCCTTTGGAGTCTGCCTAAAGCCCCAGCTGAGTCCTTTGGAGTCTGCCTAAACTCCCAGCTGAGTCCTCTGGAGTCTGCCTAAACTCCCAGCTGAGTCCTCTGGAGTCTGCCTAAAGCCCTAGCTGAGTCCTTTGGAGTCTGCCTAAAGCCCCAGCTGAGTCTTCTGGAGTCTGCCTAAAGTTCCAGCTGAATCCGCTGGAGTCTGCCTAAAGCCCTAGCTGAGTCCTCTGGAGTCTGCCTAAAGTTCCAGCTGAATCCTCTGGAGTCTGCCTAAAGCCCTAGCTGAGTCCTCTGGAGTCTGCCTAAACTCCCAGCTGAGTCCTTTGGAGTCTGCCTATAGCCCCAGCTGAGTCCTTTGGAGTCTGC
This sequence comes from Lissotriton vulgaris, assembly GCF_964263255.1. NCBI lineage: Eukaryota > Metazoa > Chordata > Amphibia > Caudata > Salamandridae > Lissotriton > Lissotriton vulgaris. The sequence goes on from NC_141693.1 coordinate 2,034,795,064, forward strand.
CTAAAGTCCCAGCTGAGTCTTTTGGAGTCTGCCTAAAGTCTCAGCTAAGTCCTCTGGAGTCTGCCTAAAGTCCCAGCTGAGTCGTCTGGAGTCTGCCTAAAGTCCTAGCTGAGTCCTCTGGAGTCTTCCTAAAGTCCCAGCTGAGTCCTTTGGAGTCTGCCTAAAGCCCCAGCGGAGTCCTTTGGAGTCTGCCTAAAGTCCTAGCTGAGTCCTCTGGTTGGTGCTTAGACGTATGGGGTCGGTGCTTAGATGTATGGGGGTTGGTGCTTAGATCTGTGGGGTTGGTGCTTAGATGTAAGGGGTTGGTGCTTAGATGTATGGGGGTCGGTGCTTAGATCTGTGGGGTTGGTGCTTAGATGTATGGGGTGGTGCTATGGGGTTGGTGCTTAGATGTATGTGGTTGGTGCTTTGATCTGTGGGGTCGGTGCTTAGATGTATGAGGTCGGTGCTATGGGGTCGGTGCTTAGATGTATGGGGTCGGTGCTTAGATGTATGCGGTCGGTGCTTAGAAGTACAGGGTCAGTGCTTAGATGTATGGGGTCAGTGCTTAGATGTATGGGGTCGGTACTTAGATGTATGGGGTCGTGCTTAGATGTATGGGGGTGGTGCTATGGGGTCTGTGTTTAGATGTATGTGGTCGGTGCTTAGATGTATGAGGTCGGTGCTATGGGGTCGGTGCTTAGATGTATGGGGTCTGTGCTTAGATGTATGGGGTCGGTGCTTAGATGTATGCGGTCAGTGCTATGGGGTCGGTGCTTATATGTACAGGGTCAGTGCTTAGATGTATGGGGTTGGTGCTTAGATGTATGGGGTCGGTGCTTAGATGTATGGGGGTGGTGCTATGGGGTCTGTGTTTAGATGTATGTGGTCGATGCTTAGATGTATGCGGTCGGTGCTTAGATGTACAGGGTCAGTGCTTAGATGTATGGAGTCAGTGTTTAGATGTATGGGGTCGGTACTTAGATGTATGGGGTCTGTGCTTAGATGTATGGGTCGGTGCTTAGATGTATGCGGTCAGTGCTATGGGGTCGGTGCTTATATGTACAGGGTCAGTGCTTAGATGTATGGGGTTGGTGCTTAGATGTATGGGGTCGGTGCTTAGATGTATGGGGGTGGTGCTATGGGGTCGGTGCTTAGATGTATGGGGTCGGTGCTTAGATGTATGCGGTCGCTGCTATGGCGTCGGTGCTTAGATGTACAGGGTCAGTGCTTAGATGTATGGGGTCGGTGCTTAGATGTATGGAGGTGGTGCTATGGGGTCGGTGTTTAGATGTATGGGGTCGGTGCTTGGATGTATGGGGTCAGTGCTTAGATGTATGGGGTCGGTGCTTAGATGTATCGGGTGGTGCTATGGGATCAGTGCTTAGATGTGGAGAAGTGTGGCTCAATGATTAGAGCGGCAGACCCTGATGCAGAGGTCTAGCCCGGGACCAGGGTTCAATTCCCTACCTCGGCGGGTCTTGGGCTCAAAATTCCACGGACCTGATAATTCTCGCCTCGGTGCCTATTCCAATCATGGAGTCCCACTCTGCAACTCTGGGCAATAGCTTGCTTAATCTCCACAACGGCCCCCACAACGCTAAGGATGCCTGGCCTCCACCTTGGGGGTGCCCAGGAGTGGACGCTTCACAGGGAAAGCCAGGATGGGTTCCACAGCGGTATTCGTACAAGCGCCTTGAGACCCTTGCGGGTGAGTAGTGCGCTATACAAGTATTTATTTTATTTATTTAAAAAGTTTTATATAGCGCAAACAAGATCTTTACAGATATCAGAGCGCTTTACATAGACGGGTACATCAGGGAGCAAAGTCACACAGGTAAACAGGCTTACATAGAAGGGTGCATGGGGGAGCATATTCAAACAAGTAAATCAATAAATCACAGTATAAATAGTACAACTAAGTGACAAAGCCAATCATGTGAATGATAAAAACAACTCTTACAAATAGGTCAAGGGTCAAACATGTAATACAGATCGGTGCAGGGTGTTAACAGGGTTCGAGATAGTAGCTCAAGTGTATTTAGCCATGAGGATAGCTTTTACTTCTTTTTTAAAGAGTGCAGTGGAGGAGATAAGCCTGGTTTCGGGCGGGAGTGAGTTCCAGATCCTAGGCGCCATTCCTGAGAAGGAGCGCTTGCATGTTTTTTCCTTCCGGAATCTTCGAGGTTTCAGCAGAAGATTGTTTGTGCCTCTCGTGTTTCTAATTCCCCCAGAGATTGTCAACTTCTGAGCGAGGTAGACGGGTGAGTTTAGGTGTACCGCCTTGTGTGTCATGCAGGCGATTTTCAGATGTATTCTGGCTTCAAAAGGCAGCCAGTTCAGGGATTTCAAGTCAGGGGTAATGTGGGAGTACTTTTTTGACCCAGTGATGAGTCTCGCTGCAGCATTTAGAGAAGCTTTTAGTGGTGCGGTTGTAGTTAGGGGGAGTCCGCAGAGGGCGGTGCTGCCGTATTCAATTCGTGGGATGACTAGTGCTTGTACTGCAGTTTGGAAGTCTTTGGCCGGGAGGTAGGGTTTAAGTTTCCTCAGAGTATTGATCTGGAAGTTCGCTCCCTTTGTTGCCTTGCTGATATGTTGCTGCATGTTCAGATTAGTGTCGAGTGTTATGCCTAAAGATTTTGCTGAATCCACGATGGTGGGTTGGACATTAAGTGCGGTTAGGAGTTTAAGCCAATGTTGAGTGGTGGATATCTTCGCTGGAGGTGAGATCAGAAGGAACTCTGTTTTCAGGGCATTGAGTTTGAGGTGATTATCGGCAAGCCAGGATTGGGTGCAACTGATCGTTGAGTTCAGGAGCAGGATGTCATTGGGTGATTGTAGCTTGAGGTAAAGTTGGGTGTCATCAGCGTACATGTGAAAGTGTACATTGGATGCTTGTAGCAAGGTGGTGAGAGGTTCCATGACTAGGTTGAACAAAGTTGGGGATAGAGAAGATCCTTGGGGGACGCCTAGCGTTACAGGTATTGGCGAGGACATCAGGTTGTTGCTCTTAAATTTTTGCGACCTGTTGTGAAGCTAGGAAGTGAACCACTTGAGGACAGTTCCAGATAAGCCCATTCTTGTGTTTAGTAGTTCTAGTAGATTCTCATGTTTAACGGTGTCGAATGCTGAGGAGAGATCAAGAAGGATGAGGAGGCAGGTGTCGTTTTGGTCTAGCATTTGAAGTGCGTCGTCAATTATGTGAGTCATAGCAGTTTCTGTGCTGTGTCCTGCTCGGAAGCCTGACTGGTGAGGGTTGAGGAGATCGAATTGCTCAATGTGTTTAGACAATTGTAGTTGTGCGCATTTTTCCAGCAGTTTGGCGAGAGTGGGGATATTGGTGATGGGACGGTAATTGTTGAGATCCGAGGGGTCGGCTGTAGGTTTCTTTAGCAGAGGTGTGACCTGGCCAACTTTGAGGGAGTCGGGTATGATGCCTTGTTGGAGAGAGCTGTTGATAATTTTAGTCCAGAGAGGGAGAAGAAAAGGGGTAAAGTCTTTTACTGCGGAGGCAGGGAGGGGGTCCGTGAGGTGATTGGATGGTTTCAGGGTGCTGAGCAGTTTGCCAATTTCTTTTTCCGAGTATATGCCGAAGGTTGACCATGTAGCATTGTTTTTTGGTTCAGTGGGTGCTAGGCATTGGGGTTTGGAGTAGAGGCTTGCGTCAATAAGGAGATCGCTTTTTATTTTGTCGGTTTTTTGGATGAAGAAAGCAGCGAAGTCTTCACAGGAGGGTGCCTCACGCCCAGTGTTTAGTGGTTGTGGTTGCTCCTTTGATTGTGACTTGATTAGCTCAAACAGTTTTCTCGGGCGGCTTTTTGCTTGGTCGAGTTGGAGGCTGAAGAAGTCCGATTTTGAGCGTTTTATTTTCCTGAAGTAGGCGTTTCTCTTTTTCTTCAGATCTTTTAGGTGCATTGCGGAGGGGGCTGATCTCCAGGTCCGTTCTGCCATTCGCAAGTCTCGTCTGTCCTCGTTGAGACTCCCGTCGTACCATGGTTTGGAGATTTTAGTAGAGACTCTTTTTAGCTGCATAGGTGCGACCTCATTAATTATAGAGGTCATAGCGTTGATATAGTGGTCAGTCAGAATTTGGACGTCCGTGGCGCCTGTAGGTGGGAGTAGGAGATTGCAACTGTTAGGGGGCAAAGAGCCTGGTTTGAGTTTTTTCAAGTCTCTTTTCCAGACTTTGGGCTTGGAGAGTTGAGCCGGGATGATTTTGACTTTTTCATTGATAAAGAATGTGATAATATAATGATCTGACCAGTCACAGGGTTGGATGGATTCGAGTTGGATAGACTCCTCTTTGGAGATGATCAGGTCGAGGGTAGAGCCTTTCTTGTGGGTTGGGCTGTTGCATATTTGGGTGAGGTTAAGGGCAACAAGGAAATTTTTAAGACTATTTACCACTGCGTCGTTGCAGTCATTCCAGTGAAGGTTGAAGTCACCAAGGTATATTTGGGTGAGCTGCCGTCCGGAATTGGTTGAGATCATATCCATGATTTGTTGGGAAAAGGTGAGATTGTCCCTGGGTGGGTGGTAAATGCTGTGAAGAGAGCATATCGGTTTGCCCTCACTAATGATGTCGAGGCAGATGTATTCCCAGGATGTTGGGGATGGTAGGGATGTGGAATTGACTTTCTGAACAGAGAGGTTGTCCCTGTAGATGCATGCGATTCCACCACCTATTTGGCCTTTTCTGTCGAGCCTGATAATGTGATAGTTGGGAGGAACCAGAATGTCCATTATGGGTGTTGAAGATTCAGTTAGCCACGTTTCAGTCAGGATGATTAGGTCAAGGTCCTGCGATAAGAGTAGTTCAGCAATGGAGGCGGAATGTTTCGTGGCCGATCTGCAGTTGAGAAGAGTGCATTTGAGACGGGGTGTGTAGAGGGTGTTAGATGGTTCTAGGGAGAGAGGGATTTTTCTAAGGTTATTGGGGATAGAGGATCTGCTGTTTAGTGTGGGTGGTCTAAGGGGATTTGGGTGTATCGTGGGAATGTTGCGGTGTGGTGTGGTTGAGTGAAGTTCGGGGGCTGGGTCATAGGAGCGGAGAAGGGGGAGTGTGTCGAGGTCAGAAGAGGAATTGTGGGTGCGGCGAGGGCGGTTGTTGCGATTAAGAACTGGGATTGAGGTCGGATTGGGGTGGGATAGCTGATCGCGAGAGTTGGTCGCGGGGGTGGGTGTGTCGAGGTCAGAAGAATTGTGGGTGCGGCGAGGGCGGTTGTTGCGATTAAGAACTGGGATTGAGGTCGGATTGGGGTGGGGTAGCTGAGCGCGAGAGTTAGTCGGAGGGGTGGGGGACAAGTTGGGCGGGGATGTGATGATGTGTGAGGGGTTGCGGGGGCGATGCGGGGGACGAGGGCAGTTGCTGTGCCTATGATCCGGGATTGCCTCCTGGCGTGGGGCGTGATTAGGGTGGGAGTCAGCCGGCGGAGTAGGTGACAAGTTGGGAGGGGAGATGGAGGTGGGTGGGGGGTGTATGGGGTGTGTGGAGAGTAGTTCTTTGATGGCGTGTATCTCTTCTTTGATCTGAGTGAGGGTGGCCGTGATGTATTCCATCGAAGGGCAGGTGATGGGGGTGGGGGTGATCGTCAAGGGTGAATGGCTGACCAGGGAATTCGTGTGAATGTGGGAGAGAGGGCTGGTGTTAGAGCAGGTCTGCGTTGTGTTGGTGTGAGGGATGGAGTTAGGTGGGCAAGAGGTTTTGGGCGGTAGGGGTGTGGATGAGGTAGGGAGGAGGATGGTGTTATGGGTGAGGGCATTGGTGGTAGGCGGGGGGGTCAGGGTGTAGGCAGGGAGACTGATAGCCGTGGTGGGGGTGTAGGGAGGGTAATGGGGGCTGAGAGTAGGAGGGGAAGTGGGGTTGGAGATGGTCCTGTTGAGGGGGAGGGGAGTTAAATTAAGAGAGTGGGTGTGCTCTGCGAAGTTGGTTGGAGGGTAATGAGGACTGAGAATGGGGGGGGATAAATGGGAGGAATTGTCAGAGTGCGTGTTATTCTGGTGGAGAACTACGTTAGGTGTGTTATGGGTGGGAGCTGTGCTGTCAGCGGCGAGCGGGGTGTTAATGCCCGCTGTATGTGTGATAGGAGAGTTGAAGGTATGTGTGGAATGCGTGTTATTCTGGTGCTGGACTACGTTAGGTGTGTTATAGGTGGGAGCTGTGCTGTCAGCGGCGAGCGGGGTGAGAGTGCCCGCTGTATGTGTGATGGGAGAGTTGAAGGTATGTGTGGAGGTCCGCGAGTTGGTAGAAGGGGCGGGGGAGAGAGCGGTGTAAGAGGGGGAGCGATCCGTGTCTGTGAGTGAGTGCTGAATTGCGATAGTGGGGTTGTGAGTAGGGGATGGGAGGTCAGGGGTGGTAGGTATGTCCCTGATTGAAGCGTATGTAGCTGTGAGGTCATGATTGGCGTGACTAAGGGAGATGTGAGTGTTTGTCCGTGAGTTGGAGAGGTGTTCTTTGAAAGTGGGGAACATGTTGTCTAGTAGTTCCAGGTTCCTGTCTGTCGATTGTGATAGGACAATCCCGTTATTGTAAATAGTGATGGTGGCTCTGCCTAGAAAGACTTGGGATGGTGTGATGGAGAGAGTTAGACTGTGAGCGGATTTTCTGGTGGAGGATACTGTGAGTAGGGTGAAGAACGCGTTTCTCCATTGTGCTCTGCGTGTGGTGTGGAAGATGATATCAGTGTTCAGGGATCCATTGACCGGTGAGAAGTAGGTGTCAGCAAAGGGCGTTTCCGGGTGTGACCTAAGGAAGTTGTGTTTAAAGCGTTTGGCGGCTTTTTTGGTGAGTGATGGTGGGTAGTTGATTTTGTATGTGTGTTTGCCGATAGAGTCCATGTTGCGTTGAAGGGTTAGGTGGGTATGGGAGAGTGCACTAGTGCACTATAGTGGTAGTGGTTAGGTGGGTATGGGAGAGTGCACTAGTGCACTATAGTGGTACAAATGTGCGGAAAAGCAATTGTGCCAAAACAGTTGCATACAGTAGGTTACACAGTAATAAGTTATAGATTACCAAAGTGGCAATAGTAGTCAGGCAGCCTACCCAGGAAATAAGAGTGAGCAATAGAGCGAGTACATACGGTAAATTCTAAGGCACAAGGTGTAAGGATAGGCATAATAGTATCAATTTACATTACATAATATTTACATGTATTGGGTCGGTGCTTAGATGTATGGGGTTGGTGCTATGGGGTCAGTGGTTAGATGTATGGGGGTGGTGCGATGGGATCAGTGCTTAGATGTATGGAGGTGGTGCTATGGGGTCAGTGCTTAGAAGTATGGGGTCGGTGCTTAGATGTATGGGGTTGGTGCTTAGATGTATGGGGTCGGTGCTTAGATGTATGGAGTGGTGCTATGGGGTTGGTGCTTAGATCAATGGGGTCGGTGCTTAGATGTATAGGTCGGTGCTATGGGGTTGGTGCTTAGATGTATGTGGTTGGTGCTTTGATCTGTGGGGTCGGTGCTTAGATGTATGGGGTGGTACTATGGGGTCGGTGCTTAGATGTATGAGGTCGGTGCTATGGGGTCGGTGCTTAGATGTATGGGGTCGGTGCTTAGATGTATGCAGTCGGCGCTATGAGGTCGGTGCTTAGATGTACATAGTCAGTGCTTAGATGTTTGGGGTCGGTGCTTAGATGTATGGGGTCAGTGCTTAGATGTATGGGGGTTGTGCTATGGGGTCGGTGTTTAGATGTATGGGGTCGGTGCTTAGATGTATGGGGTCGGTGCTTAGATGTAAGGGGGTGGTGCTATGGGGTCAGTGCTTAGATGTATGGGGTCGGTGCTTAGATGTATGGGGTCGGTGCATAGATGTAAGGGGTTGGTGCTTAGATGTATGGGGGTCGGTGCTTAGATGTATCGGGTGGTGCTATGGGGTTGGTGCTTAGATGTATGGGGTCAGTGCTAAGGGGTTGGTGCTTAGATGTATGGGGTTGGTGCTTAGATCTGTGGGGTCGGTGCTTAGATGGATGGGGTGGAGCTATGGGGTCGGTGCTTAGATGTATAGGGTGGTGCGATGGGGTTGGTGCTTAGATGTATGGGGTCGGTGCTAAGAGGTTGGTGCTTAGATGTATGGGGTTGGTGCTTAGATCTGTGGGGTCGGTGCTTAGATGGATGGGGTGGAGCTAAGGGGAGGTGCTTAGATGTATGGGGTTGGTGCTTAGATCTGTAGGGTAGGTGCTTAGATGTATGGGGTGGTGCTATGGGTTGGTGCTTAAATGTATGGGGTGGTGCTATGGGGTTGGTGCTTAAATGTATGGGGTGGTGCTTAGATGTATGGGGTTGGTGCTTAGATGTATGAGGTCAGTGCTTAGATGTATGGCGTTGGTGTTTAGATGTATGGGGTCGGTGCTTAGATGTATGCGGTCGGTGCTTAGATGTATGGGTCGGTGCTTAGATGTATGGGGGTGGTGCTTAGATGTATGGGGTTGGTGCTATAGGGTCAGTGCTTAAATGTATGGGGTCGGTGGTATGGGGTCAGTGCTTAGATGTATGGGGTCGGTGCTTAGATGTATGGGGTTGGTGCTATGGGGTCAGCGCTTAGATGTGGAGAAGTGTGGCTCAATGATTAGAGCGGCAGACCCTGATGCAGAGGTCTAGCCCGGGACCAGGGTTCAATTCCCTACCTCGGCGGGTCTTGGGCTCAAAATTCCACGGACCTGATAATTCTCGCCTCAGTGCCTATTCCAATCATGGAGTCCCACTCTGCAACTCTGGGCAATAGCTTGCTTAATCTCCACAACGTCCCCCACAACGCTAAGGATGCCTGGCCTCCACCTTGGGGGTGCCCAGGAGTGGACGCCTCACAGGGAAAGCCAGGATGGGTTCCACAGCGGTATTCGTACAAGCGCCTTTAGACCCTTGCGGGTGAGTAGTGCGCTATACAAGTATCAATTTACATTACATAACATTTACATGTATAGGGTGGTGCTATGGGGTTGGTGCTTAGATGTATGGGGTCGGTGCTAAGGGGTTGGTGCTTAGATGTATGGGGTTGGTGCTTAGATCTGTGGGGTCGGTGCTTAGATGGATGGGGTGGAGCTATGGAGTGGTGCTTAGATGTATGGGGTTGGTGCTTAGATCTGTGGGGTAGGTGCTTAGATGTATGGGGTGGTGCTACGGGTTGGTGCTTAAATGTATGGGGTGGTGCTATGGGGTTGGTGCTTAGATGTATGGGGTGGTGCTTAGATGTATGGGGTTGGTGCTTAGATGTATGAGGTCAGTGCTTAGATGTATGGCGTTGGTGTTTAGATGTATGGGGTCGGAGCTATGGGGTCGGTGCTTAGATGTATGGGGTCGGTGATTAGATGTATGGGGTCGGTGTTTAGATGTATGGGGGTGGTGCTATGGGGTCAGTGTTTAGATGTATTGGGTTGGTGCTTAGATGTATGGGGTCGTTGTTTAGATTTATGGTGGTGGTGCTATGGGGTCAGTGTTTAGATGTATGGGGTGGTGCTTAGATGTATGGGGTTGGTGCTTAGATGTATGGGGTCGGTGCTATGAGGTCGGTGCTTAGATGTCTAGGGTCGGTGCTATGGGGTCGGTGCTTAGATGTATGGGGTTGGTGCTTAGATGTATGGGGTTGGTACTTAGATGTGTGGGGTCGGTGCTTAGATGTATAGGGTCGGTGCTGAGATGTATGGGGTGGTGCTATGGGGTAGGTGTTTAGATGTATGGGGTCGGTGCTTAGATGTATAGGGTTGGTGCTTAAATGTATGGGGCCGATGCTTAGATGTATGGGGTCAGTGCTATGGGGTTGGTGCTTAGATGTATGGGGTCGGTGCTTAGATGTATGGGGGTGGTGCTTAAATGTATGGGGTCAGTGCTTAGATGTATGGGGTCGGTGCTATGGGGTTGGTGCTTAGATGTATGGGGTTGGTGCTATGGGGTTGGTGCTTAGATGTATGGGGTCGGTGCTTAGATGTATAGGGTGGTGCTTAGATGTATGGGGTGGTGCTTAGATGTATGGGTCGGTGCTATGGGGTTGGTGCTTAGATATATGGGGTGGTACTTAGATGTATGGGGTCGATGCTAAGGTGTTGGTGCTTGGCTGTATGGGGTTGGTACTTAGATGTATGGGGTCGGTGCTTAGATGTATGGGGTCGGTGCTATGGGGTTGGTGCTTAGATGTATAGGGTGCTCAGTATTAGCTGTTTGTTTAAAAGGTGGGGCAAGAAGTGTTCTGAGCTGCAATGTGTGGGGGATCCGGCGACCCCTGGGATCCGTGACACCTACTCGGGGAGTCCAAGACTGGTTAAAAAATGAAATATTAGTAGATTATTATAGTATATGAATAGAAAAAAAGATAAAAGTCAAATTGAAAATGTTTAAAGGTTCTATAAATGTGAAGGGATTTGAGATTCAAAGCGAACAGCTCGTTGGTCTCCTTGGCTTGATTTGTGGGAGCAGCTCAAGTCCAACTGCATGGACAACGGGTGACCTCAATCAAAGAACTGGTATACATCAACAAAAAGAGAGCATACATTAGGATGAAAAAAGACAAGGAAATAAATCCAAATCTTTGAAGACTACAACCTTCCCATTACAATGTTGATTATAATTTACCTTTTGTGTGTTGAACAAAATATTGTACAGTTTATGCATTTGTTGAATGTATAGTTGTTTCTGTAGTTATGTATTGTTTTGAGGTTCAATCATAGAAATTGCTTAGGTGGGGTCCCCTGTGTCCATTAGTCTTTCACTGTGGTCCCCTGAAGGCAAAGGGTTAAGTCCCACAGGTTTAGCGTGTTTAGATGTGTTGTGGTTAGTGCTTAGAGGTGTTGTGGTTAGTGCTTAAAGGTGTTGTGGTTAGTGCTTAAAGGTGTTGTGGTTAGTGCTTAGATATGTTGTGGTTAGTGCTTAGAGGTATTGTGGTTAGTGCTTAAAGGTGTTGTGGTTAGTGCTTAGATGTGTTGTGGTTAGTGCTCAGAGGTGTTGTGGTAAGTGATTAGATGTGTTGTGGTTAGTGGTTAGAGGTGTTATGGTTGGAGCTTAGAGGTGTTGTGGTTAGTGCTGAAAGGTATTGTGGTTAGTGCTTAGATGTGTTGTGGTTAATGCTTAGATGTGTTGTGGTTAGTGCTTAGAGGTGTTGTGGTTAGTGCTTAGATGTGTTGTGGTTAGTGCTTAGATGTGTTGTGGTTAGTGCTTAGAGTTGTTATGGTTAGTGCTTAGATGATGTGGGTTGGCAGGATGCTGTAGTGATGCTTTGGGGTTGTGTTTAAATGTTGTGGGATAGTGAGAATGAGTGTGCGAGAGACAGCAGGTTAGTGAGAATGAGTGTGCGATAGAGAGCAGGATAGTGAGAATGAGCAGGATAGTGAGAATGAGTGGGAGAGAGAGTAGGATAGTGAGAATGAGTGGGAGAGAGAGTAAGATAGTGAGTGAGTGTGTGAGAGAGAGCAGAATAGTAAGAATGAGTGGGAGAGAGAGCAGGATAGTGAGAATGAGTGTGTGAGAGAGAGCAGAATAGTAAGAATGAGTGGGAGAGAGAGCAGGATTGTGAGAATGAGTGTGTGAGAGAGAGCAGAATAGTAAGAATGAGTGGGAGAGAGAGCAGGATAGTGAGTGAGTGTGAGAGAGAGCAGGATAGTGAGGGAGTGTGAGAGAGAGAGAGCAGGATAGTGAGAATGAGTGTGCGAGAGAGAGCGGAATAGTGAGAATGAGTGGGAGAGAGAGCAGGACATTGAGAATGAATGTGAGAGAGAGCAGGATAGTGAGAATGAGTGTGCGAGAGAGAGCAGGATAGTGAGAATGAGTGGGAGAGAGAGCAGGATAGTGAGTGAGTGTGAGAGAGAGCAGGATAGTGAGAATGAGTGTGCGAGAGAGAGCGGAATAGTGAGAATGAGTGGGAGAGAGAGCAGGACATTGAGAATGAGTGTGAGAGAGAGCAGGATAGTGAGAATGAGTGTGCGAGAGAGAGCGGAATAGTGAGAATGAGTGGGAGAGAGAGCAGGACATTGAGAATGAGTGGGAGAGAGAGCAGGATAGTGAGAATAAGTGTGCGAGAGAGAGCAGGATAGTGAGAATGGGTGGGAGAGAGAGCAGGATAGTGAGTGAGTGTGAGAGAGAGCAGGATAGTGTGAGAGAGAGAAGGATAGTGAAAATGAGTGTGCGAGAGAGCAGGATAGTGAGAATGAGTGTGCGAGAGAGAACAGAATAGTGAGAATGAGTGTGCGAGAGAGTAGGATAGTGAGAATGAGTGTGAGAGAGAGCAGGATAGTGAGAATGAGTGTGCGAGAGAGCAGGATAGTGAGAATGAGTGGGAGAGAGAGTAGGATAGTGAGAATGAGTGGGAGAGAGAGTAGGATAGTGAGAATGAGTGGGAGAGAGAAGGTTAATGAAAATAGCTGACTGTATGTTGTGTCTCAAGGAGTGGGCGTGAGAGTGGTACATTGTGTGTGTGTGTGCTTTATATGTTTGTTGTTTCAGGTGGTGGCGTGCTCATATGCTGTGTTTGCCATGGGGTGGATGGCATGGTATGGGCGGCTTTGCCACACAGGGTTCGCGGCCCCATAGGTGGCCGGTGTGGGCGGTGCCTTTGCCTGGGGCGTGTCCACTCGAGCACAAGGCAGAATTGAGGCGTCCCCCCAATACTTCAGGAAATGACTCACCTTCTCCCCCACAACTCCGGGTTCACCCACAGCCCCAACGAATCCTATCAGCCCCTGCAGGATAGAAAACAGCACTTCACCAGAGGTAGAACAGTACTTCACCAGAGGTAGAACAGCACTTCACCAGAGGTAGAACAGCACTTCACCAGAGGTAGAACAGCACTTCACCAGAGGTACAACAGCACTTCACCAGAGGTACAACAACACTTCACCACAGGTAGAACAGCACTTCACCACAGGTACAACAGTACTTCAGAGGTAGAACATCACTTCACCAGAGGTACAACAGCACTCGAAAAACACCCTGAAGAGGGACCAATGAGAAGGTACTTACCGTTGGTAATGCTCTTTCCGGTGGATACTCAGACTACCTGCAGGTTTCCCTCCTTTAGAACATACCTGACCACACTGGATGTGGAACACATTGCAACAGCTCTATCCCGCTGGCATTCTGCTCTCTCTCTGGACCAGCCGATGTGTGACCTCATTACAGCCATATAGCGGCACTCCAGTGCCCCGGCGTCCGTAAGGAATATGCTACTTACCAGTATGCATCTGTTCTTGGCATGTTCTTGGCATGTAGGGCTGCTGACATTCATGCTGACATTCATATCTGTGCATAGATCGCCGCCGAGTGTTGGGTCCGGATGATTGCACATTGTTGTCCTGGAAGAGTCTTCGAAGTATCACGAGATAGGTGGCTCCTCCCCTGGACTTCAGTGCGCATGGGCATCCTCTCCATTCTCAGATTGTTTTTCGCCATTGTGGCAGAGATGGAGTGTGGTACAGTAAGAGATGTCCATGCAAGAAAGCTACAGCTGCGTCAGGCACCGGGCGGGAGGGCGGATGATATAAATGTCAGCAGCCCTACATGCCAAGAACAGATGCATACTGGTAAGTAGCATATTCCGTTCGAGGCATGTGGGCTGCTGAATTCATATCTGTGCATAGAATGTATAGCAGTGTCTCCCCTAGCGGCGGTTGCCCGTGCCAGCTGCAGCAGTCTGAAATAGAGTTTTTAGAACAGCCTGTCCTACAGCAGCTTGCTGTTTGGAATGTACATCTACACAATAGTGTTTTGTGAAAGTATGTATGGTAGTCCACGTGGCTGCTCTACATATTTCCTCTATGGGAATGTTTCCCAGGAAAGCCATGGATGCCCCTAGTTTGCGTGTGGAATGCGCTCTTGGGGGAACTGTTAAAGTGCGTTTTGCTTTAAGATAACATATTTGAATGCACTAACTATCCATCTGGCTAATCCAGATTTTGAGATGGGGTTGCATTTGTGTTGTGGTGAAAAGGCAACAAACAACTGTTTAGTTTTCCTAAAATCCTTAGTTCTATCAATGTAGTATAGAAGAGCTCTCTTGACATCTAGTGTGTGTAGAGCCCTTTCAGGTACTGACTGTGGATTTGGAAAGAACACTGGCAGTTCTATTGTTTGATTTATATGAAAATGGGATACCACTTTTGGCATAAATTTAGGGTTTGTTCAAAGAACTACCCTATTTGCATGTATTTGGATGAATGGCTCTTGAGTAGTTAGAGCTTGCAACTCACTAACTCTTCAAAGCGAAGTAATCGCTACAAGAAAAGCCACCTTCCATGTTAGGAACTGTAATTCACATGAATGCAAAGGTTCAAATGGTGGTCCCATCAGTCTGGTTAAAACGACGTTTAGGTTCCAGACAGGTGAAGCTGGGTGTTTTGGGGGGATTATTCGTTTGAGTCCCTCCATGAATGCTTTAATTGCAGGCACTCTAAACAGCGAAAAATGCTGCCTGTTTTGAAGATAAGCTGCAATGGCAGCTAAGTGGATTCTTATAGAGGAATAAGCTAGATTGCAAAGTTGTAGGTGCAAAAGGTAACAAATGATATTTTGCGTTGAAGCATCTAGTGGGTTTATGTTATTGTTATTACAGTAAATGACAAAACGCTTCCACTTAGCTGTGTAACAAGCTCTTGTAGTAGGTTTTCTTGCCTCCTTGATAAAGTTCATACAGTCTGGAGGTGAGTTTAGGTACCCAAACTCTAAGATTTCAGGAGCCAGATTGCAAAGTTCAGTTGTTGCGGATCTGGGTGCTGTATATCTCCACGGCTCTGAGTGAGAAGAGTGGGTGTTAGCCGTAGTCTTGAGGCACCACGGAAAGTTCTACAAAAGTTGTGTACCATGGTTGCCTCGCCCATGTTGGAGCAACCAGGATTAGTGTTGGCGTAGTTTGCGTGCCACTAGCGGTATTAACGGTGCTGGGGGAAAAGCGTACGCAAATTTACCTGACCAGTTCATCCATATCGCATTACCCTGCAACTGCGGATGTGGAAACCTGGCGGCAAAGTACTGGCATTTTGCGTTTTCTTTTGTGGCGAACAGGTCTATCTCTGGTTGACCCCACTGTTGGAAGTACGGTTGCAGCACTGTGGGATGAATCTCCCACTCGTGCATTTGTTGGCTGTGTCTGCTGAGCAGATCCGCTACTTGGTTGTTTTTCCCTGGGAGGTGTTGTGCCATGAGAAAAATGTTTCTTTGAATGGCCCACTTCTACATGCTTTGGGCTATATTTGATAGCTGCGGAGAGTGTGTTCCTCCCTGTTTCTGTATGTAGTACATTGCTGTCATGTTGTCCGTCCGGTTCAACACAGTTTTGTTGCATAAATGTACTTTGAACGCTTTCATTGACAAGAAAATTGCCATCATCTCTAACAAGTTGATGTGCATTTTCTTTTGTTGTGTCGTCCATAGGCCCTGCACTGTGAACTGAAGGACATGGGTTTCCCATCCTTTCAGGGATGCGTCTGTTGTCAACACTATCTGTGGTACAGGCTCCTGGAACAGTCATCCCTTGCAAAGGTTTTGTGGATTCCACCAATGCAGAGAGTTGTATGCACGTCTGGTCACCAACACTAGGTCTTTTAATTGTCCTTGAGCCTGGTTCCACTGCTGTGCTAAGCACTGTTGTAGTGGACGCATGTGCAGCCTTGCGTGAGGGACTATGAAGATGCACGAAGCCATCATGCCTATGAGTTGCATATACACTCGGGCAGAGAGCGAGTGTTGGGGCTTGAACTTTTGGATGAGCAGTTGCATACTGTGTATCCTTGCAGCGTTTGGGTATGCTTTTGACTCCAGAGTATTTATTGTTGCGCCCAGGTACTGCTGGACATGGGACGTCTGGAGATGAGATTTTGGGTAGTTCAACGTGAAGCCTAGACTGTGCAGGAGGTGAATGGTTTGGGACATGTGGCTGGCACATTGCTGGGCCGACTTTGCTTGTATTAGGCAGTCGTCCAGGTACGGATAGACGTGAATATGTTGTCTTCTCAAATGTGCAGCTACTGTCGCTAGGCATTTTGTGAACACCCTTGGGGCTGTTGTTACACCAAATGGAAGGACTTTGAATTGGTAATGTTGATTTTTTATTGTGATCCGTAGATCCTTCCTGTGAGCAGGATGTATTGGGATATCGAAGTATGCATCTTTGAGGTCCAAAGTTGCGAGTAAGTCTCCTTGTTGCAGCAGTGGTAAGACTTGTTGTAGAGTCAGCAAATGGAAATGCTCTGATAACATGTATTGATTTAGGAGCCTGAGGTCCAATATGGGTCTGAGATACCCGTCCTTTTTGGGGATGAGGAAGTACAGTGAGTATACCCCTGTACCCTGATGTTCTAATGGTACTAGTTCTATGGCCCCTTTTTGCAGCATGCTGATGACTTCTTGCTGCAATAAGTTTAGGTGTTCTGCAGACATAGGACGGTGTCTTGGTGGTATGTTGGGTGGTGTGGAAGTTAGCTCTAGGCAATAGCCATCCTGGATAATTTGCCTTACCCACTTGTCTGTAGTGATGTTTTGCCAGACTGGTAGGAACTGCTGTAATCGTCCCCCGACTGGTGTAGTATGGTCTGGGGGTATCACTAAGAGGATCTGGTGGTATTATTCCCTCGTCCTCTGCCTTTGTTGTTATTGCCGCGGTATCCACCTCTATTGTTTTTATTGTAAGTGGTTTGCGCATTTGCTTTGTAGATTGAGGTCTGCTGTGATGAGCTACCTCTTGCAGCACATCTGTAATTGGAGCGACGAAAGGAGCCTCTATGCTGTTGGGATTGCAAGGCTCCCATAGACTTAGCTGTTTCAAGTGTCCTTTTTCATTTTGTCCAGGATTGTGTCTACAGCTGGACCAAACAAATAGTCAGGATTTACTGGCTGATTTAATAAAGTAGACTGGACTTCATTTTTGAAACCTGAGATGCGAAGCCACGCATGTCTCCTGAGCATGACACTGGTGTTAATTGATCTGGCCGCTGTGTCTGCCACGTCTAGGGCACATTTAATGGAGGCGTTAGTTATTAGCTTTCCCTCCTGTACTAGGTCTTCAGCCAGTTCCTTGTAAGGTTCAGGTAAATGTTGGAGAAGTGTCTCTAGGGTGTCATAGTGTGCCCTGTGGTACCTAGCCAACAGGGCTTGCGTATTAGATATTCGCCATATATTAGCTGCTTGAGCAGCTACCCTCTTTCCTGAGGCCTCCAAGATCTCTGATTCTTTGTCAGGAGGTGGAGCTTCTCCAGTTGTTTGTGAGTTTGCACGTTTACGTGCATTGGATACCACTAAGGGATCCAAAGGCAGTTGTCCCTTAATGCATGTGGGGTCTACTGGTGCTGGCCTGTACTTCCTCTCTATTCTGGGGTTAATGACCCTTGCCCTAGTTGTTTCCTTAAATATGTCACCTGCATGTTTAAGTACCCCTTTTAACATAGGTAGTGTTTTGATAGATCTTTCTGATGTGGCAAAAGTGTCAAAGAGGAAATCCTCCTCAATGGGGTCTGCATGCATCTCAACATTGTGATGGAGGGCTGCCCTATCTATAAGTGCATTAAAAGCAGCTGTATCCTCTGTGGGGGAAGCCTTAGCAGGCACATCTGGAATGGGCTGAGAATCACTGGGATGTACTGGGTCTGCCCATGGTTGAGCTTGACTGTCTTGGTCAGGGTCAACTGTGTAATTGTATTCCTCATTATCCTCATAATCCACCTCTTCATCTGAGTGTGTGGGTGTATATGAGTATGTGTGTGGTATAGTTTGTTTTATAGGCTCAAATAGAATAGGTGAGGTTGCACAGTCCCTTTTCTTTTTGAGTGGGAAGACATAAGTCTCTTTTTCAGTTTCTGGTCTCAGTTTTCTTTTGTAGAGAGTGACTTTGCCAGAATTAGGGTCAATGTAAAGTTTTGACTGTTCTTCTGTTGAGGGGTCTTGATATAAGATCTCCTGCTCAGTAGTTCTTGTTTGTTTTGCCAATGTCTTTGGTTTACTTTGTTTCGGCTCGATACCGGTTTTCGGGTCGACTGCCTTAGTTTTAGAGGAAATTGGTAGACCAAATTTGATCGGTCCAAGAGTTTCCTGTGTTTCAACAGTCTTTTTAGGTTGTGCCAGCTTCTTTGGAGCCAATGTTTTTATAGTTTCAACATTTTTTGTGGAGTCGATAGTCCCCTTATGACGGTGTTTTTGGAACGATGCTTTGCTGTCTCGGCTCGATGCTCTTTTTCGGGTCGATTTTCTTCGGCTCGATATGTTTTTGTTGCACATCCATTGGTTTGTCGACTCTCTGCTTTGGTTCGACAACCTTCTTCGGATTGAGTCCCTTTTTTGTGTTGTCGACTGTCGACGCCGATTTTTTCGGTTCGACGTCCTTTTGTTTTGGAGTGGATGTAGGTGTGGCAGCCTTTAGCTCGACGACCCTTGTGTTTGAATCCGATGGATCGACATAGTTAGGTCCGAAGACCGTATTGTCGACGATTTTCTTTGGGACCGATTCAGATGGATCGACGTAGTTAGGTCCGAAGACTGTGTTGTCGATAAGTTTCAATTTTGTTTTTGGTTCCATCACTTTTGGTTTCGATATCAACAACTTTGGGTTATGTTGATTAGATGGCTCTTTCGTAATATTCTTAGCCGAGCTGTATCGCGGGGCTATAGAATGTGTTTCAAGATCTTGGCTAAGGCCTTCTGGCGATGCCTCGACTCGAGCCTGTGGTACCACAGAAGTGTATGTTTGGGCTGTTGTACTCATGGTTGGCCCCGATGTAGTTGGCCCCGTTTCATCACTGGAGTCGTCTTTGACGCCCCCGATTACTTGCTCGCCGTCTCCTACCTCGACGATGTCTTCGTCGTCGTCGACATAGTAGTTGGAGTCATGGTCTGAATCTTGATCCGACTGTTGATCTGAATCTTCGGCCTCGATGAGATCTTGTTCATCGTCGAAGATATTTTCGGTCTCCGGCGCTGGTTTCTGCATGATTTGCCTTGCGGCTCGTCGAACCCGAAGTGTCTTTTTGGATCGAAATTGTGCACAGGCTAGGCAGTCTGTTTCATTATGTTCTGGAGATAAACACTTGTTACATACAGGGTGTTTATCTCTATGTGGGTATCTAGAATTACAAAGAGGGCATCTTTTGAATGGACTTCGTTCCATCGACGACCAATCTTCTTGGCGTCGAGAAGACCTGCGGCCCGATCCGACGTCCTGAGTTGAATGAACTGTAGATAAAGCTGTTGGCACCGATCGAAACAATACCGACGAGTCCGAATGCCTTTTGGCCTTTTAAATAAGTTTTTTTCGATTCCGAACTTCAAGTAAAGGAAAGTACACCCGAACCCAATGGAGGAGAAAAACAATCTGAGGATGGAGAGGATGCCCTTGCACACTGTAGTCCAGGGGAGGAGCCACCTATCTCGTGATACTTCGAAGACTCTTCTAGGACAACAATGTGCAATCATCCGGACCCAACACTAGGCGGCGATCTATGCACAGATATGAATTCAGCAGCCCACATGCCTCGAACCAAACGTTACACAACAATCTAACGTGAGATCTTGTTATGAGGATGTCTGAGACCACTCAAGAGAGGGGACGCAAGCGGGTCAGTAAGGATTCGACAAGTAGACAGTACTCACCAGGAATATCGGTACTGAAGGTAAGTAACTTAGGGGCAGCCAGTGATAATTATATTATCACAGGCTATCTCTGGTATTTATCGCCCTAGTAGCATGTAAATAGCAACGCATTACTCCAGGGCGATAAAAATTCTAGAGATAGCAATGTTATTGCCCTTTTGCAGAGAGCAACGCTGTTTTTCCAGGATTGCACCCTGCAAAAGGGCAATAATCTTGCTGATACGTAATCCACCCCCTATGTTAGGGATGGCTAAGTTAGGATTTTTAAAGAACAATGAAGGAGTGGAATGGAGAGGAAACCCTCATGGGTCTTTGTCACTGAAACGTGGGCTAAAGACTCCTCAGGTCCCGACCTTGTCGAAGCGGTCCCTGAAGGGTACTGCCTAGCACGGCAGGATAGAATGCGCCGTGTAGGAGGCGGGCTGGCCATCTTGTATAAAGATAGGTTCCATTGTCACATCATACCTGTCTCTGACCCCAAGGATGCTTTTCAAGTGCTATATTTCTCCCTGTCTGACTCTTTTAATCCCGCATTCAACGGGATACTGGTTTATCGACCTCCCGGTCCCAGAGCAGACTTTGGTCTGAAACTGCTTCATGTTCTTGAACCCTATTTTGGTCGCTTACTATTCTGGGAGATTTTAATTTTCATCTAGAGCTGTTGGAGGCTCATGACACTCTTTCCCTGCTGGAAGTTATGTCAGCTTGTGGACTCACCCAACTGGTGAAAGGACCCACCCACCGAGCGGGGCATACGCTCGATGGGATTTTCTCTAATGATCAGAGGCTGACAGTAATTGATCCCTTCTTTCTGTCATGGTCAGATCATCTGGCCGTTCCTTTCAATCTTGCCTACTCGATCCAGGACACCTCTAGAAAAATTCCGAGTACGACGGAATTACGTAGGAATTTTAAAAACATCACGGAAAATTCCTTTAATCCGTGTACGCTTAGTGTGTCCACATTCCAGGAGAATGATGTTCAGTCGGCGGTCTCACAATATGAAAAGACCATTAAGGAGGCTTTGGATGAACTGGCTCCTATTCGATCATGCTACTCAGCCAGGAAAAAACCCTCAGCTCCCTGGTTCTCAGAACATTTAAGACTCCTCAGTCAGGAAGCAAGGAGACAGGAGCGCTTATGGCATTCTAGCTGGGACCAAAAAGATAAGGAAGCCCACAAGATCCTGATAAAGAATTATAAGTTGGAAGTGATTAGGACCAAACAAGAATACTTCACGGCCCTCACAACCTCACTTTCTTCTCCTAAAGAGCTCTTTAGGATAGTGGACTCTCTTACATCTCTTCAGACCCCCGACCCTGTAACTGCATCTCAGGAGCTCTGCAATAGGATAGCTTCCTTTTTTCAGTCTAAAATATCGGACATCTACATCGCTCTGGAGTGGCAGAGATCTTCTACCACTGAGCCCCCGGCTACCGTTGTTTCGGACCCTGCTCCCGCAGAGATATCTCTGTCCGGAGGTCTGGAATCCTTTCCTCCCCTCTCATTACAGGATTTAGACATTCTTCTTAATAAAACTAAATCCGGTTCCCCGCTAGATGTTTGCCCTCTTAAGATCCTCAAGCAGTGTAGAGAACCCCTCCTACCCCCTCTTGTTGACATCATGAATAGGGCGATGAGGGAGGGCATTTTTCCTCAGCAGTGGAAAAATGCTGTAGTACAACCGTTGCTCAAGAAACCTTCTCTTGACCCCGGGGTATTAAAAAACTTTCGCCCCATCTCACTGCTCCCGGCTCCCGCGAAGATGTTAGAAGCACATCTAAATAAACATCTGGCTGCCTTCGTGGAGAGCTCGGGCTGTTTGGATCTTTCCCAGCAGTGTTTCAGGAGGGAACACAGCACTGAGTCTGCCCTCACCATAGGGGTTTATAATATCTGCACGCGCGTGGATGGGGGACAGACCTCCCTCCTGATCCTTTTAGACCTCACGGCTGCCTTCGATACCCTTTCTCCCTCGGTTTTAACATCTCGCCTGAGGGAGATTGGGGTTCAGGGGGCGGCCCTGGGGCTCCTTACCTCTTTCCTTGGCCATAGAGAGCAAAGGGTGATGCTGGGTAAATTCCTATCTCCATCCCTGTCTGTGCAATGTGGGGTCCCGCAGGGGTCGGCGCTAAGCCCCACCCTTTTTAACATTTATGTGACCCCCTTGCCAGACTTATTAGATCTTTCGGGATGGAGGTAGTTTCCTATGCGGATGACACCCAGATCCTCATCTCTCTCTCCCAGTCAGTCACGTCGACTGCCTCCAATTTTAGATCTTGCATGGAGGCAGTCGGTCAATGGATGATTCACAACTCATTGAAACTGAACGGAGAGAAGACTGAGGTGATGGTGTTTGGAGGAAAGGAGGAGATTTGGTCAGCTGAGTGGTGGCCAGACTCATTGGGTGCCTGTCCTGATCCTACCTCCTCAGCCAAAAATCTTGGGGTTATGATTGATCCCATCCTCAGTATGTGCCAACAGGTCAACAGGACTGTATCGACTTGTTGGGGTATCATTCGCATACTAAGGAAAATTAGGCACTATCTCTCACTGCAGGCAAGGAAACAACTCGCTGTTGCCCTCCTTGGCTCCCGTCTGGACTACTGCAATGCACTGTATGCGGGACTGAATAAAAGTCAGCTGCAGCGCTTGCAAGTGGTCCAGAATGCAGCAGCCAGATTTGTCCTGGATCTACCCCGATGTGCCTCTGCTACCTCTGCCAGGAAGCAGCTTCACTGGCTTCCTGTTGAGGACCGTATACTCTTTAAGACCCTGTGTATGGTCTATAAGGCCCTAGCAAAAAACAGCCCTACTGGAATTGGATCCATTTTGTCTCGTTACAGTCCAGGTAGGAACCTTCGTTCCTCCAACAGACTTCTTCTTTCAGTTCCTCGTATCCGGAAAACTAGATGGGGTGGCAAAGCCTTTTCCAATCTGGCCCCAAAGTGGTGGAACGCTCTCCCACTGGAATTAAGGTCCCTTCCCACTTTACAATCATTTAGAACTGCCTTGAAGACTCGTCTTTTTGTGCGCGCTTACCTGCAGTTGTGCTCTGCCTTTTTGATCTTCTTTGATAGGCGCCTTGACACCTTCGGGTTTAGTTTGCGCAGTATAAATTGCATAATAAATAAATATTAAATAAATAAGGAGTGACAAGAAAGAAGAGATACCGCAGTGCAGTGGAGCCTCGGATGGCCTGGGATAGCCGGCCTCTCTCGGGGGGCCGGTGCGTAGAGGCGCTCGCTTGGGGACCGGAGCGCGGACGGAAGGGGGTCTTAGTGCACCGCATGTTCGTGGGGCACCCGGTGCTAAATCATTCGTAGACGACCTGATTCGGTCTCCATGGTAAAAACAGTATGATGAAGCATGTCATCAACTATGTTGATGAGTGAGGGTTTTATTTCCAAACATTGAATGCTTCCTACCCAGTTAGCCATTCTCTTATGTTCTTCCTGTGTGAGTACTAGTATCTTATGAAACAACTTGCTGTCTCGGTCCAGGAATTAGTATCTTGGATATTGTAAATCTCTTCTTTCTTGTCACTCCTTCATTGTTCTTTAATATTTTGTTGGGGGAATAGGAGTGTCCTTTATCCCTATCTCTCTTGTTGTTATTGATAAGTTAGGATTTTAGCAGACATTAGATTATGGCGAAAATGGCTGTTTTCGCCAGAATCTAACATGTGCTAAAATCCTGTGGGCTGCCTTGTAAATATTGCGATGTAAACATCAGCGATATTTGCAAGGGGGTCCATCTTGAGTACGCCCAGTGACGCCCACTTTGCATCTCATTGGAGATGCAAAGGGAGGCGTTGGGGAAAAGGGGGGCTAACTTGCGATTATGCATGTTAGCACCCTCTTGTAAATAGGGTGCTGGTTTTATCTCTGCTTTTTTGGCTTTGAAAGCCAAAAAAGCAGAGATAAAGCCCTTGTAAATATGCCCCAAAGACTTCTGATCGGAACTCCTGCAGATTCCTCACCTTCTGAATAAGTCCCAGAGCAATGCCCCTCCCAGGAGAAGGTCTGAGGAGATGCAGCGCTGGCTGTGCGAAGGGGCCATTCCTACAGACCTCCAAGTCTGAATAATAATGCTGATCAAGTAATGTGGCCGGAGGCCATGCTGCCACGCGGCAACTCTTTCAGGGTTGGCATAGCCCTGAATAAGGCTGAAGTTGTTGCTTTCACCCTCGCAGACTGGCCCGAATACCTTTCAGTGTTTCTTTTTGGCTAAGGGATAGCAGATCTTAATACAATGCACAGTCCACTTAGACAAAGTCCTCTTCTGGACAGCGTTCCTCCTTCTGCACCAGCGCATCTTACGAAGAGTTGATCGATCAGAATCCCTAAGCCCGGTCGATGGAGTCGCGGCCACCCTACAAGGACTCAAGCATGTCTGGGAAGAAGGGTGTGAGTGGAAGTTGGGCACAAGGGGTAAGTCGCTCGTCCACGTGCCATGCCAATGTGATGGCTGCCAAGGAGACGGGTTCAATGTCCGTAGGCACCACTGGCAGCTGTTCATAGGCTCAGACAGAGCTCCTCACTGGCAGCTGTTCATAGGCTCAGACAGAGCTCCTCACTGGCAGCTGTTCATAGGCTCAGACAGAGCTCCCTACTGGCAGCTGTTCATAGGCTCAGACAGAGCTCCTCACTGGCAGCTGTTCATAGGCTCAGACAGAGCTCCTCACAGGCAGCTGTTCATAGGCTCAGACAGAGCTCCTCCCTGGCAGCTGTTCATAGGCTCAGACAGAGCTCCTCACTGGCAGCTGTTCATAGGCTCAGACAGCGCCCCACTGGCAGCTGTTCATAGGCTCAGACAGAGCTCCCCACTGGCAGCTGTTCATAGGCTCAGACAGAGCTCCTCACTGGCAGCTGTTCATAGGCTCAGACAGAGCTCCCCACTGGCAGCTGTTCATAGGCTCAGACAGAGCTTCTCACTGGCAGCTGTTCATAGGCTCAGACAGAGCTCCTCACTGGCAGCTGTTCATAGGCTCAGACAGAGCTCCTCACTGGCAGCTGTTCATAGGCTCAGACAGAGCTCCTCCCTGGCAGCGGTTCATAGGCTCAGACAGAGCTCCTCACTGGCAGCTGTTCATAGGCTCAGACAGAGCTCCTCACTGGCAGCTGTTCATAGGCTCAGACAGAGCTCCTCACAGGCAGCTGTTCATAGGCTCAGACAGAGCTCCTCCCTGGCAGCTGTTCATAGGCTCAGACAGAGCTCCTCACTGGCAGCTGTTCATAGGCTCAGACAGAGCTCCTCACTGGCAGCTGTTCATAGGCTCCGACAGAGCTCCTCACTGGCAGCTGTTCATAGGCTCCGACAGAGCTCCTCACTGGCAGCTGTTCATAGGCTCAGACAGAGCTCCCCACTGGCAGCTGTTCATAGGCTCCGACAGAGCTCCTCACTGGCAGCTGTTCATAGGCTCCGACAGAGCTCCCCACTGGCAGCTGTTCATAGGCTCAGACAGAGCTCCTCACTGGCAGCTGTTCATAGGCTCATACAGAGCTCCTCACTGGCAGCTGTTCATAGGCTCAGACAGAGCTCCTCACTGGCAGCTGTTCATAGGCTCAGACAGAGCTCCTCACTGGCAGCTGTTCATAGGCTCAGACCAAGCTCCCCACTGGCAGCTGTTCATAGGCTCAGACAGAGCTCCTCACTGGCAGCTGTTCATAGGCTCAGACAGAGCTCCTCACTGGCAGCTGTTCATAGGCTCAGACAGAGCTCCTCACTGGCAGCTGTTCATAGGCTCAGACAGAGCCCCCCACTGGCAGCTGTTCATAGGCTCAGACAGAGCTCCTCACTGGCAGCTGTTCATAGGCTCAGACAGAGCTCCCCACTGGCAGCTGTTCATAGGCTCAGACAGAGCTCCTCACTGGCAGCTGTTCATAGGCTCAGACAGAGCTCCTCACTGGCAGCTGTTCATAGTCTCAGACAGAGCTCCTCACTGGCAGGAGCTCCTATCAGAAACCTCAGAACAGAGAAGTGGGATTCATGTCAGAAACCTCACAGCAGTCAGAGACTTCAATTGAGGAGGCATCTAAACAAAGACGACAGGGCTGGGCTCATCCTTTGTAGGTAACGAAAGCACCAAGCAAGCATGTGAAAGAAGCTTCTTCAGAGGATCAGCGCTCCTTCGTGCACCAAGAAACAACACCGTTGCCCCACCCAGCACTAGACGCCTACGGGTATATGCAGCGCTTTACAAGTATTAAAAATAAATAAATTGAAGAGGGGCAGCATGCTGCTAGGATGATCCACCGGCTCTGGGAGCACAGCTTTCCGCACTCAGACTCAGGGCGCGAAGATGCAGGCTCTGGAGGCCGGGCCGGACTGGGAACCCGGAGCAGCCTGGCAAAGGTTGGGTCGGACTAGGAACCCGGAACAGCCCTGGCAAAGGTTGGGTCGGACTAGGAACCCGGAGCAGCCCTGGCAAAGGTTGGGCCGGACTGGAAACCCAGAACAGCCCTGGCAAAGGTTGGGCCGGACTGGGAACCCGGAGCAGCCCTGGCAAAGGTTGGGCCGCACTGGGAACCTGGAGCAGCCTGGCATATGTTGGGCCGGACTAGGAACCCGGAGCAGCCCTGGCAAAGGTTGGGCCGGACTGGGAACCTGGAGCAGCCCTGGCAAAGGTTGGGCCGGACTAGGAACCTGGAGCAGCCTGGCAAAGGTTGGGCCGCACTGGGAACCTGGAGCAGCCTGGCAAAGGTTGGGCCGGACTAGGAACCCGGAGCAGCCCTGGCAAAGGTTGGGCCGGACTGGGAACCTGGAGCAGCCCTGGCAAAGGTTGGGCCGCACTGGGAACCTGGAGCAGCCTGGCAAGGGTTGGGCCGGACTAGGAACCTGGAGCAGCCCTGGCAAAGGTTGGGCCGGACTGGGAACCCAGAGCAGCCTGGCAAAGGTTGGGACGGACTGGGAACCCAGAGCAGCCCTGGCAAAGGTTGGGCCGGACTGGGAACCCGGAGCAGCCTGGCAAAGGTTGGGACGGACTGGGAACCCAGAGCAGCCCTGGCAAATGTTGGGCCGGACTGGGAACCCGGAGCAGTCCTTGCAAATGTTGGGCCGGACTGGGAACCCGGAGCAGCCCTGGCAAATGTTGGGCCGGACTGGGAACCCGGAGCAGCCCTGGCAAATGTCGGGCCGGACTGGGAACCCGGAGCAGTCCTGGCAAATGTTGGGCCGGACTGGGAAGCCGGAGCAGCCCTGGCAAAGGTTGGGCCGGACTGGGAACCTGGAGCAGCCTGGCAAAGGTTGGGTCGGACTAGGAACCCGGAGCAGCCCTGGCAAAGGTTGGGCCGGACTGGGAACCTGGAGCAGCCTGGCAAAGGTTGGGACGGACTGGGAACCTGGAGCAGCCCTGGCAAAGGTTGGGACGGACTGGGAACCCAGAGCATCCTGGCAAAGGTTGTGACGGACTGGGAACCCAGAGCAGCCTGGCAAAGGTTGGGACGGACTGGGAACCCAGAGCAGCCCTGGCAAAGGTTGGGCCGGACTGGGAACCCGGAGCAGCCTGGCAAAGGTTGGGACGGACTGGGAACCCAGAGCAGCCCTGGCAAAGGTTGGGACGGACTGGGAACCCAGAGCAGCCTGGCAAAGGTTGGGCCGCACTGGGAACCCGGAGCAGCCCTGGCAAAGGTTGGGCCGGACTGGGAACCCGGAGCAGCCCTGGCAAAGGTTGGGCCGGACTGGGAACCCGGAGCAGCCTGGCAAAGGTTGGGACGGACTGGGAACCCAGAGCAGCCCTGGCAAATGTTGGGCCGGACTGGGAACCTGGAGCAGCCCTGGCAAAGGTTGGGCCGGACTGGGAACCTGGAGCAGCCCTGGCAAAGGTTGAAATGGAACAGGAACCCAGAGCAGCCCCACCCAGCACTAGACGCCTACGGGTATATGCAGCGCTTTACAAGTATTAAAAATAAATAAATAAATAAATTGAAGAGGGGCAGCATGCTGCTAGGATGATCCACCGGCTCTGGGAGCACAGCTTTCCGCACTCAGACTCAGGGCGCGAAGATGCAGACTCTGGAGGCCGGGCCGGACTGGGAACCCGGAGCAGCCTGGCAAAGGTTGGGTCGGACTAGGAACCCGGAGCAGCCCTGGCAAAGGTTGGGTCGGACTAGGAACCCGGAGCAGCCCTGGCAAAGGTTGGGCCGGACTGGAAACCCAGAGCAGCCCTGGCAAAGGTTGGGCCGGACTGGGAACCCGGAGCAGCCCTGGCAAAGGTTGGGCCGCACTGGGAACCTGGAGCAGCCTGGCATATGTTGGGCCGGACTAGGAACCCGGAGCAGCCCTGGCAAAGGTTGGGCCGGACTGGGAACCTGGAGCAGCCCTGGCAAAGGTTGGGCCGGACTAGGAACCTGGAGCAGCCTGGCAAAGGTTGGGCCGCACTGGGAACCTGGAGCAGCCTGGCAAAGGTTGGGCCGGACTAGGAACCCGGAGCAGCCCTGGCAAAGGTTGGGCCGCACTGGGAACCTGGAGCAGCCTGGCAAGGGTTGGGCCGGACTGGGAACCCGGAGCAGCCCTGGCAAAGGTTGGGCCGGACTGGGAACCCAGAGCAGCCTGGCAAAGGTTGGGACGGACTGGGAACCCAGAGCAGCCCTGGCAAAGGTTGGGCCGGACTGGGAACCCGGAGCAGCCTGGCAAAGGTTGGGACGGACTGGGAACCCAGAGCAGCCCTGGCAAATGTTGGGCCGGACTGGGAACCCGGAGCAGTCCTTGCAAATGTCGGGCCGGACTGGGAACCCGGAGCAGCCCTGGCAAATGTTGGGCCGGACTGGGAACCCGGAGCAGCCCTGGCAAATGTCGGGCCGGACTGGGAACCCGGAGCAGTCCTGGCAAATGTTGGGCCGGACTGGGAACCCGGAGCAGCCCTGGCAAAGGTTGGGCCGGACTGGGAACCTGGAGCAGCCTGGCAAAGGTTGGGTCGGACTAGGAACCCGGAGCTGCCCTGGCAAAGAATGGGCCGGACTGGGAACCTGGAGCAGCCTGGCAAAGGTTGGGACGGACTGGGAACCTGGAGCAGCCCTGGCAAAGGTTGGGACGGACTGGGAACCCAGAGCAGCCTGGCAAAGGTTGTGACGGACTGGGAACCCAGAGCAGCCTGGCAAAGGTTGGGACGGACTGGGAACCCAGAGCAGCCCTGGCAAAGGTTGGGCCGGACTGGGAACCCGGAGCAGCCTGGCAAAGCTTGGGACGGACTGGGAACCCAGAGCAGCCCTGGCAAAGGTTGAGATGGACTGGGAACCCAGAGCAGCCTGGCAAAGGTTGGGCCGCACTGGGAACCCGGAGCAGCCCTGGCAAAGGTTGGGCCGGACTGGGAACCCGGAGCAGCCCTGGCAAAGGTTGGGCCGGACTGGGAACCCGGAGCAGCCTGGCAAAGGTTGGGACGGACTGGGAACCCAGAGCAGCCCTGGCAAATGTTGGGCCGGACTGGGAACCTGGAGCAGCCCTGGCAAAGGTTGGGCCGGACTGGGAACCTGGAGCAGCCCTGGCAAAGGTTGGGCCGGACTAGGAACCTGGAGCAGCCTGGCAAAGGTTGGGCCGCACTGGGAACCTGGAGCAGCCTGGCAAAGGTTGGGCCGGACTAGGAACCCGGAGCAGCCCTGGCAAAGGTTGGGCCGCACTGGGAACCTGGAGCAGCCTGGCAAGGGTTGGGCCGGACTGGGAACCCGGAGCAGCCCTGGCAAAGGTTGGGACGGACTGGGAACCCAGAGCAGCCCTGGCAAAGGTTGGGCCGGACTGGGAACCCGGAGCAGCCTGGCAAAGGTTGGGACGGACTGGGAACCCAGAGCAGCCCTGGCAAATGTTGGGCCGGACTGGGAACCTGGAGCAGCCCTGGCAAAGGTTGGGCCGGACTAGGAACCCGGCACGAGGTTGGGGTGGAGGACCTGCCCCACTTCAACTGCAAGAAGAGGTGTGCTCCGATCATGAGAGGAAAAGGAAGACACAAAGACAGGCATAAAAGGTCTCGTCAAGCTTCCTGTGGCCATTCTGGGGTGGTCAGAATCAATTGTTCTTGGTCATATCTTACTCAGAATCTGGGGTTCAGGGGTATGGGAGAGAATATGCAACGCAGTGGAAAACCCCTATTGAGGTTACACGCATTCCCTGAGGGCCATCATAACCTATCTTACTGAAGTTGATATGTTTTTGCCATTTGTGCTTTTCCTGACTTCAGCTCTGTGTTTATGGATATCATTCCTTTGTACAAGGCTTACATACCCTTGGGTCACGTCTATGCTTTATAAAACAATACATTATAAGGGTCTTTGTAACAGAGCCTGGAGGTCAGGGCCCACACATTCTTGTGAGTGGCAATCCGGCTCTCAGGAGTGGTGCCCAGAGGGTAAGAGACGTTTACCACCTCTGGATGCAGACAACACTTGTGGTCAACAGGATGACACCAGATTGGGCTCAATCACTTTGCATCTGGCTGGAAACCAACCATCTGCCAGGTTTGATCAATTCGAGGACCGATGGCCCAAGAACACAATCTCCATACGTCCCGACCGAGCAGACAAGAGCCCACACCGCCCTGCTTGTTTACATCTCACAACACCATTGTAATGTCTGTAAGAATCTGGTCAGACTGTCAATGAATGGAGGACAGGGAAGCCTTCAGTGCCAAGCATGTCCCCTACAGTTGAAGCTGGCTGATGAGAAAACCCTACTCCCCTGAAGACCAAAGCCTTCTGTTCTCCAAATCCTCCAGATCAGCACTCACTCTCGAGTGGAGACCTCTGTGGCCACTGCTGGCCGAGGGCAGAAGGGTTCCCATCGCTCAGATTCTCCTCCACTGAAGACGCGTCGCAGTTTCAAAGAATCATGATGGTGATGTCAGTGTGCACGAGGGACCCGAGGGATGCAAGCAACCAGCAAATCGAGCAGGTGACGGACCTTCAGGGCTGGAAGAGCAATTTCAGGAAACTTTGGAATCATGTTCTGAGGATTGGGAGATTCAGAGTTCTAGTGTCCAGCACCCCCCCAAGGAACAGAAGAGGACGAGGACTCAAGGTGTTACTTGGGCATGTTGACGGAAAACCCAATCTCAAACATTAGGGTTGCTGTGGCATTCAGGTGATCCAACACCACCCGTGGTGAATCCACCTTCAGCAGCTCGTCATCACGGTGCGGAACGAGTGAGATTTCTGTGCTGCGTAGTGTGCCACATCCAACACCATCAGCTGGGTGAAGCCTCGAGGTATCAATGTCAACCCAAATGGGAGGACAGAAAACTGGTAGGGAGTGGAACCTGATAGAAAAGTACAGGCACGCCATGAAGCAGCATCTCACAACTGGACACCCTCCGACCTCCTAGTTTCAGCGCAAGAAGAAAATGTTTTAGGTTGAACATGTTAAATTTCAACTTGTGGAAAAATGAATTTAAAACATGGAGATCTGGAATGAAGTGCAGAACGCTGTCCTAGGTGAGATCATGGAAGGAACAGGAGCAACATCGGAACAGGACCCCGACTTACAGGAGAAGGCGACTCTTTGTCTGGCTGGGAGTAAAAGATGAGGGTAATGGAAGGACATGACCCATTTCTATGATTCCATTGGGATGGCCTGCTAAGCCCTTAAATGATGTGCCAATCTTCCACCCCCACAGAAAACCGAAAGTAGCCTAACTGGTGGCGCAAGAGAGGAAGAACGCTGCTGAGCCTGTCGGGTCAGATGGCCACCTCCGCATCTGTCCTGCTGCAGGAACTGGTTGGGTTGTTGGGCTGGGTGGGAGGTTTGACGAGAGGCGAGACCCTTTGCATAGCCCTGAAATTAGCAATTTTACCTACGAAATTGGTGGTCAGGGGAAACAAACCCTAGGAGAAAGACATGAGTCATTCCTGTATACACGACTCAAGGACCAAGTCTACCGTTTTGCAGACGAAGCGGGGTGCATTAAATGCATTAAAAGGCATGTCCATTAAGTTCATCGGAACGTTGCAATCGGAGCCATGCATGGCATCTAATGTCCACGGATGAACCCGTGGACCTTGCCACAGAGTCTAGATTATTCATGACCACCCTATGGCTCGCTCTTATTATACCCTGACTCACCTCATTCACTAGGCCAATGGTTGGGCTCTTGTATTACACCTGACTCTCCTCATTCCATAGACCAGTGTTTGGGCTCTTGTGTTACACCTGACTCTCCTCATTCACTAGGCAATGGTTGGGCTCTTGTATTACACCGTACTCACCTCATTCACTAGGCAATGGTTGGGCTCTTGTATTACACCTGACTCACCTCATTCACTAGGCCAATGGTTGGGCTCTTATATTACACCGGACTCACCTCAATCACTAGGCAATGGTTGGGCTCTTGTATTACACCCAGACTCACCTCATTCACTAGGACAATGGTTGGGCTCTTGTATTACACCTGACTCACCTCATTCACTAGGCCAATGGTTGGGCTCTTGTATTACACCTGACTCTCCTCATTCACTAGGCCAATGATTGGGCTCTTGCATTACACCTGACTCTCCTCACGCACTAGGCCAATGGTTGGGCTCTTGTATTACACCTGACTCTCCTCATTCACTAGGCAATGGTTGGGCTCTTGTATTACACCTGACTCACCTCATTCACTAGGCAATGGTTGGGCTCTTGTATTACACCTGACTCACCTCATTCACTAGGCAATGGTTGGGCTCTTGTATTACACCTGACTCTCCTCATTCACTAGGCAATGGTTGGGCTCTTGTATTACACCTGACTCACCTCATTCACTAGGCAATGGTTGGGCTCTTGTATTACACCTGACTCTCCTCATTCACTAGGCAATGGTTGGGCTCTTGTATTACACCCAGACTCACCTCATTCAAAGGCCAATGGTTGGGCTCTTGTATTATACCTGACTCTCCTCATTCACTAGGCAATGGTTGGGCTCTTGTATTACACCTGACTCACCTCATTCACTAGGCCAATGGTTGGGCTCTTGTATTACACCTGACTCACCTCATTCACTAGGCCAATGGTTGGGCTCTTGTATTACACCTGACTCTCCTCATTCACTAGGCAATGGTTGGGCTCTTGTATTACACCTGACTCACCTCATTCACTAGGCAATGGTTGGGCTCTTGTATTACACCTGACTCTCCTCATTCACTAGGCAATGGTTGGGCTCTTGTATTACACCCAGACTCACCTCATTCAAAGGCCAATGGTTGGGCTCTTGTATTACACCTGACTCTCCTCATTCACTAGGCAATGGTTGGGCTCTTGTATTACACCCAGACTCACCTCATTCAAAGGCCAATGGTTGGGCTCTTGTATTACACCTGACTCTCCTCATTCACTAGGCAATGGTTGGGCTCTTGTATTACACCCAGACTCACCTCATTCAAAGGCCAATGGTTGGGCTCTTGTATTACACCGGACTCACCTCAATCACTAGGCAATGGTTGGGCTCTTGTATTACACCGGACTCACCTCATTCACTAGGCCAATGGTTGGGCTCTTGTATTACACCTGTCTCTCCTCATTCACTTGGCCAATGGTTGGGCTCTTGTATTACACCGTACTCACCTCATTCACTAGGCAATGGTTGGGCTCTTGTATTACACCTGACTCACCTCATTCACTAGGCAATGGTTGGGCTCTTGTATTACACCTGACTCACCTCATTCACTAGGCAATGGTTGGGCTCTTGTATTACACCTGACTCACCTCATTCACTCGGCAATGGTTGGGCTCTTGTATTACACCTGACTCTCCTCATTCACTAGGCAATAGTTGGGCTCTTGTATTACACCTGACTCACCTCATTCACTAGGCCAATGGTTGGGCTCTTGTATTACACCTGACTCTCCTCATTCACTAGGCAATGGTTGGGCTCTTGTATTACACCTGACTCACCTCATTCACTAGGCCAGTGGTTGGGCTCTTGTATTACACCTGACTCTCCTCATTCACTAGGCAATGGTTGGGTTCTTGTATTACACCTGACTCTCCTCATTCACTAGGCAATGGTTGGGCTCTTGTATTACACCGTACTCACCTCATTCACTAGGCAATGGTTGGGCTCTTGTATTACACCTGACTCTCCTCATTCACTAGGCAATGGTTGGGCTCTTGTATTACACCTGACTCACCTCATTCACTAGGCCAATGGTTGGGCTCTCGTATTACACCTGACTCTCCTCATTCACTAGGCAATGGTTGGGCTCTTGTATTACACCTGACTCACCTCATTCACTAGGCCAATGGTTGGGCTCTTGTATTACACCTGACTCACCTCATTCACTAGGCCAATGGTTGGGCTCTTGTATTACACCTGACTCTCCTCATTCACTAGGCAATGGTTGGGCTCTTGTATTACACCGGACTCACCTTATTCACTAGGCAATAGTTGGGCTCTTGTATTACACCTGACTCACCTCATTCACTAGGCCAATGGTTGGGCTCTTGTATTACACCTGACTCTCCTCACTCACTAGGCAATGGTTGGACTCTTGTATTACACCTGACTCTCCTCATTCTCTTGGCCAATGGTTGGGCTCTTGTATTACACCTGACTCTCCTCACTCACTAGGCCAATGGTTGGACTCTTGTATTACACCTGACTCTCATTCACTAGGCCAATGGTTGGGCTGTTGTATTACACCTGACTCTCCTCATTCACTTGGCCAATGGTTGGGCTCTTGTATTACACCAGACTCACCTCATTTACAAGGCAATGGTTGGGCTCTTGTATTACACCTGACTCTCCTCATTCACTTGGCCAATGGTTGGGCTCTTGTATTACACCTGACTCACCTCATTCACTCGGCAATGGTTGGGCTCTTGTATTACACCTGACTCTCCTCATTCACTAGGCAATGGTTGGGCTCTTGTATTACACCAGACTCATCTCATTTACAAGGCAATGGTTGGGCTCTTGTATTACACCAGACTCATCTCATTTACAAGGCAATGGTTGGGCTCTTGTATTACACCAGACTCACCTCATTTACAAGGCAATGGTTGGGCTCTTGTATTACACCTGACTCTCCTCATTCACTAGGCCAATGGTTGGGCTCTTGTATTACACCAGACTCATCTCATTTACAAGGCAATGGTTGGGCTCTTGTATTACACCAGACTCACCTCATTTACAAGGCAATGGTTGGGCTCTTGTATTACACCTGACTCTCCTCATTCTCTTGGCCAATGGTTGGGCTCTTGTATTGCACCCTGACCTGCTTCTTTGACTACGCCTCTGGCTGCCTCCTGTATTCCATACTCAGCTGCTCTGGGGCTGGCAATGACCCTCCCCTCCTGGGCACCCTCTTGATCTCGCTCTGCTCCATTGGCTGAGACCCTCTCCTGCCTCATGATCCAAGAAAAATAACACAGCTTTCGGGTTCACATACCCAAGGTAGATAGACAACATTAATGACCCCATAAAAGAGACTGCTCCAAGACTCACTCATCAGTGGACCGAAGGCGTCCATCATCTGCTGTCTCTCCTCACTCCTTAGATCCCATCTGTCAGAGCTTCAGGCCGACCCTTGGAGGAACGATGGAGCGAGAAGCAGGCCTGCTCTCCTCACTAGTCTTAGGGCCCGATGTAGGTGGCTAAATACCGGTTGGTAACAGTGGAATTCATTCCTATGGGTCCCCAAGCCCATTGGAATAAATGGGTAGGTATTCCTTATTATCGAATTTCAATTACCGATTTGGTAATAAGGAATATTAAGGATTCAGTATTTTTTACCGAATCGTTACCTACATAGGAAATACCGATTTCTTAATACCGAATCTGTAAAATTCGGTATTAAGAAATCGATATTTCACAATTACCTACATCGGGCCCTAAGTCTTTCAATCCATCCGATCTCTTTACCCTCCCCTACTCTCTCCCTGCTCTGATCTTTCTCTCCACATTCCTCTCTTTCTCTTGCGGAAAGTCTCAGAGGAAAGAGACAGAAACACTAGGCCTTTGGTGGCTTCAAAACTGGCCTAAAATGGCTCCAGCCTGCTGGGGAAATGCCCAGTGGCAAAAAGGCCAATCCGGCTCTGGTGCAAGCAGCTCTTTTCAAAGATAAGGTGAGGGTCTCTTGGTGTGTGGCAAAGTCCTGGGGCCTGAGCTTAGGGCAGAAGGCCCAGCGACAGCCAATCATCAGCACTCTGCACAAGACAACGTACCTGCTCCCCAATCTTTCCGGGTCTGCCTTCAACTCCCAGTTCACCCTGGAGGAGAGAAACAGAGAGAACATGAGGTCCACAATCCTGTCCTTCAGAGTTCCCAAAGTGCCCCACTTGCCTCATTCTTTCTGCTTTCTCTACACATGCTCATGTCCCCACTGCGCTTACACATCACACCCTCAGAAGACACTAACGCACTCCCTTTTGTTGCCTCATACTCATTGCTTCTTCCACCGTACCACTTTGCCTCAAATACTACATTCCCTAAGCACCCCACATCACCTCATTCCACTGTTTTCTCTACCCATGCCACATCTTCCACTTCGCCTCACACGGTACAGAGATAGAATATCGATGTATAAATATAGATATACATAAAAATCGAGATAAAAATATTGTGGGTCATAAATATCGATGGAAAAAATATCATGGACAAGAATATCGATTGTCAGGTAAGTAATATTGATTACAAAAATATCGAAGTGTCAAATATCGTTTACAAAAATATAGTTGTTAAAATATCGATTTATTATTAATGTTATGTATTTTAATACTTTATGTGATAATTGTTTGCATTTTTATTATATGTGTTAAAATTTTAGTAGTTAATATATATTTTTTAATACAATTTTGCATTTTTAGTTCCATAGCGAGTTGTGGGTTTTTAGGGGAATAGGGTAGGAAGTAATTTAATTATATAGATAGAATTTATTATTTACAGTAGTTAATAGATTATTTTAAATTGAATTTTGCGTTTTTAGTTCCGTAGCGTGTTGTGGGTTTATATGGGAATAGGGTGGGAAGTAATGTAATTATATGAAATTTATTGAATAATTTATATTCATTAATAATTGTATAATTGTGATGTTATTGAGTTAAATGTGTACATTAATTAATTAATAATTGTATGCTAATTAGTTGTTAATTAATTTCAATTAATCAATCATTAATCAATTATGGTAATTGTTGAATACATTTTAGGTGTGTGTGGTGGTGTTTATAGGTGTAAATGTTGAGAAGGGTGGGAAGTGATTTATTTTTATTGATGAATTATTAATTATTTGTTAAGTAATTTGTATTAATTATTAGTAATTATTAATTGTAATTGTGCAATTAATTTATTTTAGGTGTGTGTTGGGGATGTTATAGTGTTAAACAATGTGTCATTAACGAATGTTTACTATCTTTTTAAATAATAATATATTTACATTTTAATATTATTTATGTTAATAATGGAAATCAAATTTATTTAAAATGTTGACTTTTTTGTATTGGTGTGGTATCCAGCACTTTCCCTACTGCTGCACTCTCTGGAGTGGGAACAGTAATTTTTGCCCCTAAGCTATCCAACGCTTTCCCTACTGTTACACTCACGAGTGGGAATAGAAATTTGTACCCCTCCGCTATCCAACACTTTCCCTACTGTTGCACTTACTGGAGTGGGAATAGTCATTTTTACACCTCCACTATCCACTATTTTCCCTGCTATTGTGATTATGAGTTGCGAAATGTATTTTAAATTTTTTTTATAATCGTTTAATGTGTTAATTAATTATAGGATGTTTTATTTTATTTTAAATTATTGATATATGTATATATTTTATTTTTATATAATTTCAAAAGTTTATAAATTATATAAAGATATTAGTTAATAAAATGTATTTAAGTATATGTATTTGTACACATTTTTGTGTGTTTATCTTTTTTTAAATAAGTTTATTTGTTATATTTAGTTAAAATAGATATTCAATATAATTAATTTTATTAAAAATATTAATATTAATTAATATAGTTTGTTTAAGTTATATATAATTTTAAGTTGATATTTTTTACATCTATATTTTTTACTTCGATATTTTTATTCAATATAGTATTGTACTTACCTGTTTAAGTATAGGAAGTCGATATTTTTGTATTAAATATTTTTACATCGATATTTTTGTAAACTATATTTTTTACATCGATATTTAAACATGGAACCGCCTCACACACCACGCTGTCTCACAATGGGTATATTCTTGTATGGCGAAGCCAAGAGGCCGCCCAATGGAAAGGTATTGTATTGAAGCTTTTCTATGGTGCTTCATGCGCTCTATAGGTCACAGCGTGGTGTTTGTTGGCTTAGAATGAGTGCGGTGTGGTGTGGAATCATGCTCTCTATAGGGCACAGCGTGTTGTTTGTTGCCCTGGAATGAGTGCAGTGTGGTTGGTGATGAGCGATGTGGAGTCATGCTCTCTATAGGGTGCATCGTGGTGTTTGTTGGCTCAGAATGAGTGTGGTGCGCTTGGTGATGAGCGGTGTGGAATCGTGCGCTCTATAGGGCACAGCGTGGTGTTTGTTGGCTTGGAATGAGTGCGATGCAGTGTGGACTCATACTCTCTATAGGGCACGGCGTGGTGTTTGTTGGCTCGGAATGAGTTCAGTGTGGTGTAGAATCATGCTCTCTATAGGGCTCAGCATGGTGTTGGCTTGGAATGAGTGTGCTGTGGTGTTGAATCATGCGCTCTTGGAATGAGTGTGGTGTGAAATCATGGTCTCTGTAGGGCACAGTGTGGTGTTTGTTTGATTGGAATGAGTGTGGTGTGGTGTGGAATCATGCTCTATATAGGGCATAGCTTGGTGTTAGTTGGCTTGGAATGAGTGCAGTGTGGTTGGCGATGAGCGGTGTGGACTCATGCTCTCCATAGGGCACAGCATGATGTTTTTTGGCTTGGAATGAGTGCGGTGTGGTGTGGAATCATGGTCTCTGTAGGGCACAGTGTGGTGTTTGTTGGCTTGGAATGAGTGCGGTGTGGTGTGGACTCATGCTCTATATAGGGCATAGCTTGGTGTTAGTTGGCTTGGAATGAGTGCAGTGTGGTTGGTGATGAGCGGTGTGGACTCATGCTCTCCATAGGGCACAGCATGATGTTTTTTGGCTTGGAATGAGTGCGGTGTGGTGTGGAATCATGGTCTCTGTAGGGCACAGCGTGGTGTTTGTTGGCTTGGAATGAGTGCGGTGTGGAATCATGATCTCTATAGGGCGCAGCGTGGTATTTGTTGGCTTGGAACGAGTGTGGTGTGGTTGGTGATGAGCGGTGTGGACTCATGCTCTCTATAGCGCACAGCGTGGTGTTTGTTGGCTTGGAATGAGTGCGGTGTGGTGTGGAAACATGGTCTCTGTAAGGCACAGTGTGGTGTTTGCTGGATTGAAATGAGTGTGGTGTGGTGTGGTGTGGAATCATGCTCTATATAGGGCACAGCGTGGTGTTTGTTGGCTTGGAATGAGTGCAGTGCGGTGTGGACTTATGCTCTCTATAGGGCACAGCGTGGTGTTTGTTGGCTTGGAATGAGTGCGGTGTGGTGTGGACTCATGCTCTCTATAGGGCACAGCGTGGTGTTTGTTGGCTTGGAATGAGTGCGGTGTGGTGTGGAATCATGCTCTCTATAGGGCAGAGCGTGGTGTTTGTTGGCTTAGAATGAGTGCGGTGTGGTGTGGAATCATGCTCTCTATAGGGCACAGCGTGGTGTTTGTTGGCTTGGAATGAGTGCGGTGTGGAATCATGATCTCTATTGGGCGCAGCGTGGTAATTGTTGGCTTGGAACGAGTGTGGTGTGGTTGGTGATGAGCGGTGTGGACTCATGCTCTCTATAGGGCACAGCGTGGTGTTTGTTGGCTTGGAATGAGTGCGGTGTGGTGTGGAAACATGGTCTCTGTAGGGCACAGTGTGGTGCTTGTTGGATTGAAATGAGTGTGGTGTGGTGTGGAATCATGCTCTCTATAGGGCACAGCGTGGTGTTTGTTGGCTTGGAATGAGTGCGGTGTGGTGTGGAAACATGGTCTCTGTAGGGCACAGTGTGGTGCTTGTTGGATTGAAATGAGTGTGGTGTGGTGTGGAATCATGCTCTATATAGG
Source organism: Lissotriton vulgaris (assembly GCF_964263255.1). Classification (NCBI taxonomy): domain Eukaryota; kingdom Metazoa; phylum Chordata; class Amphibia; order Caudata; family Salamandridae; genus Lissotriton; species Lissotriton vulgaris. The sequence goes on from NC_141693.1 coordinate 2,034,834,612, forward strand.
GCACAGTGTGGTGTTTGTTGGCTTGGAATGAGTACGGTGCGGTGTGGACTTATGCTCTCTGTAGGAGACAGCGTGGTGTTTGTTGGCTTGGAATGAGTGCGGTGTGGTGTGGAAACATGGTCTCTGTAGGGCACAGTGTGGTGCTTGTTCGATTGAAATGAGTGTGGTGTGGTGTGGAATCATGCTCTATATAGGGCACAGTGTGGTGTTTGTTGGCTTGGAATGAGTGCGGTGCGGTGTGGACTTATGCTCTCTGTAGGGGACAGCGTTGTGTTTGTTGGCTTGGAATGAGTGCGGTGTGGTTCGTGATGAGCGGTGTGGACTCATGCTCTCTATAGGGCACAGCGTGATGTTTTTTGAGTTGGAATGAGTGCGGTGTGGTGTGGACTCATGCTCTCTAGAGGGCACAGCATGGTGTTTGTTGGCTTGGAATGAGTGCGGTGTGGAATCATGATCTCTAAGGGGGGCAGCATGGTGTTAGTTGGCTTGGAACGAGTGTGGTGTGGTTGGTGATGAGCGGTGTGGACTCATGCTCTCTATAGGGCACAACGTGGTGTTTGTTGGCTTGGAATGAGTGCGGTGTGGTGTGGAAACATGTCTCTGTAGGGCAGAGTGTGGTGTTCGTTGGATTGAAATGAGTGTGGTGTGGTGTGGAATCATGCTCTATATAGGGCACAGCGTTGTGTTTGTTGGCTTGGAATGAATGCGGTGTGGTGTGGACTCATGCTCTATATAGGGCACAGCGTTGTGTTTGTTGGCTTGGAATGAATGCGGTGTGGTGTGGACTCATGCTCTCTATAGGGCAAAGCGTGGTGTTTGTTGGCTTGGAATGAGTGCGGTGTGGTTGGTGATGAGCAGTGTGGAATCAAGGCCCTGGAATGCGCTTGGAGTGTAAGTCGTCGGATGTAGACTTCGTAATGGACGCTCGCTTCTCTTTCTGCGGCTGGACTGGCTTTCAGGGAAATAATGTACTGTACCGGTACTAAGGTATCCTGCCAAGCCAACATGTGGCACAACATTTTTGATTCCCTCGATATCTGGAAGCTCATGGATTTATCAAGATTGGCGCCTTGTTATTTTGCAACAGAGACCATGACATCGCAGACTACTGGCAGTGCGCGTTAGCAAAGTGCTTGTTTTCTTCTTTTAAGGCAAATCTATTTTAGGAATTTTAATAAATAAAATTGCTACTAATTTGTGGGAATCCTAATATTTTAAAATATTTTACCTTGCTCTCGCACTCGCACTTTCAGCTGGCCAAGGTGGGCTGGTGTACTCTGCCTCTTAGAGCGGGTCACCGTGACGATGCCATCTTGGTCAGCGCTCTAGTTTTTCTCTCCGATTAAGCACACACCTCCCTATTTAGGAAGGCTGATGCAAGCGCGTAGCACGCGCCGAAGGCAAGCCAGTCTGCGCCCGTCCGCGCACCAGCCACGCACAGCGCCAGCCATGCTCCCAATTTTCCTTCAGGGAAGGCCAGTCTATGCTACATCTGGGAACAACTTATACACATAGGTAGGAGGGATGCCAGAGGGACACAAGAGAATATGGTGAACAAGGGGAATACCATCACAGTTGACAACATCTCTGAGAGACTGAAATGTGGCTTGATCAACACAGGATCTTTAGTCAAGCATTATCAAGAGGTGTATCCTATGCTGGAGTGCCTTGACCTGGATGTGTTATTCATGACTGAAACTTGGCCACAAGTCAACACTGTAGTTGAATTAGGGTTAGCATGCCCCTAGGGTTATACAATATTTCACAAATCAAGGCCAGCAGGGAGAGGCAGGGGGGTTGGGGTGATATTTGAAGACAAGTGGGATTTCTCTCCCCTACATATCGATGATATTGAGGGCACAGAATTATTCGGCTTCACGTTGAATGAGGCAAGAGAACAAGTGCTGTCTGGGATAGTGTGTTATAGGCTTCCTGGAGGTCAAAACCCTCATATCCAGGCTTTATTTGATACCTTTTTTAACATGTCATTGACCCACTCAAAGACGATTTTAGTGCGCGATTTTAATCTCTGGGATAATGGGAGTTCTAGCCCAGCTCTCAGAGACCTATCGCAAGCATGTGAGAGCCTTCATTCGCTTCAATTGGTACTTCAACCGACTCATCACGGAGGTCACATTTTAGATCTAATATTTTCCAACCATATGGAGGCAAAGATGGTCAAAGTTTTTCCCCAATGCTGGACCGATCACTTTCCAATACATTTTGTGATAACTTTGCCTAATACACACAACAAGCTGACTCAGCCTACAATCTTCCGTCAAGGAAGGGAATGGGCAAAATTATCGAAAAATAGACAGATCCAGTTACTGTCAGAACAGAATCTGTTTGTACCCACTAAGCTGGTGGAAGAAAACTATCAGATCTTCTGAGATCAAAAAAACTATACTCTGGATCAGATCATCCCAGTTAAGAGGTTAAAGAATAGGAAGAAACCATCAGCCCCCTGGTAGAATGAAGAACTGGAAGAGATGCGAAAGAAATGTAAACAGGCTGAAAGGAAATGGAGAAAGCTCTATGATATCTCTGACAAAAATACATTAAAACAAGTACAGACCGTATATAAGGAAACGATCGCCAGGTCCAAAGCTGAATATTATTCTAAAACCATCCTGCTAGCACCCAACAGCGCAAGGAAGGGCCGGCCTCATCCAGCCTGTGCGAGCAGTCAGGTCCAAGCGACACACAAGCTCTGCGATGATATTGCCATCTATTTTGATGAGAAGATCAATAAAATTATTGATGGTCTCAATTTAAATAATAAAACTAATTTGTATGTGGAAAAAGACCTATCTATAACAGGGGTGATAGAGCAACAGGAAGAGGCAAATGATAGACCTCCACAAGCATTGTTGGAGGCTTTTCAAATTCCTACTGAGAAATTATTCAAAAATTTAGCTCCGAGTGTGTCCTCTGGCTCGCCATTGGATCCTCTCCCTCAGAGAATATGGAAAGAATTTAACTCAGAATTATCTCCTCGGTTATGCCAGTTCTGCTGCCAATCGCTGGACAAAGGAACTGTCCCAGAGGAATGGAAATAGGTGATGGTGACGCCGCTACTTAAGAAGCCCACACATGATCCTCTCTGTCCATCAAGTTTTAGACCCATCTCCCTGCTGCCATACCCAGTACAAATTTTGGCGAGAAAATCATTTACTAGATGAGGCCCAATTCGGGTTGTGTCCTGGGCCCGGAACAGAAACTGCCCTAGGGACAGTACTTGACAATCTTAATATGCGGGCCAATAATGGCAATTCGACCGTATGTCGGCCGCATTTGATACGGTGAACCATAGCATCCTGTTGAAGAGATATTTGAGTGAAAGGATTGGCGCTGAAATGGCTGCAATCATATTTAACAGGCAGGCAACAGGTGGTGACAATCACACCTTTTACATCCCCAAAGACTCCTGTGTGCCAAGGGGTACCACAGGGATCAGCAATCAGCCCAATTTGATATAATATCTATCTACGCCCACTTATCTCTATTATCGAGTCCTTTGACATTGATGTAGTCAACTATGGAGATGATACACAATTGGTGTTTTCTCTAGAAGGAGACCAGGAGTCTCTCTGGACAAATTCCAGGAGTGTATGAAAAGTACCACAAATTGGCACAGAAATAACACTTTGCAATTCAATGGAGACAAAACGGAGATTGTCTACTGTTCCACGACTAAAATGGTCCGTCCCTTTCCTTCTGAATTTAGACTCAACCCCACAGATAAACTATTGACTCCAGTTAATACAGTACGCAATTTGGGGGTTATGCTGGATGATAACCTCCAGGTGGAGTCACAAGTTAATAAAACCATGGTCAATTGCTTCTTCCTGATCAGGGCTCTAAGAACAATCCTTCCATTGCTGCCCACTACTACCAGGTCACAAGTAGTGAGGAGTGTAATACTGAGCAGGATGGATTACTGCAATTCATTAACCCCTTGCATGCTGGTGACGGCCCCCAGCCGTCATGCACTACGGCGCTCGTGTGCTGATGACGGCTGGGGGCCGTCATAAACCCGCCCACTTGCGATTTTGCCGCACAGGCGCAGAATGGCGGCCGCATGCAAGGGGTTAAACCTGGGTGCACCAAAGTCAGTCATACTGAAGTTGCAAAGGATCCAGACTATAGCAGCCAAACAGACTCTACACAGGCAGCGGAGATCCTCAACATCGCTGGCTTCAAAGGACCTTCATTGGCTGACAATCTGTCAAAGAATACAATTCAAATCCCTGTGGATGGTGTTTAGAGCCGTACATGGGATGGGCCCGCAATCCTTGCAGAAATAATTCATGTGGTTCGCTCCAAGGAGAAATCTCAGCTCATCAAATACAAACTTGGTGATCACTACGATTTTTAAGAAGACTAGGACGGGGGGCGAGCCTTTGGCGTAGCAGCCTCACGGCTATGGAATGATCTCCCCGTAAACATTAGACAAATCTAAACTCTTCCCCCATTCAGGAAGAGGCTGAAGACCTGGCTCTTCCTGAGGGAGGAGTGATATAAACTGTCTGTCACTCTCTAGGTAGGTCATTCTACTTGCACTCTGATAACAGGATGAGTCTAAGCGTCAGGATACCCTTGGGCTGACAGTTTTTGCTCTATACAAAATATTTTACATTACACTAGCAGCCCGTCCCGACGTTGTCCGGGTATGAATTGCTGCCCGCCAGTAGTATATTGTTTTGTAGGATTTCGTTTTGATAGCATTTCTTATCTGTGACAGGCCTGTGAAACGCCTTGATTCACAGTGCACTGCTGATGCACTTAAGAGTGCGCGTTCAGTAGTGTGTGAACTCGAGTTTCCCTACTTTATTTTTCCTTGCAATATTATATAGCGCGAACTCGACAACATGGCATGAGCACAATTTACATTACAGTAGAACACATTCATTTGTGGTAGGCACGGGGAGACAAAGTGATTTGCCTGGAATCACAGGATGTTGAGCTGATGCCGAGATTCAAACGTAGCTCCCCAGCTCTAAAGTTTGCAATTCTAAAACTTGTGGCGGGAGGTGTGTCTAAAAGTGTATGTCGGTGCTGGCCATCAATGAGAGAGACCTGTGCATTTTTCAAATGGGTGGTGAAAAAATATGAGTATGTTACTGGAGATGTGGGCCGCCGTGCCACCAATATACTTACTGGGGGAGGGTAAACACCCATTATTCCGCAGCTTTCTTTCCGCATACCATCACTCTGCATACTTTCATTACGAAAGTACCATGACTCCGCAATGCCATTATAACGCATGGCATTACATTTTATATGCTTTTACCACGCATACATTTACAACGAAATTCGTTGTAAATGCATGAATGGTAAAAGCATGCTTTAAAAAAATGTTTGGATAAGGTAAGTATGGGTATAGGGGTATATGTTTTGGGGTACTGAGGTATATATTTTTTGTGGTGTTTGGGTATTTTAAGGGTTCAGATCTAGTTTTGGGTTATGGGGTACAGGGGTAGTTTTAGGGTTTAGGGATAGGTATGGGTTTTGGGGTATAGGCGTATTTTTAGAGTTCAGTGGTAGGCTTAGGTTTTGGGGTACAGGGGTATTTTAAGGGTTCAGGGCAAGGTTTGGGTTTTGGGGTACAGGGGTATTTTTAGGGTTCAGGGCTAGGTTTGGGTTTTGGGGTATAGGCGTATTTTTAGAGTTCAGTGGTAGGCTTAGGTTTTGGGGTACAGGGGTATTTTGAGGGTTCAGGGCAAGGTTTGGGTTTTGGGGTACATGGGTATTTTAGGGTTCAGGGGTAGGTTTGAGTTTTGGGGTACAGGGTTATTTTTAGGGTTCAGGGGTAGGTTTGGGTTTTGGGGTACAGGGGTACTTTTAGGGTTCAGGGGTAGGTTTGGGTTTTGGGGTTCAGGGCTAGGTTTGGGTTTTGGGGTACAGTGGTATTTTTAGGGTTCAGGGCTAGATTTTGGTTTTTGGGGTACAGGGGTATTTTTAGGTTTCAGGGGTAGGTTTGGGTTTTGAGGTACAGGGGTATTTATAGGGTTCAGGGCTAGGTTTGGGTTTTGGGGTACAGGGGTATTTTTAGGGTTTAGGGATAGGTTTTGGTTTTGGGGTACAGGGTATATTTATAGGGTTAAGATGGGTTAGTGTTTAAGGGTGTTGGGGCTTGAATCCTGATGGTGCAGTGAGCAAGGGACTCACATCTGAGCACACCCTTCCACGCTTATGGTGGACAAAACGATTCAGAAAAGGGGGTGGTGATGAACAGAGTATGAGTATCTGAATTAACCAGAACACTCCTACCCAGTCCCATCACCGTTTTTTAGCTCACTGCACCATCCCAGCTCAGAACCTGGCTACATGCAAATTAGTCTGTCCCTGGCCCAGTGCATCATGGGAACAGGGCAGACCAAACTACCAAGCCAATTCTTTTACTGGAAAGGAAACAAGCTTCCGGGGACCGTTTTCTGGCATTACAGCCGTCTTCGGCCCGGCTTGCTTGAATCCTGATGGTGCAGTGAGCAAGGGACTCACATCTGAGCATACCCTTCCACGCTTATGGTGGACAAAACGATTCAGAAAAGGGGGTGGTGATGGACAGAGTATCTGAATTAAGCAGAACACTCCTACCCAGTCCAAAGATCAGGGCTTGATCCATCACCGTTTTTTAGCTCACTGCACCATCCCAGCTCAGAACCTGGCTACATGCAAATTAGTCTGTCCCTGGCCCAGTGCATCATGGGAACAGGGCAGACCAAACTACCAAGCCAATTCTTTTACTGGAATGGAAACAAGCTTCCGGGGACCGGTTTCTGGCATTACAGCCGTCTTCGGCCCGGCTTGCTTGAATCCTGATGGTGCAGTGAGCAAGGGACTCACATCTGAGCATACCCTTCCACGCTTATGGTGGACAAAACGATTCAGAAAAGGGGGTGGTGATGAACAGAGTATGAGTATCTGAATTAACCAGAACACTCCTACCCAGTCCCATCACCGTTTTTTAGCTCACTGCACCATCCCAGCTCAGAACCTGGCTACATGCAAATTAGTCTGTCCCTGGCCCAGTGCATCATGGGAACAGGGCAGACCAAACTACCAAGCCAATTCTTTTACTGGAAAGGAAACAAGCTTCCGGGGACCGTTTTCTGGCATTACAGCCGTCTTCGGCCCGGCTTGCTTGAATCCTGATGGTGCAGTGAGCAAGGGACTCACATCTGAGCATACCCTTCCACGCTTATGGTGGACAAAACGATTCAGAAAAGGGGGTGGTGATGGACAGAGTATCTGAATTAAGCAGAACACTCCTACCCAGTCCAAAGATCAGGGCTTGATCCATCACCGTTTTTTAGCTCACTGCACCATCCCAGCTCAGAACCTGGCTACATGCAGATTAGTCTGCCCCTGGCCCAGTGCATCATGGGAACAGGGCAGACCAAACTACCAAGCCAATTCTTTTACTGGAAAGGAAACAAGCTTCCGGGGACTGGTTTCTGGCATTACAGCCGTCTTCGGCCCGGCTTGCTTGAATCCTGATGGTGCAGTGAGCAAGGGACTCACATCTGAGCATACCCTTCCACGCTTATGCTGGACAAAACGATTCAGAAAAGGGGGTGGTGATGGACAGAGTATCTGAATTAAGCAGAGCACTCCTACCCAGTCCAAAGATCAGGGCTTGATACATCACCGTTTTTTAGCTCACTGCACCATCCCAGCTCAGAACCTGGCTACATGCAAATTAGTCTGTCCCTGGCCCAGTCAATCATGGGAACAGGGCAGACCAAACTACCAAGCCAATTCTTTTACTGGAAAGGAAACAAGCTTCCGGGGACCGGTTTCTGGCATTACAGCCGTCTTCGGTTCGGCTTGCTTGAATCCTGATGGTGCGGTGAGCAAGGGACTCACATCTGAGCATACCCTTCCACGCTTATGGTGGACAAAACGATTCAGAAAAGGGGGTGGTGATGGACAGAGTATCTGAATTAAGCAGAACACTCCTACCCAGTCCAAAGATCAGGGCTTGATCCATCGCTGTTTTTTAGCTCACTGCACCATCCCACCTCAGAACCTGGCTACATGCTAATTAGTCTGTCCCTGGCCCAGTGCATCATGGGAACAGGGCAGACCAAACTACCAAGCCAATTCTTTTACTGGAAAGGAAACAAGCTTCCTGGGACCGGTTTCTGGCATTACAGCCGTCTTCGGCCCGGCTTGCTTGAATCCTGATGGTGCAGTGAGCAAGGGACTCACATCTGAGCATACCCTTCCACGCTTATGGTGGACAAAACGATTCAGAAAAGGGGGTGGTGATGGAAAGAGTATTAGAATTAAGCAGAACACTCCTACCCAGTCCAAAGATCAGGGCTTGATCCATCACCGTTTTTTAGCTCACTGCACCATCCCAGCTCAGAACCTGGCTACATGCAAATTAGTCTGCTCCTGGCCCAGTGCATCATGGGAACATGGCAGACCAAACTACCAAGCCAATTCTTTTACTGGAAAGGAAACAAGCTTCCGGGGACCGGTTTCTGGCATTACAACCGTCTTCGGCCCGGCTTGCTTGAATCCTGATGGTGCAGTGAGCAAGGGACTCACAACTGAGCATACCCTTCCACGCTTATGGTGGACAAAACGATTCAGAAAAGGGGTGGTGATGGACAGAGTATCTGAATTAAGCAGAACACTCCTACCCAGTCCAAAGATCAGGGCTTGATCCATCACCGTTTTTTAGCTCACTGCACCATCCCAGCTCAGAACTTGGCTACATGCAAATTAGTTTGTCCCTGGCCCAGTGCATCATGGGAACAGGGCAGACCAAACTACCAAGCCAATTCTTTTACTGGAAAGGAAACAAGCTTCCGGGGACCGGTTTCTGGCATTACAGCCGTCTTCGGCCAGGCTTGCTTGAATCCTGATGGTGCAGTGAGCAAGGGACTCACATCTGAGCATACCCTTTCACGCTTATGGTGGACAAAACGATTCAGAAAAGGGGGTGGTGATGGACAGAGTATCTGAATTAAGCAGAACACTCCTACTGCAAAGATCAGGGCTTGATCCATCACCGTATTTTAGCTCACTGCACCATCCCTCTGTGGCATTTACATTTACATGTAAGGTTTCAGGCGGCCCCCAGTCAACATATACAAACAAAAGGAGGCTGGATGACTGGTTAACTTCGGCCCAGCTGGAGGTGAAAAAGGGCCCCCTCGCTGCATGCACGCTGCTGCTGAGAATGGAAAGCAGGAAATGTGCAGGTGCTGCTGAACGTGTCCCGATGTCTGAAAATTACAACGGGACAAGTTCAGCATATTTCTGTGGGGCCCAACTCCTTGGCACGGGGGACGGCATCCACCCTGTGAAAAGAGTGAGGGGACGCCGTATACCCGCATGAAACCCCGATTCTAGGTCTGGTCTTAACGTTGTATGAGGAGAGAGTCTCCTTCCAAGCCTTGGTTTATTCCTGAAGTGAAGATTTTGAAACATGCCTGCACGGTATTGAAGCGAGCATGGCGTGCCAGCGGTTACTGTTCCGTTGCTAAACTTGCTCTTAGAGCCAAACAGAAACTCTATTATGCAGCCATTGGAATGGTCAAAGGCCGATATTTCTACACTCACATTGATCGGGCTAATAATAATTCTAAAGAAATATTTGCTATTGTGCAGAGTTTCGTGGCTCCCAGCACCCAGGTTTCGGTGGCACCCACCTCGGATACCTGGTGTAACACCTTCTCGAAACTTTTTAGGGACAAATTTGTCAGCATACAGGATACTTTTTCGAACATATCCAGGAAGTCTATTGCCGCTCCACTGGGGAAGCAAGGGGAATAAATGGTTTCCATCTTTTCTGCTCTGAGATCTGTGGATCCGCCTAGTACTCTCAGAATTTTTAAGGCACTTAAATCTGGATCACCTAGCGACCCATGTGCGGCGAGGCTTCTTTCTGAAGTGGCAGACACTATTAATGCTTAAGTAAATCTAATGGTCAACAAGTCGCTTCCCGAGGCATGTGTTCCACTGTCATGGAAGCAGGCATTGATTCTCCTCCTCCTTAAGAAGCCATCTCTTGTCCCTCTACTTCCTGAGAACTATCGTCCCCTCTCACTCTTGCCAAGTTTCGCTAAAGTCTCCGAGAAGGTTGTCACGTCTCACCTCTTCAACTATGTAGAGGCGTCTGGCTGGCTTCATCCAGCACAATCTGGTTTCCGTGCTTCCTATAGCACGGAGTCAGCACTGTTGGAGTTGACAGAGGCGATCCGGAAGTGTCTGGATGCCGGCGGGAGAGCAGCCTTGGTTATGCTTGATCTCCCGCGGCATTCAACACTGTGCCTCATTCTCTACTCCTTGAGCGCCTAGTGGAAATTGGTATTTTGGGATCGGCGCTGTGTTGGATCAGGTCCTTCTTTGAAAATAGGTCACAGCAGGTTTGGCTCCCTACTTGTGCCTCTATGCCTATACAGCTGACAACTGGCGTACCGCAGGGGTCTTCACTTAGCCCTCTCCTTTTTAACATCTATGTGACTCCGCTGGTTTATCTCACGGAGTCACTGGGGGCTAAAGAGATGGCCTACGCGGATGGTACGCAGCTCTTGTTTTCCTGGAAGAAGGGCGACAACTCTGCTGAGGCGGCTCAGCATTGTTTGTCCTCTGTGTTCCATTGACTGGCGAACGCACAGTTGAAGTGCAATGAAGAAAAATCTGAAGTGCTCCTGTATGGTTCTTTCCCAAGGGACTTCAGAGAAAGGCTGTGGCCTCCCGATTTCACCCGTCCCACCGTGGGGAAAGGCACTGCTTAAAACCTTGGTGTCTGGTTCGATGAAAACTTGAACTTCTTGATACAAGTGAAGAAGCTGGCAGGAACCTGCTTTGGCACTTTGAATTTTTTTTAGGAAGTTTCTCCCTCTTCTGCCGGTTAGTGCCAAAGAGACTGTGGTCCGGGCCCTGATCCTGCCCCGATTGGACTACGCCAACGCTCTTTTGGTTGGCAGTCCAGGCTACCTTGCAAGGAAATTGCAAGTAGTCCAAAATTCAGCAGCCAGATTGCTACTGGGACTTTCATTCAGACATAGTGTTCGTATCCATCTGCGTAACCTGCACTGGCTCCCAGTCGAATCTCGGTTAAAATTTAAAATGCTGTCCATCGCACATCGGGCCCTTCATGGGCTAGGCCCCATCTATCTTCAGAAGAGATTTGCCTTTTATAAACCAAATAAACAACTTCGTTCGTCCGACCAGCTATTGATACAGACCCCCAGGTTCAATTGTCAAAGGCTCGACGGGAGTTCTTTTGTTCGTAAAGCCGGCTTGGCCAGGAATATGCTACCGTTGGCTCTCTGGGGCATCCAAGACACACTGCTTTTTAAGAAAAAACTAAAAACTTTGCTTTTTTAGCTTCTGATCTGGGTGCAGTTTTACTTTCTGGAGCAAGCGCCGGATCACTTCGAGTAGCTGTGCGCTGTATAAATTAAATATAACATAAAATGACGCGGCATACTCTTACACCGCTGGACTTCAGCACTTGTGGGATGCTGGTGACATTAAAAGGCATGCGTTACCAGCTAGAACGTATAGACGTAGAGATTATTTGATGGACTCTAAGCTTGCCTCCTCCTCCAAAGCTAGAGTGCTATTCTAAAATATAAGAAAGCTTCCCCCTCCCTCTCGAGAATACAAAACGTGCCCAATTTACCTAAATAACTTTTTCCCTCAGCAGAGAGCTTCTAAACACTATTGCAAAGCAAAATGACACGCTGGCTTCTCCTGATCTATGTGAGAAACTAGGGGGCATATTAGCAAGGGCTTTATCGCCGCTTTACTGGCACTATTTGCCGCTAAAGCAGCAATTTTTTTATCACCCTATCAGCAAGCTGTTGCTAACAGGCGTTAGCGATAGCTTTCTGGCGATAGCAGGTGGTTTTCCTATCGCCTTGCATGCCATCGTTAATTATCGCCAATGACATGCAAGGTAGGCGTTCCCAACTAAAAGCGACTGAAAACAGTCGCTAACACAACTACCACCCCCATTAGCAACGCAGGTGAGATGATACAAAACATCGCGCTAAGCGCAATTATTGCTAGTATTTAACACCTGCTGAAAACATGACTTACCTGTTTCTTCACTGGGAGGTGGATTGTCAGGCTACGTCCACCGTGGCCTCAATGCGTGAATATTGCTGGATTTCCAGTGATATTCAGCCATTTCGCCTCTATCGCTGGATATTTTATCACAGTGGAGATAAATGTTGCCAATGGAGTGTTATCTCCACAAAAATATCCAGTGATAGGTGGCGATAAAAACAAACGCGATAAGCACGTTTTGCGTTAATTAACCTCAAGTTGTTGCTAGTATCCCACAGATTCTTCTTGGGCAGACTTTGTACCATTAAGCCGCTGCAGCTCCTATATTCGGGCAGAGGAGCGTCGCGCCACTAAATAAAGTGCTGCAAAGTAAAAAACACAAAACGGTAATAAAGTTAATTTATTACCATTTTATTTTTCACTAATGCGAGTTTTCTTTTCAGGGTTTGCGTGTGTATTGTAAATTGGTATTATGCATTCCTTGGTGCACAGGACTAAAGTGCCCAACCTAGAGGTGGATTGTCGCTGGCTGGAAGTCTGTTTTCATGTGAATTGTGTTTGACAATTGCTGCTGTGGTGCCAGTCAAGTTTCTATCGATTGTCAGATTTCTTTTTGTTAGCCTGCTGATTTCTTCCTATTTAGGTTGAGTACACAAGATTTATTTTGTTTGTGTATGTTCAGTGAAGAAATGGCTGTGTATTGTTTTTTCATTCAAGGAAAAAGCTGCACAGCAAATGACTAACTGACTTGACAGATGTCACCAAAGAGTCGCACTATGATTGTTTGCTGTCGAAGTCACGCTGTGATTAGTTGACCTTTGGTGGCTTGGTTCTGCTGGTATAGATAGTTCACTTGTTTGGTTTGTACAGCTTCCAGATTGAGAATAATGGGTTCTTTGTTGAAAATGCATACAACCCCTAGTGTACGTGCCTATGAAGGGACAGAGGCTTCCTTCAGGAGGTGTGCTGGAGCATGAAATGTTCACGCTGCATCTCTTGACGTCGAGCGCGTCGATCACGGAGCGTTTTCTTCGATCCGAAGGATCAGCACGAGTAGCAGTCTTGTTCCTTGTGCTCTGTAGACAAGCACATATTACACACCTCATGCAAGTCAGTACGGGGGTATTTCCTATGGCACAGGGGGCAGAATTTAAATGGAGTCCGTTCCATCGACAAGGAACTGTATGGATGGATGGGGATAGGCCGGAAGGACGCCCGCAATCTTCCTATTGAAATGGAGATTCGTTGATAGTCGAGTCGAACCGCAGAGAAGGGAAACGCGTTTGAAGACAATACCATCGAGGGTAGTGAGTTGCACATCGAGGGGAACCAGGGGAACGATTCCGAAGTGGAGCACAGCAATACACGTCCGAACCCGATGGCGGGAAAAACAATCCAACAATAGAGTCATTGCAGATGCGCACGATCACTGAAAGGAAAAGTCACCCTACCTCCTGACTGCAAAGACGTCTTCAAACAAAAACAAGGTGCAAACATCCAGACCCAACACCAGATGGCAGGAGTATGCAAAGCATGTGATCTACAGCTCACATGCCTCAAACACACAGATATTTCTCCTTGTTACACCTCAGCTGGGGAGGCGAATCACTTTGACGCATCCCCAGGTCTGCCAGTAATGGTGAATCTGGGAATGCTCCAAAATACATGGGTGGAAGCGTGGAACACCCGCACAACACCCTTGGAACGCCGCCCTGGGCAGAGTAACGCAATACCACGATGTGTGCTGCGCAGCGTTACCCTAGATTTATCATTATACTCAAGGCCATGCATGGTGGCCAAGCATGGCTGGATAAATCTTACTTAGTTGCGCCACTCTTGCGCCCACTCCCGGGGCGCAAGAGCAATGCAGCTACCTGATAAATTTGCCCCCAAGAACGGGGATTAAATGTGGATCAGGAATTGCGGTACTTCTTAGGTGACTGAATTTTCATAGAAACTTATGAAGTGTATTAATACAGGTATGTATTTCCACGGTTACTTTTCATCCTCATCGGTGTTTATGACCCTCCTCTGTCACGCAACCTAATCTTTTTGTTTCCTTTTTTCTTTTCTTTTTTGATTTGCTTCTCTGTTACCGTCTTGATACGGTAGGTACTATGCTTATCTTGTGAATCTTATAAAGCTTGGGTCATAATTTATTGGTTGTATTTGCTCTCTTTTTAGCAGTAAATATTATTAACTCTCACTCATCTTCCTCTTTGAAGTTGAAGAGTCGTTCGTTGACAAATCGGTTGGTGAACTGTGATGGTCTGTTTCCGACTTATCATGTTTCGACGTTGAAGCATCCATTCCTCGTCCCCCTTCATCTTGGCCTTGTCATGCGTTTTGCTTCCTGCTGTGTCCCTTTCAAAGGTACAGAGGCGTTCCTTGTCTCTGGTTGTGGCTGTGGGTGTAGGGTGCTTTGACACTTAGGCTCCCTTTGAGGTTTTTGAGTTGGATTTTTGCGACTCTGGGACGTTTTTTGAGGATGATGGTTCTCTTACTTCGGTTCTAGATGTCTTCTTGGCCCCCTGTGTCTCAGTTTCTCCTTCTGGACCTTTGGCGATGTTCTCTTTTTTGTCATTTGAGAGGCCCAAGCCTCGTAGAGACAGGGGTGGGGGGATGTAGTCCCTGAATGATGTGCTGGGCACTCCTCTGCCTCACTCTTACCCTCAGGGTCTTTGGTGTGAACATAGAACAGGCGTTGCAGTCCTCTCTATGATGGTCTTTGGGCAGGCAAAGGTTTCAGACCAGGTGTTTACGTTCTTTAGATGTTTTTTGTAACTTGGGTAGTAGACTTTCGGTGAACTCCTCACTATCTCCGGTTAAATTCTTCCATGCATACAGCCAGACACAACTACGATATAAAATAATCTGAAGATGGCGACCTTAGGTGGGAGGTTCCGCAGGAAGCACAACAATGTCACAAGGGGACACATCATCGAGGTCCGTCGACACCCACCAACAAAAAGCCTGTGAGAAGGACCAAAGATTTTTTCGGCAAAATTCCTGATCCACCCACTAGATGGTGGAATAATGCCCAGCAAGTGAATCCATGAAAGATTCATGCTGCAAACCCACCCAGGTTAACACTGCGCCCTGGAGGTACTGTATGTGCCCGGTGCTTCCTCCTGTGCCTGAATGAGGGTTTGTATTCCAGATATCCCAGAGGCAGGTTTCACAGTCTCAGCAGAGACTGACGGGAGGTTTGGACTGTCAGAGAGATGGTCAATATACTGAGATCTGCATGGTGTACTCAAATATAACATCTTCGGTAGACTTCAGCAACACACGGCACCACAGGTCAAGTTGCAAACCTATTCAAAAGGCCAACATTGTAAATATATGTCAATACCTTCATTCTTTCACACTTTACTCAGGCTCACCTCCAAGTAGAGTTCCCACCTTACACTGTCTTTCAGTGGGAAACCTCCAACCCTCACCCTAAGCCTGACCTCAACACCAACCCCACTACAAACAGTCCCCTCCCCCACTGACAATCTCACCTTTGGGCCGACAGGGCCGACCATCCCAGGGAATCCTTTTCTACCTGGCGGGCCCTGAAACGAAACACAGAGAGGCGTCTGAGGCAATAGGCACGGTCAGTGAGAAAAAGAAGGTGTATGCAAGGTCACTGAGAATAGAAGTTGCATGCATGGTCCCTGAGAATAGAAGGTGTATGCATGGTCACAGAGAATAGAAGTTGCATGCATGGTTCCTGAGAATAGAAGGTGTATGCATGGTCACAGAGAATAGAAGTTGCATGCATGGTTTCTGAGAATAGAAGGTGTATGCATGGTCACAGAGAATAGAAGTTGCATGCATGGTTCCTGAGAATAGAAGGTGTATGCATGGTCACAGAGAATAGAAGTTGCATGCATGGTCACTGAGAATAGAAGGTGTATGCATTGTCACAGAGAATAGAAGGTGTATGCTTGGTCACTGAGAATGGAAGGTGTTTGCATTGTCACTGAGAATATAAGGTGTTTGCATAGTCACTGAGAATATAAGGTGTATGCATGGTCAGTGAGAATAGAAGGTGTATGCATGGTCACTGAGAATATAAGGTGTACACATGGTCACTGAAATTAGAAGGTGTATGCACGGTCACTGAGAATAGAAGGCGTATGCATGGTCACTGACAATAGAAGGTGTACACATGGTCACTGAGAATAGAAGGTGTATGCATGGTCACTGAGAATAGAAGGTGTATGCATGGTCACTGAGACTAGAAGGTGTACACATGGTCTCTGAGAATAGAAGGTGTATGCATGGTCACTGGGAATAAACGGTGTATGCATGGTCACTGAGAATAGAAGGTGTATGCATGGTCCGCGGGAAATAGAAGGTGTTTGCAAGGTCACTGAGAATAGAAGGTGTATGCATGGTCACTGGGAATAGAAGGTGTTTGCATTGTCACTGAGAATAAAAGGTGTATGCATGGTCACTGGGAATAGAAGGTGTATGCATGGTCACTGGAAATAGAAGGCGTAGGCATGGTCACTGGGAATGGAAGGTGTTTGCATTGTCACTGAGCATAGAAGGTGTATGCATTGTCACTAACAATAGAAGGTGTATGCATGGTCACTGGGAATAGAAGATGTTTGCATTGTCACTGAGAATAGAAGGTGTATGCATTGCCACTGGGAATAGAAGGTGTACACATGGTCACTGAGAATAGAAGGTCTATGCATTGTCACTGAGAATAGAAGGTGCATGCATTGTCACTGGGACTAGAAGGTGTATGCATTGTCAGTGAAAATAGAAGGTGTATGCATGGTCAGTGAGACTAGAAGGTGTATGCATGGTCACTGAGAATAGGTGTACACATGGTCACTGAGCATAGAAGGTGTTTGCATTGTCACTGGGAATAGAAGGTGTTTGCATTGTCACTGAGAATAGAAGGTGTTTGTATTGTCACTGAGAATAGAAGGTGTATGCATGGTCACTGAGAATAGATGGTGTACACATGGTCACTGAGAATAGAAGGTGTTTGCATTGTCACTGAGAATGGAAGGTGTACGCATCGTCACTTGGAATAGAAGGTGGTTGCTTTGTCACTGAGAATAGAAGGTGTTTGCATTATCACCAAGAATAGAAGGTGTATGCATGGTCACCGAGAATAGAAGGTGTTTGCATTGTCACTGAGAATAGTAGGTGTATGCATGGTCACTAGGAATAGAAGGTGTTTGCATATGCCACTGAAAATAGGAGGTGTTTGCATTGTAACTGCGAATAGAGGCGTATGCATGGTCGCTGAGAATAGAAGGTGTACACATGGTCACTTAGAATCGAAGGTGTACACATGGTCACTGAGAATAGAAGGTGTATGCATGGTCACTGGGAATAGAAGGTGTTTGAATGGTCACTGAGAATAGAAGGTGTTTGAATGTTGTCACTGAGAATAGAAGGGGCATGCATGGTCAGTGAGAAACAGAAGGTGTATGTATGCTCACTGGGGAATGAAAGGTGCATGCATGGTTGCTGGAGTATGGAAGTGTACATGGTCACTGCGAATGGAAGGGGTGTATGCAGGGTCACTGAAGAAAATAAGGTGAATTCATGGCTACTAGGAATGGAAGTTGCATGCATTGATCACTGGGAGTGGAAGGGGCATGCATGGTCACTGGGAATGGAAGGGGCATACATGGTCACCAGGGAATAGAAGGTGTTTACATGCTCACTGAAGAATGGAAGGGGCATGCATGTTCACTGGAGAACAAAATATGCATGCATTATCACTAGGGAAAAGAAGGGGAATGTTTGGCTGCTAAGAAATGAAAGGTGAACACATGGTCACTGGGGAATAGAGAGTGCATGCATTTTTCCCGGAGAATAACATACGCATGTATGGTCAATAGGGATAAAACGATTAATGTTTCGCTACTAAGAAATGAAAGATAAACACATGGTCACTGGGTACTGGGAAGTTGCATGCATGGTCCCTGGAAATAGAAGGTGTTTACATGCACAATGAAGATTGGAAGGGGCATGCATGTTCACTTGAGAAACAAAGGTGCATGCATGGTCACTGGGAATAGAAGGGGAATATTTGGCTACCAAGAAATGAAAGGTGAACACATGGTCACTGGGGAATGGAAGGGGCATGCACGTTAACTGAGAATCGAATGTGCATGCATGGCCACTGGGAAAAGGAAGATTTATTCATGGTCACTGAACAATAAAAAGGCACATGCTGGTCACTGGGGAATGGAAGGTGAATGGATGGTCACTGGGGAATGGAATGCACATGTATGGCAACTGGGGAATGGAATGTGTATCTATGGCAACTGGGGAGGGAAGGTGCATGCGGGGTCTCTGGGGAATGGAATGTATATGCACGTTCACTAGGGAATGAAAGGTAAATGCATGGTTACTGGAAATAAATAGTGCGTGAGTGGTCAGTGAGGAATGGTGGGTATACACTCAGTCACTGAAGAATGGAAGGTGCATGTATGGCCACTGAAGAGCGGAAGGTACATGTATGGTCATGCGGAAGGGAACGTGACTACATAGCTACTGTGAAACAAAAGGTGTACACATGGTCCATGGAGAATGGAAGGTATATGCAAGGTCACTGCAGAATTAAAGCTGCAGGCATGAATGTTGGGGAATAGAATATGGATTTTATGGCCACTGAGGAATTGGAGGTGCATGCACGGTCACTGAGGAATAGAAGGTCTATGCACGGTCACTGAGGTGCCCGAAGCAGGTATCGAGCAGGGACATTTACATGCACTGAGCACAGAGGTAAATGGAAGGCCTGGGCGTGGTTACTGAGGCTTTACAATCACAGTGGAATGGAGGAACTGAACATGGTGACCACTGAGGAACGGGAGGCCTGGAAACAGTCCCTGAGGCACAGTGACCATGAAGGAATGGAAGGCCTGGGGGACAGTGACTGCAAAGGAAGGGAAGGCCTGGGGACAGTGACCATGAAGGAATGGAAGGCCTGGGGGACAGTGACTGCAAAGGAAGTGAAGGCCTGGGGACAGTGACTGCAAAGGAAGGGAAGGCCTGGGGACAGTGACCATGAAGGAATGGAAGGCCTGGGGGACAGTGACTGCAAAGGAAGGGAAGGCTGGGGACAGTGACTGCAAAGGAAGGGAAGGCCTGGGGACAGTGACCATGAAGGAATGGAAGGCCTGGGGACAGTGACTGCAAAGGAAGGGAAGGCCTGGGGACAGTGACCATGAAGGAATGGAAGGCCTGGGGGACAGTGACTGCAAAGGAAGGGAAGGCCTGGGGACAGTGTCTGCAAAGGAATGGAAGGCCTGGGGACAGTGACTGCAAAGGAAGGGAAGGCCTGGGGACAGTGACTGCAAAGGAATGGAAGGCCTGGGGACAGTGACTGCAAAGGAAGGGAAGGCCTGGGGACAGTGACTGCAAAGGAATGGAAGGCCTGGGGACAGTGACTGCAAAGGAATGGAAGGCCTGGTGGACAGTGACTGCAACAGAAGGAAAGGCCTGGGGACAGTGACTGTAAAGGAAGGGAAGGCTTGGGGACAATGACGATGAAGGAATGGAAGGCATGGGGACAGTGACCATGAGGAATGGAAGGCCTGGGGACAGTGACCATGAAGGAATGGAAGGCCTGGGGACAGTGACCATGAGGAATGGAAGGCCTCGGGGACAGTGACCATGAAGGAATGAAAGGCCTGGGGACAGTGACCATGAAGGAATGAAAGGCCTGGGGACAGTGACCATGAAGGAATCCAAGGCCTCGGGGACAGTGACCATGAAGGAATGAAAGGCCTGAGGCACAGTGACCATGAAGGAATGGAAGGCCTGGGGACAGTGACTGCAAAGGAAGGGAAGGCCTGGGGACAGTGACTGCAAAGGAAGGGAAGGCCTGGTGGACAGTGACTGCAACAGAATGAAAGGCCTGGGGACAGTGACTGCAAAGGAAGGGAAGGCTTGGGGACAATGACGATGAAGGAATGGAAGGCATGGGGACAGTGACCATGAGGAATGGAAGGCCTGGGGACAGTGGCCATGAGGAATGGAAGGCCTGGGGACACTGACCATGAGGAATGGAATGCCTCGGGGACAGTGACCATGAAGGAATGAAAGGCCTGGGGACAGTGACCATGAAGGACATGAAGGCCTGGGGACAGTGACTGCAAAGGAAGGGAAGGCCAGGGGACAGTGACCATGAAGGAGTGGAAGGCCTGGGGACAGTGACCATGAAGGAATGGAGGGCCTAGGACAGTGACCATGAAGGAATGGAAGGCCTGGGACACTGACCATGAGGAAGGGAGGGCCTAGGACAGTGACCATGAAGGAATGGAAGGCCTCGGACAGTGACCATGAAGAAATGGAAGGCCTGGGGACAGTGACCATGAAGAAATGGAAGGCCTGGGGACAGTGACCATGAAGGACATGAAGGCCTGGGGAAGGAATGGAAAGCCTCGGGACAGTGACGATGATGGAATGGAACGCCTGGGGACAGTGACCATGGAGGAATAGATGACCTGGGGACAGTGACCATGAAGAAATGGAAGGCTAGGGGACAGTGACGATAAAGGAATGGAACGCCTGGGGACAGTGACCATGAAGGAATGGAAGGCCTGGGGACAGTGACTATGAGGAATGGAAGGCCTCAGGGACAGTGACCATGAAGGAATGGACGGCCTCAGGGACAGTGACCATGAAGAAATGGAAGGCTTGGGGACAGTGACCATGAAGGATTGGAAGGCATGGGAACAGTGACCATGGAGGAAAGGAAGGCCTGGGGACAGAGACCTTGGAGGAATGGAAAGCTGGGGACAGTGACCATGAGGAATGGAAGGCCTGGGGACAGAGACCATGAGGAATGGAAGGCCTCGGGACAGTGACTATGAAGGAATGGGTGGCCTGGGGACAGAAACCATGAAGGAATGGAAGGCCTGAGGGCAGTGACTATGAAGGAATGGAAGGCCTGGGGAAGGAATGGAAGGCCTGGGGACAGTGACCATGAAGGAATGGAAGGCCTGGGGACAGTGACCATGAGGAATGGAAGGCCTGGGGACAGTGACCATGAGGAATGGAAGGCCTCGGGTCAGTGACTATGAAGGAATGGGTGGCCTGGGGACAGAAACCATGAAGGAATGGAAGGCCTGAGGGCAGTGACTATGAAGGAATGGAAGGCCTGGGGAAGGAATGGAAGGCCTGGGGACAGTGACCATGAAGGAATCGAAGGCCTGGGGACAGTGACTATGAAGGAATGGGTGGCCTGGGGACAGAAACCATGAAGGAATGGAAGGCCTGAGGGCAGTGACTATGAAGGAATGGAAGGCCTGGGGAAGGAATGGAAGGCCTGGGGACAGAGACCATGAAGGAATCGAAGGCCTGGGGACAGAAACCATGAAGGAATGGAAGGCCTTGGGACAGTGACCATGAAGGAATGGAAGGCCTGGGGGACAGTGACCATGAAAGAATGGAAGGCCTGGGGACAGTGACCATGAAAGAATGAAAGGCTTGGGGACAGTGACCATGAAGAAATGGAAGGCCTGGGGACAGTGGCCACGAAAAGATGAAAGGGCACGTGACAGTGGCCGTGAAGGAATGGAAGGCTTTGGGGACAGTGATCATGAAGGGATGGAAGGCCATGGGGACAGTGACCATGAAGGAATGGAAGGCCTCCGGGACAGTGACCTTAAAGGAAGGGAAAGCCTGGGGACAGTGTCCATGAAGGAATGAAGGCCACGGGGACAGTGACCATGAAGGAATCAAAGGCCGCGGGGACAGTGACCATGAAGGAATGGAAGGCCTCGGGACAGTGACCATGAAGGAAAGGAAGGCATGGGAACAGTGACCATGGAGGAATGGAAGGCCTGGGGACAGTGACCATTAAGGAATGGAAGGCCTCGGGGACAGTGACCATGAAGGAATCGAAGGCCTGGGGACTGAGACATTGGAGGAATGGAAGGCCTGGGGACACTCACCATGAGGAATGGAAGACCTGGGGGACAGTGACAATGAAGGAATGGAAGGCCTGGGGACAGTGACCATAAAGGGATGGAAGGCCTGAAGACAGTGACCATGAAGGAATAGAAGGCCTGGGGACAGTGACTGCAAAGGAAGGGAAGTCCTCGGGACAGTATCCATGAAGGAATGGGAGGCCTGGGTACAGAACCCATGAAGGAATGGATGGCCTGGGGACAGTGACCATGAAAGAATCGAAGGCCTAGGGACAGAGACTGCAAAGGAAGGGAAGGCCTGGGGACAGTGGCCATTAAGGAATGGAAGGCCTGGGGAAGGCATGGAAGGCCTGGGGACAGTGATCATGAAGGAATGGAAGGCCATGGGGACAGTGACCATGAAGGAATGGAAGGCCTCGGGGACAGTGACCATGAAGGAATGGAAGGCCTCTGGGACAGTGACCATGAAGGAATCAAAGGCCTCGGGGACAGTGACCATGAAGGAATGGAAGGCCTCGGGGACAGTGACCATGAAGGAATCAAAGGACGCGGGGACAGTGACCATGAAGGAATGGAAGGCCTGTGGACAGTGACCATGAAGGAATGGAAGGCCAGGGCCCTGCCACCAGAGGGGGGCGCCATGCTTGGGCAAATTCACAGCTCAGACAGTTGATGCCTAGAGGCGTTCACTTTATTTCGAATTGTTAAAGATAAAAATTCAAGAGAAGAGACATTAAAAAGGAGGCTGCTTACCGGTCCACCAGTGGCCCCCGGGGGCCCCAGCTGCCCCTCATCTCCCTGCACGGAAGAAATCAAAAACCAATTAGAATGGAGCAAAAACATATGAGTCGCACTGCAAGCCCCAGGGGAAGGTGTCACAACACCGGAAGTGCTCTCGGTGCAGCCGGCGCAGCAACGTGTTGTTGGTGCATTGAAGAAACGTGTGTTAGAAAAGCCTATGTGCACGCAGCACAACCCGCGCAGCACATTCATTGTCAGAGCATAACAAGTGCACGCAGCACAACCCGTGCAGCACATTCATTGTCAGAGCATCACAAGTGAACGCAGCACAACCCATGCAGCACATTCATTGTCAGAGCATCACTAGTGCACGCAGCACAACTCGTGCAGCACATTCATTGTCAGAGCATCACAAGTGCACGCAGCACACCCCGTGCAGCACATTCATTGTCAGAGCATCACTAGTGCACGCAGCACAACCCGTGCAGCACATTCATTGTCAGAGCATCACAAGTGAACGCAGCACAACCCATGCAGCACATTCATTGTCAGAGCATCACTAGTGCACGCAGCACAACTCGTGCAGCACATTCATTGTCAGAGCATCACAAGTGCACCTAGCACACCCCGTGCAGCACATTCATTGTCAGAGCATCACTAGTGCACGCAGCACAACCCGTGCAGCACATTCATTGTCAGAGCATCACTAGTGCACGCAGCACAACCCGTGCAGCACATTCATTGTCAGAGCATCACTAGTGCACGCAGCACAACCCGTGCAGCACATTCATTGTCAGAGCATCACAAGTGCACGCAGCACAACCCGTGCAGCACATTCATTGTCAGAGCATCACAAGTGCACGCAGCACAACCCGTGCAGCACATTCATTGTCAGAGCATCACAAGTGAACGCAGCACAACCCATGCAGCACATTCATTGTCAGAGCATCACAAGTGCACGCAGCACAACCCGTGCAGCACATTCATTGTCAGAGCATCACAAGTGCACGCAGCACACCCCGTGCAGCACATTCATTGTCAGAGCATCACTAATGCACGCAGCACAACCCGTGCAGCACATTCATTGTCAGAGCATCACAAGTGCACGCAGCACAACCCGTGCAGCACATTCATTGTCAGAGCATCACAAGTGCACGCAGCACAACCCGTGCAGCACATTCATTGTCAGAGCATCACAAGTGCACGCAGCACAACCCATGCAGCACATTCATTGTCAGAGCATCACTAGTGCACGCAGCACAACCCGTGCAGCACATTCATTGTCAGAGCATCACAAGTTCACGCAGCACAACCCGTGCAGCACATTCATTGTCAGAGCATCACTAGTGCACGCAGCACAACCCGTGCAGCACATTCATTGTCAGAGCATCACAAGTCAACGCAGCACAACCCATGCAGCACATTCATTGTCAGAGCATCACTAGTGCACGCAGCACAACCCGTGCAGCACATTCATTGTCAGAGCATCACAAGTGCACGCAGCACAACCCGTGCAGCATATTCATTGTCAGAGCATCCCAAGTCCACGCAGCACAACCAGTGCAGCACATTTAATGTCAGAGCATCACCAGTGCACGCAGCACAACCTGTGCAGCACATTCATTGTCAGAGCATCACAAGTGCATGCAGCACAACCTGTGCAGCACATTCATTGTCAGAGCATCACAAGTGAACGCAGCACAACCCATGCAGCACATTCATTGTCAGAGCATCACAAGTGCACGCAGCACACCCCGTGCAGCACATTCATTGTCAGAGCATCACTAGTGCACGCAGCACAACCCGTGCAGCACATTCATTGTCAGAGCATCACAAGTGAACGCAGCACAACCCATGCAGCACATTCATTGTCAGAGCATCACTAGTGCATGCAGCACAACTCGTGCAGCACATTCATTGTCAGAGCATCACAAGTGCACGCAGCACACCCCGTGCAGCACATTCATTGTCAGAGCATCACTAGTGCACGCAGCACAACCCGTGCAGCACATTCATTGTCAGAGCATCACTAGTGCACGCAGCACAACCCGTGCAGCACATTCATTGTCAGAGCATCACTAGTGCACGCAGCACAACCCGTGCAGCACATTCATTGTCAGAGCATCACAAGTGCACGCAGCACAACCCGTGCAGCACATTCATTGTCAGAGCATCACAAGTGCACGCAGCACAACCCGTGCAGCACATTCATTGTCAGAGCATCACAAGTGAACGCAGCACAACCCATGCAGCACATTCATTGTCAGAGCATCACAAGTGCACGCAGCACAACTCGTGCAGGACATTCATTGTCAGAGCATCACAAGTGCACGCAGCACACCCCGTGCAGCACATTCATTGTCAGAGCATCACTAGTGCACGCAGCACAACCCGTGCAGCACATTCATTGTCAGAGCATCACAAGTGCACGCAGCACAACCCGTGCAGCACATTCATTGTCAGAGCATCACCAGTGCACGCAGCACAACCCGTGCAGCACATTCATTGTCAGAGCATCACAAGTGCACGCAGCACAACCCGTGCAGCACATTCATTGTCAGAGCATCACTAGTGCACGCAGCACAACCCGTGCAGCACATTCATTGTCAGAGCATCACAAGTGCACGCAGCACAACCCGTGCAGCACATTCATTGTCAGAGCATCACTAGTGCATGCAGCACAACCCGTGCAGCACATTCATTGTCAGAGCATCACAAGTCAACGCAGCACAACCCATGCAGCACATTCATTGTCAGAGCATCACTAGTGCACGCAGCACAACCCGTGCAGCACATTCATTGTCAGAGCATCACAAGTGCACGCAGCACAACCCGTGCAGCACATTCATTGTCACAGCATCCCAAGTCCACGCAGCATAACCAGTGCAGCACATTTAATGTCAGAGCATCACCAGTGCACGCAGCACAACCTGTGCAGCACATTCATTGTCAGAGCATCACAAGTGCATGCAGCACAACCTGTGCAGCACATTCATTGTCAGAAAATCACAAGTGAACGCAGCACAACCCGTGCAGCACATTCATTGTCAGAGCATCACTAGTGCACGCAGCACAACCCATGCAGCACATTCATTGTCAGAGCATCACAAGTGCATGCAGCACAACCTGTGCAGCACATTCATTGTCAGAAAATCACAAGTGCACGCAGCACAACCCGTGCAGCACATTCATTGTCAGAGCATCACCAGTGCACGCAGCACAACCTGTGCAGCACATTCATTGTCAGAGCATCACAAGTGCACGCAGCACAACCCGTGCAGCACATTCATTGTCAGACCATCACAAGTGCACGCAGCACAACCCGTGCAGCACATTCATTGTCAGAGCATCACCAGTGCACGCAGCACAACCCGTGCAGCACATTCATTGTCAGACCATCACAAGTGCACGCAGCACAACCCATGCAGCACATTCATTGTCAGAGCATCACAAGTGCACGCAGCACACCCCGTGCAGCACATTCATTGTCAGACCATCACAAGTGCACGCAGCACAACCCGTGCAGCACATTCATTGTCAGAGCATCACCAGTGCACGCAGCACAACCCGTGCAGCATATTCATTGTCAGACCATCACAAGTCCATACAGCACACCCCGTGCAGCACTGGAGCTGTTACAGCACCTCGTGTGCACACAGTGCAAGCCGTGCAGCAGTGTGAGAGCATCATAAGTGCAAGCAGCGCAACCCGTGCAGTACTGGAGCTGTTACAGCACACCATGTGCACAAGGTGTAAGCTGGTGTTTGCCTATCACGCCCATGTCATAGGGGCCCAGTCTGCTGGTGTGTGTGTGACATTTGTGCTGGTGTGTGCTTATCACATCCATGCCTTAGGGGGACTGTGTGCTGCTGTGTGCTTGTCACGAATCCTCGTGTGTTCTTGTCATGACTGCTGGTGTGTTCTTGTCAGGACTGCTGGTGTGTGCTTGTCATGACTGCTCGTGTGTGCTTGTCACGTCCATACCTTAGGGCCCCTCTGCCCCCCAGGGCAGTAACTGTGCCAGGTCTGTACAGATGGACTCACCTCTCGCCCTGGCTGTCCTCTCGGCCCCGGTAAACCTTGTGCTCCGGGCTTCCCCTGCGGAGGAAATAAAGACAGGGTCAGACAGGAATGAAAGACAGGGTCAGACAGGGTCAGACAGGAATGACAGACAGGAATGAGACAGGGTCAGACAGGAATGACAGACAGGATCAGACAGGAATGAACGACAGGGTCAGACAGGAATGACAGACAGGAGACAGACAGGAATGAGACAGGGTCAGACAGGAATGTGACAGGGTCTGACAGGAATGAGACAGGGGCTGAAAGGAGGAGAGGTGCTGTGAGTGGCCTTTGAGTCAGGAAAGCAGCGGCTTCCAAGGTCAGCTACATGGAGGAGGGAGCTGGGAGCATTTCAAGACTGACAGGAGGGACAGTGTGGAACTGTCGTGCCAACCTCCCCAGGCACCCCAGGGGACCCATGTCTGGAACCTCAACACAAACAAAAGAGACTGAATAACTGCCACAACACTCTCTCCTGGCACCTCATGGACCCATGTCTGGCACCTCAACACAAACAAAGAGACTGTGTGACTGCCACGACACTCTCCCCTGGCACCCAAGGACCCATGTCTAGCACCTCAACACAAACAGAAGGGGCTGTGGGACGCCACGCTACATCGAGACACCCCATGGCCTGCAAGGACAAAGTGTTAAGGTTGTCTTCTGTTACTCTGATGGACTTTTGGGGACCCTGGAAGTCCGAGGCCCCTCACGATTCACTTCAGAGCTTATCAGGAAGTCAGGGGCTTGGAAAGGAAGCAGGGAAGGCCATTGGCGTGGAGAGCACGGGTGTGTTGGTGCTTGGAGCGGGGTAAGCATGCAATGCAAGCATCTTCAGTAGACTTAGATAATACAGGCTTAATCCAGGCTCAGATCGATGTTGTTACCAGGGAACCTAGGGGGCATATTATCAATAACTTGAGTTATTTATCGCGAAATAGCCTTACCGACATTTTTTTTATCGCCGCGCATCGCCGGATTTTATCGCAGAGATAACGTGCTATTAGCAATGTTTATCTCTAAAGCGATAGCATTTCCAGCGATAGCGGCGAAATGCGTGAATATCGCTGGAAATCCAGCGATATTCAGGCATTATCGCTAATAGGGACTTAGCCTGAATATCCACCTCCCATTGGATATACAGGCTTAGAACTGGTCTGAGCAGGTGTTAGGTTTTGGAGATATTCGCGCTTAGCACAAATATTTCCATCGCTACGCCTGCGTTTATAATAGGCGATAGCTGTGTTAGCGACTGCTTTCAGTCGCTAACAGGTTGGGTACGCCCATTTTGCATGTCATTAGTGATGAATATCACTGACATGCAAAGAGGGCCCCAAACCGCTCTCTATCGCCTACAAGCTGTCGCTAACTGCTGTTAGCGACAGCTTGCTAATAGGGCGATAAAATTATCATCGCTTAGCGGACAAAAACGGCCGCTAAAGCGGCGATGATCTCATATCGCCCGCCTTGGTAATATGCCCCCTAGTGCTGTTAATAAAATACTTGTTTCACATCAGCATATTTAGCATAATCATCCTGCTATTCATGCATGAAAGGTCACGTCACTCAGTTTCCTTACCCTCCCATGTATTTGCCGGAAATGGAGTCAACAGTGAACGGTGATGTGTCGTAGGTCCCCTCACAATATGTACTCCTTTCCCGTTCCACTGCCCCTTATGCCTCCCATGCGCTGCCTTGCATATAATGCTTAGCGTGATATGCCAGCGTGATTGTCAGGAAGTCTGAAGCTCGTACCCTCCAGTCTTACTGCCCAAGTTACGCCCCTGTCGATAGACGCTAGGAAGGCTTTCAACACCGAGCAGAGTGGCTGAAACTCCAACAAGCTGATGTGGAGGCAGATTTCTGCCAAAGACCAGATTCCTCTGATCTCCGCCTCTCCCAGATTGCCTCCTCGATGCAGTAGAGGAGCATCGGTGACCGCTGCCCGCTCCGGGCGAGGTACAGAGGGGAGACCGCAACTGGTCCAATCGCAGTCTAGCTGCCACCAGTGCAGACCGTTCGCAATCTCCTGAAAAGTGATGGAATCTGACCAGTGCCCCAGTGCTGCGCCCACTGGGACTTCTGATCTCACTGCAGAGTCTGCATGTGCCGTTTGGCGGGATTTACTAGCAGCCGGCGCATCGTTCCAGCAGCTTCAATGCGATGCTCGCTGAGATCCAGAACAGAGGCTGAAACATCGGGACCATCGCCCGAATGTCTGGACTTACTGCTCCTGGGGGACATATCCTCGGATGGAGCAGTTTCCACAAGTGCACAGGACATGGGTTAATGATGCACCCTGCTGTGCACAGAAGCAGCGACGTCTGTCATGCTCTTCAAGGGTTCTCCGGCCATACCAGTACATTTTTAGTGGAACTAAGCCAAATCGCCGTCTTATTAGCACTTGTTTTAGGACTAAACTAAAAGGCAGAGAGATAAATCGGCAGAGCCCCTTTTTCATACAGTCTGGATGTCCAGCTGCCAGCGGCCATTTTCTTAATGATCAGGACGTCCTGTTCCCTGAAGACTGCTTTTGCTTTCTTGGGGACATATCAACAAGGGTCTTATCTCCGCTTTTTTTGGCATTAAAAGCCCAAAAAGCGGGGATAAAACTATCACCCTATTTACAAGAAGGTGCTAACATGAATTAGCGCATGTTAGCACCCGTTGTCCCGACCCCTCCCTTTGCATCTCTAATGAGATGCAAAGTGGGTGTCACTGGACAGTACTGCTTGTAAATTATCGCTGATGTGCACATCGCGATATTTACAAGGAGGCCCCACACTTTAGCAGACGTTAGTTTTTGGCGTAAACCGAACTAACGTCTGCTAAAATGCTGACTTACCTATACTTAACATTGGGGTGGATTATGCTGATACGACCACAGGGCCGTATCAGCAAGGTTATCGCCGTTTACCATGGAACATCGCTGGAAAACCAGCAATGTTCCATGGAAAATACCGCTATTGCTGGAATAATTATCGCCATTGCGCTATGCGTTGTTAATACAGTGCTAGCATGGCACTAATTTACAGCGATAGCCGGTGATAACAAATTTTACGCTAACCGTGACTAGTGATAATTATCGCTGCCCCTTGGTTATTAGTATCGAGATATTGGCCCCGGAAGGCCACTAGACCAAAGCTCTCAGACGTCTGCCATATCCTATGCAAAGCTGAAGTCAAGGCCAGTTATTCAATGGATTTTTCATTATTTCACTAATTATGTTTTTTTTGCATATTTTCTTTTGCTTGATTGGATTTCGCGTAATATATTGCGAATTTGACTTTGAGTGGCCAGTGCTGCGAGACCAACCCCACTCCTCCCTGACTTGGGCATGTGGCATACAATTGGGAAAGGGAAACACTCTTCCATAGCCAACGGATTGGGCACTATCACGCCAGTTTGCCCCTCTTTCTCTAAAGTTGATTGCGCCGTGCATTATTGTTGGGAGTAATTTGCAGCCCATCACCTGAAGTGGCCTTCAGTCCGGATTCACTAGTGAGCTTCGTAATTTGCAGAAGGCCCATTCCAGTGAGTTGGCGACCGCTTGCTGCGCATGGATGTGGGATGAAAGGCGGCCCCTGTGGTCTAGCCATGCTCCCTGGTATGTATGTGCTTCCACAACTTCAACAGAACTCCCCTCAAAGGCCCAGCTCTTACATTTCTTCAATTTTGATGAAACTATTGGGACTTTTGTCTTTCTTACTCTTATCTTCAGGCTGTTGATTTGGCAGTAGACCGTCATGAAACTTGAGGGGGCCCCCCCTGCAAGGTACGTGGAGGGCCCCCCTCTGGGCTCTATCAGGAGCTCTCCTGCTGAAGTGCTGTGCTGAAGGGCCCCCTGGAGGTTGGGCCCCCCACACCGTGGGGGCCTGTGTTACGCCCCTGCAGTAGACTGCTGGTGCATTGAGGCTTTGCTGCAGCGAGAGGCGTCAAGTCGCGGAGCGCTGCATCGTCTGCGTATTGTAGCAATTGTATTCTGGTGCCGGCCATTTTTGGTGGAAAGGCCCTCACCATCTTTAGGTGGGTTGGCAGGTCAGCCAGGTACGGGTTAAAGAATAGAGGTGCCACTATACGTCTTTGTTTTAAGTCTTAGTCAGTCATAGTTTTTGCCGTGGTGGCCTATCCGGCACTAACTTTTATTTTTACCCGCCTGTCTGTATAAAGCACAGTGACGGCTTTTAATAAAATAGCTTTTGACCAAAGCCTTGGTCTTGAGACGTGGTTTGAAGGTCTATGAAGCCAGCACACAGGGCCGTGCCCTTTGCTGCCACGGTTGCTTCTCTGAGCCGGACAGGCATACAAGATTGCCCTGAATGTGGCACCACCTTTGAAAACTTGTTTGACTAATCTTAGTTTGGTTGGCGCCTTCTGGCCAAACTTGGAGCGCCATGTTGAGGGTGCTGGTGAAGCACTTCTCTTCCGTATCCAGAAGCACAATGAGCCTTAATCGGGGCTCGAAAAATCATAAAGTTACTAGCAGAGAAAAGGGACAGGATAGCACGATTTAGAGGCATCTTTATCGCTCGTGCACCTGTTGGCAGCTTGCCAGAACTGCAGGTATCCCCTGAAAGTAGCAGGTCCTGATGAAGTCTGGCTTGCTATTGCGAGAGGATTATTTTCAAGCCCCGTTATTGTTGGATGTCGCCCGATCATGGGCTGGTTGCTTCTAGAGGTAGTTTGAGGTGGCCGGCTCATGGGCTGGTTGCTCCTAGAGGTCGGTTGGGGTCGCCGGCCACTGGGCTGGTTGCTCCTAGAGGTCGGTTGGGTCCGCCAGCTCATGGGCTTGTTGCTCCAAGAGGTAGGTTGAGGTGGCCGGCCCCTGGGCTGGTTGCTTCTAGAGGTAGGTTGAGGTGGCCGGCCCATGGGCTGGTTGCTCCTAGAGGTCGGTTGAGGTTGCCGGCCCATGGGCTGGTTACTCCTAGAGGTCGGTTGAGGTCACCGGCCCATAGGCTGGTTGCTCCTACAGGTCGGTTGAGGTCGCCGGCCCCTGGGCTGGTTGCTCCTAGAGGTCGGTTAAGGTCGCCGGCCCATGGGCTGGTTGCTCCAAGAGGTAGGTTGAGGTGGCCAGCCCCTGGGCTGGTTGATTCTAGAGGTAGGTTGAGGTGGCCGGCCCATGGGCTGGTTGCTCCTAGAGGTAGGTTGAGGTCGCCGGCCATTGGGCTGGTTGCTCCTAGAGGTCGGTTGAGGTCGCCTGCCCATAGGCTGGTTGCTCCTAGAGGTCGTTTAAGGTCGCCGGCCCATGGGCTGGTTGCTCCTAGAGGTAGGTTGAGGTTTCCGGCCCCTTGGCTGGTAGCTCCTAGTGGTAAGTTGAGGTCGCCGTCCCCTGGGCTGGTTGCTCCTAGAGGTAGGTTGAGGTTGCCGGCCCCTTGGCTGGTAGCTCCTAGTGGTAAGTTGAGGTCGCCGTCCCCTGGGCTGGTTGCTCCTAGAGGTAGGTCTTGATAAGCTCAAGTATTTCAGGGCTACGATACGATGTTCTCATGAAGGAGTACGTGTTATTTTGAATGACAACTAACCCACAATTGAGAGATCTTGTCTTGTTAAAGAGGATACTGCATTAGTTCCACTCCCTAGTACTTTGTGGGCTACTTCAGACACAGATGTAGGGCAGATGGTTATCCCACCAGGGCATATTAGTGTCAAGGAGGGCGCTTCATTGCCACGATTGCCTCAATATAAAACTTGTCAGGAAGGCGGAGAAGCACTTATACGCATTGTTCATGATTTGATTAAAGTGGGGGTTGTGGAGGAAGTCCCTTACAATGTTGGTAACAGTCCTATTCTGCCCATTTTGAAAAAAAAGATACTAACACTTGGATTTACAGATTCATTATTGATTTGCGAGAAGTTAACAAGATTGTAGTACCGCAATATCCTGTGGTTTCTGACATAACGACATTGCTTACTTTGGTTCCTCCGACAGCAACTACATTCTCCGTGATAGACTTGAATAACGCTTTCTTTTCGATCCCTATTCATCATGATAGCCGATATTTGTTCGGTTTCACTTTGAATAATCGACCGTATAGATTTTGTAGAGTTCTTCAAGGGTACACTGAGAGTCCTAGAATCTATATCCAAGCACTGAAAAGACAACTTGATTCTTTCGTCTTACCTAAAGGAGTGGCTCTCATTCAATATGTCGATGACATCTTGTTGGCAGCCGATACGCCTGAACTGTGTGAAGAGTGTACTTTGTCTTTGCTTTCTTTTCTTGCTACACACCATCATAAAGTGTCACGAAAGAAATTGCAATATTGTAGACCGCAGGTACCCTACTTAGGTCACCTTCTGTCTAAGGAGGGCCGTGCCCTTACATCAGATCGCATTCAAGCAATTTTAGATACACCAGTACCTTCCACTCAGAAAGATGTCTGTGCATTCATTGGTCTGACCTCCTTTTGTAGACAATTGATATTAGGGTTTTCTCACATTGTCAAACCCTTGCTAGCACTTTTGACGAAAGATACTCCAATGCCCCTTCCATGGACAATTGAATGTGAGAATGCTTTTCGACAGTTACATCAAGCTCTTTGTTCTGCACCAGTGTTAGCCACTCCAGATTACACAAAGAATTTTACACTCTATGTACACGAGAAAGATGGATGTGCATTGTCAGTTCTTGTACAGACACACGGTGACAAGCAGCGTCTCTCTGCATATTTTTCAGCCGTCCTTGATCCTGTTGCTCGTGCATTGCCTGGGTGTTTTCGTTCAGTTGCAGCAACAGCTGCGTCCATACGTCAGAGTGAAGGGATAGTTTTGTCACATAAACTGTTGTCCTAGTACCCCATGCAGTAGATGCCCTTTTAACTCAGACCAAGACACAACACTTAACTAGTGCCCATTTGACAGGATACGAATTGACACTGTTAGCACTTCCTATTACCTTGAAGAGATGGGCAACACTGAACCCAGCCACTTTGTTGCCATATCCTGCGACTCAGTCTCACTCAAAGAAGCCTCACGATTATATATTCCTTAATGAGGAACAGACAAAGGGTTGCATCGATATTCGTAGCTCGTGAGACTGCAATGCAACGAAGCACTACTTCCATGTACGTAGTGAAGTCTCAAGCTGAGCGATGGCATGATGTTAGAGAAGAAGTACTAGATGTACAGAGATCAGCTTCTGTAGCAGAACTTGAGCAATGGTCTAAAGAAGGAATATTGGACGATGAGGGCTGTTGGCGCAACAAAGACATGGATAGATGGAAATTACCTGCAGCCTATTTACAACCTATGGTTCAAATGGCACATGGGCTGGCACATGTTGGAGCTCTAGCGATAACGACATTGCTTATGCAAGTTTGGGAACATCCTGAGATTGGAGTTTTTTCTTTGGAGTTTTTCTCGCTTGTCTTTTCAGACTTCGGTAATCCTTTTAAAGTCTTAGAATTGGTCTTAAATTCCAATATTTTATAAATTTTCCTCTGTGTTTTCAACACTTTTCGAAGTGTTTTTCCTAGTAATATGTTTTAATTGAACCCATCCCTCATTCCCTCTTTAGGGATAGTGGATGAGATTTTGTAGATATAGTCATCTGTCATGTTTTTCATGTTGTAAAAAATCTGTTTGGATTAGTCCTCTTGGGCCACAAGTGACTAATATTCAATGTATATTTATGTATATATATATATATATGTTTGTAATTTTTACAGCCCTGACGAAGTTCCTAAAGGCAAAACATGGGAACGAAACGCATTGGCTGTGCCTTTGTTTCATGAATACTTTTGAATAAAGAAGAAGACACTTACAAATTACTTTCTCTATTGACTTCATTTGAGTGCACCTTCCATTTTTGTTTCTTTGTACTATGATAAAGGTCTTCGACAGATCGAACAGCTTGGAGCTGAGGTGGCGAGGACCAGAGCAAGTGCTCCTTGCGACGAGGACTGCAGTTCGAGTGACTAACAGAAAGAACTGGATCCATAGCACACACTGCAAACGTGTGTCGCCTACCTTGGTGGAACCTACTGTGTTGACCGACCATCGAGAGATCCTGGAAATGGAGAAAGGCCAAGCTATTTCACCTGACGAATCTGAAGGAGTCTTCTCAGACCACACAATCTCTGGCAAATCCCGATATCAACTGAGACCAAGGAAAGAATCTGCTTTGCCGAAAAAGACTGGTTGAGCTACCGCCCTGGGTTAGTGAAACAGACGCCTATGTGGCAAGGGGGGGGGGGATCAGTCCTGCGTAGTGTAGTGACACCCGTCTTGACCCTCGGTGAAGAAATCAGCGGCTGCCCAGGGATAAGATCTCCAAAGATTATTTAAATGAGTTTGCAGAAAGATCGATTATTGCTGTTGCTAAAATGCATAACAAAATAATAATTTGTGCTGTAGGGTTTGTTGGTGCTATGGTGGCTATGGCAGCAATTACGTGGTACATTGAGAAGGTGGCCCCTGCTCGACAGCTTTTTGATGCCACTACTCGAGTTCCAGTGGAACACCACCACCACTTTACACTTCCCTACCATGAGCAGAAGCATCGACAATCCTACCTCAATAATACTTTCATCCAGATGTTGCATCATACACCTAATGCCATGAATACCACCAACTGTTGGGTATGTGGGATGATTCCTGGCCACCAGAAGAAGGGAGGAACACCTTTCATTCCTCTTCCCTTCTCTCGCAATGGTTCTTGTCAAGCTTGGTATGCGCTTTTGTTTGCATCTGGAAAGCCTTCAGTGGGTGGGATTAACTTCCACCTTAATAAAGTATGCTACCAAGATAAAGAAGGTTATCCACAAGCTAAAGGGACCAAATGGGAATGGGAAGAGTATCAACCTGACAATATTTCAACACCATATGTCTTCATGAATATGAGAGCTATTAAGACCAATGGACTATTTGTGATTTCTGGTACTAGAGCTAAAGCAGATTTGTGTATTAGTAGTGTTGGGAGAATTCAGTAGGAAGGAGTGAGTGTACAGTGGTACTGACTATTGAAGGTGCCAATAATAGCAGTTTTACAGCCTCGCATAATACTTACTTCGTGTGTGGCAATAAGGAATATTATCAACTACCTGTTGGGTGGTCGGGATTTGCTATGTATCCTTTCTATTGCCCCCTGTGTTTCTGGCAGCTGCATCTTATCACAGAGACTATAAACTTTATAATGATATCTCTAAGAACCGAAATAAGAGAACAATAAGTATGGACAAAGTCGATCAAACTGACACTGCTCTACAACAATACGTCGATTTTAACTTAGGATTGTTCTTCTTTGTGGGTGCTGGATTGAACAGCAGAAAGATAAGACGATTGACTCGTGTTGTGGAAGCTGTTACCAATCAGACAGTTATGGCACTTGGAAACATTACAGAGGAGCTACAAGTTGCGAGGATTGTGGCACTCCAGAATTGCATGGTATTAGATGTGATTCTGGCTGATCGAGGTGGTGCATGCCGCATCAGTGGCAGCAGCTGTTGTGTCTTTATTCCGGATCACTCGCCTTCAGTATATGATGCAAGCTCTAAACTGCATAAGATTGCTGCAGAAATTCACCCAGAGACTGGTATATGGACATTTTCAAACTGGATATGGACGCTCTTTATCACTTGGGGCTGGAAGCTACTGACTGCTCTATGTATACTATTGGTGATACTATTTACATGCTGTGTAGGTATACATTGTAGTCCCATGCTTTGCTCTATTTGCATTACTGCTCGTACACCTGCCAAAAGAAATGTTTCAGAAATGAAAGCCCAACAAATGCTAACTAAAGAGATCACTGAACTAATGTAAATGTGAATGTAAATGTGGTGTATTTGTATAGCGCGAACAGTGACCCGGAGGCATCCCGGCGCTTGTACTCCTACCACAAGGGAACCCCTCCTGGCTTTTCCTTGTGGGGTGTCCACTCCTGGGCATCCCATGGTGAAACCAGGCATCCCTTGTGTATCAGGGGGCCTTTGTGGAGACTAAGCAAGCTATTGCCCAGAGTTGCAGCGTGGGACCCATGCTTAGAATCGGCACTGAGGCGAGAATATCCGGTCAGAGGAATTTAAGCCCGAATCCCGCCGAGGCGGGAATCGAACCCTGGTCCCTGGCCTGCGTTCTGCATCAAGGTCTGCCGCTCTAAGCATTGAGCCACACTTCTCCACCATTGAGCCACACTTCTCCACTTCTCTAATGAGCATTGCTAAAAGGGTCGTCTGTTGTAAATTTTCAGCAATCGGGCTTTAGCAGAAGCCATCCTGTATATAGAGGCTATCTTGCTGTTTTGTGGAATCCATTTTGAATTTCTGTCAGCCATTTTGTATGCCATGTGCTACCTCGTGTTCACCATGTGCTCTGTCCTACCTTTCTGTTAACTGCTCTTGAAATCTGCCTAGAGACGAGATATATTTAGCATCTTCCACCTTCGCACATGCTCAGTTGATCTTGCAGCTGTCTTTGCAGTTATCACTAGAATGTAACTTTCAGGATGTGTTTGCCAAAAACAACCACTGTTAGCTCCTCCCACTTGTTGACTGTGCATTTTCTGTATGACCATATATGTACCCAAAACCAGCCTTTTTTACTTGTACCACCTTCATTTGAGCCCCTGTGTGGGTATAAAAGGAGCAAGCTCCTTCCATTCAGTGTGCTACTTCATGCATTACCGAAGGGTGCTGTGTGAATGTAGTTCCACCTCATGAGGTTTAATAAATCTTTGTTTTCTATTCCAGTTTCTGTGCCAACTTCTATCCTATTTGTCTGAGGACTCTGTGCAGAGAAGGGCGAACCGCTTCCACTGGTAGGCCTTGCTGAGGCTCACTACTACACTGAGCTGGTTGATCCTTGAGGTAGGTTGAGGTCGCCGGCCCATAGGCCGGTTGCTCCTAGAGGTCGGTTGAGATCATCGGCCTGTGGGCTGATTGCTCCTAGAGGCCAGTTGAGGTTGCCAGCCCATGGGTCCCCACCTGAGGCATCCCCCCCACCTGAGGCATTCCCCCCACCTGAGGCATCCCCCCACCTGAGGCATACCCCGCACCTAAGGCAAACCCCCCACCTGAGGCATCCCCCCAGCTTGAGAGACCATTGCGGGTGGGGGAGTTCATAGGCTGCAAAGTCCAATCCGGGGGATGAGCTTAGGGCCCATGTCTCTTGGAGAGCAATAATGTTGTGTTCCTCCAGCTCTTTGATGTTTTTTTTTTCCTTGACTGCTGAGGCAGGTCACCCTCTAATGTACCATGAGTTTAATTTCAGGCGGGGCTCCTTATTTGGTTTGTGGTGTTGTGGGGCCCAGGACAAGAAGTGGGGATTTAATGCACTTGGCCACCATACCCCATTGGCAGCTCAGTGACGGCCTTCGCCAGATCTGCTGGCTGTAAATGGTGAAATCTCTTCCATGCTTTCCGGGGACGACTCCCCCTTGAGGTGCCCCTTAAAACTGAGCCAACGATGGGCATGTTCCTATTTTGTGGGTCGCACTCCTTGTCTGTCCCTTTATTTAGGCATTCATCCTGCTCCGGAAAACAGGTGGGTATTTGCTCTACCCCTAGATCAATCACTTTTATGCCCCATAGCTCCAGCTGCGTCTTTCTTTTCTTAGAGTATTGGTGAGGTTTGGCCTCTTAAAGATAATTTCAGGGCACTCGTGGGCCTCCCCGTTCCCTAGGGGAAGGAAGGCGACCCCTTCTCTGTCAGCAGAAAGGATTTGATACAGACCTGGTTTATTTGTGCATCATTTCAAGATGTTTCCTTAAT
This sequence comes from Lissotriton vulgaris, assembly GCF_964263255.1. NCBI lineage: Eukaryota > Metazoa > Chordata > Amphibia > Caudata > Salamandridae > Lissotriton > Lissotriton vulgaris. Next base: position 2,034,873,065 of record NC_141693.1, read on the forward strand.
TGAGGAGGTCCCATGTTCCCCTTGATGTGTATTCTGGATAAAGGTATCTTCTGAGGAGCGGTATATTCTGAAGGAGCGGCATCTTCCGGGAGCGGTATATTCTGATGGAGCGGTATATTCTGGGGAGCGGTATATTCTGGGGAGTGGTATCTTCTGGGGAGCGGTATCTTCTGGGGAGCGGTATATTCTGGGGAGCGGTATATTCTGGGGAGTGGTATATTCTGGGGAGTGGTATATTCTGGGGAGAGGTATATTCTGGAGAGTGGTATCTTCTGGGGAGCGGTATCTTCTGGGGAGCAGTATATCCAGGGAGCGGTATCTTCCGGGAAGCAGTATCTTCTGGGGAGCGGTATCTTACTCGGTGGATTCCAGGTTTGCTTTTCGCAGTTTCTTTGAGGCGGATCTTCCGAGTTGGGCTTCCCTGGGATTTCCTTCCCATTCCCTTGAACTGGTTGGGATCGATGCAACTCCTTTTAGGATTTGCCGTCCTCTTAATTCTTTGTCCTCACGATTCTTTGTCCTCTTGATTCTTTGTCCTCTTGATTCTTTGTCCTCTCGAATCTTTGTCTTCTCCATTCCTCGTCTTCTCGATTCTTCCTCTTCTCGATTCTTCGTCCTCTCGATTCTTTGTCCTCTCGATTCTTCGTCCTCTCGTTTCTTGTCCTCTCAATTCTTTGTCCTCTCTATTCTTTGTCCTCTTGATTCTTCGTCCTCTCGATTCTTTGTCCTCTTGATTCTGTGTCCTCTCGATTCTTTGTCGTGCCTCTTGAGGGTCTCCTTTTCACTGAAGTGTCTTCTTGCAGCACGTGGTGTTTGAATGTCTCACCTGAAACTCCCAGAACTCCTTCCTGTCTGAGGCCTCTTAACAGTGATGCTTTCCATAAAGGTTGTCTTATACCTATCATCAATAAGGGTAGTTTGGACTGGTGCAATGTGCTCACTAGAATAGTGGACATCATATGCCAGGCTAACTTCTCACATCCGGAGCATAATAATGTTAGTGTTGAGCCACAACGCCACCTCCCGGGCACATGATCCAGTCTTATGTCTGGGGGAACATTCACAGGGTAAGGAATCTGCAGTTAGAAGTGCCCATCAGAAACAACCTTTCAGAGTCTGTCTCTGAAATATATCCCAATTTAAACATGCCAGAAATGTCTTTTTAAACTCAATACATCAATCCATCCATCCAATACATCCAGAGGTCCAATCATATACCCTTCTTCCACAATTCCAGAAAGCAGATGCCTACTTACCTTTAACCCTTCCGGTCCATTCAGTCCTGGAGGCCCGATGTCACCAGGGAAGCCCTGCAAACGAAGAAAACATGGTCACATTTTGCTTTCAGTCACTATGAGCCAGTTTCTGTACGAACATACACAGCAGTCACTGAGGGATGTAATGACATTTGATGGGGGCCCCTGCAGAATGTGGCGAGGGGCCCAGTAATCTTCCTTATCCTGCCAGGCAGTGCTTAGTTTGAGCCAGTGTTTGGGGGCCTCTTCAGACATTTCCCGAGCGCAAGAGAGGGTAAAAACAAAGGGGAAAGAAGGAGAAAGATAAAGACGGGAAACATGCCATAAAGGGAGAAAGAAGAAACCTGCAGGAGTGAGATAAAGAGGTGGAAAGTGTCTTGCCGCAGACTAAAGAGGCCTGAGGTGACTACACAGACTTGGAATTGGGAGCGCTGACATTTAATAGCACCAACAGCAAGCATCTGACCCAGGGCTTTGGCACTGCCATTCATTCTTTTCCAAATTAAGGGGCATATTATCAAGGACGGAGTTAAAATTATCGCCGCTTTAGCGGCAGGAAACTGCTGCTAAAGCGGCGATAATGGGCTTGCTAATATGCCCTTGTGAATTCCCATAGAAGCTCATGGTCTGGTGTGAACGTCGGCTTCTATGAGAATTCTCTACGGCATATTATCAAGCCCATTATCGCCGTGCTTGATAACATACCCCTAAGCTCTTCCTATGAGATTGAGCAGGAAGAGGCTCCTGATTGGTGGGTTCTCCCATGTAGCATCCTCTCCAGGATCTTGCCAGGGCTGTAGATACTGGGAATTCCTTTTGGGTAATTTTGAAGAGAAAGTTGTGTGCAGTTTCTTAAAGTTAATGGTGTCTCTGTTTGGTATTCTTTGTTTTATTGAAGTACAGAATGTCTGTTCTTTAAAGAGATCTGTGCTCGTAGCACCGTCATCCCTTCTACAGAAGGGGTCTGTGGACCACAACTCAACCGTGACCCACAAACCAGCAAGGTTAGCCCCAAACATTGCAATCGCGCTCAGTATATTAGGTTGATTTTTCCTTGGCAGGGGGGCTCGCGATACTTTCATCTTCTAATGTTGTTGAGATTGGGGTTTGGAGTGTGTCCCTGCAATTATCCGCTAAAATATAGAACAAAGGTGATTGCACTTAGTTTTGTGAAATTTTGCTGAAGTTTTGCTGAATTACACAAAAGCAGATTACGTGAATTTCTCATACCCCTGATAAAGACTTTGAAATGGAAAGGAGTTGTCTAAACTTTCCTTGCACTCTGACTGTATGGCCCAAGACCAAAGCCCTAGAATGAACAAGGTGGCAAAGACTGCTCTCCCAGCGCAGACCAAGGTTGTAGCCTCCATACTACGGGGGGGAGCATGGAGCAGAGCAGGCAGGCCATACTCCTGAGGACATGTGTGAAGCATCCACGCAGTACCCACAGTCGACACACCAGGCACACCACAAAAGAGACAAGACACCGGTTATGGTTGGAAAAAGAATAACTTTTGTATTAGGTCCAACCTGCAAAGGTAAAACACAGTAAAGCACAGTATTCAAAAAAGGGCGCCAACAGACGCCAGGGCAATGGATACCAAGGGAATTATTTACACGGAAAATGGCAAAAGTAAGAAAAAGGTAAGTAAGTCCATTAGTGTCCAGGGCTGAAAATAAAAAGCATGTTATCAAATTAACATGAACGTCAGGGTCAGTAGTGCAGGGCAAACACAAGCATTAGTCCTTAGCAGGGGGCATTAGCGTAAAATAACACATTAGGGGGTCGATTCCGATTCGGGAAAAATCGCTCCGAATAGCCGTTCGGAGCGTTTTTCCCGTATGAATCGTACCCTGCAACATCCCCCGTACGTACGACGAAGTACGATTCGTACCAGGAGCTGGACTCTGTACGAATCGTACAGAGACCGTACGAATCAAATCCCCGTACGAATCTCCCTCAGAACCCGCTGTACGCGACATCTGTACGGTTCGCGGCTGCTTTTTCCGACCCGTTAAGTACGATTCGTGTCGGGTACGCACCGTACGACCCTTTTTCTATGGGAGCTGAAAACAGCCGTAAAAGCAGAGTTCGCCCCGAAGCAGGTATGGATAAGCCCCCCCGGGTACACCCCATGATCACAGGGGTATGGAGCGTACCCCTGCGATCACGGGGTGTACGCACCGTACCCCGCGATCTTGAGGTGTACGCACCGTACCCCATGTTCGCTGGGTGTACGTTGCGTACACCCTGCGATCGCGGGGTACGGTGCGTACACCCCAAGATCGCAGGGGTACGCACCGTACCCCTGCTTTCATGGGGTGTACGCACCGTACGGTGTGTTCGTGATTGTGTGCTTTTCGGTACGAATCGCCCTTACCTGACGTGGACCATACGAATCGCGTCCTCATACCCCGGTTCGGATCGTACTCGTCAGGTCGTACGGCATGTGTACGAGTCGTACGGTTCACTGTTTCAGCCTTGCAATACGTATGGATCGCGACGATTCGGACGGATTGACGGAATACGGATCGTACCACGCGACTCAGACGGACGGGTCCAAATCGTACGGCGATGGCTCCGGATGAAATTCGTACGGACGTTTTTATTCCAGGATCGGAATCGGCCCCTAGTATGAAGACACAGTATAACTTGCATTAGCACCTCCTGCGAAAAGAACCTTACGCACCTAGCATCAACATCTTGCATAGTTCTAAATCATGAGGCAGGGCCCGCTGCACATACAAGTGGCATCAACAGCTTTAGCCACAGGAGGAACACCTAAAATATACCAGGCCTGAATCACATTTACCATGGAGCACATTCCTTTGAGCAGGCTTATTCAACAGGCGTAACCCTTCCTTTCACCACATGTAGTATGTAAACCTTTGAGCCTAGGGACCAGTAACACATTCCAACCGCAGTATCACCCTGGGAACCTGCCTAGGGGCAGGTTTGAGCACACTGTCCCCCAACGCGGAGTTAACTCTACTGAAACTCAGGCCCCAAATGTTCTTACAAGGCTCTGACCCAGTTCAGGTTCCTTGACGGGGCTAATTAGGGCCAACGGGGCCCAACTACAGTGTCTCCTGGGGAGGGGCGGCGTGGAGCTCCCTCCTAGCCTTCCTCCCGCCTCCCTGTGGAGTTACCTGACTCTTCGGCCCTCCCGGGCCCTTGCGGTGGTTTCCAGAAAGGGGGAGGGCTCTCGTTCTTCTCAAAGCCCTCTGGCGTGTCCCAGGCTGCTGTGGGGCCGGTTGCAGGGCACAGTAGGACTAAATGGGGCCCGAGGATGCAGCAGGTCGGAGGGGGCTCTCACTCCTCCAGGCCCCCTCAGCGACGACTACCAGGCTGGTCCGGGGCTTCTCCCGGCATCGGGCCAATCAGAGGCCTCGCCTGGGGGGTGCGGCCCGGCAGGCCAATTGCGCAGCAGCAAGGGTGGGAGCGTGGCCAATGACGCGGCCGGGCGCCCCGTCACGTGGTGAGGGTCTAGTCTGGCTTCCTTGGCCCGGTGCGGGCCTCTCTGATGCCGCGGCTGCCTCCTACGGGGTCCGGGGCCGCAGCGAAGATTCAGGCTGCAGTGGAGATCTCCCTCCTCAGGCGCTGGGCCGCTGCGGTGAGTCCGATGCTTGAAAGAGGGGTAGGGTCCCTCGCACATCACAGCGCCAATGCGGGGTAGGCACTTGCTGGTATTTAGGTGAGCAGAGCGCGAACATGTGGGGTAGGCACCTGCCTTGTTTTAAATGGGCAAAAGGGCACCAATCCGCGGGGTAGGCTCCCACGGGGGGAGGGGGGGGCGTGGCGCAATCATGGCACGCTACTTTTTCTGGCCCAGGGCGGCGGCGGTGATGTGGGGCCACTTTCTTCCTTTTCCGGGGACAATGAGGGGTAGGCTCCCTCTTCTTTTAGGCATCCAGAGCGCCGCCACTACTCGGGGTGGGCACCCTCGGCGCTCACAACCAATAGTTCCTTTGGGCAGCACAGCGCTTCCAAGGGGCACAGCGCATCAGGATTATAGCGCTTAGCAGGCAGCACTCATTCAGGGCTACACAGCAGTTCAGTTCCTTAACAGTACAGCGCTTCCCAGATCATAGCGCTTTGGCACATAGCGCTTCCTCTAGGCCCAACGCTTCCAGACACACAGCGAAAGGGGGGGCGGACAGTCCCAACAGCAAGCCCCAGGGTACCTCTTCTCACCTCCTGGGTGGTGGGGGGGTCCACTCCTTTGCTTTCAGGTGCTTCTGGGTCCTGGCAGCTTCAGAGACCTAAGAGGGCCCTCCTTCTTCAGGGGCCCGGGGGACAGAGCAGTAGGCACTACTGGGCCAGGTCAACAGTTAGTGGGGGCATCATCAAAACAGGGTGGTAGGCTTTCACCATCCCCACTGCAGCATGGCCCTCCTCCTATACGGCAGCCTGAACTCCTGAAGTGGGGCTTCACAAGCCCTGCGGACAGTACGGGGGTCCTGGATGGGTGCAGGGTCCAGCACACAGGCTCAAGTGGCTGTATACCCTGGCGGCAGGTCCCCTCACATTCCTGTCCCAGCTCTGTCTCTGCGCATGGTGGCACATTCCCTTATCTATTACCCCCTCACCCCACCTTCCAGGCAGTGCCAGCAGCTTCTGGAATTCTCTGGCGAACTGGTTTAAGCTGGCTCAGGTGGAGGAGTAGAGCACCCTGGGTTCCAGGCTTTCCCTCCAAATGCAGGGGTAGCTGGGTACCTAACATCTAGACCGCTAACCTACTGCAGTCAGGTGGCACAACGCACAGCCATGGCATCTATTTTAAATGCAGCATTTCACCAGGGTACATTTACACAATGGGGGGAAAAGGCAGGCTGGTGTTGCAACAGTATCTAGGGTCCCAGCCAGCTCCTGGCAACTAGGGTGCTACTAAAAAAGACCACTCTGCAGTAGCAGGGGCCTGTGGCAGCCATGTTGGAAGAAGAGAGCACTTGCCCCTTAACATTGATTAGCAATGGGAAGGCGCTCGGAGACCTAAGGCCAACAAAAAAGAGGGTGGGAAAAATAAGGCAAAGGCGAAAAAACAGGGAAAGACCATCCTAGGGCTGACAGGTCTAACACGCGTCCCCCCCAGCCAAAATTGGGGAGAGCTACCCAACCTCTAGGGAGTTCTCGTCACTAAGGCAGAAAAATCAGAAGAGACCGTCAGCAATCACGTGGTCAACTCTGGGCCGATGTTCCACCTGAAAGTCCATCCCCTGTAGGGAAATGGACCACCTTAATAACTTGGGATTTTCGACTCTCACCTGCATGAACCAGCGAAGGGGTCGGTGGTCTGTCAGAATAAGGAAGTGAGAGTCAAAAAGGTATGGCCTCAATTTCTCAGGGCCCAGACCACGGCGAAGGCTTCTCGCTCGATGGTACTCCACCGTTGTTCCTGCTGGCTGGGGCCGGCATTCAAAGGGGCTTCATTAGGACTTGTCCTGGACAACTAATGACACCTATTGGCTACTGTTGTTTTAGTGCAGTGTCTGATCAACCACGGGCGATCTGTCCCGAGATCGCCCATGGGTGATCAAACACCACATTAACTACAATAGTGAAAATTGAATTTATATGATCACATGTCCTTGCTCATTAAGATCCATCTATACAACCTTATGTAAGACATATATAAGGATAAGTGAACACCACAGAACATCAGATGTAGGAAAAGCTCCGCACGCATGACTAACCATTTCGTGGAACACAACATTACACGGGTAATCCTAAAAAAAACACAAAAAAACTACATAGCAACATGGTTCAGATGAGACTAAACAGGGAACGTATACATGGCTTGAATGACAATACACCTTGGTTACAGATTACACCGTAAATATCCCTGTGCAGATCCCTCCCATTGAACAGCCTACAGCTTTAGGGCCAGATTGTGTATGAGCCTGCATTTACCTTCATAGTGAATGCCACCTAATAACCTTGAACTAAGTTTCACCCTAATAAGGAGGTTTGTTTTAAAAATGTGCATTTAATTCTGTCTGGGTCATTTTGCCTGAATTATCACCTGCACTCATTTGAACCCATCACTATAGTGGGTTTTCCTAAGGAGGTGGTTCAGACAGACGTAGTAACTTCATGCCAGCTTACCAGAAGACAACGTAGACTGAGTGTGGGGTGATTTATAAGTTCACCACACATATCATCCACAAACAAATGGCCGTGTTGAAAGGTATGATTATGGGACTCCCTGAAAAGCTCAGGAGATGGGATGTCCTGTTACCATGCCTGCTTTTTGCCCACAGAGAAGTGCCACAGAAAGGAGTGGACTTTAGTCCCTTTGAGCTTCTCTTTGGTAATCCTGTTAGAGGTCCTCTGAGTCTGGTAAGGGAAGATTGGGAGAAGCCTCTGAGAGAGCCTAAACTAGACATAGTGGACTATATACTTGGCCTTCGTTCCAGGATGGCTGAGTATATGGAAAAAGCAAGCCAAAACCTTGAGGCAAGCCAAGAGCTCTAGAAGCAATGCTTTTACCAAAAGGCTGCACTGTTGAATTTCAACCAGGGTGAAAGATATGGGTATTGGAGCCTGTGGCACCTTGGGCCCTCCAGGATAAATGGAGTATGCCCGACCCTATATTTGAAAGAAAAGGAGAAGTCACCTACTTGGTTGACCTTGGCACTTCCAGGAGCCCCCAGACGGTCATCCATGAAAATCGCATAAAACCCTTTTATGACAGGGTTAATGTGGCCATGCTCATGGTCACTGATGAGGAGCAGAACGAAGAGAGTAAACCTCACCCTGGCCTCCTCTCTAACAACCCTAAAGATGGGTCCGTGAAGGAAGTTGTCTTTTCAGACACTCTCACTGCCCAACAGAAAACTGCCTGCAGGCAAGTCCTGGGGCAGTATGCTGAGCTACTTTCCCTAACCCATGGCTGGACAACCTGGAGCACACATGACGTGGACGCTGGGGACAGCCGTCCTGTCAAAAATAACATTTACAGGCAGGTTGACCAAGTTAAGGAGATCATCAGGGTTGAGATCAGCAAGCTGCTGGAGTTAGGGGTGATTGAACCCTCTGGAAGTGCCTTGAGCAGCCCAGTGGCCTCAGTCCCCAAACCTCATTCCAAGAGAGGTAATGCAACCAGAGCTAGGGTTGTGTGTGGATTACAGGGGTCTCCATGCCGTCACAAAGACTGATGCTAACCCTTTTCCTAGGGAAGATGAGCTTATAGGTAGGCTGGGTACCTTTGACCTAACATCAGGATACTGACAGATTGGTCTCACCCCTGAAGTCTGAATTCTTGACCCCAGATTGGCAATACAAGTTTTTTTACTGTGATTCCATTTAGTCTAAAGAATGCCCCTGCAACCTCCCAGAGGCTGGTGAACAAGGTCCTGGCTGGGCTGGAGTGTTTTAGTGCAGCATGTCTAGATGGCATTGATGTATATAGCGCCACTTAGCAGGATCACCAAATCCACCTTTGAAAGGTCATCGAGGCTCTGCAGAAGGCAGATCTCGCTATCAAGGCCAGCAAGTGCAAGATAGTGCAGGGATCAGTTGTATATTTGCAGGTGGAGGCCAAGTTCCACCCTTACTACCCAAGATCCAGACTATTGTGGACTGGGCAGCTCCAAGAACCGAGTCAGAAGTCAGGGCGTTCCTTGGGTTCACTGGGTACCACAGGACGTTCACGAAGGGGCTTGGTACCATTGTGGCACCCCTCACAGAATTGACCTCCAAGAAACAAACAAGGAAGATTGACTGGACAGTGAGCTGGCAAAAGGCTTTTGACACCCTGAAATAAGCAATGTGCTTAGCACCCAGACTCAAAGCTCCAGACTGCTCTAAGAAGTCGTTGTGCAGACTGATTCCTCTGTTAGACAGAAGAACAGGAATACACCCGTTAACCGTGTCGAGACCCGCTTAGAGAATGCATACAAAAGCTATGTCTCAAGCGGTAATCATTCACAAGGCAATTAAACAAGATGAATTAATCAAAAGGAGAGAAAGAAGAAAGGGAGACCACAAAGAAGTTGGGGGAAGACAAAAAGGTTCTTATTTGCAAGTGGTTATAACAGCACTGCCGTACATTTTATCTATAAGTAACCATAAATGGGTTGTGCACTAGACGTGCTTCTGACAGTGAACGGCGCAGTGACAAAATGAGGTGAAAAAGCAGTGTGAACAGCGCAAAAATACAACAAAATTGGTGGTCAATGACAAACAAGAAGGTATATACAAGGTAAATATTCTGCTCTATATTATTTAGATTGACCACATGGAAGCCAGAGATAACGCTGGGTGGTCGATGGCGTTTCAACATGTCTTAGTTTAGGTCGTCATCAGGACCAGGTCACTTGAATTTGTTATAGTGCTGAATAGTAAGAGAATGGTCCAAGTCGGAGGGCGAGGGAGGGAAGGCTATCCAGAAGGTATTTGCAAGAGTTAAAATCTGTTGGGACAACGTAGGACAGAATGCGGTCCCCATGGGATGCAAAGGAATTGCAGGTATGCGCTGCAAAACGATGTTATGCATGACATCCGGAAAGGTTGGAAACATCGGCCAATTTGTGGCCGAAGTACCTTGCACCTTTACCTGGGGTAACCCTAGGCGCAGAACTACGCTACGCTCACCTAGGTTGCGTAGTTTGCGCAACTAAACGCTCCACATGAATTGCACTTAACACAGTGCTAAAACAATTAGCGTAGCGGGCATTTTTTGCTTGCTCGTGGCCCTCAACGTCAAGTTGGCGACCGCAAGCGAGCAAAATAACATCCCGGCGAGACTTTTTCCTCGTTCGCAATCAGCAACATCAAGTTGCCGATCGCAAGTGTGGAAAAGAAACCTCCCGGCGAGATTCTCAACGCGGGGAGGTCAGGTTTCACATTGGGAGTGGTCGGGTATGCTCGCTACCGCTCGCATATAAATCTACTTGAGCTGCAGAAAACGACTGCTTACAATGTGCAAGATGCGGTTTGCAATGATTGCACAGTGCCGACAAGCATCCGGCACTGTGCAACCTGTGTGAACAGCATTTTGCACAGTGCACTATGCAGTTCACGTAGCTTGAGTAGTGCAAAGTGCACTTCGAGTAGAGCTACTACGCAAACAACTCCCAGGGTTAACCTGGGGCACCATTGATGGGACCCTGCATTTTGCCCATTTGCCACTATTCAATTACGGAACCCTGCTCTGACCGCGATTGCTCCCCGCGGCTTAGCCTTGCATGTTCTGTAATTCTCCTGAGGCGGAAGCCGGGAGACATCTTGCATTTTAAACTTGTCTTCGTGATTTTCATTGCGTGTATTATCTGTTTTTTTAAAATACTTCACTCACCCTTATCAGCACTAAGCAGGCGACAGAAGCGCCAAACAGCGACCCTTCGCTGCAACGTAGGACCCAGCTCCTTAACTATTAAGACGCCATTGACGGCGAGGTAAACAGGCCACGCCCACCCAGAGGCCACGCCCACCCGCCCTCGCTCGACTGTATAAAAACGCTGCCTCCAGCGCACCTAAACAGAACCTGTAATTCTCCTGAGGCGGAAGCCGGGAGACATCTTGCATTTTAAACTTGTCTTCGTGATTTTCATTGCGTGTATTATCTGTTTTTTTTAAAATACTTCACTCACCCTTATCAGCACTAAGCAGGCAACAGAAGCGCCAAACAGCGACCCTTCGCTGCAACGTAGGACCCAGCTCCTTAACTATTAAGACGCCATTGACGGCGAGGTAAACAGGCCACGCCCACCCAGAGGCCACGCCCACCCGCCCTCGCTCGACTGTATAAAAACGCTGCCTCCAGCGCACCTAAACAGAACCTGTAATTCTCCTGAGGCGGAAGCCGGGAGACATCTTGCATTTTAAACTTGTCTTCGTGATTTTCATTGCGTGTATTATCTGTTTTTTTAAAATACTTCACTCACCCTTATCAGCACTAAGCAGGCGACAGAAGCGCCAAACAGCGACCCTTCGCTGCAACGTAGGACCCAGCTCCTTAACTATTAAGACGCCATTGACGGCGAGGTAAACAGGCCACGCCCACCCAGAGGCCACGCCCACCCGCCCCTTTCCCCCTATAAAATCATGTGCAATTACCGGACGCGCAGCGGACGGGCGCAGCGGGCGCGCCGTCAGCGCGCCGAAGGCGCGCCAAAGGCAAGCCCGTCTGGGCCCGTCCGGGCCAAGACGGCCTTAGGCCCAGCCACTATGCCCAATCTGCAAAATGGCATCACATACCCCAGAGACTCACTGCTTGCCTGGAACAGGGGAAAACTTCCCCAGTGTAAATACATCCACAAGGAGGACACACCCTATGCAGGATGCACCCTCTGTAATAACCCCGAGGAAATGGAACGCCACCCAGGTCTCCGGCTTGGTCTTCTGAATTGCAGATCCTTGGTAAAGCATGCCCATGAAATCAACATCCTTGTCCAGGACTCACGGCTAGATCTGCTATTTTTGACAGAAACCTGGCTAACCCCGCACAACGACTTCGATGTGGCCAATGCAACTCCCCCCGGCTACCAAATATGCTGCCTAAATAGGCCAATCGGTAGAGGCGGAGGCCTAGCCATACTTTCTAAAGATCACCTCAAATGCAGAATCGAGACCGGATCTGTTAAAGATTGTGAGAACTGCTACTTCACTATCCAGATCTCTCCTTCCACTTCCCTTTCCGGATTACTTGTGTACCGACCCCCAGGATCCCTAGGGGAATTTACCAGCACTCTGATGGACCATATCCTACTCAAGTCCATCGCGGTCTCTAATTTCCTCCTCCTAGGGGACTTCAATATTCATTTTTTGGACCCCACGAATAATACCGCAGCTAACCTGCTTGCAGATCTCACCTCAGCTGACCTCCTCCTGCAAAATCCTAAAGCCACCCACGAGAAGGGTCAACTCCTAGACCCCATTTTCTCTAACATTGCGAACCTGTACGCCCAGGACCCCACCCCCCTGCCCTGGACAGACCACATGCTGATACCAATGCACTGGTCACTCGATACTTCACCAGGCCCCTCTCATAAAACCAGGGTACAAACCAGACGATGGCATAAATTAGTTCCAGAGGTATGGGAAGCCAAACTACGCAATACCATCCCCTCTTTATCCACGGACCCCAATACCGCGGACAGAGAACTCATAGACTGGCTAGTTCAACCCCTAGATAGCTCCATTCCACTCACTACCTCGCTTAAACACATGAAAAGAATCAGTCCCTCCCCCTGGTACACACCCGCCCTTGCCTCCCTCAAAAAACATTGCAAAAAGACAGAACGCCGATGGAGAAAATACAAATCAGCTGAGGAGAAAAGCGCTTACCTCTGCTCCATGAAAGCTTATAAACAAGCCCTACATGACGCTAAAAAGACTTATTTTGAAGAAAAGATAAAAAATTCTGCCTGCTCATCCAAGGAGACCTTCTCCATTTTTAAAGAACTCCTCCGTGTCCCTGCCCCCCCCCAGAAACCCATGGACCCCAAAGAAGCAGAGGAAAAATGTGCCATGTTGGCCTCCTTCTTCGATGAAAAAATAAAAAAAATACTCTCCTCCCTCCCACCTGCCAACCCCAACATCTCAGAAAGAGCCAAGGAGCAGGCGCCTCTCGTAGACAAAGCGCCTTCCGTAGACAAACCCTTTCTAGAGTCGCTTGGCCCAGTTTCAGAAGAGGAAGTAAGATTCACATTTACCTCAACCAAGAGCGGAGCCCCTAGCGACCCGGTCCCCATACGCTTCGCAAAAACCATCGTGCAGACCATAGTCCCTCAACTAACTGCCCTGATCAATAGCTCACTGGAACAAGGAGTGGTCCCTTCCACATGGAAGGAAGCCGTAGTCAAAGCGCTTCTCAAGAAACCGTCGCTTGACCCTACCGACCTCTCCAACTACAGACCCATTTCACTTCTCCCCTGGATAGGCAAAGTCGCCGAAAAATTAGTCAACAAAAAGTTGTCACAATACCTCGAGTCAAACCATCTCCTCAACGACTCGCAGACTGGCTTCAGACCTGGCCAAGGCACAGACACGGCACTCCTTGTGGCAGTGGAAAGAACCAGGGAAATTATCGACTCAGGAGGATCAGTGGCAGTGGTCCTCCTAGACCTGAGTGCGGCCTTTGATACGGTCAGCCACCAGGTTCTAATCCACCGCCTCGGGACTGTCGGGGTCAAGGGCAAAGCCCTGATGTGGCTCTCGTCCTTTCTCTCCCGACGCTCCTATCAAGTATGGGAAGGCGAAAGCCGCTCATCTTCCATCCCTCTCCAGTGCGGTGTGCCACAGGGCTCCTCTCTGAGCCCTACGTTATTTAACGTTTATATGGCCCCACTGGAGGAACTTGTCTCACCCTTCGGAGTCACTATCGTCAGCTACGCCGACGACACACAACTGGTGGTTACACTCTCCCACCCCAAACTCGAGCCCTCCAACCTCCACGACTGCCTCTCCAGCGTATACCAGTGGATGAGCGACTCCGCCTTGAAGCTCAATGGCTCCAAGACAGAGATCCTGGTCCTTGGACAAAAAACTATCAACATCCCTTCCAACCTCTGGCCCGCCTGCATGGGCGCACCTCCCACTCCCAAAAAGGAGGTCAAGAGCCTCGGTGTGTGGCTGGAGACCGACCTTACCTTCCGGACCCAAGCCAGAAAGACTGCTGGAACCTGCTACGGGCTACTCAAATCTTGTAGGAAAGTAATCCCTCTCCTACCCCCCCAGTCGCGCCTTATGCTGATCCAGGGCTTAATCCTATCCAGGCTGGATTATAGCAACGCCATCTACCTGGGCGCCCCGGAATCCACCTTCCAAATTCTGCAAAAGGCTCAAAACGCCGCCGCCAGACTCCTAACAAGCACCCCGGCCAGATCATCGGCCAAACCCGCTCTTAGGAAGCTACACTGGCTCCCGATCAAGGAAAGGGTCACGTTCAAGGCCCTCTGCCTGGCCCATAAGGCTCTCCATAACACCGGCCCCCCCATACTAAACAACTGGATCACCCCCTACAGACCCACGAGAGCGCTCCGCTCAGAGCACGGAAACCTTATCACTATCCCCAAGGTGAAAAAGGCCCGGATAGGCGGCCGTCGCTTCTCGGTAAACACCGGACTCAAGTGGAACGCACTCCCCCTGAACCTCAGAACAGAGCCTGATCTGCTCCGGTTCAGAAAAACCCTCAAAACTCTCCTCTTCCCCTAAACCGGTCTCCTACCTACCCGCTCCCCCCCCATGAGTTACAAGGTCCTAGCGCTGGGATACCCCCGTGGTGACTACGCGCTCTACAAATCTTTAAAATAAATAAAAATAAATAAATGTTCCCAGAATCTGGCTGCCCTCCGATAGACCGCAAGTGCTTATAGCGGATTGTTGATGCAGTGCTTCCGCCCGCTTCACTCGACATTGGATTTCCGACACGAGGACAAAGCAGTCACTGGAAAACTTGGAACCTACAGCTAGCGATGTTGAGGCGAAGTTATTTTGCTCAGTAGAGCCCGCTACAAATCTGTTAGGTGTATGCGGGCGGCAAAGGCTTTGAAGATGCACAGAACTCTGGCGCAGTCCATCCAAACTCAATGGGGAACAAACTCATCTAACAATGGAGCCATTGAACATGCACATTATCCTGAAGAGGAAGAGACTTGACATCATGTCAGCATTAAAAAGACTTCTTTGAGTCAAATAAGTTGAAAAGCCCAAGCCTAAGACTAGTGTGCACAGCATGTTTATCTGCAGCCAACACATGCTACGAATAATATTTTCTCCCAAAGAAAAACAAATCCCAGGGGAATTCCAGGGCTGGCGCGGTCATAGGCAGGCTGGGTCCTGGACCTGGGCGCTTAGATTCAGTGGGACGCATATGGAGCTGATATAGAGAACAAGTGAGCATCCTGCCAGGACACTGGTGCCTTACTGGGATCATGTCCATGATCAGATGAGCATCCTGCAAGGACGCTGGTACCTTGCTGACATGTCAATGATTAGGTGTATGCCCACCCAGGACACTGGTGCCTTACTGGCCTCATGTCAGTGATTAGGAGATGCCGAGCTCTGTCTCATCATGTCACTTGAAGGCTTCCACCTCGAGAGACATCTGAGCTCTGTCACTTGAAGGCCTCGACCTCGAGAGATGTCTGAGCTCTGTCAATTGAAGGCCTCGACCTCGAGAGACGTCTGAGCTCTGTCACTTGAAGGCCTCGACCTCGAGGGACGTCTGAGCTCTGTCTTATCATGTCAATTGAAGGCTCCGACCTCTGTCAACCTTGCCAGTGATTGGCTTCGCTTCCCACACAGCTCCACCTGGTAGTTGCAGCCCCTGCCCCTTGCAGGTTTGAGAGTTCGAGGCCCTCCTTCACCCGCAGGCACCCGCCTGCATCCCACCCCTGGTGGTCCAGTGGGTAGCATCTCTGCTCTGTTGCTGCCCTGCTCCTGCTTTCTGCCTTTTTCTCCCCGATCTCTTTTTTTTCCTTCCTTTCATCTTTTCTTTCACTTTTGTCTCTTTTTAAGCCTTTTTCCTTCTGTGTCCCTGCCACTGCTCGTCCCCCGCGTCCCGCCCCATCTCCAGCACTGCTCTCCCAAATCACTGCCTCCCAGCTGTCCAGCCCTCCCCTTCACACTACTTGGTGGTGGGCGAGCAGCGGAGGCTCCACTGGTGCCCCAAACGCAATCCCATCAACGCCCAGCACAACAGACCCTGGTTCTCAGGACATCCACCAGTACGAGGTCAGCACCCTCCATGCCTGGCGCAACACTGCCTGCCACCTCGCGGCAGTGAAGAATACCAAAGGTCCGTTCACCAGCCGCACCTGCAACTGGACCTTCGCCGCCGGCCTTCACACACCAGACCTACCGACCATATGACCCTCAAGAACCGGTCCCGACCATCTCAGATGTATCCTACTAAACACCCGTTCCCTCAAAAGACACGCCGTGGAGATCTGGGACCTGCTCGGCTCCACCTCCACCAACGTTGCCTCCTTCACAGACACCTCAAACTCAGCCCCAAACATCGCAACCACCATCCTCAACGGATATAAAATCATCCACAAGACCTTGTCAACTTGCACAAAAATACATCCTCTGCCTCACAACCAACTTCGACGACCACTCACCTGACATGGAGCACCTCCACTTCCAGGTCTAGACAAACCTGACTGCCACCCTCCACGGCACCCTCGTCTACAGACCTCCCACACCCGGCCCATTTCAGTGAAGCCATAGCCAACTTCATTGCTCACTGTGCTCTCGTCTCAACAGACTACATCCTCCTCGGCAATCAAATTTCCACCTGGACCACCTCAAGGACCGCAACACATCATCCCTACTGGATAAACTCGCCACCATCAGACTGAAAACACTGTTCACAACACCAACCCACTCAGCTGTACATATGCTCGACCCTATCTTCTCCGCAAGGAACAACATCTTCATCAGCCACACCTTCGAGCCACACGGAACCAACCACCACTGCGTACACTTCTTCAACAAGATCACCGAAGACGAGCTCACGACCTCCCTCAGCAAGAACCCACTACTGATATCCACGGACGCCAACACCTCAGCATGCAACTTCCACCGCTGGATCTCAGACTGCGCCAACACACTGCCCCCCTCAGGAAGCCCTCAGGCAAGCAGCCCTCCAAGAAAGCCAGCTGGTTCTCCACCACCTTCCAAGAGTCCTTATCAGAACAACATAAAAAGCAGCCATCCAGAAAAGCATCAACACAAGGCACACAACATCAAAGAATTCTTCCCTGTGGTCAAAGAAAAAACCCTGCACAGAGAAAGCAGACATCCCCTCATCCCAAGACCTCTGGGACAACCACCGCAAGATCAAGAAGATCGACAACAGTTATTTGAGGTGTCAGTGTCAGAAGCAGACACCGCAGCACCAGATGCCAATGTCAGAAGCAGACACTGCAGCACCAGGTGCCAATGTCCGAAGCAGACACCGCAGCACCAGGTGTCAGTGTCAGAAGCAGACACCGCAGCACCAGATGCCAATGTCA
This sequence comes from Lissotriton vulgaris, assembly GCF_964263255.1. Taxonomy (NCBI): domain Eukaryota; kingdom Metazoa; phylum Chordata; class Amphibia; order Caudata; family Salamandridae; genus Lissotriton; species Lissotriton vulgaris. Next base: position 2,034,890,287 of record NC_141693.1, read on the forward strand.
GAAGCAGACACCGCAGCACCAGGTGCCAATGTCAGAAGAAGGCACCGCTGCGCCAGGTGTCAATGTCAGAAGCAGACACCGCAGCACCAGGTGCCATCAGAAGCAGACACCGCAGCACCAGGTGCCAATGTCAGAAGCAGACACTGTAGCACCAGGTGCCAATGTCCGAAGCAGACACCGCTGCACCAGGTGTCAATGTCAGAAGCAGACACCGCAGCACCAGGTGCCAAAGTCCGAAGCAGACACCGCAGCACCAGGTGCCAAAGTCCGAAGCAGACACCGCAGCGCCAGGTGTCAATGTCAGAAGAAGACACCGCAGCACCAGGTGCCATCAGAAGCAGACACCGCAGCACCAGGCGCCAATGTCAGAAGCAGACACCGTAGCACCAGGTGCCAATGTCAGAAGAAGACACCGCAGCACCAGGTGCCATCAGAAGCAGACACCGCAGCACCAGGCGCCAATGTCAGAAGCAGACACCGCAGCACCAGGCGCCAATGTCAGAAGCAGACACCGCAGCGCCAGGTGTCAATGTCAGAAGCAGACACCGCTGCACCAGGTGTCAATGTCAGAACCAGACACCACAGCACCAGGTGCCAATGTCTGAAGCAGACACCGCTGCACCAGGTGTCAATGTCAGAACCAGACACCACAGCACCAGGTGCCAATGTCTGAAGCAGACACCGCAGCACCAGGTGTCAATGTCAATGTCAGAACCAGACACCGCTGCACCAGGTGTCAATGTCAGAACCAGACACCACAGCACCAGGTGTCAATGTCAGAAGCAGACACCGCAGCAACAGGTGTCAATGTCAGAACCATACACCGCACCCCGCTGCACTGGTAAACACCCAAAATATTGAGTCAAAAATATAGACTACCACTAATATCGAAGTTAAAATATAGAATGGACAAAATATCGAATGGACAGAATATAGGCAACAAAAATATCGAATGTAAGGTAAGTAATGTAATATCGATTTACATAAATATAGAAAGTCAAAATATCGAAGTAATAATATAGTTATTAAATATATCGATGTTTTAATAATATCAAATTTTTTAAGTGTTTTGTATGTTAGTATATGTGTGAAAAGTGTATATTTATTTTATAATTTATTGTAAGTAATGAATTTTATGGTATTTAATTTTTGCGTAATTTAATTCTGTAGCAGGTTGTGGGTTTATGGGGGAATAGGGTGGGAAGTAATTTAATTATAATTAATTACATTTTTTAATTTATTTATTGGTATTTATTTTGAATTAATTGTTAATTAATGTTTAATTGGTAATTAATTAAATTTTAGTTGGCAATTAATTTGAATTAATTAATTGATAATTATGTTAATTTTGTTGTTGTTGTAATACTTTATTCGATACATGTATCATAAAAGTACATACGTAAAAAAAACATAAAAAAGTTTCGAGTATTACAGTTCCTCCTAAAAACATTGCATCATTACAAACGATTAAAACTAAAGGGGAAATATCATAATTAAAATTCATACTGAGTCATGATCTGTGCAAGAATGGGACAACAACCTTGACCGAATAATCCAGGCGCTAGTCAAAAACTTAGCAACCCCGCAGACAATAAACATACAAGTAGTGTTGGTTAGATTAATGCGAAGGGCTGATCTATGGTCCCTAACTCCTAGCGTTCTACAGACTGGCTTCAACCATTTATCTCTGGCCTGGTTATATGCTTTACATGCAAAAAAGAAATGGCCTAGAGATTCTTCCGGACATGGGCAACCTGGGCATTTCAAATCCTCTTCCCTCCTGTCTTTCCACCCGCCATAAAAATTTTAAGAGGGAGAATGCCGTATCTTAGTTTCAAAAATAACTGCAACGGATTGCTTATATCCGCCAATGCAGAACAGTTGAGGAGACTGCAGGTTGTGCAGAACACTGCTGCTAGATTGATCCTTAATGCCCCTGCGAGATCCCCCTCACATCCTTTACTGAGCAAGCTACATTGGCTTCCAATATGCCAGAGAGTGCAATTTAAGATCTGTTGTACTATCCACAAATGCCTATATGGCACTGGCCCTAGGTACCTAATTGAAATCTTCCAACTGTACCAGCCAGGAAGATCCTTAAGATCTGAAAATCAAGCCCTGCTGCAGATCCACAGAATCAGAAGAGAAAGGCAGGGAGGACGAGCTCTGGCATTTAGAGGTCCCACCTTGTGGAACTCACTGCCCCCCTTCAAAAGACAAAATTCCAATCTCGCTAACTTCAGAAAATATCTGAAAACGTACCTGTTTCCCACCCAGCAACCCTAGTCGAGTCATACAATCTTCTTGTTCTTACCTAATTTCGGTACAACACAGCGCGGAGATATCTCTCCGGAGATTGAGTTCCTGCGCTTTACAAGAGATATAAATAAATAAATAAATAAAGGTTCTGTCTCGAGGAGTCTGTATAAAATCCAGGAATGGCTCTAACTTTACAAGGAGCTTATGTTCAAAAAATGTGTCCGTTAAGGGACCCCAATTTGGGTTGAGCAAAACCTTGGCCTCTACCCACTCCCAATATCGTTTTTTAGGTCTCGCCTAGACGAAAGCAAAAGCGAAGCTTTTGCTGTCTATGCGAGACAACTTATGTTGCCACTTTTCTGGGAATATTGTGGACATCAGACTGTTACGAGCTTTTTCTGCTGTAGCCAGGCTCTCACGAGCTTCTCCTTTGGAGATTTGACCTCGTGAGCGCGCCTTGACTGCATCTAATGGGCCGTGCGCTTCCTTTAGTCAGTTTCACTTTGTTTCATTTCACTTTGAAAGTGCAGGCATCAATGTGTCTGGTAGTTGTTCATGTGGAGTGCCTTCTGACCTCGTGAGCGCGCCTTGACTGCATCTAATGTGTGTGGCTTTTTTTTTCAACGTGGCCCTGGCGCTTGCTTCAGTCAGTTTCGCTTTTAACCCCTTCCATGCTGATGACGGAACCGCTCCGTCATCAGCTACAGTTGAGCTGTGCTGATGACGGAGCGGTTCCGTCATGGCCCGGCCGGCGCGCCTGCGCGGCGCTGATTTCGCGCCGGCGCGGGCGTTCTAAAGAGCGGGGCGGGTCATGACGGAACCGCTCCGTCACCAGCACAGCTCAACTGTAGCTGGTGACGGAGCGGTTCTGTCACCAGCATGCGGCGGCCGCGCGGCCGCCCCGCCCCTTTAGCGCTGCGGCGGAATAGCCGCAGCAGCGAAGGGGTTAAGGTGCAGGCGTCAATGGGTCTGGTACTTGTTTTATTTCCATTTAATGCTCTTTGGAACAACAATTTTATATTACTTGTGTGTATTACCACTGGCCAGAATTTCAAAGACTTATATTCACGCAGGTGAAATAATACTATTGTGATTAGGGCCGATTTTTGGAGTCTGACCGTTCAGAGTGCAGAGTGGAGCTTCAGAGTGGAGCTTCAGAGTGGAGCTTCAGAGTGGAGCTTCAGAGTGCAGAGTGGAGCTTCAGAGTGGAGCTTCAGAGTGCAGAGTGGAGCTTCAGAGTGGAGCTTCAGAGTGGAGCTTCAGAGTGGAGCTTCAGAGTGGAGCTTCAGAGTGCAGATTCAGAGTGGAGCTTCAGAGTGGAGCTTCAGAGTGGAGCTTCAGAGTGCAGATTCAGAGTGGAGCTTCAGAGTGCAGAGTGGAGCTTCAGAGTGGAGCTTCAGAGTGCAGAGTGGAGCTTCAGAGTGGAGCTTCAGAGTGGAGCTTCAGAGTGCAGAGTGGAGCTTCAGAGTGCAGAGTGGAGCTTCAGAGTGGAGCTTCAGAGTGGAGCTTCAGAGTGGAGCTTCAGAGTGGAGCTTCAGAGTGCAGAGTGGAGCTTCAAAGTGGAGCTTCAGAGTGCAGAGTGGAGCTTCAGAGTGGAGCTTCAGAGTGGAGCTTCAGAGTGGAGCTTCAGAGTGCAGAGTGGAGCTTCAGAGTGGAGCTTCAGAGTGCAGAGTGGAGCTTCAGAGTGGAGCTTCAGAGTGGAGCTTCAGAGTGGAGCTTCAGAGTGGAGCTTCAGAGTGCAGAGTGGAGCTTCAGAGTGGAGCTTCAGAGTGGAGCTTCAGAGTGGAGCTTCAGAGTGGAGCTTCAGAGTGGAGCTTCAGAGTGCAGAGTGGAGCTTCAGAGTGGAGCTTCAGAGTGGAGCTTCAGAGTGGAGCTTCAGAGTGGAGCTTCAGAGTGCAGAGTGGAGCTTCAGAGTGGAGCTTCAGAGTGGAGCTTCAGAGTGCAGAGTGGAGCTTCAGAGTGGAGCTTCAGAGTGCAGAGTGGAGCTTCAGAGTGGAGCTTCAGAGTGCAGAGTGGAGCTTCAGAGTGGAGCTTCAGAGTGCAGAGTGGAGCTTCCGAGTGGAGCTTCAGAGTGCAGAGTGGAGCTTCCGAGTGGAGCTTCAGAGTGCAGAGTGGAGCTTCCGAGTGGAGCTTCAGAGTGGAGCTTCAGAGTGGAGCTTCAGAGTGCAGAGTGGAGCTTCAGAGTGGAGCTTCAGAGTGCAGAGTGGAGCTTCAGAGGGGAGCTTCAGAGTGCAGAGTGGAGCTTCAGAGTGGAGCTTCAGAGTGCAGAGTGGAGCTTCCGAGTGGAGCTTCAGAGTGCAGAGTGGAGCTTCCGAGTGGAGCTTCAGAGTGGAGCTTCAGAGTGGAGCTTCAGAGTGGAGCTTCAGAGTGCAGATTCAGAGTGGAGCTTCAGAGTGCAGATTCAGAGTGGAGCTTCAGAGTGGAGCTTCAGAGTGCAGAGTGGAGCTTCAGAGTGGAGCTTCAGAGTGGAGCTTCAGAGTGCAGAGTGGAGCTTCAGAGTGGAGCTTCAGAGTGGAGCTTCAGAGTGGAGCTTCAGAGTGCAGAGTAGAGCTTCAGAGTGGAGCTTCAGAGTGGAGCTTCAGAGTGGAGCTTCAGAGTGGAGCTTCAGAGTGGAGCTTCAGAGTGCAGAGTGGAGCTTCAGAGTGGAGCTTCAGAGTGGAGCTTCAGAGTGGAGCTTCAGAGTGCAGAGTGGAGCTTCAGAGTGGAGCTTCAGAGTGGAGCTTCAGAGTGGAGCTTCAGAGTGCAGAGTAGAGCTTCAGAGTGGAGCTTCAGAGTGGAGCTTCAGAGTGGAGCTTCAGAGTGGAGCTTCAGAGTGGAGCTTCAGAGTGGAGCTTCAGAGTGCAGAGTGGAGCTTCAGAGTGGAGCTTCAGAGTGCAGAGTGGAGCTTCAGAGTGGAGCTTCAGAGTGGAGCTTCAGAGTGGAGCTTCAGAGCGGAGCTTCAGAGCGGAGCTTCAGAGTGCAGAGTGGAGCTTCAGAGTGGAGCTTCAGAGTGGAGCTTCAGAGTGGAGCTTCAGAGTGCAGAGTGGAGCTTCAGAGTGGAGCTTCAGAGTGGAGCTTCAGAGTGGAGCTTCAGAGTGCAGATTCAGAGTGGAGCTTCAGAGTGCAGAGTGGAGCTTCAGAGTGCAGATTCAGAGTGGAGCTTCAGAGTGGAGCTTCAGAGTGGAGCTTCAGAGTGGAGCTTCAGAGTGGAGCTTCAGAGTGGAGCTTCAGAGTGCAGATTCAGAGTGGAGCTTCAGAGTGCAGATTCAGAGTGCAGATTCAGAGTGGAGCTTCAGAGTGCAGATTCAGAGTGGAGCTGCAGATTCAGAGTGGAGCTTCAGAGTGCAGATTCAGAGTGCAGAGTGCAGAGTGGAGCTTCAGAGTGGAGCTTCAGAGTGGAGCTTCAGAGTGCAGATTCAGAGTGGAGCTTCAGAGTGGAGCTTCAGAGTAGAGCTTCAGAGTGGAGCTTCAGAGTGCAGATTCAGAGTGGAGCTTCAGAGTGCAGATTCAGAGTGGAGCTTCAGAGTGCAGAGTGGAGCTTCAGAGTGCAGAGTGGAGCTTCAGAGTGCAGATTCAGAGTGCAGATTCAGAGTGCAGATTCAGAGTGGAGCTTCAGAGTGCAGATTCAAAGTGGAGCTTCAGAGTGCAGAGTGGAGCTTCAGAGTGCAGATTCAGAGTGGAGCTTCAGAGTGCAGAGTGGAGCTGCAGATTCAGAGTGGAGCTGCAGATTCAGAGTGGAGCTTCAGAGTGCAGATTCAGAGTGCAGAGTGCAGAGTGGAGCTTCAGAGTGCAGATTCAGAGTGGAGCTTCAGAGTGCAGATTCAGAGTGGAGCTTCAGAGTGCAGATTCAGAGTGGAGCTTCAGAGTGCAGAGTGGAGCTGCAGATTCAGAGTGGAGCTGCAGATTCAGAGTGGAGCTTCAGAGTGCAGATTCAGAGTGCAGAGTGCAGAGTAGAGCTTCAGAGTGCAGATTCAGAGTGGAGCTTCAGAGTGCAGATTCAGAGTGGAGCATCCGAGTGCAGATTCAGAGTGGAGCTTCAGAGTGCAGAGTGGAGCTTCAGAATGCAGATTCAGAGTGGAGCTTCAGAGTGCAGAGTGGAGCTTCAGAGTGCAGATTCAAAGTGGAGCTTCAGAGTGCAGAGTGGAGCTTCAGAGTGCAGATTCAGAGTGGAGCTTTAGAGCTTCAGAGAACAGCCAAGAAAACAGCTTTCAAGGACCGGTTGGACAACAACGCACACAACTGCAAGGAACTCTTCAACATCGTGAAAGAGCTTTCCAACCCCAGCGCAGGAAACAACGACATCACCCCATCGCAAGACCTCTGCAACTCCCTCGCTTCATACTTCCACAACAAGATCGCGGACATACACAACAGCTTCAACAACCAACCAACGCACACCATGTCCGAACAACCACCCCCCACCACCACCCTCCACGCCTGGACCCCGATCAGCACCGAAGACACCATCCGCACGATGAACTCCATCCACTCCGGATCACCGACCGACCCCTGCCCTCACCACGTCTTCAACAAGGCCGACGCTGTCATCGCACCCCACCTGCGAGACATCATCAACACATCCTTCGACACCGCCACCTTCCCCGAGAGCTGGAAGCACGCCGAACTCAGCGCTCTTCTCAAGAAACCCACAGCGAACCCCACCGAACTCAAGAATTACCGCCCCATCTCGCTCCTCCCGTTTCCAGCCAAAGTCATCGAGAAGACCGTCAACAAGCAGATGGCCGCCTTCCTCGAGACGAACGGATCCCTCGACCCCTCACAGTCCGGCTTCCGAGCCAACCACAGCACCGAGACCGCCCTCATCGCCGCCACCGATGACATCCGAGCCCTGATGGACAATGGAGAAACAGCGGCCCTCATCCTCCTAGACCTCTCCGCGGCATTCGACACGGTCTGCCACCGCACCCTAGTACGGCGCCTCAGCAACATCGGCATCCAGGACAAGGCGCTGGAATGGATCATCTCCTTCCTCGAGGGAAGAACACAGAGAGTCCGCCTACCACCGTACAAGTCAGAGGCCTCCGAAGTCATCTGCGGCGTCCCCCAAGGATCATCTCTGAGCCCCACCCTCTTCAACGTCTACATGAGCCCCCTCGCGGCCATCGTACGCAAACACAACCTCAGCATAATCTCCTACGCCGACGACACCCAGCTGATCCTCTCCCTGACCAACGACCCCGCCGCCGCCAGAGCCAACCTGCACGAAGGGATGAAAGAGGTAGCCGAGTGGATGACGACCAGCCGCCTGAAACTGAACTCGGACAAGACGGAGGTCCTCATCCTGGGCTCCTCACCCTCCGCCTGGGACGACTCCTGGTGGCCTCCCACCCTGGGCACCGCACCCAAACCGACAGACCATGCACGAAACCTGGGCGTCATCCTGGACTCCTCCCTCTCCATGACCAGGCAAGTCAACAACGTCTCCTCGGCTTGCTTCAACATCCTACGCATGCTACGGAAGATCTTCTGGTGGATCCCCACCGAGACCAGGAAGACCGTCACCCAGGCCCTCGTCACCAGCCGACTGGACTACGGCAACGCCCTCTATGCCGGTACCACCGCCAAGCTCCAGAAGAGACTCCAGCGGATCCAGAACGCCTCAGCCAGACTCATCCTCGACATCCCAAGAACCAGTCACATCTCCGGACATCTGAGAGACCTTCACTGGCTCCCCGTCAACAAAAGAATCACCTTCCGCCTCCTCACCCACGCACACAAAGCCCTACACGACCAAGGCCCGAGCTACCTCAACAGCTGAGTCAACTTCTACGCCCCCAAACGCCATCTCCGATCAGCCAACCACGCCCTCGCCGCCGTCCCCCGCATCCGAAGAGCGACTACAGGAGGAAGGTCCTTCTCCTACCTGGCCGCCAAGACCTGGAACTCCCTCCCTCCCGACCTGCGCCTGACCCAAGACCACCTCTCCTTCAGGAAGAAGCTGAAGACCTGGCTGTTCGAGCAGTAGCGGCACCCCCTCCCCCCCCCAGCGCCTTGAGACCCTACGGGTATGTAGCGCGCTTTATAAGTGTCAATGATTGATTGATTGAGAGTGGAGCTTCAGAGTGGAGCTTCAGAGTGGAGCTTCAGAGTGGAGCTTCAGAGTGCAGAGTGGAGCTTCAGAGTGCAGAGTGGAGCTTCAGAATGCAGAGTGGAGCTTCAGAGTGTCAAGAGCAATGCCAATAGCTCTAACTTTAACAAAGGCAAAACCATTGCATTGTAAATGCTTGTTATTTTACCGAATCACATGCTCATGCTGCTGCCTGGTTTGTCTACATGCACACAGGCAGAATCACTCGGTACAAAATGGCTCCTGTTCACTCGTCAGTACGGTCTTGCGCCGCCCCACCTTCCCCCTGCCAAATACATTCATTCCAAATACTGCTTATTTTCATATCAGACTGACTTCTCACATCTGGGATAGCAGGGGCACCTTCCACAGTGATTAGTGCTTCACAAAAAATAATTCTCGGCTAGCGCTCAGAAGCCTTGAAGCTTTGATTGAATGACACTGCAGTTTGATGCCCGCTCGTTTTTTGATGCTATGCGTTCCAGACACTGATTTTATTAAGACTCACTTGGAGCTCTAAACTGTCACTTGATTTTCTTTGGGTCATTTCGTTTGCTCTGAAGGACTAACATATCTGTGAAACCCTCTTCTTTTATAGTTTGAGCATCGTCTTCGTTTAGCAGGATAACATTATACATTTGAAAATACAAATATCCGGGAAGAGCAGAGAGCAAATCTCCGCGATGTTGGGCATTCTCCTATCATAAAGGAAGCGTGTTGGTGGGACCTGTGGCATCTAACGCATCATTTAACCCTATATGCGTGGGCACCTACCACAATAATGTATAGGATGAGTTTGTTCCGTTCCCGTTTTTAATTTGATGTAAAACTCAAATCACTGCACACTCTCTACTACACACTCTCTACTACACACTCTCTACTACAGTCACTACTCTCTACTACACACTCCCTACTACAGTCACTACTCTCTACTACACATTCTGCTACACACTCTCTACTACAGTCACTACTCTCTGCTACGCACTCTACTCTCTACTACACTCTACTACACACTCTCTACTACACACTCTACTACACACTCTCTACTACAGTCACTACTCTCTGCTACGCACTCTACTCTCTACTACACACTCTACTACACACTCTCTACTACACACTCTACTACACACTCTCTACTACAGTCGCTACTCTCTACTACACACTGTACTACACACTCTACTACAGTCACTACTCTCTACTACACACTACTACACACTCTCTACTACAGTCACTACTCTCTACTACACACTCACTACACACTCACTACTACAGCCACTACTCTCTTCGACACACTCTATACTAGACACTCTCTACTACACACTATCTACTACAGTCACTACTCTCTACTACACACTGTACTACACACTCTACTACAGTCACTACTCTCTACTACACACTACTACACACTCTCTACTACAGTCACTACTCTCTACTACACACTCTACTACACACTCACTACACACTCACTACTACAGCCACTACTCTCTTCGACACACTCTATACTAGACACTCTCTACTACACACTATCTACTACAGTCACTACTTACTACACTCTCTACTACACACTCTACTACACACTCTACTACACACTCTACTACACACTCTACTACACGCTCTACTACACACTCTACTACACACTCTACATTACACACTCTACATTACACACTCTACATTACACACTCTCTACTACACACTCTCTACTACACACTCTACACTACACACTCTACTACACTCTACTACACACTCTGCTACACACACGCTCTACTACACACTCTACTACACACCCTCTACTACTCTCTACTACTCTACTACACATTCTCTACTACTCTACTACACACTCACTACTTTCTACTACACTCTACTACAGACTCTCCACTCTCTACTCCACACTCTCTACTTCAATCTCTCTACTTCAATCTCTCTACCTCAATCTCTCTAATTCAATCTCTCTACCTCAATCTCTCTACTTCAATCTCTCTACTTCAATCTCTCTACTTCACATTCTGTATTACACACTCTCTACTACACACTCACTACTCTCTACTACACACTCTCTACTACACACTCTACTACACTCCCTACTACACTCCCTACTACACATTCTCCTACACACTCTACTACACACTCTACTACACACTCACCACTCTACTACACACTCACCACTCTACTACACACTCACTAGTCTCTACTGCTCACTCTCTACTACACACTCTCTACTACACACTCTCTACTACACACTCTCTACTACACACTCTCCACTACACACTCTCTACTACACACTCACTACTCTCTACTACACACTCACTACTCTCTACTACACACTCACTACTCTCTACTACACACTCTACTACTCACTTACTACTCTCTACTCACTCTCTACTACTCACTACTACTCTCTCTACTACTCACTACTACTCTCTCTACTACTCTCTCTACTACTCACTCTCTACTACTCACTCTCTACTGCTCATGACAATGCCATTTATTTATCTGTTTCCAAAACCAACACATAAATAAAACATTTGTCATTTACAATGCCAAAAGCGCTAACTTTTGCAAAGGCGAGACCGTTGCATTGTAAATGCTTGTTTACTGTTTGTTGTGGTGGGGGGATTGGGAGGCCCATGAGTCGCTCAAGCCTAAAGATACCACAAGCTTCTTTACATTGTTTAGCCACTTTATTTTGTTTGAAGCATTCAGGCTAATTAGCTCATCCAGCACTAAAACATATTTTGCTAGTTCCGGGGTCCTTCTAAGGCGCACCCAGAATAACAGTGGTAGGAGTTGAACTATTTCAGAGATCGATCTTTTGCCCATATCAGAAAATAGTGGTTTCAAAGGGGTCGAGAGAGGGAGCGAGACTAAGTCTCTCATAAATGTATTCTCTGCCACTACCAGTGCTTTGGTTTTCTCAGCGCCCCATAATTCGGATCCGTAGACCGCAGAAGCTAACGCCTTCCCCTCATAGACTGCTAGGGCAGGGGCTATTGGTCTACTTATTGAAAGACGTTGATTCTTTAGTATTGCACCAGAGACCCTTTTAAGATTTAGAACCATTTTGCACAAATGGGATTCCCAGCTCATGTTATTGCCGAGTCTAACCCCAAGATAATCAAATTCATCCACTACCTCTAAAGGGGACCCATTCAGAGAGAGATAAACCTTCCTATGATTTCTTTTTGCAGACATGACCATCAACTTCGTTTTTGCAGTGTTTACCATTAACCCACGGTCTTTACAGAAAACATTAAAACGATCAAGGAGTTTTTGCAGGCCCTTGGGGGTTTTGGACAACAGGAGGGTGTCGTCATCAAAGAGGAGTGTGGGTGTTTTCTCCCCAGCGAGGACAGGGGCATCCGCTGGGTCTTCTCTCAAGTGGTCCACCACCCCATTTATAAAGAGGGAGAACAAGGTTGGGGCCATCACACATCCTTGCCGCACCCCTCTGCTGACTGGGATCCTCCTGGTTAATTGCCCCTGGTTCCCCCATCAAATCCTTGCGTAATTTCCTTCATGAAGTTTAATAATAAACTGTAACAGATAACTAGGGAACCCCATATCCAAGAGGACCTCCCAGAGTTTAACACGTTGGATAACGTCGAAAGCTGTTTTCAAGTCTATGAAAGCCAGGCATAAACTACCCCTGGTAATAGACACTGACTTCCAATAGACTGCACAGAACCGAAAAACCTGGCCCATGGCGCCTACATTGCGCCTAAACCCCGCCTGGAAGTGGGTCAAGATGTCGTCTTCCATTAACCACATCTCTGTCCGGTTTATGATGACCCTGCCAACTACTTTTTGGATGGTATCAATTAGACTTATTGGTCTGTAGTTGGCAGGGTCCTCTCTGTCACCTTTCTTAAATATGGTAATGACCTCTGCGCCCTTCCAGGATTCAGGTACTGGGTGACCGGACTGGATTAGATTCATTAACATGGCTATAAGGTCTGCCCATAATTTGGGGTCATGCAACAGTAGGTCCCCCGGCAGGCCATCAGGGTCAGCCGCCTTTCCCGGGATTATTTTAAGGATGGCGTCCTGAACTTCTCGAGGTGAGAAAGACTCTTCATTAGTACCAAGCTCTATGCTAGTCTCACTCTCAATAACCATGGCTGGGGATTTTGGCTGGCCCTCAACACTAACCTCGCAATACAGATTTAAAGCGTGGGAATACTATTGGTGCTCAGTTATATGATTTAAAATCTGCTCTGCCCCTCTTCTATCAAGAGTGTTAATCAATTTCCAAAAAAGAGTGGAGTTTTTCCCATAGGCAGCAGCCTTAAGCTCCTGCCAATGCTCCTCCTCCCAATCCTTCTTAGCTGCTCTTCTGCTTTTATGATAGTCTTGTCTAGCTATTCTCACTGCTAAGGGGTCCTTGCTTTTTATGGCCAGCGTGATGGCTTTCCTCTTGTTCCTGCAGTTTGCTGTGTACCAGGGGTTGTTCTTGTTAAGTTTTTGATGTGTCGATGAAGTCCCCAGAAGTTTTTTAGTAAAGAACTTTCCTATTTTCTCTGTTAAGTTCTTATACACAGCTGGTAAATTTGATCCCGAAGGATGAAGGGCTGCTAAAGCAACAGATGCCAAGCCACGAGTTTCAGCCATAACTAGCTCTTTAATACTATTAAGTTTCCCCTCTTCGCACCTAACTGCGTTCCACTTAAGCTTACGATTGCAGTTTGAGGGGAAAACCTCTTTATTGATCATCTCTGGAATTCCCCTTTTGCTGATCCCGTTTTTCCAATGGATTTCCATACATAAAGGGTAGTGGTCACTATCTGTTGATTGCCTGACCTTCATATCCACTAGTTTAGCCCATGACTGAATGTCCAAAAGGATATAATCAATCCGAGATGGGCAACCTAGCCTATTAAAGGTCATTGCTCCATCGCGGTCAGAGACAGTTCGCCCATTCAAAGCCCGTAGGTTGTGTTCCAAAACCAGAGCATTTAACTGGATTGCTCTGGCAGTCCATTTCTGAATGGGGGTGAGGGTTAGTGGTGGTATAATCTGTCTCCAATCCTCGGAATTAAAACCCAATGAATCTTCCACGTCCAGGGGCTCAAAGGTACAGTTAAAGTCCCCCCCCCACTAATATTTTAGATCTCGAGGGGAGGGATGATAACTTTCTATCTAGCAGCTCTAGTGTAGATGAAATTTGCCCACCCGGTAAACCTCTTGCGTATACACAGAAGAATTCTAGAATAATGCTACCAGATGGACTTTTTATAGAGATATGCAGAATGTCATTTGAGTTTGTATTATGGGTAATGGCAACACAATTCAAATTTAACTCTACCCAGATATGTAGACCACCAGAGGGACGTCCTTTCCCAGTCGTAACTGGGGGAATAAAGAAGGCTGAGTACCCATTTTTATATTGTGGCAGGGGACACCAGGTTTCTTGGAACATGCATATGTGGAAAGTATTTATAAAATCATTCCAAACGGGATTATCAAGGTTTTTTTTAAAACCTGCTATGTTCCAAGACAGGCTATTAATAGAGGTGGGGGCTGTAGATAGTTCCTTTGATGTATTCAATATACTAGATTCCCTTTCTACTCTGCCTGGGCTAGTGGTAGCCATACTAGTTGAACCATCCCTACTGATATTAACTTGTACCCCCGGGGAAACGGGCACCACTCTCTTTCCAGATTGTCCAGGGGACTGTGATGGAAGTCAGTCCACCCCTTCCAAACCACTGTAACGATTATAACAGGGGAATAAAGGATAGTTAAGCTGTGTGCCCGACCAGTCCCCATTAAACTGTCGATCACCCAAAATGGGTCTCCCTGCTCTTCTTCGTACTAGGTTCCAGCCTTCCTCGTCATTCCCACCCCATTTTGAGGATATCTGATAGTTTGGATGCTCCCGCCTGTTCCTCCCTCTCCCCATATTGGACGACCTCAGCCAGCTCCACCTGTTGTCATGGTGTTCCGTATGCATATAGAAATATGACAGGGATTTTACCATAATCGTGGTGTTGTTGTCACATGGGGGAGCAGAACAAATGTATTCCACCAATCGTGGGTCCTCAAATGTGACAACAACACAATCTCCCTTTAGGCTTTTCTTTTTCTCACCTACCCAGGGGGCTCTCTCCACCATTAGCATTTTATTGTTTATTCCAGGAGGTGGAGGATAGTTTCTATCTAACCAATGACAAATTTTATTTTTAAGTGCCCAGAATGGTTCAGAGATGGCAGGGGCAAGTTCAGGGACGCCTGTCAAGACTATCACATATGGACAGGCGTCTGGAGGTAGACTGATGTTCCGGCGTGGGTTTAGCTCCTCATGGTGGGATAAGGGGGATTTGGGGGCTGGGGTAATAGGGTCAGTTCCACTCTGAGAGTTAATGGGAGCAACAGTGGTTAGCTGGTTAGTACAAACTTTGTTACCCATAGGGATTGGTATTTTGGGCGGGCGGGTCTTAGGGGTGGGATTATCCCCTGCAGAATGCTTCTTGGGGTTAGTCGAAAGGCTATGAGCAGAAGGTAGTGCGGTAGAGGCCTTAAGGGCATGATTAACTTCCTTGGGTTTTTGTGCCAGGAGGAGGGCCTTGAGCTGATGTTCAATGCTCTGTAATCTGGATTCCAGGGGCAAAAGTAGGGACTTGATAAGGTCAGATAAAGAGTTCAAAAAAGAGGCGTTCCTATCCTCTAGATCGACTGAGGATTCGTCACAACTGCTGTCATCTGGGATGCTAACCATACTACTGTTGGAAATTGTATCATCTGGGATACCCAATGGTAAAGGATGAGATACAAGTTCGGCCTTATCACTCCCTGCGTTGTCGTTGTTACCCAATTGGTCCCTCCCTTCTTCGACGGTGTCACTTGCACCTATCTTACCGTCGATATGTCCCAACGTGTCTTGAGAGACTGGGTTGATAGTATTAACCTTGTGAGTTGTTTGGTTTGTTTTTGGGACTGCACCTTCGAGACTGCCCCTTTGGGATCGATTGGTCTCATGATGGACAACAGCTGGTATCGATAATAGGTTGTTAACCAAGGGGGTAGTTGAGATTGGTGCAGTCACAGGTGGAGGGTCGAAGGGTAATGTTAGGGAACTAGTTGGAATGTGAGATCTCGCATCTAACTGTGTAGAATGGGGGTCAGAGCTATTTAGAGCTTTGGTCGAGGAGCGTGCTAGGGCTATATTGCCTAATGAGGACCTTTTGGCTTGAGCAAGGTCCATCGAAACCCTCCTTTCCATGAGTATTATTCCCTGATCAATTAAAGAATTGGTGCGAAGAATGAAATTATCCAAAGTGCCTGTTAATTTTTTTGTTTTTGCACTTGCCGCAGTCTGGCTTCGGGTTTCGCGAGCAGGCATGATTTTTAACAACTATGACAGATGATGGAAAAAATTGCGAAGGAATTGGTATCAAATACAGTTACAATTAACAGTCCCTAACAATAGTAGGTAACACAAATTAGACAGAACTAAATGCGCAAAAGGAATAATAGGAATAGGAAAAGGAATAGATAAAAAAGAACAGGAGGCCGGGCCCAGTCCCGGGCTGCGTCCCGCACACGCGTCCCGCTAACGCGCAATGGGCCAGCTAAAGTACAGGAAACGACTGAAGGGGAGGAGACACGGGAAGAGGCGGCAGGTGTGCGAGTTGTGGGAAGCGCACTGCCTGGTGGGCCTCGCAGTCCCGGTCTCCTGCTGGTCACCAAAGGTCCACTCTCAGTCACAGTCCCAGTAAAAGCAAAGGCGGGTTTCCTCCGACTTGTTAAAGAAGAACAGTCAACAGAGTCCAAATTCGACTGCGAGTGTTAATTTTATTAATGTATTCTTTGTAGCTGGTTGTGGGTTCATAGGGGAATAGGGTGGGAAGTAATTTAATTAAAATTAATTAAATATTTAAATTTATTTATTGGTATTTATCTTGAATTAATTGTTTATTAATTTTTAATTGGTAATTAATTTGTAATTAATTATTATTAATTGATAATTGCGTTAATTTTATTTATTTGTTTTCTGTACCGTGTTGTGGGTTTATAGGGGAATAGGGTGGGAAGTAATTTAATTATAATTAATTTAAAATGTTAATTTATTTATTAGTATTTATCTTGAATTAATTGTTAATTATTTTTTAATTGCTAATTAATTATTTGTTAACTGTTAATTAATTTGTATTAATAGGTAATGAATTTTAATAATACATTCTTAATTGTATTTTTAATTGATTAATTATTATATTATATTACATTGGTAATTACTTGTACTTAATTTGTAATTAGTATTAATATTTAATTTATTTTTATTTATATATGAAGTTTTTACTTTCCCTACTGTTGCTCTCACTGGAGTGGTAATAGTCATTTTTACCCCTACGCTATCCAACGCTTTCCCTACTGTTGCACTCACTGGAGTGGGAATAGTAATTTTTACCCCTATGCTATCCAACGCTTTCCCTACTGTTGCACTCTCTGGAGTAGGAATAGTAATTTTTACCCTTACGCTATCCAACGCTTTCCCTACTGTTGCACTCACTTGAGTGGGAATAGTAATTTTTACCCCTTCGCTATCCAACGCTTTCCCTACTATTGCACTCTGTGGAGTGGGAATAGTAATTTTTACCCCTACGCTATCCAACGCTTTCCCTACTGTTGCACTCTCTGGAGTAGGAATAGTAATTTTTACCCTTACGCTATCCAACGCTTTCCCTACTGTTGCACTCACTTGAGTGGGAATAGTAATTTTTACCCCTTCGCTATCCAACGCTTTCCCTACTATTGCACTCTGTGGAGTGGGAATAGTCATTTTTACCCCTACGCTATCCAACGCTTTCCCTACTGTTGCACTCACTGAGGTGGGAATAGTAATTTTTACCCGTTCGCTATCCAACGCTTTCTCTACTGTTGCACTCTCTGGAGTGGGAATAGTAATTCTTACCCCTACGCTATCCAACGCTTTCCCTACTGTTGCACTCTCTGGAGTAGGAATAGTAATTCTTACCCCTACGCTATGCAACGCTTTCCCTACTGTTTCACTCACTTGAGAGGGAATAGTATTTTTTACCCCTTCGCTAGCCAACACTTTCCCTACTGTTGCACCCTGTGGAGTGGGAATAGTAATTTTTACCCCTACGCAATCCAACGCTTTCCCTACTGTTGCGCTCATTGCAGTGGGAATAGTAATTTTTACCCTTACGCTATCCAACGCTTTCCCTACTGTTGCACTCTCTGGAGTGGGAATAGTAATTTTTACCCTCCCGCTATCCAACGTTTTCCCTACTGTTGCACTCTGTGGACTGGGAATAGTAATTTTTACCCCTTCGCTATCAAACGCTTTCTCTACTGTTGCACTCTCTGGAGTGGGAATAGTAATTTTTACCCCTACGCTATCCAACGCTTTCCCTACTGTTGCACTCACTGCAGTGGGAATAGTAATTTTTACCCTTACGCTATCCAACGCTTTCCCTACTATTGCACTCTGTGGAGTGGGAATAGTAATTTTTACCCCTACGCTATCCAACGCTTTCCCTACTGTTGCACTCTCTGGAGTAGGAATAGTAATTTTTACCCTTACGCTATCCAACGCTTTCCCTACTGTTGCACTCACTTGAGTGGGAATAGTAATTTTTACCCCTTCGCTATCCAACGCTTTCCCTACTATTGCACTCTGTGGAGTGGGAATAGTCATTTTTACCCCTACGCTATCCAACGCTTTCCCTACTGTTGCACTCACTGAGGTGGGAATAGTAATTTTTACCCGTTCGCTATCCAACGCTTTCCCTACTGTTGCACTCTCTGGAGTGGGAATTGTAATTTTTACACCTATGCTATCCAACGCTTTCCCTACTGTTGCACTCTCTGGAGTGGGAATAGTAATTCTTACCCCTACGCTATCCAACGCTTTCCCTACTGTTGCACTCTCTGGAGTAGGAATAGTAATTCTTACCCCTACGCTATGCAACGCTTTCCCTACTGTTTCACTCACTTGAGAGGGAATAGTATTTTTTACCCCTTCGCTAGCCAACACTTTCCCTACTGTTGCACCCTGTGGAGTGGGAATAGTAATTTTTACCCCTACGCAATCCAACGCTTTCCCTACTGTTGCACTCATTGCAGTGGGAATAGTAATTTTTACCCTTACGCTATCCAACGCTTTCCCTACTGTTGCACTCTCTGGAGTGGGAATAGTAATTTTTACCCTCCCGCTATCCAACGTTTTCCCTACTGTTGCACTCTGTGGACTGGGAATAGTAATTTTTACCCCTTCGCTATCAAACGCTTTCTCTACTGTTGCACTCTCTGGAGTGGGAATAGTAATTTTTACCCCTACGCTATCCAACGCTTTCCCTACTGTTGCACTCACTGCAGTGGGAATAGTAATTTTTACCCTTACACTATCCAACGCTTTCCCTACTGTTGCACTCTCTGGAGTGGGAATAGTAATTTTTACCCCTACGCTATCCTACGGTAAAGATATTGTATATTTTTTTATTAATATTATGTTAATATATATATATATATATGTTTTGAAGAATAAAATTGTCTTTTTTTATAATTTAAATTAATTATTTAATAATGTTAATGTTATTTAAGTATTTGTAAGTATAATTTAGGTAATTATTTTTAATATTTCGTTGATGTTAACTAATTATTAACACATTTAAAAAAAATCGATATTTGGACTAAGTATTTTTTTTAGACGATATTTTGGATTCGATATTTTAGTACTTACCTGTTTGTAGATAGGAATTCGATATTTTGGTGTTCGATATTTTGACTTCGATATTTGTGGATGTCTAAATTTTTGGTCTCGATATTTAATCAGTGATCCCGCTGCACCAGGTGCCAATGTCCGAACCAGACACCGCAGCACCAGGTGCCAATGTCCGAACCAGACACCGCAGCACCAGGTGCCAATGTCAGAAGAAGACACCCCTGCGCCAGGTGTCAATGTCAGAACCAGACACAGCAGCACCAGGTTTCAATACCAGAAGCAGACACAGCAGCACCAGGTGTCAATGTCAGCAGCAGGCACCGCAGCACCAGGAGTCAATACCAGAAGCAGACACCGCAGCACCAGGTGTCAATGTCAGAAGCAGACACCGCAGCACCAGGTGTCAATGTCAGAAGAAGACAGCGCAGCACCAGGTGCCGTCAGAAGCAGACACCGCAGGTCCAGGTGCCAATGCCAGAAGCAGACACCACAGCACCAGGTACCAAAGTCAGAAGCAGACACTGCAGGACCAGGTGCCAATGTCAGAAGCAGACAGCGCAGCACCAGGTGTCAATGACAGAAGCAGACACTGCAGCACCAGATGCCAATGTCAGAAGCAGACACCACAGCACCAGGTGTCAATGTCAGAAGCAGACACCGCAGCACCAGGTGCCAATGTCAGAAGCAGACACCGCAGCACCAGGTGCCAATGTCAGAAGCAGACAGCGCAGCACCAGGTGTCAATGACAAAAGCAGACACCGCAGCACCAGATGCCAATGTCAGAACCAGACACTGCAGCACCAGGTGCCAATGTAGGAGGCAGACACTGCAGCCCCAGGTGCCGTCAGAAGCAGACACCGCAGCACCAGGTGCTGTCAGAAGCAGACACCACAGCACCAGGTACCAATGTCAGAAGCAGAAACCGCAGCACCAGGTGCCAATACCAGAAGAAGACACCGCAGCACCAGCTGTCAATGTCAGAAGCAAACACCGCAGCACCAGGTGCCAATGTCATAAGCAAACAGCGCAGCACCAGGTGCCAATGTCAGAAGCAGACACCGCAGCACCAGGTGAAAATGCCAGAAGGAGGCACCGCAGCACCAGGTGCCAATGTCAGAAGGATGATTCAGAAAAGGGGGTGGTGATGAACAGAGTTTCTGAATTAAGCAGACCACTCTTACCCAGTCCAAAGATCAGGGCTTGATCCATCACCAATTCTTATACTGGGAAGGAAACAAGCTCACTGCACCATCAGGATTCAAGCAAGCCGGGCCGACGACGGCTGAAATGCCAGAAACCGGTCCCCGGAAGCTTGTTTCCTTCCCAGTTTAAGAATTGGCTTGGTAGTTTGGTTTGCCCTGTTCCCATCATGCACTGGGACAGGAACAGACTAATTTGCATGTAGCCAGGTTCCGAGCTGGGATGGTGCAGTGAGCTAAAAAACGGTGATGGATCAACCCCTGATCTTTGGACTGGGTAAGAGTGGTCTGCTTAATTCAGACACTCTGTTCATCACCACCCCCTTTTCTGAATGTCAGAAGGAGGCACCGCAGCACCAGGTGCCAATGTCATAAGCAGACACCGCAGCGCCAGGTGCCAATGTCAGAAGCAAACAGCGCAGCACCAGGTGCCAATGTCAGAAGGAGGCACCGCAGCACCAGGTGCCAATGTCAGAAGGAGGCACCGCAGCACCAGGTGCCAATGTCAGAAGGAGGCACTGCAGCACTAGGCACTTCCAGGGACACTAACGTACTCAGTGATGTCAGTGACTACAGACTTTCAGTGACTCGTCCATTGAATATAAAGAAGCTGACTGCCGTTGATTAGCCCGTTGGCTGAAGATGAAAAGTCACTGTTGACAGTAACTCACCCACTGCTTTCAGATACTTCACTGATGTCCGTCCGTCACCCATTGACCACAGACACACACCACTGATATCAGGGAATCACCAACTGACCATACCAGGGGTTTGCAACCTATTCTTTATGTGGAGCTCCTTCTGCTGAAGGAAAACCATCCCAAGCCACTAACAATGGTGCCCACCTTCGGGGACCCCCTACTCAGCTCCCAGACATCAGGTGGGGACAGCACCACAAAAGTAAGGAGATGCGCTATACACAAAACCAGCATATGACCAATGAAAGCAGCTCCAGCACAAGGGCCAGAACCACAGCAAATGTTCTCCCCCGTCAGCTTGAATGAACGCTCAGCCAGCAGCTTTAAATAGCATTTGTAGATGGAACCATTTTCTCTCCATCAGCATAGTAGAAAATCAAACTTATTGTTTTATCGAATATTCCGTTTTGTGCAAACAAAACTCAATTTAGCAAATTTCTTTTCTGAGGAAAAAAATATATAACTTTCCTTACAAAATACTCGTTTTCATTTTAAGTGGATACGGTATCAATCATTTGTTTGTCCTGGTTTCCAGTCCCACGCCCCTGGTGCTCAGCAGAGCACCACGGGTGCCCTGGTGGTCCATTGATGCCCTGGTGGTACATTGGTGCCTGGTGTGCCCTGGTGGTCCATTGATGCCCGGGTGGTCCATTGATGGTGGTCCATTGGTGTCTGATGTGCCCTGGTGGTCCATTGATGCCCTGGTGGTCCATTGATGAACTGGTGGTCCATGGATGCCCTGGTGGTCCATTAGTGCCCTGGTGGTCCATTGGTGCCCTGGTGGTCCATTGGGACCCTGGTGGGCCATTGATGCCCTGGTGGTCCATGGATGTCCAGGTGGTTCATTGATGCCCCCATGGTCCATGGATGCCCTGGTGGTCCATTGGTGCCCTGGTGGTCCATTTGTGCCCTGGTGGTCCATTGATGCCCTGGTGGTCCATTGATGTCCTGGTGGTCCATTGATGCCCTGGTTGTCCATTGGTGCCCTGGTGGTCCTTGGATGCCCTGGTGGTCCATTGATGCTCATTGATGCCCTGGTGGTCCATTGGTGCCCTGGTGGTCCATTGATGCCCTGGTGGTCCATTGATGCTCATTGATGTCCTGGTGGTCCATTGGTGCCCTGGTGGTCCATTGGCGCCCTGGTAGTCCATTGATGCCCATTGATGCCCTAGTGGTCCATTGAGACCCTGGTGGTCCATTGGTGCTTTGGTGGTTAATTGATGCCCTGGTGGTCCATTAATGCCCTGGTGGGCCATGTGTGCCCTGGTGGTCCATTGGTGCCTGGGTGGTCCATTGATGCCCTGGTGGTCCATTGATGCCCATTGATGCTCTGGTGGTCCATTGAGGCCCTGGTGGTCCATTGATGCCCTGGTGTGCCCTGGTGGTCCATTGATGCCCTAGTGATCCATTGATGCCCTGGTGGTTCATTGGTGCCCTGGTGGTCCATTGATGCCCTGGTGTGCCCTGGTGGTCCATTGATGCCCTGGTGGTCCATTGATGCCCTTGTGGTCCATTGGTGCCCTGGTGTGCCCTGGTGGTCCTTTGACGCCCTGGTGGTCCATTGGTGACTGGGTGGTCCATTGATGCCCATTGATGTCCTGGTTTCCATTGATGCCCTGGTGGTCCATTAATGCCCTGGTGCTCCATTGGTGCCCTGGTGTTCTATTGAGGCCTTGGTGGTCCATTGATGCCCTGGTGGTCCATTAATGCTCTGGTGCTCCATTGGTGCCCTGGTGTTCTATTGAGGCCTTGGTGGCCCATTGGTGCCTGGGTGGTCCATTGATGCCCTGGTGGTCCACTGATGCCCTGGTGGTTCATTTGTGCCCTGGTGGTCCATTGGTGCCCTGGTGGTCCATTGATGCCCTGGTGGTCCATTGATGTCCTGGTGGTCCATTGGTGCCCTGGTGTGCCCTGGTGGTCCATTGATGCCCTTGTGGTCCATTGATGCCCTGGTGGTCCATTGGTGCCCTGGTGTGCCCTGGTGGTCCATTGATGCCCTTGTGGTCCATTGATGCCCTTGTGGTCCATTGATGCCCTGTTCAAACCAGTAGCATTGCTGCTCCAGCCCTGTAAGGACCTCACACTCCATCTGTCGTGGCCATTATTAGCCAGAAGTGGCCGACATTTGCTGATTCAGGCTCACAATAGTCAACGATAGCGGCGAGATGCACAACGAAACCAAGAATAAACCAAATATGTCCAGGATGGAAAGGGTTATGAAAGCCCCACTGCTATGCCAGAAACTCGACCCTGACAGAGATTAATCCATTTGATAGGGAACTGCACACCTTTGGTGGACCTGGACACCAGGCCGAGCTTGTAGGGAACAACCATGTTCATCAGGGAGATACACAATGCCAAACAGACACTAATAAAGGTGCACATGCGTGAATACACACAAAGTTGCGTGCAGAGTGAGGCTCAGTAGTGGATCTGGGATCTTGAGCCAGGCACTGCTCTCCTCATCTCCTGTGAACAATAATGGGGTAACCCTGTGGCTTTTTACCCTGCCCTAACTTGCTCTCATCTGTTCTTCTGTACTATAGCGCCAAGACGCCGCGGCATTCGAGCGCTTCATAAACACTGCAGTCAGTCAGTCAGTCAGTCCCTCAGAACCTGGGTATGAATATGCAAAAACAACAATGGTTCTGTCAGGGATAAAACTATTCCTTTGAAGACAACAGAACAATCAAAGAATAATTGCTTTAGAAGAATCATGCCTACAATCTCAACAAACACAATGATTTAAAGGAAACAAATGCATTATGGAACACACAACAAAGAAAGTAGGTTATACGCATTTTTGATGTTCATATAAATTACAGCATATATATATATTTTTAGGTCAAAGCCTGCTAGCAGCGCATGCGCTGTAGCAGGCAAAGAGATATTGTCAGGAGGGGTTTTCAATACGGCATGAAGCCACGCCCCTTTTTTCTATTGGCAGGCCTCTCGAAACGGAGGCCTGCCATTGGAAAAAGCTCCTGTTTTGCAGATTTGTCTGCTCCGGTCACACAGGCCCTCGTCACCAGTCGGTTGGACTACGGGAACGCGCTCTTCGCTGGGACCACCGCCAAACTTCAGAAAAGACTTCAGCGCATACAGAACGCATCTGCACGCCTCGTCCTTGACATCCCCCGACACAGCCGCATCTGCGCCCACCTGAGAGACCTGCACTGGCTCCCCGTCAGCAAGAGGATCACCTTCAGACTTCTCACCCACGCACACAAGGCTCTCCATGACATGGGTCCCGAATACCTCAACAACCGCCTCACATTCTACACATCAAAAGAGCTATTTCTGTGAAAACATTACGCTTCGGTCTAAATTTATTATTAAAACTGCGGAAACGGACAACATCTTTTAACAGTGACTGGGACGGGAAACACTCTCTTGTAATAACTCATATAGCGAGTGCTGGGCCATTATGTCTTCAGCAGTCAAACTTGCCTGCACGGAACCGAGAGCATGTAGCCTAAGAGATAGAGGGTCGACCTCGAAGCTGGGAAACCGGGCTCGAGTCACGGCAACTGCGATCAACATCTTGTGATTTTGGGCAAACACCCCGTGCCTAACAAAACTGAATGTGTTCCTCTGTAACGAAACTGGTGCTCATGTAAAGCACTCTGATACCCGATATCTTCGGGTCTAGTTTGCGCTACATATAAAAAAATAAAAGTTTGAATTGCCCTAGCTGTTTGAACGGCGGGAGCCTACAAAGAAACCGATGCCCGTGACCGCCACCTGTATATCACACCCTTCAGTTTTCCATATGAGTAGCTGCATGAAATGCGTTTAATAGCCCCAGCGGATCCTCTGAACGTAGGTGAATTTTGCTAATGAGAAGGGCCCAGTAAACTACACACAGAAGGTTACCAAAGACAAAACGTGTTCACTACTCATACCTGCTCTGCTAACCAGCACCACAATTACTTCGCAGCAGAGGCATAGGCAGCCTCGGATGAGCTCAGTCCAGGGTGCGGGCAGTTAACTACTTTTGTGAGGTAAACTACTCGGTGTGCATTGAGTTGCAAGGCAGTAGCACGGTACCACCGCAGTAGGAACCAGCAATACTGAATGACCAGTTATTGGTATTATTGGCAGTGAGCAAGTAGTATACCTGATGGGTTTTCCCCCGTGACCCACTGCATCATTCCTTTTAAAACCTGCTATTAAAAGGGAAAGCTCATTCAAAGGCAGCCATTTTCGCTAGCTGCACCAGCATCAACGCCCGCCACGTGCATGACTTAAGTGCACCCGCAGCAGCGATATTCCTAACCTCTCTTGGCAGGTGCGCAACACCCATTGGGCTCACCGGGCTTCAGCCCCCCCCCCCCCCCCCCCGTTGCGTGTGTCACACCGGGCAGAGACAGTTTTGCTGGCTGGCGACTGTCTGATTGCAGCCGCATTGAGTACTTCACAGGTCTTTTTAAGACAATTTAAATGTTAATGAGGCTATTGTAATGGTTTCAACCCTACTTAGAGCCACCCGGCCTATCGCTTGTATCATTAGCCCCCCCCCCCCCCCCCCGAATTTTGGCTCTAGTTGCCTGTCTGTCTCTTAGTACTTGCTGGAGTTGGTTATGCAGAGCGCTACCTCAGTCAGAGGCACCAGCAGTTGCCGAAACAGCGGCATCTCTATTGTGATAAGGTGGCATTAAAAAACGGTTATTTTTCAAGAGTAGACTGTATGCACAGACTCCGTTCAACATATTCAGTGAGAAAATCAATAGCGACATTAGACTAGAGCGCCAACCGAGTGCAATGGAGGACACGCAAGTCTGTCTGCCACATAAGTGATTTCAGCAGGGGTGCCAACATCATACCAACAATACCCTCCTGAGCTGCAAACTGGCCCCAGTTTCTGAACGCTAATCCAGCTTCTCCCGTTTAATACTAGTATCCCATGACCTGCTTGACAAGAACATTAAGTGGAGGGTAAAAGACGACCACAAAGGGTTAAACATCGTGTTTCATTAGGCTGGGGTCCGCCATGTAAAGGCCACAGGGACTAACTACCATAGTGAACCTTTTCCGGCAATTTTTAGCAAATAATGCTAGAAAGTTTACTAGTGGAGTCTGGGGTGGAAACCAGATAGGTTAGCAACGGATTTATTATTATTTTTTTTTCTGGTGCTTCAGCGCTGAAAGGAAACCTGTTCGTATGGATTTGCTGAGGAAGTCTTGCCATGTGCAATGCCAGTACCTGAGGTTGAATTTTTGAGAAAGCTACAGCACAGGAATCACCCGAATCCGTTATGTCCTGAAGGTTGGCCATGAAAAAGGACCCCCTACGTGGGGGGCGGAGGGGGGCGAGGGGGGTTGATCGAATGCACCAGTTTTAGAGGCATGCCTGGGGTTTTGCTCAGACTTGCTCAGGCTTGTGGCAGTTTTTATTTTCTACAGCTTTTGGTGAATAACGACCGTAGGGTAATGCACACTGTGTTTGGGCAACAGCTCCAGAGGTGTGATGGAGAATAAACATTCTGAACGGCTATGAAGAGCTTGCAAAGGCTGCTCAATGCTTTGTGAACATTTACCTATAATTCTTTCTGTGTTTGGAGAGGAGTTGGCTTAACGGCTAGAGCGGTCGACCTCGAATCTGGGGAACTGGGTTTGAGTCTCGGCAACGACGCTGAACATCATATGATTCTGAGCAAAATCCCTTATCTCCCCGTGCCTAACAAAAAAAAGCATTGGCATAGCCAATAGGTCTCGCCTTTGGGACCTTATGAGTGTTTAGCCAGACCTATTGGCTATGCCTTTTACTTACATTTTTAAAACCAAAATAAAAGGCATAGCCATTTCAAAATGCCAATAGCTCATAGAAAAAAAGGCAAAGCCAATAGGTCTGGCAAAACACTTATAAGGCCTCAAAGGCAAGACATATTGGCTATGCCAATGCTTGTTTATATTTGCAAGCTGTCAACAAGGCTGTCAAAATAGGGTATGATGAACCGTGATATGTGTTAACGTGACATTTTAGTGCTCAGTGACAATAAATGTACAATATTTAGAAGGGAAAGTAAATGACGAAGGTCAGAGCTTAAGGACAAACCAATTACTCTGGCAGCTCTGGATGTTGCTTATTGTTTTAGAACCAGAGACTTGATAGTTCAAGTTCAAGTTCAAGAATGTATATAGCGCACTACTCACCCAGAGGGTCTCAAGGCGCTTGGGGATGGGGTTCATTATTTATCGAATAGCCAGGTTTTAAGTTCTTTTCTGAATGAGATGTGGTTCTGTGTAAGGCGGAGGTGAGTGGGGAGTGAGTTCCAGGTCTTGGCCGCCAAGTAGGAGAAGGATCTACCTCCCATGGTGGGTTTTTGGATGCGCGGAATTGCGGGGAGGCCTTGATCGGAGGATCTTAATTGGCGGGTGGGTGTGTAGAAGGATAGTCGAGTGTTGAGGCATTCGGGCCCTAGCTTGTAGAGTGCCTTGTGTGCGTGGGTGAGGAGACGGAATGTTATTCTCTTGTTGAAGGGGAGCCAGTGGAGGTCTTTCAGGTGGCCGGTAATGTGATTTTGGCGAGGGATGTCCAAAATGAGTCTCGCTGATGCGTTTTGGATACGTTGGAGTTTTTTCAGTAATTTGGCTGTAATTCCGGCGTAGAGGGTGTTTCCGTAGTCCAGTCGACTCGTGACTAGTGCGTGGGTGACAGTTTTTTTTTGTCTCGGAGGGGATCCAACTGAAGATTTTTCTGAGCATACGAAGCACGTTGAAGCAGGAGGATGAGACGGCGTTGACTTGTCTGGTCATCGAGAGTGAGGAATCTAGGATGAAGCCCAGGTTGTGTGCGTGATCTGTGGGTGTGGGTGCTGTGCCCAGAGCCGAAGGCCACCATGAGTCGTCCCAGGCAGAGGGGGATGATCCCAGGATGAGCACCTCCGTTTTGTCTGAGTTAAGTTTTAGGCGGGTGGTTTTCATCCATTCGGCAACTTCTTTCATACCTTCGTGAAGATTGGTTTTGGCGGAGTTAGGGTCTTTGGTGAGGGAAAGGATCAGCTGGGTGTTGTCAGCGTAGGAGATGATGTTAAGGTTGTGTTGACGCGCGATGGATGCGAGTGGACTCATGTAAACGTTGAAGAGGGTGGGACTGAGTGATGATCCTTGTGGTACACCGCAAATGACTTCGGCAGCCTCTGATTTGAATGGGGGAAGTCGTACTCTCTGGGTTCTTCCGGCGAGGAAGGAGACGATCCAGATGAGAGGGCGGGTGGGTTTAGGTTGAGCGATGTGAGGAGTTGGTCGGTGGTGATTTTGTTCCATTTTCTTCGGGGAATAGGTTGTGGGGGGTTGTGAGTCGAGGTGGTTTTGTAGCTGAAGTGAACACAACTGTGGTCCGTCCAATGGAGAGCTGTGGTGCGATCGAAGGAGATGTTTTTGCTGGAAGTGAAGATCGGGTCTAGTGTATGTCCGGCTATGTGGGTGGGGGTGTCAACAAGTTGTTTGAGTCCGAGATTGGCTAGGTTATCCAGTAGGGTGGTGGTGTTGCTGTCGTTATTCTTTTCCATGTGGAATTTGAGGTCTCCTAGTAGGATGTAGTTCTCGGAGGCGAGGGCATGTGGACTGATGAAGTCAGTGATGTCCTCGCTGAATTGTTTACGTGTTCCTGGAGGCCTGTAGATGAGGGTGCCTCTGAGTGTGGTTCTGGGGTCAATGTGGACCTGGAAGTGGAGGTGTTCGGCGGTGGAAAGGTTAGCGTTGGAGCTGGTCGTAATTTTGACGGTGTTTTTATGGACGATGGCGATGCCTCCTCCTGTTTGGACAGGGCGGTCTTTACGGATGATCTTGTAATTGTCCGGGATGGCTATGGCGATGTCGGGTGTTGATGATGCATTCATCCATGTTTCAGTGAGGAAGGCGACGTCTGGTGATATAACGTCAAGTAGATCCCAGAGTACGGTGGCGTGTCTGTGGACCGAGCAGGTGTTCAGCAGGATGCACTTCAGGTGGTTAGGGTCGGACATGGAGAATTGTCGACATTTCGACCCTGACAAGGCTTAGTCAGGATGTCGTGGCGGGTCTTCATCAGGACATAGAAGGGAGAGACAGCCCTGTCTTAGATGGCGTCCTTCATTGGTTTAAGGGCTATCAAAGGATCTCAGATTAAGCGACATGCTCATCATCGGAGATGTGCAGTAGTCAGGAAATCTCTGGGGGGCGAGGTATTCGTGAAAGGATCTTCTGCAACTGGAACGGACAGTTTATAACAATCAGCCATGTGAGGGGGGAATCAATCTAATTCTCCGTAAGGTGCCAGGCAGGAGTCCAGGTGCAGTGCGGCCGTATCAGTGCAGTCTTGACCACACTGTACCTATTCATGGGAATCCTGCTATAGACAAAAACTCACAGAGATCAGTAACTCGCTCAATGACTGCAGATGAACTCTCTGATGTCAGTCGCTAGCCACTTGGCTAGAGGCAACACATTGATGTCAGAGACTCGCCCACTGACTGCGGTTGAAAACTCACCAATGACATCGACTCACCAACTAACAATAGATAAATACCCACTGATGTCAGTGGATCCCCAGTGACTGCAGGTGAAATCTCACTGCTATCAGTGGATCCCCCAGTGAATGCAGGTGAAAGCTCACTGCTATCAGTGGATCCCCCAGTGAAAGCTCACTGCTATCAGTGGATCCCCCAGTGACTGCAGGTGAAAGCTCACTGCTATCAGTGGATCCCCCAGTGAATGCAGGTGAAAGCTCACTGCTATCAGTGGATCCCCCAGTGACTGCAGGTGAAAGCTCATTGCTATCAGTGGATCCCCCAGTGAATGCAGGTGAAAGCTCACTGCTGTCAACTGCTGGACAACAGCAGGAGTTGCCAGGGGACCCAGGAAGATGCTGGAGCTAGGCTGGAAGTGCCAAGGGTGGGCCTCGTCACCAGCTGCACCCAGGCCAGAAAGAACCACCAGTATCAAAGACATGAGAATGATGAAGAGCCGAGAAAAAGAGCCACTCACCTCAGGACCTGGAGGACCCTGAATCCCGAGAGCGCCTTTGTCTCCTGGCTTTCCCTGCAGAAGTCAAAAGAAGAAGAAGTGTAAGATGCAGGAGTTACAGATGCACTAAAGGTTGCAAAGTCATCTGGGGTCAGACAGAGCTGGACTCACTTACCTCTCGGGGGGCTACGTGAAGTGAATAGAGCCTCACTGAAGTTAGAGCGATCCCACTGAGATGAGAGATCTCAGTGAGGTTTGAGAAGGGAACTCACAAAGGACTGAGTGGGTCTCACAGAGGACTGAGGGGTCACACAGAGGACTGAGGGGCCTCACAGTGGATTGAGGGGTCTCACAGAGGACTCTGGGGTCTCAAAGAGGACTGAGGGGTCTCTAAGAGGACTGAGGGGTCTCAGAGAGGACTGAGGGCCTCACAGAGGACTGAGGGGTCTCACAGAGGCCTGAGGAGCCTCACAGTGGATTGAGGGGTCTCACAGTGGATTGAGGGGTCTCACAGAGGACTCTGGGGTCTCAAAGAGGACTGAGGGGTCTCTAAGAGGACTGAGGGGTCTCAGAGAGGACTGAGGGCCTCACAGAGGACTGAGGGGTCTCACAGAGGCCTGAGGACCCTCACAGTGGATTGAGGGGTCTCACAGTGGATTGAGGGGTCTCACAGTGGATTGAGGGGTCTCACAGAGGACTGAGGGGCCTCACAGAGGACTGAGGGGCCTCACAGAGGACTGAGGGGTCTCACAGAGGACTGAGGAGCCTCACAGAGGCCTGAGGAGCCTCACAGTGGATTGGGGGGCCTCACAGTGGACTGAGGGGTCTCACAGAGGACTGAGGGGCCTCACAGAGGACTGGAGGGTCTCACAGAGGACTGAGGGGCCTCACAGGGGTTTGAGGGGCCTCACAGTGGACTGGGGGGGTCTCACAGAGGACTGAGGGGCCTCACAGAGGACTGAGGGGTCTCAGAGAGGACTGAGGGCCTCACAGAGGACTGAGGGGTCTCACAGAGGTCTGAGGAGCCTTACAGTGGATTGGGGGGTCTCACAGTGGATTGAGGGGTCTCACAGAGGACTGAGGGGCCTCACAGAGGACTGAGGGGCCTCACAGAGGACTGAGGGGTCTCACAGAGGACTGAGGAGCCTCGCAGAGGCCTGAGGAGCCTCACAGTGGATTGGGGGGCCTCACAGTGGACTGAGGGGTCTCACAGAGGACTGAGGGGCCTCACAGAGGACTGGGGGGTCTCACAGAGGACTGAGGGGCCTCACAGGGGTTTGAGGGGCCTCACAGTGGACTGGGGGGGTCTCACGGAGGACTAAGGGGCCTCACAGAGGACTGAGGGGTCTCACAGAGGACTGAGGAGCCTCACAGAGGACTGAGGGGTCTCACAGAGGACCGAGGAGCCTCACAGAGGACTGAGGGGCCTCACAGTGGATTGAGGGGCCTCACAGAGGACTGAGGGGCCTCACAGTGGACTGAGGGGCCTCACAGTGGACTGGGGGGCCTCACAGTGGATTGAGGGGTCTCACAGTGGATTGAGGGGCCTCACAGTTGATTGAGGGGCCTCACAGAGGACTGAGGAGCCTCAAAGAGGACTGAGGGGCCTCACAGAGGACTGAGGGGCCTCACAGAGGCCTGAGGGGTCTCACAGAGGCCTGAGGAGCCTCACAGTGGATTGAGGAGCCTCACAGTGGATTGAGGAGCCTCACAGTGGATTGAGGGGTCTCACAGTGAATTGAGGGGTCTTGCAGAGGACTGAGGGGCCTCACAGAGGACTGGGGGGTCTCACAGAGGACTGAGGGGCCTCACAGTGGACTGAGGGGCCTCACAGATGACTGAGGGGCCTCACAGAGGCCTGAGGGGTCTCACAGAGGCCTGAGGAGCCTCACAGTGGATTGAGGAGCCTCACAGTGGATTGAGGAGCCTCACAGTGGATTGAGGGGTCTCACAGTGGATTGAGGGGTCTCGTAGAGGACTGAGGGGCCTCACAGAGGACTGGGGGGTCTCACAGAGGACTGAGGGGGCTCACAGGGGTTTGAGGGGCCTCACAGTGGACTGGGGGGTCTCACAGAGGACTAAGGGGCCTCACAGAGGACTGAGGGGTCTCACAGAGGACTGAGGAGCCTCACAGAGGACTGAGGGGTCTCACAGAGGACCGAGGAGCCTCACAGAGGACTGAGGGGGTCTCACAGAGGCCTGAGGAGCCTCACAGTGGATTGAGGAGCCTCACAGTGGATTGAGGGGTCTCACAGTGGATTGAGGGGTCTCACAGAGGACTGAGGGGCCTCACAGAGGACTGAGGAGCCTCACAGTGGATTGAGGAGCCTCACAGTTGACTGAGGGGCCTCACAGAGGACTGAGCGGCCTCACAGAGGACTGAGGGGTCTCACAGAGGACTAAGGGGCCTCACAGAGGACTGAGGGGCCACACAGAGGACTGAGGGGCCTCACAGTGGATTGAGGGGCCTCACTGTGGACTGGGGGGGTCTCACAGAGGACTGAGGAGCCTCACAGAGGACTGAGGGGTTTCACAGAGGAATGAGGGGTCTCACAGAGGACTGAGGAGCCTCACAGAGGACTGAGGGGTCTCACAGAGTACTGAGGAGCCTCACAGAGGACTGAGGGGTCTCACAGAGGACCGAGGAGCCTCACAGAGGACTGAGGGGTCACACAGAGGACTGAGGGGCCTCACAGTGGATTGAGGGGTCTCACAGTGGATTGAGGGGTCTCACAGTGGATTGAGGGGTCTCACAGAGGACTGAGGGGCCTCACAGAGGACTGAGGAGCCTCACAGTGGATTGAGGAGCCTCACAGAGGACTGAGAGGCCTCACAGTGGATTGAGGGGTCTCACAGTGGATTGAGGGGTCTCACAGAGGACCGAGGGGTCTCACAGAGGCCTGAGGAGCCTCACAGAGGACTGAGGGGCCTCACAGAGGACTGAGGGGTCTCACAGAGGACTGAGGGGCCTCACAGTGGATTGAGGGGTCTCACAGAGGACTGAGGGGTCTCACAGAGGACTGAGGGGCCTCACAGAGGACTGAGGAGCCTCACAGTGGATTGAGGAGCCTCACAGAGGACTGAGGGGTCTCACAGAGGACTGAGGAGCCTCAAAGAGGACTGAGGGGCCTCACAGAGGACTGAGGGGCCTCGGAGAGGCCTGAGGGGTCTCACAGAGGCCTGAGGAGCCTCACAGTGGATTGAGGAGCCTCACAGTGGATTGAGGGGCCTCACAGTGGATTGAGGGGTCTTGCAGAGGACTGAGGGGCCTCACAGAGGACTGGGGGGTCTCACAGAGGACTGAGGGGCCTCACAGGGGTTTGAGGGGCCTCACAGTGGACTGGGGGGGTCTCACAGAGGACTAAGGGGTCTCACAGAGGACTGAGGGGCCTCACAGAGGACTGAGGGGCCTCACAGTGGATTGAGGGGCCTCACAGAGGACTGAGGGGCCTCACAGTGGACTGAGGGGCCTCACAGAGGACTGAGGGGCCTCACAGTGGATTGAGGGGCCTCACAGAGGACTGAGGGGCCTCACAGTGGACTGAGGGCCTCACAGAGGACTGAGGGGTCTCACAGAGGCCTGAGGACCCTCACAGTGGATTGAGGGGTCTCACAGTGGATTGAGGGGTCTCACAGTGGATTGAGGGGTCTCACAGAGGACTGAGGGGCCTCACAGAGGACTGAGGGGCCTCACAGAGGACTGAGAGGTCTCACGGAGGACTGAGGAGCCTCACAGAGGCCTGAGGAGCCTCACAGTGGATTGGGGGGCCTCACAGTGGACTGAGGGGTCTCACAGAGGACTGAGGGGCCTCACAGAGGACTGGAGGGTCTCACAGAGGACTGAGGGGCCTCACAGGGGTTTGAGGGGCCTCACAGTGGACTGGGGGGGTCTCACAGAGGACTGAGGGGCCTCACAGAGGACTGAGGGGTCTCAGAGAGGACTGAGGGCCTCACAGAGGACTGAGGGGTCTCACAGAGGTCTGAGGAGCCTTACAGTGGATTGAGGGGTCTCACAGTGGATTGAGGGGTCTCACAGAGGACTGAGGGGCCTCACAGAGGACTGAGGGGCCTCACAGAGGACTGAGGGGTCTCACAGAGGACTGAGGAGCCTCGCAGAGGCCTGAGGAGCCTCACAGTGGATTGGGGGGCCTCACAGTGGACTGAGGGGTCTCACAGAGGACTGAGGGGCCTCACAGAGGACTGGGGGGTCTCACAGAGGACTGAGGGGCCTCACAGGGGTTTGAGGGGCCTCACAGTGGACTGGGGGGGTCTCACGGAGGACTAAGGGGCCTCACAGAGGACTGAGGGGTCTCACAGAGGACTGAGGGGTCTCACAGAGGCCTGAGGGGTCTCACAGAGGCCTGAGGAGCCTCACAGTGGATTGAGGAGCCTTACAGTGGATTGAGGAGCCTCACAGTGGATTGAGGGGTCTCACAGTGGATTGAGGGGTCTTGCAGAGGACTGAGGGGCCTCACAGAGGACTGGGGGGTCTCACAGAGGACTGAGGGGCCTCACAGTGGACTGAGGGGCCTCACAGATGACTGAGGGGCCTCACAGAGGCCTGAGGGGTCTCACAGAGGCCTGAGGAGCCTCACAGTGGATTGAGGAGCCTCACAGTGGATTGAGGAGCCTCACAGTGGATTGAGGGGTCTCACAGTGGATTGAGGGGTCTCGCAGAGGACTGAGGGGCCTCACAGAGGACTGGGGGGTCTCACAGAGGACTGAGGGGGCTCACAGGGGTTTGAGGGGCCTCACAGTGGACTGGGGGGTCTCACAGAGGACTAAGGGGCCTCACAGAGGACTGAGGGGTCTCACAGAGGACTGAGGAGCCTCACAGAGGACTGAGGGGTCTCACAGAGGACCGAGGAGCCTCACAGAGGACTGAGGGGGTCTCACAGAGGCCTGAGGAGCCTCACAGTGGATTGAGGAGCCTCACAGTGGATTGAGGGGTCTCACAGTGGATTGAGGGGTCTCACAGAGGACTGAGGGGCCTCACAGAGGACTGAGGAGCCTCACAGTGGATTGAGGAGCCTCACAGTTGACTGAGGGGCCTCACAGAGGACTGAGCGGCCTCACAGAGGACTGAGGGGTCTCACAGAGGACTAAGGGGCCTCACAGAGGACTGAGGGGCCTCACAGAGGACTGAGGGGCCTCACAGTGGATTGAGGGGCCTCACTGTGGACTGGGGGGGTCTCACAGAGGACTGAGGAGCCTCACAGAGGACTGAGGGGTTTCACAAAGGAATGAGGGGTCTCACAGAGGACTGAGGAGCCTCACAGAGGACTGAGGGGTCTCACAGAGTACTGAGGAGCCTCACAGAGGACTGAGGGGTCTCACAGAGGACCGAGGAGCCTCACAGAGGACTGAGGGGTCACACAGAGGACTGAGGGGCCTCACAGTGGATTGAGGGGTCTCACAGTGGATTGAGGGGTCTCACAGTGGATTGAGGGGTCTCACAGAGGACTGAGGGGCCTCACAGAGGACTGAGGAGCCTCACAGTGGATTGAGGAGCCTCACAGAGGACTGAGAGGCCTCACAGTGGATTGAGGGGTCTCACAGTGGATTGAGGGGTCTCACAGAGGACCGAGGGGTCTCACAGAGGCCTGAGGAGCCTCACAGAGGACTGAGGGGCCTCACAGAGGACTGAGGGGTCTCACAGAGGACTGAGGGGCCTCACAGTGGATTGAGGGGTCTCACAGAGGACTGAGGGGTCTCACAGAGGACTGAGGGGTCTCACAGAGGACTGAGGGGCCTCACAGAGGACTGAGGAGCCTCACAGTGGATTGAGGAGCCTCACAGAGGACTGAGGGGTCTCACAGAGGACTGAGGAGCCTCAAAGAGGACTGAGGGGCCTCACAGAGGACTGAGGGGCCTCAGAGAGGCCTGAGGGGTCTCACAGAGGCCTGAGGAGCCTCACAGTGGATTGAGGAGCCTCACAGTGGATTGAGGGGCCTCACAGTGGATTGAGGGGTCTTGCAGAGGACTGAGGGGCCTCACAGAGGACTGGGGGGTCTCACAGAGGACTGAGGGGCCTCACAGGGGTTTGAGGGGCCTCACAGTGGACTGGGGGGGTCTCACAGAGGACTAAGGGGTCTCACAGAGGACTGAGGGGCCTCACAGAGGACTGAGGGGCCTCACAGTGGATTGAGGGGCCTCACAGAGGACTGAGGGGCCTCACAGTGGACTGAGGGGCCTCACAGATGACTAAGGGGCCTCACAGAGGCCTGAGGGGTCTCACAGAGGCCTGAGGAGCCTCACAGTGGATTGAGGAGCCTCACAGTGGATTGAGGAGCCTCACAGTGGATTGAGGGGTCCCACAGTGGATTGAGGGGTCTCGCAGAGGACTGAGGGGCCTCACAGAGGACTGGGGGGTCTCACAGAGGACTGAGGGGCCTCACAGGGGTTTGAGGGGCCTCACAGTGGACTGGGGGGTCTCACAGAGGACTAAGGGGCCTCACAGAGGACTGAGGGGTCTCACAGAGGACTGAGGAGCCTCACAGAGGACTGAGGGGTCTCACAGAGGACCGAGGAGCCTCACAGAGGACTGAGGGGGTCTCACAGAGACCTGAGGAGCCTCACAGTGGATTGAGGAGCCTCACAGTGGATTGAGGGGTCTCACAGTGGATTGAGGGGTCTCACAGAGGACTGAGGGGCCTCACAGAGGACTGAGGAGCCTCACAGTGGATTGAGGAGCCTCACAGATGACTGAGGGGCCTCACAGAGGACTGAGGGGCCTCACAGAGGACTGAGGGGTCTCACAGAGGACTAAGGGGCCTCACAGAGGACTGAGGGGCCTCACAGTGGATTGAGGGGCCTCACAGTGGACTGGGGGGGGTCTCACAGAGGACTGAGGAGCCTCACAGAGGACTGAGGGGTTTCACAGAGGAATGAGGGGTCTCACAGAGGACTGAGGAGCCTCACAGAGGACTGAGGGGTCTCACAGAGGACTGAGGAGCCTCACAGAGGACTGAGGGGTCTCACAGAGGACCGAGGAGCCTCACAGAGGACTGAGGGGTCACACAGAGGACTGAGGGGCCTCACAGTGGATTGAGGGGTCTCACAGTGGATTGCGGGTCTCACAGTGGATTGAGGGGTCTCACAGAGGACTGAGGGGCCTCACAGAGGACTGAGGAGCCTCACAGTGGATTAAGGAGCCTCACAGAGGACTGAGAGGCCTCACAGTGGATTGAGGGGTCTCACAGTGGATTGAGGGGTCTCACAGAGGACTGAGGGGTCTCACAGAGGCCTGAGGAGCCTCACAGAGGGCTGAGGGGCCTCACAGAGGACTGAGGGGTCTCACAGAGGACTGCGGGGCCTCACAGTGGATTGAGGGGTCTCACAGAGGACTGAGGGGTCTCACAGAGGACTGAGGGGTCTCACAGAGGACTGAGGGGCCTCACAGAGGACTGAGGAGCCTCACAGTGGATTGAGGAGCCTCACAGAGGACTGAGGGGTCTCACAGAGGACTGAGGAGCCTCACAGAGGACTGAGGGGTCTCACAGAGGACTGAGGAGCCTCACAGAGGACTGAGGGGTCTCACAGAGGACCGAGGAGCCTCACAGAGGACTGAGGGGCCTCACAGTGGATTGAGGGGCCTCACAGAGGACTGAGGGGCCTCACAGTGGACTGAGGGGCCTCACAGTGGACTGGGGGGCCTCACAGTGGATTGAGGGGCCTCACAGTTGATTGAGGGGCCTCACAGAGGACTGAGGGGCCTCACAGAGGACTGAGGGGTCTCACAGAGGACTGAGGGTTCTCACAGAGGACTGAGGAGCCTCACAGTGGATTGAGGGGCCTCACAGTGGATTGAGGGGCCTCACAGTGGACTGAGGGGCCTCACAGTGGATTGAGGGGCCTCACAGAGGACTGAGGGGGTCCAGAGAGGACTCAGGGTTTGACATAGGTCTCTGGGGCCTCACATTGGTCTCTGGGTGCTTGTAAAGGAGTGAGGGGCCCAACATAGGTATCTGGGGGCCTCATAGGACTCTGGGGGTTCACAGGAGACTGAGGACCTTTCATAGGTCTATGGTGGTCTTCAGAGGACTCAGGGTCTGACATAGGACTCTGGGGCCCCTTAGAGGTATCTGGGGGCTCACAGAGGACTGAGGGGCTCTCACATCAATCAATCAATCAATCAATCAATGACTCTGCATTTGCAAAGCACACCTCTGTCACCCCTAAGGATATCTGGGCGCTGCGTCTTCTTTGAAGAGCCCGGCTTTGAGTCCCTCTCTGAAGCCTGCCAGCGAGGGAACCGTCCAGAGCTGGTGGGGGAGATTGATCCCGGTCTTTGCTGCGATGTAGGAAAAGGAGCGGCTGCCGCTGTGGATGTGGCGGATGCGGGGGTGCGAGGGAGAGTGAAGAGGAGCGCAGGTGTCTAGTGGGTTTGGTGGAAGTTCGATGGTTGAGGTAGGCAGGGCCTAAGTTGTGGAGGCCTTTGTAGGCGTGCGTGAGGATCTTGAACGGTATCTTTTTTGGATGGGGAGTCAGTGGAGGTCTCTCAGGTGGGGGGTGATGCGGGTTTGTTTGGGGAAGTCCAGGATGAGTCTGGCTTCAGCGTTATGTATAGTCTAGCGTCTTCTGAGGAGCTAGATGGAGATACCGGTATACAGGTTGCTGCTGTAGTCGAGGCGCTTAGCGACAATGACCTTAGTGTCATCTTTATGGTGTTGGTTGGGATCCATCTGAAGACTCTGCGGAGCATGCGAAGCGTGTGGAAGCATGAGGAGGCGACTGTGTTAACTTGTCGTTTCATGGTCAATTGGCTGTCGAGGGTAA
Organism: Lissotriton vulgaris; assembly: GCF_964263255.1. Lineage (NCBI taxonomy): Eukaryota > Metazoa > Chordata > Amphibia > Caudata > Salamandridae > Lissotriton > Lissotriton vulgaris. The sequence goes on from NC_141693.1 coordinate 2,034,928,919, forward strand.
TGCCGAGGTTGCGTGCATGGTTGGTCAGTGGGTCCAAGTGTTCTGCAGGCCACCAACTGTGGTCCGGTGCAGAAGTGTTCATCCATCCTGAAGATCAGTACTGCAGTTTTAATGTGGTTGAGTAGAGAAAGTTGTCTCTCATCAATTTGACTACATTGGTCATGGCATTGTAGAAGTTGGCTTTGACGCTGGCCGGGTCCTTGGTGAGCGAAAGGATCAGTTCAGTGTCTGCATAGAAGATTATGTTGATCTGTGGGATCTGACGATGTCTGAAAGGTGGGTCATATGTAGATGTTGCACAGGGTGGTGCTGAGGGATGATCTTTGCTGAACGCCGCAGACTAAGTCGTTGGTTGCGGAGATGAAGGGACCCAGTCGGATGCTCTGAGTGTGTCCTCTAAGGAAGGAGGCGATCCACTTGAGGGCACCTTGGCGAATGCCTCTGGTGTGGAGTCTGTTGATGAGGGTGTTGTGGGAGACTGTCGAACACCGTCGAGAGGTTGAGGAGGATCAGGGCCACCATTTCTCTGCAGTCTAAGTGCTGTGGTTGGCACAAAATCCTGATTGGGAGTGTCCAGTAGATGGTTTTATTCCAGGAATTCGGTGAGCTGTTGGTTGGTGGCTTTCTCGAGAACTTTGGCCGTGAAGGGTAGCAAGGAGATCGGACAATCGTTTTTGAGATTGTTTGGGTAACTAGAGGCTTTCTTTAGGAGGGGTATGAGACCCCACCTGAAGGAAATCCCACTGACCCCAATGATCTAAAAAATGATTGTCTGTCTGGGTGTTTCCATCTGTCCGGGAAGGTTGCTGGGGAGATGGAGGTGTAGAGGATGCTGGTGAGCAGCATACTGATTGGGTTTGTTATAAGGTTGTAGAGGTGGTGGGCGCCCTGGAGTGGATCATGTTGACTTAGGTTGTCGGGCAGTGAGTGGTGACCAGGTGATGATAGTTTGGCTGATGTTTACTGGTAGGTAGAGCTCGTCGGGGTTGAGGGTGGCAGGTTGGATGTTGAAGTTGTTTTAGATGTTGGTGATCTTGTTGTGGAAGTAGCCTGACAGGGTGTCACAGAGTTCTCCGGAAGGGTAGATGGTGTCCTCTATGGCTGTTGGGTTGGAGAGTTTTTGGACTATTTTGAAGAGTTTGTTTGAGTGGATGTAGATGTGGGTGGTGATGGCAGCTTTCTTGGCTTCTTTGATGTGCCGGTGGTAGTTGCTGAGGTCTGTTTTGTGAGCGGCTCTGTCGGCAGAGTTCTTGGTGGCGCACCGTTGTTTCTCCAGTTGGTGGCAGTTGCCCTTGTGGTCCTGAGTTCTGGGGTGTCCCCGCTGGCATGTCTGGGCCTCTTGTTGGTTTTTATAGGTTTTGGCTTATAGAGGCCAGAGACTGCTCATACAGGTCTCAAGAGGGCTCACAGGGATCTCAGAAGGTTCACTTACAATACAGAGTCCATAGAGCGTTGGGGACTCCCTGAGATCTGAAATTACTCTGAGGTCTGGTCTGATAGGGCTCAGTGGGATCTGAGAAAGCTCACTGAGGTCCGAGAGGGATCACTGAGGTCTGAGTGGGCTCACTGAGAGGTCTGAGAGGGCTCACTGAGGTCTGAGAGGGCTCAGTGGGGTCTGAGATGGCTCACTGAGGTCCAAGAGGGATCACTGAGGTCTGAGTGGGCTCACTGAGAGGTCTGAGAGGGCTCACTGAGGTCTGAGAGGGCTCAGTGGGGTCTGAGATGGCTCACTGAGGTCTGAGAGGGCTCACTGAGGTCTAAGTGGGCTCACTGAGAGGTCTGAGAGGGCTCACTGAGGTCTGAGAGGGCTCAGTGGGGTCTGAGAGAGCTCACTGAGGTCTGAGAGGGCTGGCTCACTGAGGCCTGGGAGGGCTCACTGAGGTCTGAGTGGGCTCAATGAGGTCCGAGTGGGCTCACTGAGGTCTGAGAGGGCTCACTGAGGTCTGAGAGGGCTCAGTGGGGTCTGGGAGGGCTCACTGAGGTCTGAGAGGGCTCACTGAGGTCTAAGTGGGCTCACTGAGGTCTGAGAGGGCTCAGTGGGGTCTGAGAGGGCTCAATGAGGTCTGAGTGGGCTCACTGAGGTCTGAGAGGGCTCACTGAGGCCTGGGTGGGCTCACTGAGGTCTGAGTGGGCTCACTGAGGTCTGAGTGGACTCACTGAGGTCTGAGTGGGCTCACTGAGGTCTGATTGGGCTCATTGAGGTATGAGTGGGCTCAGTGAGATCTGAAAGGGATCGCTGAGATCTGGGGGTGTCACTGGCGCTGTAGGAGCTCACTGGGGTCTTAGGACCAAATGTATCAAGATACCCTTTTGCGAATCTCAAATAGTGATTTTTAAGGAATCGCTATTTAAGAATTGCAAAATGGTATGTATGTAGAAATTCGCTATTTTTTAGCGATTTCTTAAAATTCCTTAATTGCGATTAGCAAATTGCTAATCGCAATTAAGGAATAATTGCCAATTCATTTCTATGGGCCAGGAGGCCCATAGGAAGGAATGGGAAATTATTCTCAATTTGCGATTCGCAATTTGCTAATCGCAAATTGAGAATAATTTCAAGGGTGCAAGGGTGTCTTAAGAACACCCTGCTGTACCCCTGAAATTGACATGTGTGCGCATATGGCGTACATACATGCCCTAAGGGTATGTATGAGCGTCACATGCCACCTTTACAAATTGCAAAAAGTGCATTTGTACAAGAATTTGCAAATTACCACCAACTACAAGTTGGTGGTAATTTGCGATTTCTTAGTGTTCGCAAAACTTTCTTGTTTCTTACATACCATTTAAGGAATCGCTTTTTGAGATTCCTTAAATGGTAGCGCAAAAGTAAGGAATCGCAAATTTTGCGATTCCTTATTTTTGCGATGCGATTTTTTTCATACATCGCATTTCGCGTTTATTTTGTCGCAAACGCTGCTATTTTGCGATTCGCAGCGTTTGCGACAAAAAAAACACTTGATACATCTGCCCCTTAGAGATCTCACTGGTGTCTAAGGGGCTCAGAGGAGTTGAGAGGCTCTAGAGAGGTTGGAGGGGGATCTCTGTAGTCTAAAGGAGCCCCCTGAGGTCTCACTGAGGCGTGAGAGAGGTCACTAAGGAACAAAGGGCAGTTTTGAAGTCTGCAGGCTCTCATGCTCTACCACAGGTCATAAAAGCAGCAGGACATTAAACGTGGACCTGCTCAGGGCTCAAAGAGCGCCAATAATCACAGACATGGCAAGAACAACGTTGGCACATACATACCACAAGGCCAGCTTTCCCCCGCACTCCTGGCATCCCGGGCAGCCCCGGACTCCCCTGCAAAGAAGAGAAGAGACTTAGGACAGATGCTGGAGCCCAAGAGGAGGCTAGCATGCTCGGTTACCCGGAAGGGACGCTCCTGGGGCCACAGCCCTGCCCCCCCCCCCACCCTGCCAGGGGCATGGACCCCAGAGGAGGGCTAGCATGCTCGGTGACCCGGAAGGGACGCTCCTGGGGCCACCGCCCTGCCCCCCTCCCCCCACCCTGCCAGGGGCATGAACCCCAAAGAAGGGTTAGCATGCTCGGTGACCCGGAAGGGACGCTCCTGGGGCCACAGCCCTGGGCCCCCCTCGCTCCAGAGCCTGTAGATCCTGCGCCTGCAGGGGGCGCAGGGCTGGGGTGAGGGGTCAAGGATCCAACCCAGGGACACGAGCCCTGCTCAACTGAGGTCCAGTCAGAGGCAAGACTCCACTCAGAGAGGGGCCCCGGGCCCCTGGGGTCAGGCACAGACATGGGCACACTCCCATAGGGTCTACACATCAGAGGCAGCAGAGTGTGTGCAGCACTCTAGCACCAAAGGGCAGTCTCACTGGGCTCTAGAACACGACAAGCAGTCTACGGAGGCAGCAGAGACCTGGAGTGCGCTCACCGGGCTCTAGAACACGAGGAGCAGTCTCACAGAGGAGCTCACAGGGCTCTAGAACACGAGGATTAGTCTCACAGAGGAGCTCACATGGCTCTAGAACACGAGGAGCAGTCTCACAGAGGAGCTCACGTGGCTCTAGAACACGAGGAGCAGTCTACGGGGGAGCTCACATGGCTCTAGCACCAAAGGGCAGTCTCACCGGGCTCTAGAACGCGAGGAGCAGTCTCACAGAGGAGCTCACAGGGCTCTAGAACACGAGGAGCAGTCTCATAGAAGAGCTCACATGGCTCTAGAACACGAGGAGCAGTCTCACAGAGGAGCTCACGTGGCTCTAGAACACGAGGAGCAGTCTACGGGGGAGCTCACATGGCTCTAGCACCAAAGGGCAGTCTCACCGGGCTCTAGAACGCGAGGAGCAGTCTCACAGAGGAGCTCACAGGGCTCTAGAACACGAGGAGCAGTCTCATAGAAGAGCTCACATGGCTCTAGAACACGAGGAGCAGTCTCACAGAGGAGCTCACGTGGCTCTAGAACACGAGGAGCAGTCTACGGGGGAGCTCACATGGCTCTAGAACACGAGGAGCAGTCTCACAGAGGAGCTCACATGGCTCTAGAACACGAGGAGCAGTCTCATAGAAGAGCTCACATGGCTCTAGAACACGAGGAGCAGTCTCACAGAGGAGCTCACGTGGCTCTAGAACACGAGGAGCAGTCTACGGGGGAGCTCACATGGCTCTAGAACAAGAGGAGCAGTCTCATAGAAGAGCTCACATGGCTCTAGAACACGAGGAGCAGTCTCACAGAGGAGCTCACAGGGCTCTAGAACACGAGGAGCAGTCTACGGAGGAGCTCACATGGCTCTAGAACAAGAAGAGCAGTCTCAAAGAGGAGGTCACATGGCTCTAGAACACGAGGAGCAGTCTCACAGAGGAGCTCACATGGCTCTAGAACACGAGGAGCAGTCTCACAGAGGAGCTCACATGGCTCTAGAACACGAGGAGCAGTCTCACAGAGGAGCTCACAGGGCTCTAGAACACGAGGAGCAGTCTCACAGAGGAGCTCACATAGCTCTAGAACACGAGGAGCAGTCTCAAAGAGGAGCTCACAGGGGCCTAAAACAAGAGGAGCAGTCTAAAAGTGGAGCTCACAGGGCTCTAGAACACGAGGAGCAGTCTCACGAAGGAGCTCACATGGCTCTAGTACACGAGGAGCAGTCTACGGAGGAGCTCACATGGCTCTAGAACACGAGGAGCAGTCTCACAGAGGAGCTCACAGGGCTCTAGAACACGAGGAGCAGTCTCACGAAGGAGCTCACATGGCTCTAGTACACGAGGAGCAGTCTACGGAGGAGCTCACATGGCTCTAGAACACGAGGAGCAGTCTCACAGAGGAGCTCATATGGCTCTAGTACACGAGGAGCAGTCTACGGAGGAGCTCACATGGCTCTAGAACACGAGGAGCAGTCTCACAGAGGAGCTCATATGGCTCTAGTACACGAGGAGCAGTCTCACAGAGGAGCTCACAGGGCTCTAGAACACGAGGAGCAGTCTCACAGAGGAGCTCATATGGCTCTAGTACACGAGGAGCAGTCTACGGAGGAGCTCACATGGCTCTAGAACACGAGGAGCAGTCTCACAGAGGAGCTCACAGGGCTCTAGAACACGAGGAGCAGTCTCACGAAGGAGCTCACATGGCTCTAGTACACGAGGAGCAGTCTACGGAGGAGCTCACATGGCTCTAGAACACGAGGAGCAGTCTCACAGAGGAGCTCATATGGCTCTAGTACACGAGGAGCAGTCTACGGAGGAGCTCAAATGGTTCTAGAACAAGAGGAACAGTCTCACAAAGGCTGCAGACATCTAGAACTTGCTCGCAGGGCTTTGCAACACGAGGAGCTGTCTCATAGAGGCTATATCAGTTCAGTTCAATTAGTCTTTATTTCGAATAAAAAAATTCATAAAAGACAGCAAGTAAAAAGCATTTTCAGTATACAAGATTGTACAATAAATCCCCCAATACATAAAATATGGTACACAAGCATTTAAAATTAATAAAAACGATTTACAGTTTCTTTACACGGATAAGCCACAGCCAACCCAAAAATTTTGCTACACAAATCACAGATTTAGCAGTGCGTAGATCTCTTAATTTAAGAAGGGCTGCGTGGCTACCCCCACAGTTTAAAGTTTTACAGATTGGTCTCAACCATTTTAGTCTGGGCGATCGATAGGCAGGACATGCGAAAAATACATGGCCCAGGCTTTCTACTTGATCAGGACAAAAGGGGCATTTGTCGCTTGAGTTTGTTGCCCACTTTGCAGTAAAGGACTTGATCGGTAGGGTTCCCACTCGGAACTGATGGTACAACTTGCGATTAAGCGACTTACAAATCAAGTCCCAGTATGGTTCGAGAAAGGGGGTCAATTTGTGCACAAGAAACTGTCCTGTTAGATTATTAGCAGATGAGAGGGAGACCAGTGCGGATTTTTTAACAGCCCAAAAAAGCTCTTTGAATTCCGCTTTTGATGGGAAGCTTGAGCATTCTGGATGCAGCCATAGCTCTGGGAGGCCCATCAAATACAGTATCTGCTTAACCTCCCGTAGCCATGGAATTTTCTGAGCACCCCACAATGCTCTGACCTCACCTAGTTCTTGGGCAAATAAGCTAAGTTCTTCGGTCGTCCATAGAGGCTATATACAACTGGAACACACTCACAATGCTGTAGAACATGAGGAGCAGTCTCACAGACTGCAGAGCCTGGAACACGCTCAGGGGGCGTAGGAGCAGTCTTTCACAGGCTGTCTACACCAGGAACATTCTTTAAGTGACTCTAGATAGAGCACAAGGAGCATCTTTAAAGTAGGTCTAGGACCCCCCAAACATTCATTCAGATAGTCTAGAACCAGAGAGGCATGATCACAATGGACCTAGAACGCGAGACATCCTCAGTGTCTCTACAAGAAGGAAAACATTTTCAATAGTGGTATTGCAACATGAGAAACTCACTCACACTTGTCCCTGTGAGTCTAGGATCACTCTTACAAAGGAGGGAGTGTTCTCACAGTGACTCTAGTAAGAACCCAAGGAGTGAGCGTTCTCACAGTGACTCTAGATAGAACCCAACGAGGGAGCGTTCTCACAGTGACTCTAGATAGAACCCAAGGAGGGAGCGTTTTCACAGTGACTCAACATAGAACCCAAGGAGGGAGCGTTCTCACAGTGACTCTAGATAGAACCCAAGGAGGGAGCGTTCTCCCAGTGACTCTGGATAGAACCCAAGGAGGAAGCGTTCTCACAGTGACTCTAGATGGATCACTGAAATAATATCGACTGACAAAATATCGACTTGCCAAAATATCGTGGACAAAATATCGACAGTCAAAATATCGAGTTTGTATCTACAAACAGGTAAGTACAAAAATATCGAGTACAAAATATCGTTAACAAAAATATAGATGTAAAAAATATCGACTTTATTAAAAACAGTGTTAAATTAAATTAATATTAAATTTTAATTACTAAAATATACTTAAAACGACTTAAATTAAATTATAATAATAAAATAATAAATGAAAATAATAAAAATAATTTTTTAAAATCTTATTTGTTCACCCTGAACCCTAAAAATACCCCTTTACCCAAAAACCCCAAACTGACCCTGAACCCTAAAAATACCCCTTTACCCAAAAACCCAAAACTGACCCTGAACCCTAAAAATACCCCTTTACCCGTGACCTGAAAACTGACCCTGAACCCTAAAAATACCCCTTTACCCATGAACTGAAAACTGACCCTGAACCCTAAAAATACCCCTTTACCCATGAACTGAAAACTGACCCTGAACCCTAAAAATACCCCTTTACCCATGAACTGAAAACTGACCCTGAACCCTAAAAATACCCCTTTACCCATGACCTGAAAACTGACCCTGAACCCTAAAAATACCCCTTTACCCATGAACTGAAAACTGACCCTGAACCCTAAAAATACCCCTTTACCCATGAACTGAAAACTGACCCTGAACCCTAAAAATACCCCTTTACCCATGAACTGAAAACTGACCCTGAACCCTAAAAATACCCCTTTACCCATGAACTGAAAACTGACCCTGAACCCTAAAAATGCTCCTTTACCCAAAATTTATCAATATTATTTAATTACCAATTAATTATTAATTAACAATAACAATAAAGTAAATATATTAGAACATTAGGTGTAATTATTTTAATAATTAATATTATTTTTTCAAAATTAATTACTTAAAAATAACACAAAATTATATATATAAAAAATGTACTCTAATTAATGTAATTAACTAATTACAATTAATTAATTAACAATTATTTACTAATACAAAATATATTCAAAATTATATTAATTAATTAACTAATTAATATTAATTAATTATCAATTAATTATTAATTAAACATATTAACAAACATATATTAATTAATTAATTATTATTAAATTACTTCCCACCCTATTCCCCTATAAACCCACAACCCGCTACAGAATTACATTACGCAATTATTATCAAAACAAAATTCATGTAATAAAATATTTTATAACATTAATACACACTATTCACACATATTATTACATAAAAATACACTATAAAATATTATATATTATTAAAAAATCGATATTTTTGCTATCTATATTTTATACAGTCGATATTACTTCACTTACCTGAAAAACGATATTTTTGTAGTCGATATTATGTCCAGTCGATATTTTGTCCAGTCTATATTTAAAACTCGATATTATGTCCAGTCGATATTTTGGAGTCGATATTTTGTCTCTATACCACTCTAGATAGAACCCAAGGAGGGAGTGTTCTCACAGTGACTCTGGATAGAACCCAAGGAGGGAGTGTTCTCACAGTAACTCTGGATAGAACCCAAGGAGGGAGCGTTCTCACAGTGACTCTAGATAGAACCCACGGAGGGAGCGTTCTCACAGTGACTCTAGATAGAACCCAAGGAGGGAGTGTTCTCACAGTAACTCTGGATAGAACCCAAGGAGGGAGCGTTCTCACAGTGACTCTAGATAGAACCCAAGGAGGGAGCGTTCTCACAGTGACTCTGGATAGAACCCAAGGAGGGAGCGTTCTCACAGTGACTCCAGACAGAACCCAAGGAGGGAGCGTTCTCACAGTGACTCTACATAGAGCCCAAGGATGGAGCGTTCTCACAGTGACTTTAGACAGAACCCAAGGAGGGAGAGTTCTCACATTGACTCTAGATAGAACCCAAGGAGGGAGCGTTCTCACAGTAACTCTGGATAGAACCCACGGAGGGAGAGTTCTCACAGTGACTCTAGATAGAACCCAAGGAGGGAGCGTTCTCACAGTGACTCTACATAGAACCCAAGGAGGGAGTGTTCTCACAGTGACTCTGGATAGAACCAAAGGAGGGAGCGTTCTCACAGTGACTCTAGATAGAACCCAAGGAGGGAGCGTTCTCACAGTGACTCTAGATAGAACCCAAGGAGGGAGCGTTCTCACAGTGATTTTAGATAGAACCCAAAGAGGGAGCGTTCTCACAGTGGCTCTAGATAGAACCCAAGGAGGGAGCATTCTCACAGTGACTCTAGATAGAACCCAAAGAGGGAGCGTTCTCACAGTGATTCTAGACAGAACCCACGGAGGGAGCGTTCTCACAGTGATTCTAGACAGAACCCACGGAGGGAGCATTCTCACAGGGACTCTATATAGAACCCAAGGAGAGAGCGTTCTCACAGTGACTCTAGATAGAACCCAAGGATGGAGCGTTCTCACTGTGACTCTGGATAGTACCCAAGGAGGGAGCGTTTTCACAGTGACTCTAGATAGAACCCAAGGAGGGAGTAATCTCACAGTGACTCTGGATAGAACTCACGGAGGGAGCGTTCTCACAGTGACTATAGATAGAACCCAAGGAGGGAGTGTTCTCACAGTGACTCTGGATAGAACCCAAGGAGGGAGCGTTCTCACAGTGACTCTAGATAGAACCCAAGGAGGGAGCGTTCTCCCAGTGACTCTGGATAGAACCCAAGGAGGAAGCGTTCTCACAGTGACTCTAGATAGAACCCAAGGAGGGAGTGTTCTCACAGTGACTCTGGATAGAACCCAAGGAGGGAGTGTTCTCACAGTAACTCTGGATAGAACCCAAGGAGGGAGCGTTCTCACAGTGACTCTAGATAGAACCCACGGAGGGAGCGTTCTCACAGTGACTCTAGATAGAACCCAAGGAGGGAGTGTTCTCACAGTAACTCTGGATAAAACCCAAGGAGGGAGCGTTCTCACAGTGACTCTAGATAGAACCCAAGGAGGGAGCGTTCTCACAGTGACTCTGGATAGAACCCAAGGAGGGAGCGTTCTCACAGTGACTCTAGACAGAACCCAAGGAGGGAGCGTTCTCGCAGTGACTCTACATAGAGCCCAAGGATGGAGCGTTCTCACAGTGACTTTAGACAGAACCCAAGGAGGGAGAGTTCTCACATTGACTCTAGATAGAACCCAAGGAGGGAGCGTTCTCACAGTAACTCTGGATAGAAACAACGGAGGGAGAGTTCTCACAGTGACTCTAGATAGAACCCAAGGAGGGAGCGTTCTCACAGTGACTCTACATAGAACCCAAGGAGGGAGTGTTCTCACAGTGACTCTGGATAGAACCAAAGGAGGGAGCGTTCTCACAGTGACTCTAGATAGAACCCAAGGAGGGAGCGTTCTCACAGTGACTCTAGATAGAACCCAAGGAGGGAGCGTTCTCACAGTGATTTTAGATAGAACCCAAAGAGGGAGCGTTCTCACAGTGGCTCTAGATAGAACCCAAGGAGGGAGCATTCTCACAGTGACTCTAGATAGAACCCAAAGAGGGAGCGTTCTCACAGTGATTCTAGACAGAACCCACGGAGGGAGCGTTCTCACAGTGATTCTAGACAGAACCCACGGAGGGAGCGTTCTCACAGGGACTCTATATAGAACCCAAGGAGAGAGCGTTCTCACAGTGACTCTAGATAGAACCCAAGGATGGAGCGTTCTCACAATGACTCTGGATAGTACCCAAGGAGGGAGCGTTCTCACAGTGACTCTAGATAGAACCCAAGGAGGGAGTAATCTCACAGTGACTCTGGATAGAACTCACGGAGGGAGCGTTCTCACAGTGACTATAGATAGAACCCAAGGAGGGAGTGTTCTCACAGTGACTCTGGATAGAACCCAAGGAGGGAGCGTTCTCACAGTGACTCTAGATAGAACCCAAGGAGGGAGTGTTCTCACAGTGACTCTAGATAGAACCCAAGGAGGAAGCGTTCTCACAGTGACTCTAGATAGAACCCAAGGAGGGAGCGTTCTCACAGTGACTCTAGATGGAGGGAGTGTTCTCACAGTGACTCTGGATAGAACCCACGGAGGGAGCGTTCTCACAAAGAGACTACATAGTACCCACGGAGGGAGCGTTCTCACAGTGACTCTACATAGAACCCACGGAGGAAGCGTTCTCACAGTGACTCTAGATAGAACCCAAGGAGAGAGCGTTCTCACAGTGACTCTAGACAGAACCCACAGAGGGAGCGTTCTCACAGTGATTCTAGATAGAACCCAAAGAGGGAGCGTTCTCACAGTGACTCTAGATAGAACCCAAGGCGGGAGCATTCTCACAGTGACTCTAGATATAACCCAAGGAGGGAGCGTTCTCACAGTGACTCTAGATAGAACTCACGGAGGGAGCGTTCTCACAGTGACTCAACATAGAACCCAAGGAGGGAGCGTTCTCACAGTGAATCTAGACACCACCCAATGAAGGAGCGTTCTCACAGTGACTCTAGATAGAACCCAAGGAGGGAGCGTTCGCACAGCGACTCTAGACAGAACCCATGGAGGGAGCGTTCTCACAGTGACTCTAGATAGAACCCACGGAGGGAGCGTTCTCACAGTGTCTCTAGGGAGAACCCAAGGAGGGAGCGTTCTCACAGTGACTCTGGATGGAACCCACGGAGGGAGCTTTCTCACAGTGACTCTAGATACAACCCATGGAGGTAGTGTTCTCACAGTGACTCTAGATAGAACCCAAGGAGGGAGTGTTCTCACAGTGACTCTGGATAGAACCCAAGGAGGGAGCGTTCTCACAGTGACTCTAGACAGAACCCAAGGAGGGAGCGTTCTCACAGTGACTCTACATAGAGCCCAAGGATGGAGCGTTCTCACAGTGACTTTAGACAGAACCCAAGGAGGGAGAGTTCTCACAGTGACTCTAGATAGAACCCAAGGAGGGAGCGTTCTCACAGTGACTCTGGATAGAACCCACGGAGGGAGAGTTCTCACAGTGACTCTAGATAGAACCCAAGGAGGGAGCGTTCTCACAGTGACTCTACATAGAACCCAAGGAGGTAGCGTTCTCACAGTGACTCAAGACAGAACCCAAGGAGGGAGAGTTCTCACAGTGACTCTAGATAGAACCCAAGGAGGGAGCGTTCTCACAGTGACTCTGGATAGAACCCACGGAGGGAGAGTTCTCACAGTGACTCTAGATAGAACCCAAGGAGGGAGCGTTCTCACAGTGACTCTACATAGAACCCAAGGAGGGAGCGTTCTCACAGTGACTCTGGATAGAACCCACGGAGGGAGCATTCTCACAGTGACTCTAGATAGAACCCAAGGAGGGAGCGTTCTCACAGTGACTCTAGATAGAACCCAAGGAGGGAGCGTACTCACAGTGACTCAAGACAGAGCCAACGGAGGGAGCGTTCTCACAGTGATTTTAGATAGAACCCAAAGAGGGAGCGTTCTCACAGTGGCTCTAGATAGAACCCAAAGAGGGAGCGTTCTCACAGTGGCTCTAGATAGAACCCAAGGAGGGAGCATTCTCACAGTGAATCTAGATAGAACCCAAAGAGGGAGCGTTCTCACAGTGATTCTAGACAGAACCCACAGAGGGAGCGTTCTCACAGTGATTCTAGACAAAACCCACGGAGGGAGCGTTCTCACAGGGACTCTATATAGAACCCAAGGAGAGAGCGTTCTCACAGTGACTCTAGATAGAACCCAAGGATGGAGCGTTCTCACAGTGACTCTGGATAGTACCCAAGGAGGGAGCGTTCTCACAGTGACTCTAGATAGAACCCAAGGAGGGAGTAATCTCACAGTGACTCTGGATAGAACTCACGGAGGGAGCGTTCTCACAGTGACTATAGATAGAACCCAAGGAGGGAGTGTTCTCACAGTGACTCTGGATAGAACCCAAGGAGGGAGCGTTCTCACAGTGACTCTAGATAGAACCCAAGCAGGGAGTGTTCTCACAGTGACTCTAGATAGAACCCAAGGAGGAAGCGTTCTCACAGTGACTTTAGATAGAACCCAAGGAGGGAGCGTTCTCACAGTGACTCTAGATGGAGGGAGTGTTCTCACAGTGACTCTGGATAGAACCCACGGAGGGAGCGTTCTCACAAAGAGACTACATAGTACCCACGGAGGGAGCGTTCTCACAGTGACTCTACATAGAACCCACGGAGGAAGTGTTCTCACAGTGACACTAGATAGAACCCAAGGAGAGAGCGTTCTCACAGTGACTCTAGACGGAACCCACAGAGGGAGCGTTCTCACAGTGATTCTTGATAGAACCCAAAGAGGGAGCGTTCTCACAGTGACTCTAGATAGAACCCAAGGAGGGAGCATTCTCACAGTGACTCTAGAGATAACCCAAGGAGGGAGCGTTCTCACAGTGACTCTAGATAGAACTCACGGAGGGAGCATTCTCACAGTGACTGAACATAGAACCCAAGGAGGGAGCGTTCTCACAGTGAATCTAGACAGAACCCAATGAAGGAGCGTTCTCACAGTGACTCTAGATAGAACCCAAGGAGGGAGCGTTCGCACAGCGACTCTAGACAGAACCATGGAGGTAGTGTTCTCACAGTGACTCTAGATAGAACCAAAAGAGGGAGCGTTCTCAGAGTGACTCTACATAGAACCCAGGAGGGAGCGTTCTCACAGTGACTCTAGATAGAACCCAAAGAGGGAGCGTTCTCAGAGTGACTCTACATAGAACCCACGGAGGGAGCGTTCTCAGAGTGACTCTACATAGAACCCACGGAGGGAGCGTTCTCACAGTGACTCTAGACAGAACCCACAACAGAGGGAGTGTTCTCACAGTGACTCTAGATAGAACACAAAGAGGGAGCGTTCTCACAGTGACTCTAGACAGAATCCAAAGAGGGAGCGTTCTCACAGTGACTCTACATAGAACCAAAAGAGGGAGCGTTCTCACAGTGACTCTTGATAGTACCCAAGGAGGGAGCGTTCTCACAGTGACACTAGATAGAACCCAAGGAGGGAGTGTTCTCACAGTGACTCTGGATAGAACCCACAGAGGGAGCGCTCTCACAGTGACTTTAGATAGAACCCACGGAGGGAGCGTTCTCACAGTGACTCTAGACAGAACCCATGGAGGGAGCGTTCTCACAGTGACTCTGGATAGAACCCAAGGAGGGAGCGTTTTCACAGTGACTGTACATAGAACCCACGGAGGGAGCGTTGTAACAGTGTCTCTAGATAGAACCCAAGGAGGGAGCGTTCTCACAGTGTCTCTAGATGGAGGGAGCGTTCTCACAGTGACTATAGATAGAACCCAAGGAGGGAGCATTCTCACAGTGACTCTAGATAGAACCCAAGGAGGGAGCGTTCTCACAGTGACTCTAGATCGAACCCAAGGAGGAAGCGTTCTCACAGTGACTCTAGATAGAACCCCCGGAGGGAGCGTTCTCACAGTGACTCTAGATAGAACCCAAGGAGGGAGCGTTCTCACAGTGACTCTACATAGAACCCACGGAGGGAGCGTTCTCTCAGTGACTCTAAATAGAGCCCAACTAGGGAGCGTTCTCACAGTGACTCTAGATAGAACCCAAGGAGGGAGCGTTCTCATAGTGACTCTACATAGAACCCATGGAGGGAGCGTTCTCAGAGTGACTCTACATGGTACCCAAGGAGGGAGCGTTCTCACAGTGACTCTAGATAGAACCCACGGAGGGAGCGTTCTCACAGTGACTCTAGATAGAGCCCAACTAGAGAGCGTTCTCACAGTGACTCTAGATAGAACCCAAGGAGGGAACGTTCTCACAGTGACTCTAGATAGAGCCCAACTAGGGAGCGTTCTCACCGTGACTCTAGATAGAACCCAAGGAGGGAGCGTTCGCACAGCGATTCTAGACAGAACCCACGGAGGGAGTGTTCTCACAGTGACTCTAGATAGAACCCAAGCAGGGAGTGTTCTCACAGTGACTCTAGATAGAACCCAAGGAGGAAGCGTTCTCACAGTGACTTTAGATAGAACCCAAGGAGGGAGCGTTCTCACAGTGACTCTAGATGGAGGGAGTGTTCTCACAGTGACTCTGGATAGAACCCACGGAGGGAGCGTTCTCACAAAGAGACTACATAGTACCCACGGAGGGAGCGTTCTCACAGTGACTCTACATAGAACCCACGGAGGAAGCGTTCTCACAGTGACACTAGATAGAACCCAAGGAGAGAGCGTTCTCACAGTGACTCTAGACAGAACCCACAGAGGGAGCGGTCTCACAGTGATTCTTGATAGAACCCAAAGAGGGAGCGTTCTCACAGTGACTCTAGATAGAACCCAAGGAGGGAGCATTCTCACAGTGACTCTAGAGATAACCCAAGGAGGGAGCGTTCTCACAGTGACTCTAGATAGAACTCACGGAGGGAGCATTCTCACAGTGACTGAACATAGAACCCAAGGAGGGAGCGTTCTCACAGTGAATCTAGACAGAACCCAATGAAGGAGCGTTCTCACAGTGACTCTAGATAGAACCCAAGGAGGGAGCGTTCGCACAGCGACTCTAGACAGAACCATGGAGGTAGTGTTCTCACAGTGACTCTAGATAGAACCAAAAGAGGGAGCGTTCTCAGAGTGACTCTACATAGAACCCAGGAGGGAGCGTTCTCACAGTGACTCTAGATAGAACCCAAAGAGGGAGCGTTCTCAGAGTGACTCTACATAGAACCCACGGAGGGAGCGTTCTCAGAGTGACTCTACATAGAACCCACGGAGGGAGCGTTCTCACAGTGACTCTAGACAGAACCCACAACAGAGGGAGTGTTCTCACAGTGACTCTAGATAGAACACAAAGAGGGAGCGTTCTCACAGTGACTCTAGACAGAATCCAAAGAGGGAGCGTTCTCACAGTGACTCTACATAGAACCAAAAGAGGGAGCGTTCTCACAGTGACTCTTGATAGTACCCAAGGAGGGAGCGTTCTCACAGTGACACTAGATAGAACCCAAGGAGGGAGTGTTCTCACAGTGACTCTGGATAGAACCCACAGAGGGAGCGCTCTCACAGTGACTTTAGATAGAACCCACGGAGGGAGCGTTCTCACAGTGACTCTAGACAGAACCCATGGAGGGAGCGTTCTCACAGTGACTCTGGATAGAACCCAAGGAGGGAGCGTTTTCACAGTGACTGTACATAGAACCCACGGAGGGAGCGTTGTAACAGTGTCTCTAGATAGAACCCAAGGAGGGAGCGTTCTCACAGTGTCTCTAGATGGAGGGAGCGTTCTCACAGTGACTATAGATAGAACCCAAGGAGGGAGCATTCTCACAGTGACTCTAGATAGAACCCAAGGAGGGAGCGTTCTCACAGTGACTCTAGATCGAACCCAAGGAGGAAGCGTTCTCACAGTGACTCTAGATAGAACCCCCGGAGGGAGCGTTCTCACAGTGACTCTAGATAGAACCCAAGGAGGGAGCGTTCTCACAGTGACTCTACATAGAACCCACGGAGGGAGCGTTCTCTCAGTGACTCTAAATAGAGCCCAACTAGGGAGCGTTCTCACAGTGACTCTAGATAGAACCCAAGGAGGGAGCGTTCTCATAGTGACTCTACATAGAACCCATGGAGGGAGCGTTCTCAGAGTGACTCTACATGGTACCCAAGGAGGGAGCGTTCTCACAGTGACTCTAGATAGAACCCACGGAGGGAGCGTTCTCACAGTGACTCTAGATAGAGCCCAACTAGAGAGCGTTCTCACAGTGACTCTAGATAGAACCCAAGGAGGGAACGTTCTCACAGTGACTCTAGATAGAGCCCACCGAGGAAGCGTTCTCACAGTGACTCTAGATAGAGCCCAACTAGGGAGCGTTCTCACCGTGACTCTAGATAGAACCAAAAGAGGGAGCGTTCTCACAGTGACTCTTGATAGTACCCAAGGAGGGAGCGTTCTCACAGTGACACTAGATAGAACCCAAGGAGGGAGTGTTCTCACAGTGACTCTGGATAGAACCCACAGAGGGAGCGCTCTCACAGTGACTTTAGATAGAACCCACGGAGGGAGCGTTCTCACAGTGACTCTAGACAGAACCCATGGAGGGAGCGTTCTCACAGTGACTCTGGATAGAACCCAAGGAGGGAGCGTTTTCACAGTGACTGTACATAGAACCCACGGAGGGAGCGTTGTAACAGTGTCTCTAGATAGAACCCAAGGAGGGAGCGTTCTCACAGTGTCTCTAGATGGAGGGAGCGTTCTCACAGTGACTATAGATAGAACCCAAGGAGGGAGCATTCTCACAGTGACTCTAGATAGAACCCAAGGAGGGAGCGTTCTCACAGTGACTCTAGATCGAACCCAAGGAGGAAGCGTTCTCACAGTGACTCTAGATAGAACCCCCGGAGGGAGCGTTCTCACAGTGACTCTAGATAGAACCCAAGGAGGGAGCGTTCTCACAGTGACTCTACATAGAACCCACGGAGGGAGCGTTCTCTCAGTGACTCTAAATAGAGCCCAACTAGGGAGCGTTCTCACAGTGACTCTAGATAGAACCCAAGGAGGGAGCGTTCTCATAGTGACTCTACATAGAACCCATGGAGGGAGCGTTCTCAGAGTGACTCTACATGGTACCCAAGGAGGGAGCGTTCTCACAGTGACTCTAGATAGAACCCACGGAGGGAGCGTTCTCACAGTGACTCTAGATAGAGCCCAACTAGAGAGCGTTCTCACAGTGACTCTAGATAGAACCCAAGGAGGGAACGTTCTCACAGTGACTCTAGATAGAGCCCACCGAGGAAGCGTTCTCACAGTGACTCTAGATAGAGCCCAACTAGGGAGCGTTCTCACCGTGACTCTAGATAGAACCCAAGGAGGGAGCGTTCGCACAGCGATTCTAGACAGAACCCACGGAGGGAGTGTTCTCACAGTGACTCTGGATAGAACCCACGGAGGAAGCGTTCTCACAGTGACTCTACATAGAACCCACAGAGGGAGCATTCTCAGAGTGACTCTACATAGAACCCACGGAGGGAGCGTTCTCAGAGTGACTCTACATAGAACCCACAGAGGGAGCATTCTCAGAGTGACTCTACATAGAACCCACAGAGGGAGCATTCTCAGAGTGACTCTACATAGAACCCACGGAGGGAGCGTTCTCAGAGTGACTCTACATAGAACCCACAGAGGGAGCATTCTCAGAGTGACTCTACATAGAACCCACGGAGGGAGCGTTCTCACAGTGACTGTACATAGAACCCAAGGAGGAAGCGTTCTCACAGTGACTCTAGACAGAACCCACAGAGGGAGCGTACTCACAGTGACTCTAGATAGAATCCAAAGGGGGAGCGTTCTCACAGTGACTCTAGACAGAACCCAAGGAGGGAGCGTTCTCACAGTGACTCTAGACAGAACACACGGAGGGAGCGTTCTCACAGGGACTCTACATAGAACGCAAGGAGAGAGCGTTCTCACAGTGACTCTATCTAGAACCCACAGAGGGAGCGTACTCACAGTGACTCTAGACAGAACCCACAGAGGGAGCGTACTCACAGTGACTCTAGATAGAACCCAAAGGGGGAGCGTTCTCACAGTGACTCTAGACAGAATCCAAAGAGGGAGCGTTCTCACAGTGACTCTAGACAGAATCCAAAGAGGGAGCGTTCTCACAGTGACTCTAGACAGAACACACGGAGGGATCGTTCTCACCGGGACTCTACATAGAACGCAAGGAGAGAGCGTTCTCACAGTGACTCTAGCTAGAACCCAAAGAGGGAGCGTTCTCACAGTGACTCTGGATAGTACCCAAGGAGGGAGCGTTCTCACAGTAACTCTAGATAGAACCGAAGGAGGGAGCGTTCTCACAGTGACTCTGGATAGAACCCACAGAGGGAGCGTTCTCACAGTGACTCTAGACAGAACCCAAGGAGGGAGCGTTCTCACAGTGACTCTGGATAGAACCCACAGAGGGAGCGTTCTCACAGTTACTCTAGATAGAACCGAAGGAGGGAGCGTTCTCACAGTGACTCTGGATAGAACCCACGGAAGGAGCTTTCTCACAGTGACTCTGGATTGAACCCACGGCCTGGGTATCGTAGTGCTTTGCCTGCATTGTTTTGAAGGAGTTGGTGCCTGCTATTGCTCACTGCTGCCAAGTATTGATCTGTACTTTGCTCGCATTTTTATTTGTGCCAGATTAGTATTGTGACGCTCGCATTGCCTAATTTAAATAGATAGTTGCTGCCTGATTGTGCCGGTGCCACTGCCCATAGCGATATTCAACTTTGTGCCCCAATCTGTTTTGGTTTTACTTTTGCTGCCATTTTGTTGTTGTTGTGCCTCTTAGCCCGTCTCTCCACCCCGCTCCCGCCTCCCAGCTGCTCCTCCCTCGCTCCGCCCCCCTCCACTATCTACTTATGTCAAAGCAACATACGCGCAGCATTCACGCGCAGCGGACGCGCCCTATGCGCGCCGAAGGCGCGCCAAAGGTAAGCCCGTCTACGCCCGTCCGCGCCTGGACCGCGCCCAGCGCCAGACCCCCTGCCCCCGTAAAACCCACTCCACCCGCATAACGTACGACACCGCAACCCTCTCAGCACTTAACCCCGGCCGTCTCCCAGACTGCTACCAAGCCGGCCCAGGACACACCCATGGACCCTTCACCTGCCACTCCTGCAAATTCGACTGCACCAGGACCCACACCAAATCCACAAACTCCAAACAGAGCACCAACACTAACCACCTGAAGTGCATCCTGCTCAACACCCGCTCGGTCCACAGACACGCCATTGAACTTTGGAACCTACTCGACACCACATTGCCGGACGTCGCCTTTCTTACAGAAACTTGGATGAACGCCTCATCAACGCCCGACATCGCCATAGCCATCCCGGACGGCTACAAGATCATCCGAAAGGACCGCATCAACCAAACAGGAGGAGGCATCGCCATCGTCCATAAGAACACCATCCGCATCACGACCATTTCCGACAATACCCTCGCAGCCGCCGAACACCTTCACTTCCAGATCCACACCGACCCCAAGACCACACTCAGAGGCACCCTCATCTACAGGCCACCAGGACCCCGCACACAATTCAGCGAAGACATCACTGACTTCATCAGCCCACACGCCCTCCCCTCAGAGGACTACATTCTACTGGGAGACCTTAACTTCCACCTGGAAAAGAACAACGACAGCAACACCACCACCCTTCTGGACAACCTCGCCAATCTCGGACTCAAACAACTTGTTAACACCCCCACCCACTATGCCGGGCACACGCTCGACCCAATCTTCACCTCCAGCAAGCACATCTCCTTCAATCACACCACAGCTCTCCATTGGACGGACAACAGCTGCGTTCACTTCAACTACAAAAAGACCACGACCCACAACCACCCACAACCAATTCCCTGCAGAAACTGGAACAAATTTACCACCGACCAGCTCTTCACATCGCTTCACCAAAACCCTCCTGCCAAATCATCGGACCCAAACCAAGCGGCCACCAACCTCACACAATGGATCACCCACAGCGCTGACGAATTAGCGCCCTTGAAAAACCATCAAATCAAGCAAGGTAGCAAAAAAGCCCCCTGGTTCAAAGATAACCTTAAGAAATCCAAGAAGATCTGTCGCACCCTCGAGAAAACCTGGCGAAAAAACCCAACCACTGACAACCTGGCCACCTTCAAGAACGCCACCCGCAAACACCACCAACTGATCCGATCCACCAAGAAATCAGCATTCAAGGATCGTCTCGACAACAACGCCCACAACAGCAAGGAACTATTCAACATCGTAAAAGAGTTTACTAACCCCACCGCCGGCACCAACGACATCACTCACTCCCAAGACCTCTGCGACTCTCTGGCCTCGTTCTTCCACAACAAAATCGCTGACATACATAACAGCTTTGGAGACCAGTCCACCCCACCCACCCATCGAACTAAAACCCCCCTCCAACAACCTTTGCGCCTGGAACCCAATCACCACTGAAGACACCATCCGCCTGATGAACTCCATCCACTCAGGATCGCCAACCGACCTATGTCCCCACCACATTTTCAACAAAGCAGACTCCATTATCGCACCCCATCTCCGAGACGTCATCAACTGCTCCCTCAACTCCGCTACCTTCCTGGAAAGCTGGAAACATGCCGAACTCAGCGCCCTCCTGAAGAAACCCACAGCAGACCCCACTGAACTTAAGAACTACCACCCCATTTCGCTCCTCCCATTCCCTGCCAAAGTCATTGAGAAAGCCGTCACAAGTCAGCTCGCCGCCTTCCTCGAATCCAACAAATCCCTCGACCCTTCACAGTCCGGCTTCCGAGCCAAACACAGCACCGAGAGCGCCCTCATCGCAGCAACAGACGACATTCGAACTCTACTGGACAACGGAGAAACAACTGCCCTCATCCTACTTGACCTCTCCGCAGCCTTCGACACAGTCTGTCATAGCACCCTTATACAATGCCTCAGCAACGTTGGAATACAAGGAAAAGCATTGGACTGGATCATCTCGTTCCTCGCCGGAAGAACCCAGAGAGTCCGCTTCCCCCCTTTTAGATCAGAGGCCACCGAAGTCATCTGCGGCGTACCACAAGGATCATCACTCAGTCCCACCCTCTTCAACGTATACATGAGTCCCCTCGCATCCATCGCACGCCAACACAACCTCAACATCATCTCTTACGCAGACGACACCCAGCTGATCCTCTCCCTCACCAAAGACCCAAACACCGCCAAAACCAACCTACACGAAGGGACGAAAGAAGTAGCCGAGTGGATGAAGAACCGCCGTTTAAAACTGAACTCGGACAAAACGGAAGTCCTCATCTTAGGATCATCTCCCTCCGCCTGGGACGACTCATGGTGGCCACCGGCCCAGGGAAACGTACCCATACCAACGGACCACGCACGCAACCTAGGCTTCATCCTGGACTCCTCTCTCTCGATGGCCAGACAAGTCAACGCCGTCTCATCTTCATGCTTCAACATCCTGCGTATGCTCAAAAAAATCTTCCGTTGGATCCCCACCGAAACAAGAAAGACGGTCACCCATGCACTAGTCACAAGCCGACTGGACTACGGAAACACCCTTTACGCCGGAACCATAGCCAAACTACAGAAAAAACTCCAACGCATCCAAAACGCCTCAGCCAGACTCATCCTAGACATCCCCCGCCAAGCTCACATTTCCGGTCACCTGAAAGACCTCCACTGGCTCCCCGTCAACAAGAGAATAACGTTCCGTCTCCTCACCCACGCACACAAAGCCCGTCTACGACCTAGGACCCGAATACCTCAACACGTGCCTGTCCTTTTACACCCCCACCCGCCAACTACGATCGTCCAATCAAGCCCTCGCCGCAATTCCTCGCATCCAATGATCCACCATGGGGGGAAGATCCTTCTCCTACTTAACGGCCAAGACCTGGAATTCTCTCCCCACCTTCATCCGCCTTACACAGAACCACCTCTCCTTCAGAAAACAACTAAAAACTTGGATATTCGATAAGTAAAGTACCCCCCCTCCCTCAAGCGCCTTGAGACCCTCTGGGTGAGTAGCGCGCTATACAAATTTTAAACTTGAACTTGACAGAACCCATGGAGGGAGCGTTCTCACAGTGACTCTAGATAGAACCCAAGGAGGGAGCGTTCTCACAGTGACTCTAGATAGAACCCCCGGAGGGAGCGTTCTCACAGTGACTCTAGATAGAACCCAAGGAGGGAGCATTCTCACAGTCACTCTAGATAGAACCCAAGGAGGGAGCGTTCTCAGAGTGACTCGACATAGATCCCAAGGAGGGAGCGTTCTCAGAGTGACTCAACATAGAACCCACTGAGGGCGCGTTCCCAGAGTGACTTTACATAGAACCCACTGAGGGAGCGTTCTAAGAGTGACTCTAGACAGAACCCAAAGAGAAGGGGTCTCACAGTGACTCTAGACAGAACCCACAGAGGGAGCGTTGTCACAGTGACTCTAGATAGAACCCAAAGAGGGAGCGTTCTCACAGTGACTCTAGACAGAACTCACAGAGAGAGCGTTCTCACAGTGACTCTTGATAGAACCCAAAGAGGGAGCATTCGCAAAGTGACTCTACATGGAACCCACGGAGGGAGCGTTCTCACAGGGACTCTGCATAGAACTCAAGGAGGGAGCGTTCTCACAGTGACTCTACATAAAACCCAAGGAGGGAGCGTTCTCACAGTGACTCTAAATAGAACCCAAGGAGGGAGTGTTCTCACAGTGACTCTAGATAGAACCCAAAGAGGGAGCGTTCTCACAGTGACTCTACATAGGACCCAAGGAGGGAGCGTCCTCAGAGTGCCTCTACATGGTACCCAAGGAGTGAGCGTTCTCACAGTGACTCTACATAGAACCCAAGGAGGGAGCGTTCTCACAGTGATTCTAGACAGAACCCAAGGAGGGAGCGTTCTCACAGTGACTCTAGATAGAACCCAAAGAGGGAGCGGTCTCACAGTGACTCTAGACAGAACCCACAGAGGGAGCGTTCTCACAGTGTCTCTAGATAGAACCCAAGGAGGGAGCGTCAGTGACTCTGGATAGAACCCATGGAGGGAGCGTTCTCACAGTGACTCTAGACAGAACCCAAGGAGGGAGCGTTCTCACAGTGACTCTAGATAGAACCCAAAGAGGGAGCGTTCTCACAGTGACTCTAGATAGAACCCACGGAGGGAGCGTTCTCACAGTGACTCTAGATAGAACCCAAAGAGGGAGCGTTCTCACAGTGACTCTAGATAGAACCCAAAGAGGGAGCGTTCTCACAGTGACTCTAGATAGAACCCACGGAGGGAGCATTTTCACAGTGACTCTAGATAGAACCCAAAGAGGGAGCGTTCTCACAGTGACTCTAGATAGAACCCACGGAGGGAGCGTTCTCACAGTGACTCTAGATAGAACCCATGGAGGGAGCGTTCTCACAGTGACTCTAGATAGAACCCAAAGAAGGAGCGTTCTCACAGTGGCTCTAGATAGAACCCAAAGAGGGAGCGTTCTCACAGTGACTCTAGGTAGAATCCACGGAGGGAGCGTTCTCACAGTCACTCTAGACAGAACCCACGGAGGGAGCGTTCTCACAGTGACTCTACATCGAACCCAAAGAGGGAGCGTTCTCACAGGGAGCGTTCTCACAGGGAGCCTTCTCACAGGGAGTGTTTTCAGAGAGGCTCTGGAACAGGAGGGATGCTCCGTTAAGGGTACCAAGTCACTTACACACATCACTCCGGGGAGGGAAGCAGCGCTGGGGACAGAGACCCCCCAAACCTCACCTTGTCACCTTGAAATCCAACTTCTCCAGGAATCCCGGGCGCTCCCAGAATGCCCTGCGTGAAAGATGCAAAGTGTTAGAGATCACAGTGTAGTAACAGGGCCCCAGACATGTCGAAAGTGCACACAGGCTGCATCCCACACCAAGATTATCAAAGAACCGTCCTAGGCAAGGAGATTACCACAGCACCACCAACACTACAGCACCACCAACACCACAGCACCACAAACACCACAGCACCAATACCACAGCACCACCAACACCACAGCACCACAAACACCACAGCACCACCATCACCACAGCACCACAGCACCACCAACATCACAGCACCACAAAAACCACAGCACCACCAACACAACAGCACCACCAACACCACAGCACCACAAACACCACGGCACCACCAACACCACAGCTCCACAAACACCACAGCACCACCAATATGACAGCACCACCAATATGACAGCACCACGAACACCAAGCACCACCAACATCACAGAACCACCAACACCACAGCACCTTCAATACCACAGCACCACCAACACCACAGCACCACAAACACCACAGCACCACCAATACTACAGCACCACAAACACCACAGCACCACCAACACCACAGCACCACCAACACCACAGAACCACAAACACCACAGCACCACCAATACGACAGCACCACAAACACCACAGCATCACCATCACGACAGCACCACCCACACCACAGCACCACAAAAACCACAGCATCAATACCACAGTACCACACATCACAGCACCACCAATACCACAGCACCACACATCACAGAACTACCAACACCACACCACCACAAACACCACAGCACCAATACCACAGCACCACACATCACAGCACCACCAAGACCACAGCACTACCAAGACCACAGCACCTCCAACACTGCAGCACCATCAACACCACAGCACCACCAATACCACAGGACCACCAACACCACAGCACCACCAACACCACAGCATTTCCAATCCCACAGCACCATCTACACCACAGCACCACCAAACCACAGCACCACCAACACCACAGCACCACCAACACCAGAGCACCACCATCACCACAGCACCACAAACACCACAGCACCACAAACACCAAAGCACCACAAAGAAACAGCATCACCAACACCAAAGCACCACAAACACCACAGAACCTCCACCACCACAGCACCACAAACACCACAGCACCACCAATACCACAGCACCACAAACACAACAGCACTACCAACACCACAGCACAACAAACACCACAGCACCACCAACACCACAGCACCACAAACACAACAGCATCAATATCACAGCACTACACATCACAGCACCACCAACACCACAGCACCGCCAACACCACATCCAACACCACAACACCACCAATACCACAGCAACACCACAGCACCACCAACACCACAGCATCTCCAATACCACAGCACCACAAATATGACTGCACCACCAATACGACAGCACCGCAAACACCACAGCACCACCAGCACCACAAACACCACAGCATCAATATCACAGCACAACACATCACAGCAACACCAACACCACAGCACCAATACCACAGCACCACACATCACAGCACTACCAACACCACACCACCACAAACACCACAGCACCAATAACACAGCACCACACATCACAGCACCACCAACACCACAGCACCTCCAACACCACAGCACCACCAATACCACAGAGCCACCAAGACCACAGCACCACCAACACCACAACACCTCCAATACCACAGCACCATTTACACAACAGCACCACCAAACCAAAGCACCACCAACACCACAGCACACAAACACTACAGCACCACAAACACCACAGCACCTCCAACACAACAGCACCACAAACACCACAGCACCTCTAGCACCACAAACACCACAGCAACACACACAACACAGCACAACCAATACCACAGCACCACCAACATCACAGCACCACCAAAACAACAGCACCTCCAATACCACAACACCACCAACACCACAATAGCACCACCAATACCACAGCACCACAAATACCACAGCACCACAAATACCACAGCACCAATACCACAGCACCACACATCACAGCACCACCAACACCACAGCACCACCAACACCACAGCACCACCAACACCACAGCACCAACACCACAGCTCCAACACCACAGCACCTCCAATACCACAGCACCACCAACACCACAGCACCACCAATACCACAGCACCGCCAATACGACAGCACCACAAACACCACAGCACCACCAACACCACAGCACCACAAACACCACAGCATCAATACCACAGCACCACACATCACAGTACCACCAACACCACAGCACCAATACCACAGCACCACACATCACAGCACTACCAACACCACACCACCACAAACACCACAGCACCAATACCACAGCACCACACATCACAGCACCACCAACACCACAGCCCCTCCAACACCACAGCACCACGAACACCACATCACCACAAAAACCACAAACACCACAGCACCACAAACACAACAGCACAACCAATACCACAGCACCACAAACACCACAGAACCACAAACACAACAGCACCACAAACACCACAGCACCACAAACACCACAGCACCTCCAACATAACAGCACCAAAAACACCACAGCACCTCCAACACAACAGCACCACAAACACCACATCACCTCCAGCACAACAGCACCACAAATACCACAGCACCACAAACACCACAGCACCTCCAACACAACAGCATTTCCAATCCCACAGCACCATCTACACCACAGCACCACCAAACCACAGCACCACCAACACCACAGCACTACCAACACAACAGCACCACAAACACCATATCACCTCCAACACAACAGAACCACAAACACCACATCACCTCCAACACAACAGCACCACAAACACCACATCACCTCCAACACAACAGCACCACAAACACTATAGCACCTCCAACACAACAGCACCACAAACACCACAGCACCACAAACACCACAGCACCTCCAACACAACAGCACCTCCAACACCACAGCACCTCCAACACCACAGCATCACAAACACCACAGCACCACAAACACCACAGCACCTCCAGCACAACAGCACCACAAACACCACATCACCACCAACAAAACAGCACCACAAACACCACAGGACTACAAACACGACAGCACCTCCAACACCACAGCACCTCCAACACAACAGCACCACAAACACCATATCACCTCCAACACAACAGAACCACAAACACCACATCACCTCCAACACAACAGCACCACAAACACCACATCACCTCCAACACAACAGCACCACAAACACTATAGCACCTCCAACACAACAGCACCACAAACACCACAGCACCACAAACACCACAGCACCTCCAACACAACAGCACGTCCAACACCACAGCACCTCCAACACCACAGCATCACAAACACCACAGCACCACAAACACCACAGCACCTCCAGCACAACAGCACCACAAACACCACATCACCACCAACAAAACAGCACCACAAACACCACAGCACCACAAACACCACAGCACCTCCAACACAACAGCACCACAAACACCACAGCACCTCCAACACCACAGCATCACAAACACCACAGCACCACAAACACCACAGCACCTCCAACACAACAGGACCTCCAACACCACAGCACCACCAATACCACAGCACCACAAACACCAGAGTACCGCGTTGACATTTACAGAGCACCATCATGCCAACTCACCACAGCACCACCATGCCAATGTCAGATAAAGACCTGGCCCACTAACACAGCTCCACCAATATCACCACCAGAGCAACACTCTGACTGGTACTGAAGCACCTCATTCCCACAGCCCCACCAACACCACAGCCTCACCAACACCACAGCTCCACCATGCCAATGTCATACAGACCAGGACCACTGCCTCAGCTCTACCAATACCACAGCTCCACAAAACCAAAGTAATTGAAATGGCATTTATATAGCACTTACTACCCCAGAGAAAGCGTCAAAACACTTTTCAGCGAGTAGCACGCTACTTCGTAACCCAAAAAGGATTAGTGGTGAATTAGTATAGGGAAATATGAATTAACTTGAGAGGCAGGCATGTGAGTCTGTTAGTTGCATTGAAAAGGATAATGGAGGGATAGAGAGGGCAAACCCCGCAGGTGAGCTGCAGATCAGGAGTGGCTGCAAGAGGGTGGGAGCATGAAAGCGTTGCATGTGGGTAGATCCTATTCAAGGTGGAAGGGTTGAGACAGGGTGTTGGACTTGGCCTTTTGGCAGGTTCACCCCTGAACTTTTTGCCTTTTAATATGACGTAATGGTAGTGATTTCTGGTCTCTGCGCACTTTGGCACTGTGTCCCAGTGTAAAGTGCGTGCACACTCTGAGTGCATGTTGTGAGATTGGCCTGCCCTCCCTTAGGAATGAATGGGGGATGTGTGTGTCCATGGTAGTTCCTGATGTGAGAGGAGTGCAGGGGCGAGTTTAGTATGTGTGAACTTGTGAGATTAAATGCTGCACGATGGTGTGCGCAGATTTAATGTGTCTAGTGGAGAAGTGCCACTTTTAGAAGTTGGCGTTTCTGTGTGCAGTGTCTGCCTGCCTGATGTGAATTGCATGTCTGGCTTGTGATTGACAGGTGCTGGATGATGCCAGGGGCTACAGGAGGCAGGATGGGTCTGCCCGGTGGTGAATAAGGAGATCTGCATGTAGATGGGAGGGAGGAGTTGCACCTGGGACCTGAATAGTGCTGGGCCTTCACTCCACAATGCTGGCTCCACCCTCTGTGGTGCGTCTGATGTCCCTGGCCTGTCCTGTGAATAGAGGAGAGGAGCTGAGCAAAACAAAGTGTTCAAGTGCTCCTGAACCAGTTGTATCTGGTTCTCTCCTAGCCCTGTGCTGTGTCACAGAGGGATTTAGCTGTATAAATAAGGGGCTGTGACCCCATGAAGATGTTCTTGTTTTTGACTTGAAACTACCTCGGGTGTGCTGCTGCTGGGGCCCAGGGAAGGCTTACCTCCCTGGGCCCTGCTCTGCCCCTCGATGCTTGGAGGATTTTCCTGGCTGGGAGCTGTTTTGCTCCATCTTTGATTCCCAGGACCTCTTGGACCTATTGCTTCCTTTTTGCTTTTGCCAAGGCTTGATACTGCCTTGGAGCTTGGGGGCTGAGCAGCCCGAGGCTGCAGCCCTTGCCGAGGGAGTCCCCCTTTGTAGGGATTCCCCCCTTCTTGGGGGCTCTTGCGGGTGCCCACTCCACTCATTTTCACTTTGATTATGCAGGTGCCCACCCTGCATTATGGCCGCTGGTGTTATTTGATGGAGCGCGGGTGCCCACCCCGTGACTTTGCCGTGTTTTTGTGTACAGGAGGAGCGGGTGCCAACCCCATGATGTGTTTTCAAAATTTGAGGGAGCCTACCCCTCGAATGCAGCCGAGATCGCCGCCGCGTCCCCGGCCCGCCTGGCTGTGGGCAGGGCCGCCGGACGGAAGTGGCATCGCAGCATGCCGGCGCGGGGCTCCCATGTGGAGGGGAGAGCCCCGCCGTTGCTGCCAGTTAGAGAAGAGCCCCGGGTCCAAGGAGGGGGCCCGGGTGAATTAAAGATGGCGACCGAGGCCGCCAATGGCATTGCGGGGCTCCCAGGAGTCCCGGGAAGCCCCACAGAAGAAGTGCTGCCGTCCTATGGAGAAGAGTCCCCCGTGAGCAGCCCGGTAAGTTAAGAAGGGTTGGGGAACTCCATAGGTGTGTTTGTTCGTGCGGACTGCGGCACTGGCGAGCAGATGGTGTTTTGTGGTGCCAGTGCGAGGCACTGAGTTAGAGCGGCCCCGTTAGTCAGATGGCCGCACCACCGAGTGGGGCATTTATTTCTTAAAGGGCCAGAGTGGCCATGGGGCAGTTCCAGGCCCGGTCCAGTTGTTCTCCGAGCCTGAGTGGTCCAGCGTTTGGCTGAGTATCTATGGAGCCAGTGTGCTCCACGGGGGCAGATTATTTTCCGAGCCAGATGGCTCCACCGCCCGCAGTATTTGTTCTAGAGCCCCGATGGCTCCAACCTGGGCACAGTTATTTCCAGGGCCAGTGAGAGCCCCTGCCCACATCTTGATATTTACAGCTGCCCAGCAAGTAGTGGGCGGAAGCACCGTTTAGGCACAATTCTTGAGAGAGTCCCTGAGAGGGACAGAAGTGGCACAGAGGTGCCAGGCTTTCCCCAGCTGCACAGCAATTAGTGCCAGCTGCATCGTTTAGGCCCCTATGTTATTGTTCTCAGCTGCCCAGTAAGTAGTGGGCAGCTGCAACGTTTAGGTTTGTGCAGTGGCGCACCCTTGACCTTCGCTGCCTAGGCAGCAGCCCTGACTTTATGGACAAAGGGCATTTGAGCCCCCTTTCTGAGATGGCCAGTTGGCCAGGGGGATGGTTACATTTATAGGGCCCCAGGCCCTAATGTGATTTATGTGCTAATGTGATGGGTGTGCTAACTATGCTTTGGGTACTAGGAAATGTATTGTGTATAGTATGTTTTATGCACCCTGTTTGATACCTCTTAATATGGTTTATGATTATGAGGTTGTTCTGCATATCATGGGTTAAGCGAGTGAGATTATGGTCTCTGTCATTTAAGCCCCTACTGTGAGTTATACTTTGGTGGTTAGGGTCTAATGTATTTACACTTGTGGGATACTGTGCATAATGTAGTGTATGTCACAGACTGATGCAAAGTACAGTGATTACCAATGCTTACTGGTTGTACGTTTTATGACCTATTTTACTTGTACGTGTTATGATCTATTTTACTTTTACCAGGTTCGCTTTGTGATGGTTCTGACAGAGGTCCATGTGGCCCTGTCATGTGTAAATAATTCCCTTGTAAATATTGCCCAGTGCCAGTTGTCACAGTGTACATTGTGTGTTTACTATTCTAATGTGTTTTGAGAATACAAAGGCTATTTTTGATATAACCTTGTGTGGAGTTCCTTTTGTAGTGTGCCTGGGATGTTGTTGCTGGTGGGTGCGTGCACAAATGCTTTACACATGGCCTCCGGGATAAGCCTGTCTGCTCATGCCAAACTACCAAGGGGGTGAGCAGAGGTTATGTTTGGCGTGTGACTCCATTGCCCTGACGAGAGCGCTGGTCTCTGCCTGGCTTTGGCGCAAGCATTAGCCAACCAGAAATCCCATTTCTAACACAGGGTCTGAGGAGAATGGATAACTATAGTCTTAAAAGGGGCTTTTCTGGACATTAGACGAGGATATTCCAGGCTGACGGCCACTGTAAAGGCTCTCAGGACCTGCGGAGCTGTGTGAGGGAGGCGAGGGTCTGCTCTCTCTGGGCTTTGAATGCCCCTCAGGACTCACTGAGTTGAGTGAGGGAGGTGAAGGTGTGCTCTCTACAAGCTTTAAATGCTGGCCCGTTGGGGGAGGGGCAGTGTGTTCCTCTGAATGGAGGGATGCGCAGTGTGTACCTCTGAATGGAGGGAGGGGCAGTGTGTACCTCTGAATGGAGGGAGGGGCAGTGTGTACCTCTGAATGGAGGGAGGGGCAGTGTGTTCCTCTGAATGGAGGGAGGGGCAGTGTGTACCTCTGAATGGAGGGAGGGGCAGTGTGTTCCTCTGAATGGAGGGAGGGGCAGTGTGTACCTCTGAATGGAGGGAGGGGCAGTGTGTACCTCTGAATGGAGGGAGGGGCAGTGTGTTCCTCTGAATGGAGGGAGGGGCAGTGTGTACCGGGGCAGTGTGTACCTCTGAATGGAGGGAGGGGCAGTGTGTACCTCTGAATGGAGGGAGGGGCAGTGTGTTCCTCTGAATGGAGGGAGGGGCAGTGTGTACCTCTGAATGGAGGGAGGGGCAGTGTGTTCCTCTGAATGGGGGAGGGGCAGTGTGTTCCTCTGAATGGGGGAGGGGCAGTGTACACCTCTGAATGGGGAGGGGCAGTGTGTACCTCTGAATGGGGGAGGGGCAGTGTGTTCCTCTGAATGGATGGAGGCGCAGTGTGTACCTCTGAATGGAGGGAGGGGCAGTGTGTACCTCTGAATGGAGGGAGGGGCAGTGTGTTCCTCTGAATGGAGGGAGGGGCAGTGTGTTCCTCTGCATGGGGGAGGGGCAGTGTGTACCTCTGAATGGGGGAGGGGCAGTGTGTTCCTCTGAATGGAGGGAGGGGCAGTGCAGTGTGTACCTCTGAATGGAGGGAGGGGCAGTGTGTTCCTCTGCATGGGGGAGGGGCAGTGTGTACCTCTGAATGGGGGAGGGGCAGTGTGTTCCTCTGAATGGAGGGAGGGGCAGTGTGTACCTCTGAATGGGGGAGGGGCAGTGTGTTCCTCTGAATGGAGGGAGGGGCAGTGTGTACCTCTGAATGGAGGGAGGGGCAGTGTGTACCTCTGAATGGAGGGAGGGGCAGTGTGTACCTCTGAATGGAGGGAGGGGCAGTGTGTACCTCTGAATGGAGGGAGCGGCAGTGTGTACCTCTGAATGGAGGGAGGGGCAGTGTACACCTCTGAATGGAGGGAGGGCAGTGTACACCTCTGAATGGGGGAGGGGCAATGTGTACCTCTGAATGGAGGGAGGGCAGTGTACACCTCTGAATGGGGGAGGGGCAATGTGTACCTCTGAATGGAGGGAGGGGCAGTGTACACCTCTGAATTGAGGCAGGGACAGTGTGTACCTCTGAATGGAGGAAGGGGCAGTGTGTACCTCTGAATGGAGGGAGGGGCAGTGTGTTCCTCTGAATGGGGGAGGGGCAGTGTACACCTCTGAATGGAGGGAGGACAGTGTGTACCTCTGAATGGAGGGAGGGGCAGTGTGTACCTCTGAATGGAGGGAGGGGCAGTGTGTTCCTCTCAATGGAGGGAGGGGCAGTGTGTACCTCTGAATGGAGGGAGGGGCAGTGTGTACCTCTGAATGGGGAGGGGCAGTGTGTACCGCTGAATGGGGAGGGGCAGTGTACACCTCTGAATGGAGGGAGGGGCAGTGTACACCTCTGAATGGAGGGAGGGGCAGTGTGTACCTCTGAATGGAGGGAGGGGCAGTGTGTACCTCTGAATGGAGGGGGACAGTGTGTACCTCTGAATGGAGGGAGGGGCAGTGTGTACCTCTGAATGGAGGGAGGGGCAGTGTGTTCCTCTGAATGGGGGAGGGGCAGTGTGTACCTCTGAATGGAGGGAGAGCAGTGTACACCTCTGAATGGGGGAGGGGCAGTGTGTACCTCTGAATGGAGGGAGGGGCAGTGTACACCTCTGAATGGAGGGAGGGACAGTGTGTACCTCTGAATGGGGGAGGGGCAGTGTATACCTCTGAATGGAGGGGGGCAGTGTGTGCCTCTGAATGGAGGGGGGCAGTGTGTGCCTCTGAATGGAGGGGGGCAGTTTGTACCTCTGAATGGAGGGAGGGGCAGTGTGTACCTCTGAACGGAGGGAGGGGCAGTGTACACCTCTGAATGGAGGGGGGCAGTGTGTACCTCTGAATGGAGGGGGGCAGTGTACACCTCTGAATGGAGGGGGGCAGTGTGTACCTCTGAATGGAGGGGGGCAGTGTACACCTCTGAATGAAGGGGGGCAGTGTACGCCTCTGAATGGAGGGGGGGCAGTGTACACCTCTGAATGGAAGGGGGCAGTGTGTGCCTCTGAATGGGGATGGGGCAGTGTGTGCCTCTGAATGGAGGGAGGGGCAGTGCACACCTCTGAATGGAGGGGGGAAGTGTGTGCCTCTGAATGGAGGGAGGGGCAGTGTTTACCTCTGAATGGGGGAGGGGCAGTGCGTACCTCTGAATGGGGGAGGGGCAATGTGTACCTCTGAATGGAGGGGGCAGTGTGTACCTCTGAATGGGGGAGGGCAGTGTGTGCCTCTGAATGGAGGGAGGGGCAGTGTGTACCTCTGAATGGGGGAGGGGCAGTGTGTGCCTCTGAGTGGAGGGAGGGGCAGTGTGTACCTCTGAATGGGGGAGGGGCAGTGTGTACCTCTGAATGGGGAGGGGCAGTGTACACCTCTGAATGGGGGAGGGGCAGTGTGTACCTCTGAATGGGGGAGGGGCAGTGTACACCTCTGAATGGGGGAGGGGCAGTGTGTACCTCTGAATGGGGAGGGGCAGTGTGTACCTCTGAATGGGGAGGGGCAGTGTACACCTCTGAATGGGGGAGGGGCAGTGTGTACCTCTGAATGGGGGAGGGGCAGTGTGTACCTCTGAATGGCGGGAGGGGCAGTGTGTACCTCTGAATGGGGAGGGGCAGTGTACACCTCTGAATGGGGGAGGGGCAGTGTGTACCTCTGAATGGGGAGGGGCAGTGTGTACCTCTGAATGGGGAGGGGCAGTGTACACCTCTGAATGGGGGAGGGGCAGTGTGTACCTCTGAATGGGGGAGGGGCAGTGTACACCTCTGAATGGGGGAGGGGCAGTGTGTACCTCTGAATGGGGAGGGGCAGTGTGTACCTCTGAATGGGGAGGGGCAGTGTGTACTTCTGAATGGGGAGGGGCAGTGTGTACCTCTGAATGGGGAGGGGCAGTGTACACCTCTGAATAGGGGAGGGGCAGTGTGTACCTCTGAATGGAGGGAGGGGCAGTGTGTACCTCTGAATGGGGAGGGGCAGTGTGTACCTCTGAATGGGGAGGGGCAGTGTGTACCTCTGAATGGGGAGGGGCAGTGTGTACCTCTGAATGGGGAGGGGCAGTGTACACCTCTGAATAGGGGAGGGGCAGTGTGTACCTCTGAATGGAGGGAGGGGCAGTGTGTACCTCTGAATGGGGGAGGGGCAGTGTGTACCTCTGAATGGGGAGGGGCAGTGTACACCTCTGAATGGGGGAGGGGCAGTGTGCACCTCTGAATGGGGAGGGGCAGTGTCTACCTCTGAACGGGGAGGGGCAGTGTACACCTCTGAATGGGGGAGGGGCAGTGTGTACCTCTGAATGGAGGGAGGGGCAGTGTGTACCTCTGAATGGGGGAGGGGCAGTGTGTACCTCTGAATGGGGAGGGGCAGTGTACACCTCTGAATGGGGGAGGGGCAGTGTGCACCTCTGAATGGGGAGGGGCAGTGTCTACCTCTGAATGGGGAGGGGCAGTGTCTACCTCTGAACGGGGAGGGGCAGTGTACACCTCTGAATGGGGGAGGGGCAGTGTGTACCTCTGAATGGAGGGAGGGGCAGTGTGTACCTCTGAATGGGGGAGGGGCAGTGTGTACCTCTGAATGGGGAGGGGCAGTGTACACCTCTGAATGGGGGAGGGGCAGTGTGCACCTCTGAATGGGGAGGGGCAGTGTCTACCTCTGAATGGGGAGGGGCAGTGTACACCTCTGAATGGGGAGGGGCAGTGTACACCTCTGAATGGGGGAGGGGCAGTGTACACCTCTGAATGGAGGGAGGGGCAGTGCACACCTCTGAATGGAGGGGGGAAGTGTGTGCCTCTGAATGGAGGGAGGGGCAGTGTTTACCTCTGAATGGGGGAGGGGCAGTGCGTACCTCTGAATGGGGGAGGGGCAATGTGTACCTCTGAATGGAGGGGGCAGTGTGTACCTCTGAATGGGGGAGGGCAGTGTGTGCCTCTGAATGGAGGGAGGGGCAGTGTGTACCTCTGAATGGGGGAGGGGCAGTGTGTGCCTCTGAGTGGAGGGAGGGGCAGTGTGTACCTCTGAATGGGGGAGGGGCAGTGTGTACCTCTGAATGGGGAGGGGCAGTGTACACCTCTGAATGGGGGAGGGGCAGTGTGTACCTCTGAATGGGGGAGGGGCAGTGTACACCTCTGAATGGGGGAGGGGCAGTGTGTACCTCTGAATGGGGAGGGGCAGTGTGTACCTCTGAATGGGGAGGGGCAGTGTACACCTCTGAATGGGGGAGGGGCAGTGTGTACCTCTGAATGGGGGAGGGGCAGTGTGTACCTCTGAATGGCGGGAGGGGCAGTGTGTACCTCTGAATGGGGAGGGGCAGTGTACACCTCTGAAAGGGGGAGGGGCAGTGTGTACCTCTGAATGGGGAGGGGCAGTGTGTACCTCTGAATGGGGAGGGGCAGTGTACACCTCTGAATGGGGGAGGGGCAGTGTGTACCTCTGAATGGGGGAGGGGCAGTGTACACCTCTGAATGGGGGAGGGGCAGTGTGTACCTCTGAATGGGGAGGGGCAGTGTGTACCTCTGAATGGGGAGGGGCAGTGTGTACCTCTGAATGGGGAGGGGCAGTGTGTACCTCTGAATGGGGAGGGGCAGTGTACACCTCTGAATAGGGGAGGGGCAGTGTGTACCTCTGAATGGAGGGAGGGGCAGTGTGTACCTCTGAATGGGGAGGGGCAGTGTGTACCTCTGAATGGGGAGGGGCAGTGTGTACCTCTGAATGGGGAGGGGCAGTGTGTACCTCTGAATGGGGAGGGGCAGTGTACACCTCTGAATAGGGGAGGGGCAGTGTGTACCTCTGAATGGAGGGAGGGGCAGTGTGTACCTCTGAATGGGGGAGGGGCAGTGTGTACCTCTGAATGGGGAGGGGCAGTGTACACCTCTGAATGGGGGAGGGGCAGTGTGCACCTCTGAATGGGGAGGGGCAGTGTCTACCTCTGAACGGGGAGGGGCAGTGTACACCTCTGAATGGGGGAGGGGCAGTGTGTACCTCTGAATGGAGGGAGGGGCAGTGTGTACCTCTGAATGGGGAGGGGCAGTGTGTACCTCTGAATGGGGAGGGGCAGTGTACACCTCTGAATGGGGGAGGGGCAGTGTGCACCTCTGAATGGGGAGGGGCAGTGTCTACCTCTGAATGGGGAGGGGCAGTGTACACCTCTGAATGGGGAGGGGCAGTGTACACCTCTGAATGGGGGAGGGGCAGTGTACACCTCTGAATGGGGGAGGGGCAGTGTGTACCTCTGAATTGAGGGAGGGGCAGAGTGTACCTCTGAATGGAGGGAGGGGCAGTGTGTTCCTCTGAATGGGGGAGGGGCAGTGTACACCTCTGAATGGAGGGAGGGACAGTGTGTACCTCTGAATGGGGGAGGGGCAGTGTACACCTCTGAATGGGGAAGGGGCAGTGTGTACCTCTGAATGAGGAGGGGCAGTGTGTACCTCTGAATGGGGAGAGGCAGTGTGTACCTCTGAATGGGGAGGGGCAGTGTGTACCTCTGAATGGGGAGGGGCAGTGTACACCTCTGAATGGGGGAGGGGCAGTGTGTACCTCTGAATGGAGGGAGGGGCAGTGTGTACCTCTGAATGGGGGAGGGGCAGTGTACACCTCTGAATGGGGGAGGGGCAGTGTGTACCTCTGAATGGAGGGAGGGGCAGTGTGTACCTCTGAATGGGGGAGGGGCAGTGTGTACCTCTGCATGGAGCCGCTGCTCAGCCATCTCGATGCGGTCATTTCATCACTTAAGGGCTGTTTAGAGTTTCGGATGCCCTGTGGCCCTCTGTGAATGAAGTGAAGGGTCCAATCAGACCCTGCCCTGTTAATCCCACCATCTTCACGGTGGCAGAGATGGGACGAGGCGGTTGCTGTGGACAAACAGACTGAATAATGAGGGACTTATGCTAGTGCCCGAGCTGCTTGACTGACTATTGACAATGCGACTAAGAATCTTTGCTGCGAACACAGTATATATATACGATGCTTCGTGAGGATAGGTCCTCTGAAATAATCTGCGGGAACGGAGTTCTAAGAGAAATAGACACTTTTACGACAGAACTCTTGAATGCTGATTCAATAGGATTTCTTCGACTAAACCCGTTGATCTGGCCAAATCCCCGGCATAAATTCTGACAACATTGGAGCCTTGAGAAAGTCACGGTGGTGACGAAACGGGTGTTGGCTGTTTCCGGTGTTCTTCACAACAAGGACTGGGCTACTATTCACATTGTAAAAAAAGCTTTAAGAGTGTATCAACAAATTATCTTGTGCTAGTCCTTGCAACCTTGTGTTATTATGAAATAAATCAATTAATGAATGATCAGTTGACTATATCTTCTGTGTTTCCTGTAATAGGAGGAATCTCTCCTCATCTTTGTGCTTTTTGTTGGATGGACAAATGATTATATTCAATTTAATGTGAAATACTGTGAGTGCCAGGGTCTTTTTGCAAACGTTTTACAAGTCACCTGTGTTTCTTGTGCTACTGATACCTTAGGGAGTGGGTATCTTACCCAGAGTAGCACCAGTTGTACTTGTCTGTGTGTAGGTTATTTTGCAAGCCCATCTATTCAGCTGTTTTGAGGTGCTACCTTGTATCCACCACTACCTCGCCTGTGTTTTTTGGTTTTTGCAGTTAATCACACTGTAGGTGTGTGTGATACTGGGCCTATCCCCTGCCCCACAAATCTAATTTACTTACAGTGTGACTCCCGAGATAAATGCACCTCTGCAGGGGGGTGGAGGGAGTGTATTACACACTACCCAGCATCGGATTGGGAAGTCAGCATTGGGCGATCGGCCGGTGCCTATGGGTCACCTGTGGGCCGGTTTCTGTCAGCCGTCCCACAGAGCCTTACTGTCGTGCCTGCCAGGCCACTGTAATGTGGGGCCAGCATCATGCAAGTTTGCAGCAGTGTCTCTAGGCCAGTATTGTTCTGGCCACTGAATTCTTTTTCTTGCCCCCTCTCTACACCCAGAAGCAGATTTCCACACCCCTGCTGCGCTGTTAAACTGCAGCTGGGTGCAGGTGAAGTGGCCGTTGTGCCTAGGTTGACCAACTGGCATGGGTGTGAATCCAGGACGGTGAGTGTAAAAATTCAGGACAAAAGGTCAAAATTCAGGACAAAAGGTCAAAATTCAGGACAAAAGGTACGTTTTACAGAAACATCAGAAGAGGTCTTGCAATAGTACAGAAGTAAGTACAGAGACAACCACTTAAGTACAATTGAAAAGAAGTTTATATTAAGTTGAAACAATTGTCCACTTCATGGTTTTTCAGTATGCGCGCAGCTTTGAGCAAATGTGCAGGTCTTTTTGTGGTAACAAAACTGCCCTCTCCCACCCCCCACCCCTTTCCAACATCCCAGGTAAACGTCCGATGCCCCGTCCGGCCAGTCCGGCCTTGCTACCACCCTCCAATGGTGACCTCCCCTTCACATAGACCCTCTCTCATGTTATAGTGATACTCATCCCAAGTACGTAGGACAGGGTGTCGGAGTACGTTACATCACACACATATTATATAGAGACAATGACTCGTATAAATGTGAAAGTCAATGTATAGGAAATGTACTTAAGATAATGAGGGTTACACGGTTTAATCATGGTTTCATCCATTATTAAGTCGTTCACCATTCATTCTGTCCTTCCATCTGTGTGCCCATCCATTTCAATATTCAACCATTTGCAAACCTATCCATCACCTATCCTTCCATCCATCCATCTATCATTCCATTCATCCATCCCTCCATCCACCCTTTCACTCATCCATCCCTCCATTCATTATTTCACTTATCCATCCGTACACTCATCCATCCACTCTTCCACTCCATCCATTCACTCATCCATACAGCCATCTACCCTTTCACCCATCCAGCCATCCTTTCACTTACTCATTCATCCACCCAGTCACTCATCCATCCACCCATTCACCCTTTCAGTTTTTCATCCATCCTCCCTTTCTCTCTCCATCCCCTTTAATTTAGCCATCCACCCATCCACCCATCCATCTACTCATCCATTCATAAATCCATCCATTGACCCTATCACTCATGCATCCTTTCACTCATCCATCATCCTTTCTCTCATCCATCCAACCTTTCACTCCTCCATCCAACCTTTCTCTCATTCATCCACCCTTTCAGGCCTTCACTGATCCATCCATCTATCATCCATCCACACTTTCACTTCTTCACTAATCTATCCACCCATTTGTCCATTCACCTTCCCTTTCATTCACTCATCAAGCCTTACACCCCATTTCACTCATCTATCTATTCACCCTTTCACCAATCAATTCATCAATCCATCCAACAGTTCACTCATCTATCCACCCAGTCACCCGCCTGTCATCCACCCTTTCACTCATCCATCCATTCTTTCACTCATCCATCCTTTTACCCGTCCATCTACCCTTCCACCCATACATCCATCTATTTACATTTTCTCTCACCCATCCTTCCACTCAGTGTTCCGTCCATCCTTTCTCATTATTCATCCATCACCCTTTCATTCATCCATTCACCCTTTCACCTATCAATTAATCAATCCATCCATCAGTTCACTCATCCATCCACCCGTTAACTTGCCTGTCATCCATCCTTTCACTCATCCATCCACCATTTCACTCATCCATCCACCCATTCACCCTTTCACTTATCAATTCATCAATCCGTCCAACAGTTCACTCATCCATCACCCCATTCACTCGCCTGCCATCCACCCTTTCACTCATCCATCCATCCACTCATCCATCCATCCTTTTACCCGTCCATCTACCCTTCCATCCATACATCCATCTATTTACTTTTTTTCTCATCCATCCTTCCACTCACTCATCCGTCCATCCTTTCATTATTCATCCATTCACCCTTTCATTCTTTCATTCACACTTTCACTAATCCATCCACCCATCCCTTCACTCACACACCTTTTCACATTAATTATGAGCTTTTGTCTGCTGAGTTGCAGACAGAAGAGGCCCATCAAGGGCTTCACCCCTTCTGTGGTTCCTAAAGCAAGGGGTGGGGCGGGGGAGTTCTCACTATGCCCCTGTGCATAGGCAATCCGAAAAAGTGGCAGTCATGAGTCATGCATGATGCACATTGCCACTGTGACATGGTGCTGTTTTTAGGGCTTTAAGTGGGATGAAAAAACTAGGGGGGGGGGTCTCTCCAAAGGGGGTGTTCGATGTAATTAAGAGCGTGGCTCAAAACATGGTGGCTAAAAATCTGTGCTTAGCATAGTCTTCCGCCCGACTGTAATCTGCTGCTTCTGTCATTGCATCCAGATATATAACACAGCAAGCCACCTATCAGCCAGAACTATTGGCTTTATCAATGGGCGCTAGTTGCATAAAGTAAAAAAAGCAGCAACCATGGCTTTGTTGAATAAACCTTTGAAAATGTGTCTGTTTTAAAATAATGAGACAGTGAAAGACCCCAAACCCTTGTTTTTAGACTAGTTTCACCTCCTTTTCATGAGGGGTGGATTCTCACCTGGCGGCATGGGCGCTGCCCTGGACCGAGGCTGGAGGAGGCGGCCACATGCTGTACCAGCCCGGACCGGCCGTTGTCGTTCCGTATTTGACAATCATGAGCCGCAGACAGAATGACAGTGGGCGGGCGGGGCTGCTCTTGTGCTCAGAGGATGAGTGTGAGGCGCCCCATCAGGGAACTGAGGCCTCTAGCAGGGGAACAGCTCAGCTCCCTGCAAGGCCCAATAATATGGACAAAGTGCGTCCGTAAAAGGGATCATCATGAACAACGGACGTGAGATTCAAATTACGGACGGTCTGTGAAATTTACAGAGGGTTGGTCACCCTAGTTGGGCCCTCATGACCTCAGCTCCCTGAAGCAGCAGCGGCTCTCTGCTTTTCTTCACTGCTCCCCGGCCAGGCTAGCGCCTTGAGGCTATAGCTGGCTGGGAAAGCGAGAATAAGTGAATTGGCTTCGCTGAGGGCCTGTTGTTAGCACCTTGGCTCCAGGGTCTTTCAGGCCTTGGTGGGGGATTTATCTTTGCATTGGCCATGAGGCACCTTTCCCAGAAAGGAACATTGAGAGGAAGAACGAGGAGCTATGGAAATAGGTTTGAGTCCCAGCTTCAGCTCAACATCCTGTGATTCTCAGCAAATTACTGAGGGGCAGATTTAAAATAGCTGGTGCATCCCTGCATATCAGCAGGGATGCGCCAGTTATTGTGCGCTGCGGCTCCGCCACCCTGGATACGATGCATTTACAATGCGGCACACCATGGGGTAAAAATGGCACAGATGCGTGACGCATCTGTGCCGTAAAGGCGGCGCATTGCTGGAGTTGCGTCGCAAGAGCGACGCAGCTCCATCGATATTTCACCGATATTTCTGGCTCTGTGAGCTTTAAAATACATCATTTATCAAACACGTGTCTAAAAATGAGGTCAATGAGATTTGCTGTTTCAGGAGCAGGTGTGATCCGGGAATGTGGGCCACTTTTTTGTTGGTGCCCAGGCCGCATTGTGATCCCAATCCAGCCCTGCCGCTCCCATACATTGGGTGATTGTCATTCAGCTGGGCAGTCCATTGCAGGGCAGGCAGGCCGTCCACAGCATGCACACTCCTGGCTCTACCCGCCCCAGCCCACCTGGGTCCATCGGATGAGGTTCACATGCTCATCCCAATCGCAGCATTAACCTGGTTAAGTGATGTGCACGCTCCAAGGGCAGAGGGCGCTAAAGCAAGGAACCGGGGAATCCACTACATATTTCTCTAACAGAACTTTGGGATGGCGTAATTTAGACAGACTTGAGGATCGGAGCAAAAACTGATTCTACAGTTGTGGGTTTAATCCTTTTTATTATCAAAAGATTTGAAAATACCAAAAGGCCCCCTCCAGGCAGCGAGTACTCCACAAATTTCAATGATATCCACCTGCCAACAATTCATTCAATTCCCCGGCCTTTAGGATCAGGGTTGAATGCCTTTAGTTTAGTTACCCATTAAACAAGCATTTGCAATGCAAT
Organism: Lissotriton vulgaris; assembly: GCF_964263255.1. Lineage (NCBI taxonomy): Eukaryota > Metazoa > Chordata > Amphibia > Caudata > Salamandridae > Lissotriton > Lissotriton vulgaris. The sequence continues at coordinate 2,034,971,924 of NC_141693.1, forward strand.
AGGTCTCGCATTAGTAAAGTTTGAGCTATTGGTATTGTAAATTAATTTTTTTTTAATTTATGTGCTGGTTTTGAAAATAGCAAAATTAATAGCTTTGTCATTTACAATGCCAATAGTTTTAACTTTCGCAAATGTGACACCTATAGCATTTGTAATGCAATATGTCTTGTATTTACTGACTAGGATGTATTGATATTACAATTAACAATGGCTTTTAATTTTTTTAATAATTAATACTTAAATAAAAGTTATTGTAATTTATAATGGCAATAGCTTAAACGTTTGTAAATATCTTTTGTGAAGATTATGTTCAGTGTATTTTATTGTGACGAAAATCCAAGAACAGAAGTGAAATATTAACATCCTTTTGTGACATTTGTAATAAAGCTTGAAACATTGAGAGAACATATTTGAACCAGTTGTTGTTGAATGGTTGCACAGATTGATGCTGTGGTGGCGCTGAGTGATTTTGTGGTGGCGACGAGTGATGCAGTGGCAGTCAGTGATGCTGTGCTAGAGCATAGTGATGTTGTGGTGCCCCTGAGTGATGCTGTGGTGGTGCTGAGTGATGCTGTGGTAATGCGATAGATAGATAGAGTGAGGGCGATAGATATATAGAGTGAGGGCAATAGATAGATAGAGTGAGGGAGATAGATAGATAGAGCGAGGGCGATAGACTGTGATTCTGGGCAAATCACTTAATCTCCCCGTGCCTAACAAAAATGAATGTGTGTCCTCATGTAACGCAACTGGTGCTATGTAAAGCGCTCAGATACCCGATTCGGTTCGGGTCAAGTTTGCGCTATATAAAACTCTGCAAAAAAAAAATAGATAGAGTGAGGGCGATAGATAGAGTGAGGGCGATAGATAGAGTGAGGGCGATAGATAGATAGATAGATAGATAGATAGATAGATAGATAGATAGATAGATAGATAGATAGATAGATAGATAGAGAGATAGAGTGAGGGAGGTAGATAGATAGATAGATAGAGTGAGGGCGATAGATAGATAGAGAGATAGATAGATAGAGAGATAGAGTGAGGGAGGTAGATAGATAGATAGATAGAGTGAGGGCGATAGATAGATAGAGAGATAGAGTGAGGAGATAGATAGATAGATAGATAGATAGATAGATAGATAGATAGATAGATAGATAGATAGATAGATAGATAGATAGATAGATAGATAGATAGATAGATAGATAGATAGATAGATAGAACATATTTGTTTTGGTATGCATGGTGAATTTCGTTTTGTTTAATATGAGTGATTTTAATGGATATGGGCATAACATATTTAGGTGTCGTTTTGTTATTGAGTAACCCTGGTATGACTTCCGCTTACTCCCTTATCATTTAGTATAAATGTGATTCAGAACTCGGCAATGCAACTGAGGAACCGGTTCTGCTCTCTGGGAAACACGGGCTTCACAGGTGTTCTTGAAGTCGTGTACTTTATATGTACCAACAAAAAAAATACCTTCAAAGTGGATCCGTAGCTTTGTGTCCGTGTTCCTGGAGCCGAAGCTAATTTATTTTATTTATTTATTTCATTTATTCAAAGTTTTATATAGCGCGAACAAGATCTTTGCAGATATCAGAGCGCTTTACAGAAACAGAGGGTAGGGGCAACAAGGGGGTGATTAAACAAATTCTTGAAAACAATATAATAGTCTGTAGTAAGTGAGTTGCAAAGTAGGATAGCAATCATGTAAGAGTATAACACAATAAACAATCAGGAAACCAATGATACAGAAGCCGTGCAATGTCTTTAATCCAGTAACAATAGAGTTCAGGTGAACTTAGCCATAAGGATGGCTTTTACCTCTTTCCTAAAAAGTGCCGTGGAGAAGATAAGCCTGGTTTCAGGAGGGAGTGCATTCCAGATCCTGGGTGCCATTCCTGAGAAGGAGCGTTTGTATGTTTTTTCCTTCCGCAATCTTCGAGGTTTCAGGAGGAGGTTTTTTGTGCTTCTATTGGATCTCGAGCCTCCTGATATAGTCAGCTTTTGAGTGAGGTAGTTGGGTGACTTGTGGTGTACGGCCGAGTGTGTCATACAGGCAATTTTCAGCTGTACTCTGGCTTCAAAAGGCAGCCAGTTCAGGGTTTTTAAGTCAGGGGATATATGTAAGTGTTTTCTTGAGCCAGTGATGAGTCTCGCGGCAGCGTTCAGGGAGGCTCGTAAGGGTGCCGTTGTTGATAGGGGGAGCCCGCTGAGAGCCGCAATTCCGTAGTCTTTACGAGGGATGACTAGGGCTTGTACAGCAGTTTGGAAGTCCTTGGGTGGGAGGAAGGGTTTGAGTTTCCTCAAAGTGTTGATTTGGAAATTAGCTCCTTTAGTTGCTTTGCTAATGTGCTGCTGCATGTTGAGATTGGAGTCAAGTGTGATGCCTAGGGATTTCGCGGAGTCAACGATGGTGGGCTGGACATTGAGTGCGGTTAGATGATTGAGCCAGGTTTGGGTGATGGCGTTTTTCGCAGGAGGTGAGATCAGAAGGAACTCAGTTTTCAGAGCATTTCGTTTGAGGTGATTATCGGCCAGCCATGATTGGGTGTTTCTTAGTGTGGAGTTCAGAAGTTTGATGTCTTCCGGGGATTGTAGCTTGAGGTAAATTACTTCACACAGAGCCCCGAGACAGTTGTCAGTTATGTGTCCCTGAGCGATCTTAAGAAACGCTCAAAATGGATTTGACTAAGTGGAAAACTGGGGACAACTCCCCCCTCGTCAATGAATATAAGCCTAAAGCCCGGATCACATTGTGTCAGGAAAGCAGGACATTGCGAAACATAAGTGAAGGCACGCAGAAAATAAAATCGAAAAAAGCGGCTGCCATTGCTCAAGGGGAACGTCCCGAGAATGGTGTGTGCGGCGGCCGCCATTGCGAATCAAATGAAAGTGAAAGTGCAGACGGCATGCAGAAAGTGTTAAGTGGGCCGGCAAGCGTGTGGTGCAAAGCAATCAATGTTTAGGTTGGGGCTCCTACTCCTAGATTAACAAAAGATGGTGACACAGATAGTGATCAAAGTCCTTCCTGCCGGGCTGTTAAACAGATTGCTTTAGGGAATGTTTCCCACAAGGAAACAAATCATGGCAGCTGTCTGCTGTTTCCCCCTCCCGGGACTTAAGCAAACTACTTTCAAACGCGCTATTTTTTTTATATAGAGAACTTTCGTTGTTGTTGTGCGCTTTCGAGCACTCGTGTGACTTTTCATTCCTGTGTCAATAGAGCACACGAACCTGCCCTCTGCAAATTTTCTGAAAGAGCACTTGGTGGGTGAGTGGGCATAAGGAGTGGCAAAGGGCCCATGCGGGAGTGAGGTGGGAGGGCACTACGGGCATCGCAAGAGGTGGGAGGGCATTGCTGGAGGTGGGAGTGAGGTGGGAGGGCACTGCGGCATCTCTGGAGGTGGGAGCAAGGCCGGATTGGCCGTTGCGGGCACCGGGCAATCCCACAGTGCGCCGCAAGGGTGGGGGCCGGTTTTGGGCCCCAGGGGGCTGTTTTTGTTACAGGACCGTTTTTGCAGCATAGCATAGCTGCAAAATCGGCCCTGTAACAAAATCGGCCGAAAACCAGCGCCGGCAAAGAGCTCGGTCGCACCCCCAGCGACCCGGGTGGAGGGCGGCCGAGCACTTTGCCAGGGCCGGATTTTTGTCCCAGTATGGCCCTGGGTTGGAGGGCATGGCTGGAGGTGGGAGGGAGGTGGGGGCACTGCGGGCTTCGCTGGAGGTAGGAGGGCATGCCTGGAGGTGGGAGGGAGGTGGGGGGCACTGTGGGCTTCGCTGGAGGTGGGAGGGCACTGTGGGCTTCGCTGGAGGGGAGGAACGTGGGTTGGCACAGCAGGCATCACTAGAGGTGGAAAGGCATGGCTGGAGGTGGGAGGGAGGTGGGGGGCACTGCAGGCTTAGCTGGAGGTGGGAGGGAGGTGGGGGCACTGCGAGCATGGCTAGAGGTGGGAGGGCATGGCTGGAGGTGGGGAGGGCACTGCGGGCTTCGCTGGAGGTGGGAGGGAGGTGGGGGGGCACTGCGGGCTTCGCTGGAGGTGGGGGGCACTGCGGGCTTCGCTGGAGGTGGGAGGGAGGTGGGGGGCATATACTCTAACATACTAAGTTTTAATTCAACACACTTAATGTGTGCAGGATAAAACATAGCACGCAAGCCAACATTTTCAAATCAGATCACAGGGAAGAGGTATGTATTAAAGAATTGACGGGGCACGTTTTCTCTTGCCGGGTTGGCTTAGTAGTGGTTGTGCCAGGGAGCCAGTTTTAGGAGGCGAGTGAATGAAACTGAAAGCTACTAAGCTAACGGCAACAGTTCACAGTGGGAGCGCGTGTTCACAGGAGCAATGGGCGCACGACCTGATCCGATTCCGGAGGCTGCGTGTGCCCGTCTCTTGCCTCCCTCTTGGCTCATTGTAAGCAGAGCTGACGGCTATAGGTCTCGCTGCGACATCGCTTTGCGATGCGTCGCAGGTGTGAGACATAAAAATGAAATCCATTATCAGTTTTGTAATCTGCAACCTCGTCTCATGTTCGCATGCCTTTTATTGTCTGCATGAATATTACCTTTTCTGACTTTTGAGAGATTATTGTGGCCAAGGGGTGTCCACCATAGGTTCAGAAGGACCAGTTTGAGTTCCGGTTTTCTGGCCATTAACATGAGGTAATTGTGCAAGCTAATTATCTAAATAAAATTGTGTGTGAGTGGTCATGAATGTGCGATTTGTTTATGTGATGGGTGAGTATGTGTGTATAAACGCGTTTAGTCTCGGAAGACGAGCTCCCAACCACCTAATGGAGTCCAGGCGGGTCTGAAAATTGGCCACCTAAGGATAGGTCTCCCCTGGTTGAAGGGTTCCTTTTGAGCCATGTGAAGAGACCTGTACCACCGGGAACCCTGAAGGGGTCTGTCAGGAGCGCAGGGACGGATGGGATGGGGGCGTTGAAAGACTCGGCTGACGCATCGTGTGATTTGTGCCACCGATCGTGGGGGTGCAGGACATAGTTTAGTTTGGGACAGAAGGAGGTGAAGTACTTCTCGGAGGTCAGCCATTGGAGCAGGGCCGCCAGGTGGTGTTGTTCAAAGGAGAGAGCCCCCCCTCCAGATAGACCCTCGTCCTACCGGCAGCTGGAGTGCAGTGGGTGTCCGGATCCCAGGTCTGGCCACAGAGCTTGCTGGCTAGATCACGGTTCACAGTTCACTTGATAACTGTTCCCAACTATCATAGGAGCAGGTCGGGAGGCAGAGGGGTCGTGGTAGCCCCCATCACGGGGAATTCTCTGCCTATCACATTTTGACAAGCCATGGATATTTTTTCAATACGGAAAAATTGGAAAGCTTAGCTGTTTAAACAGGTTTAGGAGACTCAATTGAGCACACTATAGTTTTTACTATAGCGCTACGAGGCCTATGGTGAACATGCACGCTATAGGATTGCAATAACATAACGAGAGAATGTTCTCAGAGGAGCGACTGGGACATTTGCATCTGTGGGAGCATTACCTCTGAGGTAAGGCTATCTTTCACTTAGGTGCCAGGGGCAGGAGTTTCCAGAGCTGAACCTGGGCTCGCGGCGCAGGTTCTGCTCTTAAAGGTCAGTGTTGATGCAGGACCTGTCACCCGGGTACCGGTTTCAAACCAGAGCTGCACCGAGAGCTCTCGGGCTGTGGACACCACTCCTGATGGATGAATGCAGGAGTCACCCCAGGTAAATGGCAGACCAGCTGTCTCTGCGAATACCTGCAGGGCCCAGCTGATAGCGCCTTGAGACCCTCACTGGTGAGTAGTCGCTCTTTACAAGAATCCTGATTGTTTGATCAATCGATAGATATCCCTTCGAAGGTTTCTAAGGTAGGGCAGCACCTCATCCACGAAGAACGAGTCCGCATGCATCGCGCCCATGCTGTGGCCGCACTTCTGAGCTGCTCGGCACGAGGCTCCATTGCTTTTGTGAAGCAACAGGGATGTCAGCTTGTCTGGCCGGACACACAAGCTTGGATTACACATAAGAAATGTAAGGATCAAAGTAAGGTCCCACTGTGGCATGATAAAGGGCGTAGGTGGAAACATATATGCAAGCCCTTTTAAGAACCTATTTACAATAGGGGACTTAAACAAAGAGGGCTGGTCTGGCAGCCGCAGGAAATTGACAGAGCAGAAAGATAACCCTTGAGAGTACACAAAGCAGAGCCCGGCTGGGCAAGGGTAAGAACGAAGAGAAGAATATTAGATAGAGAAGTAGAAAGAGGGCCAATAGACATTTCTGTACAATATTTTCGATATTTTTGCCAATGGCAGGCGTATACAGTTTAGTGGAGGGCAGTCTGGCCACCAAAACAACAGTACATACTTAGGGAGGAAGGTCGAAAGCTGTCAACTGTTGTCACTCAAACTCCATGCATGTAAGCAGAGAATTGCAAATTTCGGGTAGAGGAGCCTCCCCAGCTGCTGCGACAGAAAATCCTCCCGAAGGGGCAGCCTGATCGGAGGATCGATGCTCAGTAGAAGCAGCTCTGATTACCAGACTCTTCGTGCCCAGTCCAGAGCCACAGGTACGACTTGGATCTGGTCTTTCTTGATCTTCTTGAGAACGCTGGGCAGAGGCGGTATGGGCGGAAAGGCGTACAGGAGGCCTGAAATCCACTTACGATAAAAAGTGTCCCCGAGCGATAGCCACCTTGGGAACTCCAGTGCACAATACTGCTGACATTGCGCTTTCTCCTCGGAGGGCAACAGATCTAATCAAGGCTCTCCCCAATGTTAAAAGAGACCTTGTGCCACCTTCGACTGGAAACACCATTCGTGATCTGCTAGGCATCAACGGCTGAGTTTGTCCGTGCTGGCTTTCAGAGAACCTGCCAGGTGTTGAACCAACAGAGTTATGCCCTGCTGTTCTAGCCAAGTCCAGTGATGCATGGCCTCTTGACAAAGGGTCTACGACCCCACTCCGCCCTGCTTGCTGTAGTACCACATGGTGGTGGTGTCCGTGAACACCTGCACTAACTTCCCCTTGATGGAGGGAAGAAATGCTTTCAATGCTCTTCGGATCGCCCGAAGCTCCAACAATTTGATTTGGAGCTCGGAACTCTGCCGGAGATCAGTGTCTCCTGATCTCCACCTCTCCCAGATGGCCACACCATCCCACGGGTAACACATTTGTCACTACTGTGCGATCTGGTTGGAGAAGGGAGAGGGTCTGCCTCTGACCTAATTGCAGTTCGTCAACCAGCACTGTGGGTCTTTAGCAGTTCCCTCCAAGATCTTAACCATGCCGGAAAGATTCCCATGATGTTGTGCCCACTGAAACTTCAGGTCCCATTGCACAGCCTGCATTCGACACCTGACATGCTTTCCAACAGGATGCAGGAGGCCATGAGGCCCAACAGCGTCAGAGTCAGTCTCATCGAAATCAAGGATAGAGGCCAAAACATCAGAATCAAAACCTGAATATCCTGTACTCACTGCTCTGGAGGATAGGCTCGAAACTGCACTGTACCCAGGACAACAGCGTTGTAGAAGGAGTCAGGTGTGACTTGGGCACGTTGATAGTGAACTCAGCGAGTGCAGCAGGTCCACCACAGTCTGAAAGTGAGAGATGACAGCCTGGGGCGAGGACACCTTCAACAGCCAGTCATCGAGGTAGGGTAAGACTGACAACCCTAACCCGCACAGATGAGCTGCGACCTCTGCCATCCCCTTTTAGGAGGCACTGGTAAGGCTGAAGGGGAGCACAGTAAACGAAAGTGCTCGTGGCCTACCGTGAACCGCAGGTAATGCCTATGGCCCGGCAGGATGGGGATGTGAAAATACACATCCTACAGGTCCAGCGCTACCATCCAGTCTTCTTGGTCTACTGCAGACAAGACCTGAGCCAGAGTGAGCATTTTGAACTTCTCCTTCTTGAGGAAGAGATTGACGGTTCGAAGATCTAAAATGGGTCCTAACCCATTGTTCTTTTTCAGAATCAGAAAGTAGCGGGAATAACAGCCACTGCCGACCTCTGAAACCGGGACCCTCTCTATAGCTCCCTTGGCCAGGAGAGCTTTAACTTCCTCTTAGAGTAATGCCAGGGGATCCTCCGCCAGCCATTCTTCATTGGCGGAACAGGAGGAGGAGAAGAAAGAAAAGGAAGATGATAATGTAAATGTAAATGTATTGGCATTTATATAGCGCACTACTTACCCGTAGGGTCCCAAGGCGCTTCGACCGCTGCGAAACCCTTCCTGGCTTCCCTGAGAGATGGTCCCTTAATGGGTATCTCCAGGGTGAGACCAGGCATCCCCGGCGGTCTGGTGGGGCCGTTAGTGAAGATGAGGCAAGCTAATGCCCAGAGTTGCCAAGTGTGATCGCTGATCAGAGTGGGCACCGAGGCGAGAGAATTATCGAGTCCGCTGACCCTGGTCCAGAAACCTGCCGCGCCGGGAATCGAACCCTGGTCCTGGGCCGTCCTCTGCTCTCGGGTCTGCCGCCTCTAACCAGTGAGCCACACTACTTCACTGATAGCCCTCCTGAATGACCAGCAAGACCCACTTGTCCGATGTTATGGCCCTCCTCTGGAGGAGATGATGAATTTTCTGGGCCGACTAGACTGAAATGGGCTTCTAGACTCAAACTAGGAATGCTTAGAGGCTGCAGCTGCCGAGGGCTTTGGTGCAGACAACTTCTGGCTACCATTCCGAGGTCTGAATGAACCGCGTCCAAGCAGAACTTGGGGAGTCTGCACAGGACAGTGGCTGGAATATGGCTGACACGGCTGAAAACCCCTTCCAGCGCCACGAAAGGGGCAAAAGCTAGATTAGTCACGAGGTGTCACTGAGAGGCCCAAGGATCTAGCCGTAGCACAAGAATCCTTGAAGCGCTACGAGGCCAAGTCTGATATCTCTCCAAAAAGATGAGTCCCATCAGAGGGCATGTCCATAAGATTGGCCTGACATGACCTGAGAAGCCAGATGTTCTGAGCCAGGCGTGGCACTGTAAGGCCACCGTTGAAGAAGCTGCTCTGCCCAGCGAGTCAGCCGTGTCCAAACCACACTTAATGGTGAATTTTGCTGCATCTCTCCCGTCCTTCACTGCCTGGGAGTGTACAACCCTGGCCTCCTCCAGGACCTGTGGCAGCACTTGTGCAACCGTCTCTTAGAGAGTGTTAGAGAAATGGCCACATGCCTAGAAGGAAATCTGTGAGTGCTTACAATACCTACTACCTCCAGCATTTCACAATTTTGCGATTCACAAAAAAAAATCCCGAAATCAGCTGACAGGCGCGATGGCCGTGAAATTTACCAAACCAGCTGCAAAAAAAGTCTCCCGGCAGGCATAAAAAACTGCTGCCATTGTATTGGCTGTCAGTGCATACATCACCATGTGACCCGCGTTGCACAGCCATAGAAGCTGCCTGCTTCCACCATTACAATATTGAAGACAGAAGAGCGAGGAAAGGAAAGCATCGCTTCTCTGCTCTCCAGCTCGCAGGCTCGACTGCTCCAAGCATTCATGTCATTGCAGGAAAGAATGTCAAATATGAGGATCCCAGCGCGGGGACGGAAGGGGCGGGCAGATAAGGAAAAGGACTCCTTCTTGCCCAGAGAGCATACAGCAACAATGCCCCCTTCTGCTCTGCCCATTCAGCCGCCCGCCCCCGCTTTCTTTCTTCTTCACTCTTATTCCCTCTCTTTCTGTCTCGCTCCTCCTCTCTTACAGAAAACTGTGACTTCAAGAAACGGTTCTCCCCCTCTCTTTCCTTCTTTAGTTTATTTGTTCCCCTGTGAAATGGATCCAGAAAAGAAAAACACTGGAAATGTCGTCTTTTTCTGACATTTTTCTATTCCAAAGTACAGCTGCAGGAATAAAAGGTTCAAAATATAAAAATAACTAAATAAAGCCAGACAGAGTGGTAGCAAAGTGGCCAGATTGATTTTATGCACACACAGACACATTAGCGCCACTTTACAGAGTTTGCCAGTGAAGCGCTATTTTTGTTTTCTTGTCTTTCTTTGAATAGCAGTGTTTTCTCCGGGCGGGCTCTGGTGCACCAATCCTGGAGGCACTGCAACACGTGGATTAAAAAACAAAATGTGCACTGCAGCTGTGTGTGTTCAGGGATGTTGTTTTTAGGTCTCAGCCTAGCGTACACTGCGCAAGCAGTGTCGCGCAGCCGAGAAATTTTGTTTTACAGTACTGGGCTTTATCCCGCCTCTCTCTTCCATTGGCTAGCTCCATAAATGGAGGCTAGCCATTGGAAGAGAGATGTGTCAATCTTAGCGGGAGCAGATTCGTGGGCGTTTCTGTCTTTTTTTAAGTCCCGCCCCTTTTCTCTCCGTCATTCGGAGGTGGGCTTTTACTTTTTTTTTTTTTGCCGGCGCTTTTGGTTTCCATTTCCCCCGACCGCTGCCGGAAGAAGTTGCTGCACAGCAGGTCCTAAACAGTAATGGCCGCCGTGAGGGCATCAATGGATTATTCGTAATCCCACATTTAATCTATGTAATCTCGAAACAATGCCCTCCCGCCCGCCTTGGAATCAGGGGGTTCGAAAGCCCCACCAGGCTTTCAGGTATTGTCTCCTGCAACCATAAGAGCTGCGCGAGCTACTCCTTAATCGTCATAGCCTTCCTCTCGCACGTCACATATGCCATGCTCTTAGCGTTCCAAGCGGTTTGAATCAAAAAGCTACTGTTGCCTTGTTATAATTCCACTCACTTCATCTTTTTTAAATTCTCGCCTAGTGGGCCGAAAAGCAACCATGTCCAGTTTGGTAGCACGGAAATACGTGTAAATCATTTATTTTTATGCAGTAGAAACATGCTTTCAATTGTCCAATGAGCGCGTTAGACTCGGGTGTCGCTGGGATTTTGTAAACGTTTCCTTGAGATTTTAGCGTGACTCCTGAATGCCACCTCGGGGAGCTGGCCGTCCCGTCATGGGTCGCTGGTGGAAGATGGCGCCCGCTAAAGTTAGAGGTGGTGTGCCCCACGGAGAATTCTTCTCACTGACTGTCTTTCTTGCAGCCTCCAGAGAAGCGACGAAGGACCATCGAAGACTTCAACAAGTTCTGCAGCTTCGTGCTGCAGCTTCGTACTGGCCTATGCAGGCTATATGCCTTCTTCCACAAAGGAGGTAACGCGGCCTCTGCTCCCCTGGTTACCCTGCCCCATCCTCAGAGTCCACTGTAATGGCGAGTATGGCCGGTGAATGGAAACACGTCCGACATCACCTTTTTGTCAGTGGCTTATCTTGCACTGTCATTTTGCCCCTTTGATTAAGCATCTTTCTTTTTAGAGCTGGCCAGAGGTAGTTTTAGCTGTTTTGCTAGCCTTGTCTTTCCTCCAAAAATCATAAATCTAAATACGCATATTCAAACACAGAGAAACTTTTCATCAATCCCCTTCATCTATCAGTCTGTTAATGTGTCTTTCGCATTTTATTCCATTATTGGCTCTTGTCTGTGAATTAGTATGTGTGCATCCTACCTTTTATGTAGTCAACTTTTATGTACATGGCTGGCATTCCTATCTGATTCTATTTAATTTGTAATGTAATTTTGCACCAGGTTATTTTTTATTTTTGTAAACCTGTGCACTACCGTTAGCATGTTTTAGAATTGATATCGACTTTTGCATACATTTGCCATAATAACAAAAATGAAAGGCGTGTCAAAGGCACAGTTCTTGTTCAGAAGTTAACCTGTATGTGCCCTGGTGTTTGTGGCATCATTACCTACCCATTAGAGGCGGTTGTCTGTGTGCAAGTGGTGTTATGAATTTGATGATCTTTTTCCTCCCAGGCCCACCGAGTAGTCTTTCCTTCCCATTTGCCATTTGATTTATTTGTAGCATGGCAGTGTTCAGTGAATAAGCTGGCCATTGTTTTTTTTTTTTTTGGATCGCTGGAAAAAGAGGGAGGGCCATCTTTCTTGCCAGGGGGTCATCCCCCCCTTCCTTTAGAGGGTGGATGTCTGGTTGCTCTGATTTTACTGCTCCGGATGGGGCAATAGAAGCAACGTTGCGTTTAGTCTTTTATTCTGTGGCCCAGCCAGCACCTGTCTGATTGTCAGCTTTGACTGTTTCCACCTCATTTCTACAGCGCGTTCCTACCTCTTGTCGAGGCCTGAAGGCGCGTTGCAGTGTGGCGGAGCAGGGATTACTGTTGCACCAAGGAGCTGTATGCAGATTGGGAATCCTGGAGGTGTGGGTCATACCAGCAGGTGTCGTGTTCATATCTAGGACCCTAATTCCATATTCCCGATTTATGCCCTTGTGAGGTTATAATCAATAATATCCTGATAAAGGCATAAGAATCAGATTCATATTCAGTAATAGCACATGCAATCTAAAGCACAGCACAGCTATTCCCATCGACTCCTAGAAAGCACAACGCGTTCTTTAAACAAACCAAGCCTCCAGCAGCCCGGGAAACCCCCCTGCTTTGTTTTGATTTGAACAAGAACTCCTGAAGTTCAGCAAGAACTGTTAGTTCTTGGTGACGTCTTATATCAACCCTTACATCAAACCCGGCACCTTTCAGGTATAAAATACCAACAATTGCCTTAAGCAAACACATGGTGGTTTGGAGCAGAGCGGCCATCTACTTGCCCGAGAGCCCAGCTGATGCGAGTGCCCACGGAAGCCGCCCCTCCTGTTTGACGCACTGAGAGAGACACTGTCTTTTTCTCCAGCCGAGAAAATCCAGATCCGGTGTTTCCAGCCTACCCTTGCGGGTTGCTGGAATATCGAGTCCTGAGGAAAGAGATACCAGACCTCCCACATTCTATTACCAAGGTACGGAGCTGACTAAACCCTAAGAGAATTCTTGATGCAGATTCTTGGCAAAATTATCTTAACCAACTTAACTTAAAGCTGCTACTTACTCATCCCTTTCCGAGTATAAGGCTTAGGTCAGGTACACCGGGATAGGCTTAGTTAGAAGCACCAGTTGAGTATTTTAGTCAATGTATTTGTGTATGTATATATTTTATCCATTTTAAAGTATCATATGGCTAAGAAACCATATCAATGCTTTTACAGTATTATTTCATAATACTACTTTTACTGTACGCACTTTACTTTACTTTAAGTATTGCAATTGTGGCAATGCACTTCTCTTGTATGAGAAAGAAGACTGCTCAATAAATAACACCTTTTTATTGAAAACGCCCGTCTCTCTATTTCTCTGCACCCTGGTGAAACTAAGTATGCACTGCTGACTGAGTGAAATAGCCGTCTATTGTTTTCACACGACTCTAGAGATACACTCTTATTCTGAGGGAGCAAAGTTGTCATGTTTATGCGGTTGTCGGAAACTGAATCCCTTCTTGTCTGAGCCAGGGGAGCTTGTCCCTCCCTATCTCATTCAAGAAAGTTTCCAGTGACCTCTGAGCTAGCTGGCGCAAACCTAAATTAAGTTTAGCATAGTCAGTAGAGACCTAGATGACCTCAGTCCTACGTCTACACTGCTGTTTATGTTACTCCTTTCGAGGAGAATGAAATCCCACTAAAATACCAAGAGCACCTGCTCTGGTTTAAAGGCGCCCTAAAACATAATGATCACATCACCAGGCTCGGTCCACTAGGTAGACCAGGAGCAACGTGGCCGGTTCTAGCCAGCTACACACCACATCCAGACATTGATATGATGTCAGTTCCGGAACTTTTAGCTCAGCTAAAACTCTTAATTAAAATTCATAGACAATTAGTCCAATATGTCATGCGGACCTCAATAGTCCAACCGACATTTAACATTCCACAGCCGACCCCTCATCAGGGGACCATAAACAAAATCACACCACATAACATACAATCATGTCTTGGTAAAGTACCCATAAAACGGGAACAAATCCCATTCTGGTTAGCACAGAAAATTACTCAAATAGAGGCAGTATTTCTGGATACTACGCCTACTGATAAACACAGACTATCTGTCTCCCAATGGGGATCGCACTACATGTGGAGGACTGTGACACTTGGGGCACAGTCTTTGCTTCCATCTACACAAAAACACATGGTGTCCCGTCTATGGCGGTAATACCAGATGTACTAAGACCGATTCAAAACGAATACGGTCCAGAACCAGCTTTAACTCTGGGTATGAAATTACTAAAAGACTTCAAGCTGGTCTCGGCTATATTATTAGCCAACATAAAAGGTGAAGCAGCATCTGTGGCGATCCACCAGAAATTGAAGGAAACAGATATAGCAGCCCAACCATTGGAACTTGCCAGAATCATAGAAAAATCCTATGAAGAGCGAGGAAGAGATAGTTTGGGTGGGAAACCGGTAAAATCCCAACTAACTGAAAATCCTGAAAAAACATTTATTAAAAATAATTTAAAGACTCCAAAAAAGAACTGGGATGGTAATAAACAATCCCCTCCGGGGGAAAACGTTTCCAGTCCAGAGGAAGGTCTCCTCAGCGTAGAGAGAGATCTCCAGGCCGAGAAGAGAAGTCTCCCCAAAGGTAACCCTCTGAAAAAAAGATACAACCTTAGAGATAGGGATAAAATAAGAAAACCAGTCAGATATCAAGATGTTGATACACGTCCCTCTAGATCCTTCTCATTGAATCTTTCTCGATCTTCCTCACAGAAATCGGAAAGAAGAGGACGGTCAGAACACAGAGAAGAGCACGTCAAGTCCAAAGACAAGGAACCTGCTCCTCAGAGTAAAAAATTACAATTTCCCAGAAAAAAGGTAGCAAGTATTAAGATTAAACATGCCGAGAATTCTGAGGACACAGCTGAAAAACGGAGAGTGGGCCCAGACAATGCTAGACAGCGGAGCAGAAGTGACCATAGCTCACAAGACCCTGATGAATCTTCTGGAGACAGTGGACACGAATGAGTACATTCAAGTGGAAACTGCAGACACACGAGTTAGTGTGCCCCATAAGCAATATGAAATAACATTAGGTATAGAGGGAGATAAAACCAGGAAAATAAAAAGTCTCTTTTGGGAAAAACTTTCAAAAGGCTATGACATTCTGTTAGCTGAGAAAGACTGGCCACCAGAGTTTGTCAGGGAGTGCCCTCATGGCGAAGAAATGATTATGCCTGCCTTCTCGAATCATATCCCGATTCATAAAAAATACACAGATGCAAGAAAATGGGCAGCAGCCCAAGCCCCTGCATTATATAAAAATCATGTAGGATAAGATGAGGACTCACCTCACCACAAAATCCAGTTAAAGAATCAGCCCACTGCACAAAGGCAGTACCCAGTTAAACAAAAAGCAAAAAAACAAGTCAGGAAGATCTTAGATCAACTTGAGTACCAGGGGGTGATCGAAACATGCACCTCTCAAATGAACAATCCTTTGTTTCCTGTCTCCAAGCCAGACGATTCATATTGTCTAGTTTTGGACTACAGACACCTTAACTCCTGTTGTAAAACATTTGCAGTACAAAACTCACATAGTGCAGCACTAATAAATAACATTGTGCGAAAAAAATATAAAACGACATTAGACAGCTCTAATCGATTCTTTTGTCAAAACATTGCACCAGAAAGCAGGTATTTGACCGCTTTCTCAATATTTGGATCGCAATAACAATTTTGCCGACTCCCACAGGGATTCAAGAATAGCCCAGGATTATTCGCAGCAAGGGTAACAGAGTTACTACAAATATATGATGATGAAGCATTATCATATGTCGATGACATCTATCTCACAGATGATGACCTGGAGACTCACTTAAAAAGGGTGAACACCATAATACTTGGGTTCGCGTCAGAGGATTACAAAGTCAACTTTAAAAAGTCACGAATTGCCAATCTAACTGTCCTATTTTTAGGATATGAATTATCAAGTGAAGGCAAAAGCCTGGCAGACAATTTCTTAGAGAAATGTGCTGCACTCCAAGCACCAAAAACGCTGAAGAATTTACAATCACTACTAGGTTTCCTGAATTTCGGAAGAACATACATTCTAAATTATGCGGAGAGGGTTAAACCTCTCTACGAATTAATTAAACCAGATTTCAAACAAACCAATTGGACTCAGAAACACACAGAAATTTGGAGATCACTACAAACAGACATGTTAACTAAAGCAAAATTGCAAACACGTGAGAACACACGCAATCTTGTAATCCGAGTCATCCCAGGAAGATGCGGATTCACATACCTGACCTCTAATGAGGGAGAAACGGTACCTATAGCTTACAAATCACATTTGTACACTGAAGCTGAAGTGAAATTCAGCTCCACAGAAAAAATTCTAACTGCGGTTAGAACTGCTGTAGCAAAAGAACGAGTCCTAGCCCAAGGCAGAAGAATATCTGTTTTTTCAGCAGAATCAGCCCTTGAGGCGTTAACAAGTCCTCGGAACCTGGTTAAAGGGGTATTAGATCCAAAATGGATAGAATGGGAAACTTCTTTTGCTACAGAAGACGTGAAATACTATTTTGACCCAAAACTGAAAAAACTAGATGATCTAGTATATGAACGCGAATATCCTCTGCCAGCTGAAATTCTGCCTCTCGAAAAATATACCTGCGTAATCTATATGGACAGATTCGCGCAACACTATGATGTAGAAAATAAATCCTATGCTGCAGCGTGCCCGATTGTTAAAGGTCGCTGGCGCTCTGGTAAATTCAGACCAATGATTACCAAAACAGAATCACTCAGGAAATGTTCAGCTCAGCGAGCTGAAATAAGAACCTTAAAGATGGCGCTTGAAAATGCCGATCGTGAATTCTCCACACTAATAGTGTGCGATTCGTAATTCTGCGTCAAATCCTATAACAGTGACATGCAGACATGGATCAAAAACAGTTACAAAGATGACACAGGTGCTACAATAAAGCATAAAAGGCTTTGGGAACAAGTAGTTCTTTTACAGAAAGAACTACGAAAGACTCACGTGATACACGCATTGAGTCATCAACGTGATGGCGTTCACGATGCAGGGAATTCATTGGCTAACACAGCCACAGTGGAAGCGGTTCACCCGGCTTCCGTAGCCACTAAAAAGCGTTCAGAAAAACACATAGATGGGGAAACCATGCTAGCGGTAATAGCCTAATTAAAAGGCGATTATTCAGCATTACCTCTCAACTATCCACTCAATAATACCAGTGGCGGCCGGTGACATTTGAAAGTGGTGAGCGTAAACTTATTGTCGTACTGCACAATGGCGAGCAAGCGTACCGAGCGAGCCCGAACAACCTACAGGTTTTTTGAGGGGAAATTGTGGACAAATGATACATTTTCAAGCAAACTTGAGGAAGCAGGAACTTAATAAAGGAATATGATTTAATTATTTATCAGTTAAGAAATTCCATATGTCTTCTGTTACATTTTTCGACCCTTTTCAGCATTCACAAACATTGCTCATTTACTCCCACTGACTAACAGTTCTGTTTCCTTTTTCACCACATAGCTTTTCCTACTCATTGCCCACATCAACAGGCCCTTTCCCTCACTTCACTGCTGATCTCTCAATCCGGCCCTGCATATTTAAAAAAAAGACCAGGGCAGTTCAAAATGTCCAATATGGTATTCATTAATGAGGTTAAGGGTAATAGGGCTGAACATCAAACCAATTGCATTTTTACGTAGATGCTTGAAAGGTCACAACATAAAGCAGGCCGGGGCACAAGCTTAGACTTATACATGGAGGTGGGATTTAGAGCTACACAAATGCGAATCACCTAAATAATCTTGCGGAGGGGTAAAGTGAAAGCAGCACAACAATCTGTGCCTTCCAATACATCTCAACGCATGGTGAGACAAAGAAAATAAAAATCTGATTTAAATTCTGATGTCGGCTTCCATTGCATCTGCTTTGTTTTGCTGTATTACGGCGAATATGCACTTTGGCGTGATGTTTGCTTCAATCTATATTAATTTATGCAGTACTTTCTCAATCAAAAATCCTGGAGCATAACCCGGCCACTGAGTCTCGGGCCACGCTGCTGTGCACCCGGTGCTGGCTGCAGTCCCTCAGACCTGCAGGTAGCCTCTGCGGGCCGGCGAGTCGCCGAAAAAGTTATTAATCCGCCCAGCAGTGCCAAGGTTTGGACTGGAAGGGCCAATTACATCTTGTCAGGGAAGAGCCACCTGGCTAAGCAAGCAGGGCGGGGTGCCGCCTGCTCCAGGAAATGAGGACGGCGAGCCGGCAGATGGCACGAGTGTCTTTGCTAGCACAGACCCCACACACCTCGATGGCACTAGATACACACAATCTGTGCTGGCCGGCTAAAGCAAAGCCGAAGACATTTTGCAAAGTTTGTCTGACAAGGTTAATTTTAAAATGAATTTAAATATAAAAAACTTACCTTGGCTTCCCGCGCTGACTCCCGACTCGAGTCCCGAGACTGCTCCCGCCGTCCTGGTTTTTGAATGCCGCCGCTCTCCTCACTGAAGCCTGCAGGCAGCCTCCCTCCCCTCCATGGCAGCCGGCGCTGATTGGTTCGGCTGGCTGCCCTAACTGCGTCATTTCTCCTAGTCTGCATCCTGCAGAACAGAGAGTGGGAGGAGGCTTGGGGGAGCGGCTTGCCCACTGTTGCTAATACTGTCTGTTTGGACAGCCTTTCAGGCTGTCCAAACAGTCAGTATTAATAACAGTGGGCAAGCCACTCTTCCAAGCCACTCCCCCCTGCCCTGAGGCTCGAGTTAGTAACCAGGAAGTTCGCTGCTTTCTCGCCGTGCGAGAAGGGCAGGCAGAAACAAATGGTAGTTATAAATAAATAAATACCATTTGTTTCTGCCTTCTTCTCGCACGGCGAGAAATCAGGGGGGGCGGCGCCCAAACACCCCCATGTAGAAACCGCCGCTGAATAATACATACATAATTGATGCAAACTCCGTTCCATTTGCTCGAATCCCTGGAGTGGGGGATAGGGTAATTCCAAACATGAATCGGAAGAATCTTCTTATTATAAGAAGCACATATGGGGTTGGGTCTGAGGCACCAAGAGATCCTGAAATCACTGATGGAACTACAATCGGAGCACTTGTGGCCGTGAATGAGCGTAGATATCTACTATTTTGCTAAAAATTGCAAGGACTGCAACAGAGATCGCAGTTGTGAACTGGTCCAGCCTGTAGCCCAGATACCACTATTACATAGCATCAGGCTGGTAAACAGACATAATATCGAAACCAAAATATAGACTGGACATAATATCGAGGAAAAAATATAGACTAGACAAAATATCGACCAGACATAATATCGACTACAAAAATATCGAGTTATATCGATATTAATAGCCAAAATATCGAATCAAAAATATAGACTACACATAATATCGACTAGATAGAATATAGAGAAAAGAAAATGGAAAATAAGGTAAGTTTTTACTAATTTTTAATAATTGTGTAATATAAATATGTAGCGGGTAGTGGGTTTATAGGGGAATAGGGTGGGAAGTAATTTAAATAGAATTAATAATTATGTATTTATTAATAATAATTGTCAAATAATTAATAATTGGCAATTAAATAAAAAAATATTGGTAATTATTAATAATTGATTAATTGATAAATAATTAATTTATAGTAAATTAGTTTCAGTAGCGGGTAGTGGGTTTATAGGGGAATAGGGTGGGTAGTAATTTAAATATAATTAATTAATTATGTAAATTAATATTTATTGTAAAATAATTATTAATAGGTAATTAAATAAAAATTAATTGGTAATTAATAATAATTGTTTAATTGATAAATAATTAATTTATAGTAAATTAGTTTCAGTAGTGGGTTGTGGGTTTATAGGGGAATAGGGTGGGAAGTAAATCAATAATTAATTAATTAATTAATTTAATTAATTAAATTGTTTATTTAATTAATAATTGTCCTTGAAAATAAAAATAATTGGTTAATAAAAGTTATTGGTATAGGAAATTAAATTTACTTGGTACTAAATTTTCTATAAATTATAATTAATTATGAAGTTTTGCCTTTTTATACTGTTGCACTCACTGGAGTGGAAATAGTAATTTTAACCCCTACGCTATCCAACGCTTTCCCTACTGTTGCACCCACTGGAGTGGGAATAGTAATTTTAACCCCTACGCTATCCAATGTTTTCCCTACTGTAGCACCCACTGGAGTGGGAATAGTAATTTTAACCCCTACGCTATCCAACGCTTTCCCTACTGTTGCACCCACTGGAGTGGGAATAGTAATCTTTATCCCTACGCTATCCAGCGCTTTCCCTACTGTTGCACCCACTGGAGCGGGAATAGTAATTTTAACCCCTACGCTATCCAACGCTTTCCCTACTGTTGCACCCACTGGAGTGGGAATAGTAATTTTAACCCCTACGCTATCCAACGCTTTCCCTACTGTTGCACCCACTGGAGTGGGAATAGTAATTTTAACCCCTACGCTATCCAACGCTTTCCCTACTGTAGCACCCACTGGAGTGGGAATAGTAATTGTAACCCCTACGCTATCCAACACTTTCCCTACTGTAGCACCCACTGGAGTGGGAATAGTAATTATAACCCCTACGCTATCCAACGCTTTCCCTACTGTAGCACTCTCTGGAGTGGGAATAGTAATTGTAACCCCTACGCTATCCAACGTTTTCCCTACTGTTGCACCCACTGGAGTGGGAATAGTAATATTTACCCCTACGCTATCCAGCGCTTTCCCTACTGTTGCACCCACTGGAGTGGGAATAGTAAATTTTACCCCTACGCTATCCAACGCTTTCCCTACTGTTGCTCCCACTGGAGTGGGAATAGTACATTTTACCCGTACGCTATCCAACGCTTTAGCTATTGTATAATTCACTACAGTTGTTACAATAAATGTTAACTATTTTGCTATGCTACGGTAAAATTATTATATATGTTTATTTAATAATAAAAAAATTATATAAATATATATGTTTTTTTAAATATTTTTATTTAATTATAAATAAATATTTATTAATATAACATTAATTTAATAATTTTAAGTGTGTTTATAATAAATATATTTATTACTACATTAGTTTTAACTTAATTTAAAGACATTTAAAAAAACGATATTTTTTACAGTCTATATTTTAGTAACTAGATATTTTAGAGTCGATATTTTAGTACTTACCTGTTTAAAGATAGCCAGTTGATATTTTGTCCATCGATATTTTGTCAACGATATTATGGCAACTCGATATTTTTGGGGTCGATATAATTTCAGTGATCCCATCAGGCTATCTATAGCGCAGAAATCCAGTCGGAGAAATTCGTCCCCATAATAATTAAGACTGAATTCACTTAAAATGTAGGCCCCAGCGCTCGGCTGACGCCAGAACTGTTATAAAAGATTTGCGAGTCTTTATCGGCACATACGCAATTGGCATGCTGCATTCTGATCAGGGTCCTGCGTTTAGCTCTCGAGCTTACAAAGAGGCCATGAACAGAATGGGCATCGCATTGCGGTATTTTTCTCCCTTGCATCCTGAGGGAAATGCGGTTGTGGAAAGAAAAAAACGGGATATAAAGCAATCTATAACGGCGAGGGTATTAGGTTCGGGTGATGGGTGGGTCAAACATTTAACAAGTGTCCAACGTAGTCTTAACAATCTGCCAAGAAACTCTCTAAAAGGTCTCACTCCATACGAACTATTGTTCGGAACTAGAATGCATATTCAGGACTTAAGATAGTCACACTTCAATGGTAGAAGAAAAAACCTTTGATATCAAAGATCGTTTGGCTATTTTACAGGATTTAAATGAAACAAGAAAAAACCTGAGTAACATAAAGTTGAAACAACAGTCGACAGCCACTGAAAAAAAACCACCTGTCCCAGCAAGACCTGTCTGGATTCCAAAGATTGTGGATCTGGTCAGAGAAAAGATCGCGGTAAAGAAGGAATTTGGGCTTTCGTTCAGAAAAACAGTACCTGTCTTAGCTATCAACGGAACAAGATCAGTAGTACTACCGCCCCTTGCTGGTAAAAAGGAGAACCGAGTTGTATCCATCGACCTGGTAAAACCACAATCATGTGGCCAATAATAAGTAGTAGGCCAAGTGGACTCCCAAGAAATAGCAGAATACCGAAATTTGCAACAATCCAAGAGGCTCATGCTGAGAGACTAATCAAAATTGATAATTCTGCAATGAATAAAAAAGGACTATGCAATAATGCCATGGAACTAGTGCCTCTTGAAACCCAAATAGTAACAGTTCGTCAAGAAACACCAATCTACAATGATGTAGCCTCAGAGTATTCTAATGAAACAAAGAAAAATGCAAAAGCAACTGAAAATCCGGAAGCAATTCCAACAATTGACAGAACTGCATCAGGCTACTTCATCAATTTCGACAACTTCTCTGAAGACCCAAGCGAGCATGAAGAAATGCCTCCTACAATAACTTTTAAAAACAAAGTAATTGAACTTTTTCAACAACTAAAAGAAACATATCTAATTTCACCATGGATTGAATTTTGGATTGTGTTAGGTGTACTTTTCCTCCTGCTTTGGCTCATCATGGTTCTATGTTTAGGAAAATTCATTGAAGGACAATATAGTACAATTGACACAGCAAGCCAGAACATCAACTCGGTCCTAAAGCCACACACATCCTCTCACATCGAGAAAAGATAACTGTCATCAGTGAACATCACAGCCATTCCAATACCCGGTGGGGTAGCTTGGGACAGAACTGATTATGACATTCTTGGCCCGGTCGAGCTCTTGAAGTATCCCCACCAGCTCAAGATTTCATTAAGTGATTTTGTGACACCTAGTACCTTCTCTGATGACTGGGACTTTGAAAACATTAATAATATGATGTCGGATTTAGTAATGTCAGCCAAATTTACAGAACAAGATTACTTGCAGGGTTCTTCCAATTATGAAGAGCTATACTGCTATAACCATTATGGGGATCACTATTTGCATAAAACTGCTCAGCCTAGAAATGTTTTATATTTTAACCAGTGGGAACACTGTCCAACTCCACCAAAAAGGCAGTTCGAATTTTTTTGGGAGAAATTCAATACTTCTCAGGGTTTAATAACAGTGATCCAAGAAAGTTTTATTTTAAAATGTTAAATAGAACAGGAATGAAAACAATGTTGACAAATACTAAATTGATTTACTCAGAAAATGTTTATGACAAAATGTCTACATTAAGTTTCGAATTTTGGAAAAACACCATTGAAACAAAAACAATCTGGGGTTCTAAAGATTGGCAAATACAAGGCCTAGAAGCACTGTTTAGGGCCTGCATGATCCCAGAACAAATGATATTCTTTAATGACACAATTCAACAAACTACTTGTCTTGGCCTAGCTAAGATTAAAGACTTGAATACACCGTCTATTCCGAAACCCATGCCTGATAGTGACAGCACTACTGATGTGGAGATAGATGTTTCTAATATTTTGCACCAAAACAGAACACATACTGATTGGAAAAAGTGATTGATCTGGCCAATAGACACGAATAACTGTCAAGATAGATTCCTGAACAAAACGCAGGGGTTCAAAATGACCAGACCAGACCCAAGATATTTCCAGAGACAACATCCAGGGATAGTTACAACATACAGTGTAGGGAAACTATGCCTTGAGTGGCTACATAAATCCACACTGGCTGAAATTAAGCAACACTTGACTTTACTTAAAGACAGTGCTGACTTGCGTGATTTCATAATGGGACCACGCAAACAGCGTCAAAAACGTTTCATAGTGGCCGGTATATGCGCTGCATACAACGAAGCATGGAAAGTAATGCAAATTGAGACAACAGGAAAAATACGAGAAATTGATCGTATAAATTTGGAAAAATCACTTTCTGTTGTGGACAATGGGTTAACGACTTTGTCTTCCAGAATATATTCACTGGACAGCCTTGTATCATCTGCCTTTGATATAATAGAACAGGACTTACTAATGTTACAACATGGTCAGTCTCAATTACGTTCTATTGTACAGCTTGGCTGGACGTTGCAAAATCTGCGTTCAGGCTACGTACCATGGCGTTTAATCAACACAACGTCATTATTCGGTATCTTTAACCTTACTGATAAACAAATCAGTTTGGCACAAAAAGGAGCAGACTATACGATTCTGAGCATTGAAAAACTCGAGAGATTACCATTGACAATGTCAGAGAGACCTGTCATTGAATGGATTATACATGGAACGATTACAATTCCGATAACAACTTTCCAGTTTAATTACTGTCAAGAGTATATACCAGCAGGCCAGTATGAAAGGTTGGGTAAAGAATACATCAAATCAACCTGGGATTTACCTTATACACACAGATGTTATAGTGAAGGAAACAGAGAGGTATTTCTTAGTGGTAAAAATTGTAAAAAATGACTAAGCGGTACATTTCTGTGTCAAGGAATTAATTTGCATGGAGCCTGTGAAGGGTCTTCAAACAACCTTTCATGTCACCTGCATGGCACGCCTGCAAAACAGATAGAGCCATTCTTTAGACCACTTTCAAACGGTAGTTACATTTTAATAAGTGACCACAGCTGTTGTGGCATGCTGCCAGGAAAAGCCTATCTGACAACTGTAACTTCCAGGGCCATTTGGTGTATGCAAGTATTGTATCCACACAGCAATCCAGATATGGGGGCTGCGTTATGGCCTCGGTTGAATATCTCTTCTATTCGAATTGATACTTTAAGCAGAATGAAGTCTATTCTTTTACAAACAACTGTGCCTCTAACGTCATCAAAAGAAACATATGATCTGCAAGTTGCAAGGACATCAGCAGAGATACATACCCTTTTATCAACAAATTGCCCCGTACATTTCGTAGAAGTGTTGAGCCAAATCTTAAACATGTCTGATACCAGTGGCATTGCATATGCATTTAAAACAATTTTTTCGGGACTGTTAGCACCCTTTGAAACAGTTCTGGGCATCTTCCCGAATTTTGTCCATTCTGTCTTCGGCGGCCTACCCTTAATCTTGGGACTCGTGGCAGGAGTTTAATTTTTGCTCCTTCTGCTCCGATATGGCAAGCCAATCCACAGGCAAGACTCTAGCAACGATGGAAGAAACAATCCTAGCAATACGATACCGAGACCGTATCACTAAGGTCCTCGGATTGGCCCAGCTAAGAGATTTAAGTACCACCTGGTTTCTTTCATTCAGACCGATCTGGCAAGATTGCATCATACCTGTGCTTCGATGTCTGCTATGCGGAGAAGAATGCATGTTGGACATCTGTCTTACACTACAATCAGCAGTACCAATGGAAATCGATACTTTGCTAAGTCCGGTAATGACTCATGCATCGTGTTGTCCCCAGCGGCTACCGATTCTGATGACGGCATTAGTTGAGACTTCACCACTACGAGTCGGTGGCGGTGAGGTACGAGAGGAAAGCAGCACCGAACAGGTACAGCCTTCTGTGAGCATTGCTGATCCAACTATCGATGATAGCACTCACGTAGAGAACTGCACAGTTGCAGCATTTTCATACTTGGTCGAACTTTCACCTGATGTGGTAGACCAATTCTTTGCAGGTCTGTCTGAAATAATGTTCTCTCCAACCAACGAGAATAACTCTTAATAAAATCAATGAGCACACAGTGTTCCCTGAACTCTGAATTCGGCCTTCAGTTTTGATAAACAAAGCTACAGAAAATATTTGGAACCTTTTCCCCTGAAAGCGAAATTATTTTTGCCCATTTTTCAAAATATTTACCCTTTTTTGGCACATGATACTCTGCTTAAAGTAGAACTATTCTTAGAGAACAGAGCTTCTATTTTAGGATACTAGAGACAATATTTTACCTCAGCCTCTAGCACATATACAGCAATTTGTATAGATATGTGATGAAATGGTCTTGAACTTCTTTTCTGTATTTAGAGCCATTTCATGTGTAATTTTCGCAATTCATTCAGCTGATATATATATATGCATTTATCTGAATGATGACACTGCTTGAAAAGTGTACAGTACCAACACTAATTTTCGTGTATTTACCTTATACCATTTCAAATGCGAAATATGTATTTTGGGGTGGGTCGGAAAACACACATCCATCATTGAATGTTTACTATTGCTTAGTTTTTAGTAATGATGGACATCAATCCGTGGAGTGGGTGTCGTGTTCATATCTAGGACCCTAATTCTGTATTCCTGATTTATGCCATTGTGAGGTTATAATCAATAATATCCTGATAAAGGCATAAGAATCAGATTCATATTCAGTAATAGCCCATGCAATCCAAAGCACAGCACTGCTATTCCCATCGACTCCTAGAAAGCACAACGTGTTCTTTAAACAAACCAAGCCTCCAGCAGCCCGGGAAACCCCCCTGCTTTTGTTTTGATTTGAACAAGAAATCCTGAAGTTCAGCAAGAACTGTTAGTTCTTGGTGACGTCTTATGTCCAACCTTACGTCAAACCCGGCACCTTTCAGGTATAAAATACCAACAGTTGCCTTAAGCAAACAGACGGTGGTTTGGAGCAGAGCGGCCATCTACTTGCCCGAGAGCCCAGCTGATGCGAGTGCCCACGGAAGCCGCCCCTCCTGTTTGACACACTGAGAGAGACACTGTCTTTTTCTCCAGCCGAGAAAATCCAGCTCCGGTGTTTCCAGCCTACCCCTGCGGGTTGCTGGAATATCGAGTCCTGAGGAAAGAGATACCAGACCTCCCGCATTCTATTACCAAGGTACGGAGCTGACTAAACCCTTAAAGAGAATTCTTGATGCAGATTCTTGGCAAAAATATCTTAACCAACTTAACTTAAAGCTGCTACTTACTTATCCCTTCCCGAGTATTAGGCTTAGGTCAGGTACACCGGGGTAGGCTTAGTTAGAAGCACCAGTTGAGTATTTCAGTCAATGTATTTGTGTATGTATATATTTTATCCATTTTAAAGTATCATATGGCTAAGAAACCATATCAATGCTTTTACAGTATTATTTCATAATACTACTTTTACTGTACGCACTTTACTTTACTTTAAGTATTGCAATTGTGGCAATTCACTTCTCTTGTATGAGAAAGAAGACTGCTCAATAAATAACACCTTTTTATTGAAAACGCCCGTCTCTCTATTTCTCTGCACCCTGGTGAAACTAAGTATGCACTGCTGACTGAGTGAAATAGCCTTCTATTGTTTTCACACAACTCTAGAGATATACTCTTATTCTGAGGGAGCAAAGTTGTCATGTTTATGCGGTTGTCGGAAACTGAATCCCTTCTTGTCTGAGCCAGGGGAGCTTGTCCCTCCCTATCTCATTCAAGAAAGTTTCCAGTGACCTCTGAGCTAGCTGGTGCAAACCTAAATTATGTTTAGCATAGTCAGTAGAGACCTAGATGACCTCAGTCCTACGTCTACACTGCTGTTTATGTTATTCCAATGAGCATAGCCTATTGGGAAAATATGAACTACACTACACAGGCTCTGAGTGGTGGTAGCGATTGTCATGGGATTTGTAGTGTGGGGAGTCTGTGTGTGTGGGGGGCTCTGTGTGTGTGGGGGGGTCTGCGTGTGTGGAGGGAGGCTCTGTGTGTGTATGTTGGGGGGTCTGTGTGTGTGGGGGGGCTCTGTGTGTGTGTGGGGGCTCTGTGTGTGGGGGGGCTCTATGTGTAGGGGGGCTCTGTGTGTGTGTGTGTGGGGCGCTGTGTGTGTGGGGGGGCTCTGTGTGTGTGTGTGGGAGGGGGTCTGTGTGTGTTGGGGGGCTCTGTGTGTGGGGTGCTGTGTGTGTGGGGGGGCTCTGAGTGTGTGTGGGGGGGGGGCTCTGTGGGCCCTATTCACAGAACTAACTAAAGACAAAATCCTAAACTTTCTACTTTTGGTATTCACAGAAGTTAGGATGTTGTCTTAAGTTTGTCTTAAGACAGACTTAAGTTAGGATTTTGTCTTAAATCTGTCTTAAGTCTGTTTTAAGACAAAATCCTAACTTCTGTGAATACCAAAAGTAGTAAGTTTTAGGATTTTGTCTTAAGTTAGTTCTGTGAATCGGGCCCTGTGTGTGTGTGGGGGGGGCTCTGTGTGTGTGGGGGGGCTTTGTGTGTGTGTGTGGGCATCTGTGTGTAGGGGGGCTCTGTGTGTGGGGTGCTGTGTGTGTGTGGGGGGCTCTGTGTGTGTGTGTGGGGGGTCTCTGTTTGTGGGTTGGGGGGCTCTGTGTATGTGTGGCTGTGCGTGTGGCTCTGTGTGGATAGCTTTTTTTGTAGGTGGCTCTATGTGTGGATGGCTCTGTCTGTGTGAGGGTGGCTCTGTGTAGGTGGCTCTATGTGAATGACTCTGTGTGGTTGGCTCTGTGTGGGTGGCTTTGTGTGTGTGGCTCTATGTGGGTGTAAATGCAATAGGTCATGCATTTGCGAGCGATTAAGCTATTGGCAATGTAAATGACAATGCCATTTATTTATGATTAAAAAAATAAGTCATGAGCAATACCAATAGCTCTACCTTTAATAATGCCGAGACCATTGCATTGTAAATGCTTGTTTTACCATACGCTTCCGTTTTGTAAGGGTATAAGCAATGAACATTGAAACGGGTCCCTTCCGGGCCCTGTAGTCATGTCCTTAACTTTTCAGGCAAAAGCACTCACTGATCTGAATAGTGAGTGTAAAAGCGTAAAAGTAGCCATGTTGTTCCTCCTTACATTTCACATGCTTTACTTAATTTTGCATTCCCTACGAGTGTTTGCTTTTTCCAGGGTGCTGTTACTTTTCTTTAGGTAGCATATAACTCTTGTCTAGCGCATACTTTGAATTGAGTCGCATCCAAGTGCTCATAGCGGGGCACAATTGGGTTGTAGCTGAAGGCAGGGCGAGTTCCTCTCAGTGGGGCAGTATGGCGTTCAATGGGGCAGAGGATATGGCACCATGGTCAGAGCTGCTGAAATTGGAACTGGGGGACCCGGTTCCGAAGGATGATTATTGCGAGATGTCTGTGCTGTCAGCACACCCTGGGAGCAAAGGGGGCTGTGTGACTGCGCGCAGGGCGCGAAGAGGGTTGTGTGACGGCACACAGGGAGTGAAGGGGGGGGCTGTGTGACTGCACCCAGGAGCGAAGGGGGGGGTTGTGTGACCGCACCCAGGGAGCGAAGGGGGCTGTGTGACCGCACCCAGGAAGCAAAGGGGGGGGCTGTGTGACCGCACCCAGGGAGCGAAGGGGGCTGTGTGACCGCACCCAGGGAGCGAAGGGGAGCTGGTGACGACACCCAGGGAGCGAAGGGGGGAGGCTGTGTGACTGCGCGCAGGGAGCGAAGGGGGGGGCTGTGTGACCGCACCCAGGGAGCGAAGGGGAGCTGTGTGACCATACCCAAGGAGCGAAGGGGGGAGGCTGTGTGACTGCGCGCAGAGAGCGAAGGGGGGGCTGTGTGACCGCACCCAGGGAGTGAAGGGGAGGGGGGCTGTGTGACTGCACCCAGAGAGTGAAGGGGGGCTGTGTGACCGCACCCAGGGAACGAAGGGGGGCTGTGTGATTGCACCCAAGGAGCGAAGGGGGGCTGTGTGACTGAAACCAGGGAGCGAAGAGGGGGATGTGTGACTGCACCCAGGGAGCGAAGGGGGGGCTGTGTAATGGCGCCCAGGGACTGATGGGGGGGCTGTGTGACTGCACACAGGGAGCGAGGGGGGCTGTGTGACTGCACCCAGGGAGCGAAGGGGGGCTGTGTGACTACACCCCGGGAGCAAAGAGGGGGCTGTGTGACGGCCCCCAGGGAGCGAAGGGGGCTGTGTAAGTGCACTCAGGGAGTGAAGGGGGCTGTGTGACAGCACCCAGGAAGCAAAGGGGGGATGTGTGACGGCCCCCAGGAAGCAAAGGGGGGATGTGTGACTGAACTCAGGGAGTGAAGGGGGGGCTGTGTGACCGCACCCAGCAAGAGAGGGGGGCTGTGTAACCGCACCAAGGGAGTGAAGGGGGCTGTGTGACCGCACCCAGGGAGCGAAGGAGGCTATGTGACTGCAATCAGGGAGAAAGGGGGGCGGTGTGACGGCACCAAGGGAGTGAAGGGGGCTGTGTGATCGCACCCAGGGAGTGAAGGGGGCTGTTTGACTGCACTCCGGGAGCGAACGGGGGGCTGTGTGATGGCCCCAGGGATCGAAGGGGGCTGTGTGTCTGCACTCAGGGAGCAAAGGGGGCTGTGTGTCTGCACTCAGGGAGCGAAGGGGGCTGTGTGTCTGCACCCAGGAAGCGAAGGGGGGGCTGTGTGACCGCACCCAGGGAGCGAAGGGGGGGCTGTGTGTCTGCACTCCGGGAGCGAAGGGGGCTGTGTGTCTGCACCCAGGAAGCCAAGGGGGGGCTGTGTGACCGCACCCAGGGAGCGAAGGGGGGCTGTGTGACTGCACTCAGGGAGTGAAGGGGGAGCTGTGTGACTGCACTCCGGGAGCGAAGGGGGCTGTGTGTCTGCACCCAGGAAGCGAAGGGGGGGCTGTGTGACCGCACCCAGGGAGCGAAGGGGGGCTGTGTGACTGCACTCAGGGAGTGAAGGGGAGGCTGTGTGACGGCCCCCAGGGATGCGAAGGGGGGGCTTTGTGATGGCCCCCAGGGAGCGAGGGGGGCTGTGTGACTGCACCCAGGGAGCGAAGGGGGTGCTGTGTGACTGCACCAAGGGAGCGGAGGGGGGGGCTGTGTGACTGCATCCAGGGAGCAAAGGGGGGCTGTGTGACCGTACCCAGGGAGAGAAGGGGGGGGCTGTGTGACTGCACTCAGGGAGCGAAGGGGGAGCTGTGTGACTGCACTCAGGGAACGAAGGGGAGGCTGTGTGACGGCCCCCAGGGAGCGAGGGGGGCTGTGTGACTGCACCCAGGGAGCGAAGGGGGCTGTGTGACCGCACCCAAGGAGTGAAGGGGGGCTGTGTGACCGCACCCAGGAAGCAAAGGGGGCTGTGTGACTGCAATCAGGGAGTGCAGGTGGGCTGTGTGACTGCACCCTGGGAGCGAAGGGGGGCTGTGTGACTGCACCCAGGGAGCGAAGGGGGCTGTCTGACTGCAATCAGGGAGTGAAGGGGGGCTGTGTGACGGCCCCCAGGGAGCGAGGGGGGCTGTGTGACTGCAATCAGGGAGTGAAGGTGGGCTGTGTGACCGCACCCTGGGAGCGAAGGGGGGCTGTGTGACTGCACCCAGGGAGCGAAGGGGACTGTCTGACTGAAACCAGGGAGTGAAGGGGGCTGTGTGACCACACCCAGGGAATGAAGGGGGCTGTGTGACTGCGCGCAGAGAGAGAAGGGGGCTTTGTGACTGCACCCAGGGAGCGAAGAGGGCTGTGTGACTGGGCGCAGGGAGCGAAGGGGGGCTGTGAGACCACACCCAGGGAGCGAAGAGGGGGCTATGTGACAGCACTCAGGGAGGGAAGGGGGGGCTGTGTGACTGCCCTCAGGGAGTAAAGGGGGGTTGTGTGACTGCACCCAGGGAGTGAAGGGGGCCTGTGTGACTACACCCCGGGAGCGAAGAGGGGGGATGTGTGACAGCCCCCAGGGAGCGAAGGGGGCTGTATGAGTGCACTCAGGGAGTGAAGGGGGCTGTGTGACAGCACCCAGGGAGCAAAGGGGGGATGTGTGACTGCACTCAGGGAGCGAAGGGAGGGGGGCTATGTGACTGCACCCAGGGAGCGAAGGGTGGGCTGTGTGACCGCACCCAGGGAGCGAAGGGGGCTGCGTGAGTGCAATCATGGAGAAAAGGGGGGCGGTGTGTCGGCCACCAGGGATCGAAGGGATCTGTGTGACCGCACCCAGGGAGTGAAGGGGGGGGGCTGTGTGATGGCCCCAAGGATTGAAGGGGGATGTGTGTCTGCACTCAGGGAGCGAAGGGGGCTGTGTGTCTGCACCCAGGAAGCGAAGGGGGGTCTGTGTGACCGCACCCAGGGAGCGAAGGGGGGGGCTGTGTGACCGCACCCAGGGAGCGAAGGGGGGGCTGTGTGACTGCACTCAGGGAGCGAAGGGGATGCTGTGTGACGGCCCCCAGGGATGCGAAGGGGGAGCTGTGTGATGGCCCCCAGGGAGCGAGGGGGGCTGTGTGACTGCACCCAGGGAGAGAAGGGGGGGGCTGTGTGACTGCACCAAGGGAGCGGAAGGGGGGCTGTGTGACTGCATCCAGGGAGCGAAGGGGGTTGTGTGACCGCACCCAGGGAGCAAAGGGGGCTGTGTGAATGAACGCAGGGAGCGAAGGGGGCTGTGTGACTGCAACCAGGGAGAAAAGGGGTCTGTCTGACTGAAACCAGGGAGCGAAGGGGGCTGTGTGACTGCGCGCAGAGAGTGAAGGGGGCTTTGTGACTGCACCCAGGGAGCGAAGAGGGCTGTGTGACTGGGCACAGGGAGCGAAGGGGGGCTGTGAGACCACACCCAGGGAGCGAAGAGGGGGCTATGTGACAGCACTCAGGGAGGGAAGGGGGGCTGTGTGACTGCCCTCAGGGAGTAAAGGGGGGGCTGTGTGACTGCACTCAGGGAGCGAAGGGGGGGTTGTGTGACCGCACCCAGGGAGCGAAGGGGGGGCTGTGTGACCACACCCAGGGAGCGAAGGGGGCTGTTTGACGACCCCCAGGGTAGCAAAGGGGGCTGTGTGACCACCCCAAGGGAGTGAAGGGGGGGCTGCGGGACCACACCCAGGGAGCGAAGGGGGCTGTGTGAGTGAAACATGGGAGTGACAGCGTCCTCAATATAGCAGCCTGCTATGAAACCTACACGCGCCCCACCAATGCCACTATCACAGAACAGCAAATACCACAGCGTCAAACTCACCAACACCACAGCACCAACCCCACAGCACCAACCTCACCAACACCACAGCGCCAACCTAACCAACACCACAGCGTCAACCTCACCAACACCACAGTGCCAACCTCACCAACATCACAGCGCCAGCCCGACAGCGCCAACCTCACCAACACGACAGCGCCAACCTCACCAACACCACAGTGCCAACCTCACCAACACCACCAAGCCAACCTCACTAACACCACAGTGCCAACCTCACCAACACCGCAGCGCCAACCTCGCCAACACCATAGCACCAACCTCACCAACACCACTGCCCCAACCTCACTAACACCACAGCGCCATCCTCACCAACACCACAGCGCCAACCTCACCTACACCACAGCGCCAACCTCACCAACACCACAGCACCAACCTCACCAACACCACTGCGCCAACCTCACTAAGACCACTGCGCCAACCTCACCAACATCACAGAGCCAACCTCACCAACACCACTGTGCCCACCTCACCAACAACACAGCGCCAACCTCACCAACAACACTGCACCAACCTCACTAACACCACTGCGCCTACCTCACCAACACCACAGTACCAACCTCACCAACACCACTGCGCCAATCTCACCAACATCACAGTGCAAACCTCACCAACACCATAGTGCCAACCTCACCAACACCACAGCGCCAACCTCACCAATACCACAGCGCCAAACCTCACCAATACCACAGCGCCAACCTCACCAACACCACTGCACAAATCTCACCAACACCACAGCGCCAACCTCACTAACACCACAACACCAACCTCACCAACACCACAGCGCCTACCTCACCAACACCACAGCGCCAACCTCACCAACACCACTGCGCCAACCTCACTAACACCACTGAGCCAACCTCACCAACACCACAGCACCAACTTAACCAACACCACAGCGCCAACCTCACCAACACCACTGCGCCAACCTCACCAACATCACAGTGCCAACCTCACCAACACCATAGTGCTAACCTCACCAACACCACAGCGCCAACCTCACCAATACCAGAGTGCCAACCTCACCAACACCACTGCGCCAATCTCACCAACACCACAGCGCCAACCTCACTAACACCACAACACCAACCTCACCAACACCACAGCGCCAACCTCACCAACACCACAGAGCCAACCTCACCAACACCACTGCGCCAACCTCACCATCATCACAGTGCCAACCTCACCAACACCATAGTGCCAACCTCACCAACAGCACAGCGCCAACCTCACCAATACCACAGCGCCAACCTTACCAACACCACTGCACCAATCTCACCAATACCACAGCGCCAACCTCACTAACACCACAGCGCCAACCTCACCAACATCACAAGGCCAACCTCACCAACACCACTGCACCAACCTCACTAACACCACCACACCAACCTCACTAACACCACTGCGAAAACCTCACCAACACCACTGCACCAACCTCACCAACACCACAGCACCAACCTCACCAACACCACTGCGCCAACCTCACCAACATCACAGAGCCAACCTCACCAACACCACAGCGCCAACCTCACCAACACCACAGCACCAACCTCACTAACACCACTGTGCCAACCTCACCAACACCACAGCACCAACTTCACCAACACCTGAGTGCCAACCTCACCAACACCACCGCACCAACCTCACTAACACCACTGCGCCAACCTCACCAACACCACTGCGCCAACCTCGCCAACACCACAGCACCAACCTCACCAACACCACTGCACCAACCTCACCAACATCATAGTGCCATCCTCACCAACACCACAGCGCCTACCTCACCAACACCACAG
This sequence comes from Lissotriton vulgaris, assembly GCF_964263255.1. Classification (NCBI taxonomy): domain Eukaryota; kingdom Metazoa; phylum Chordata; class Amphibia; order Caudata; family Salamandridae; genus Lissotriton; species Lissotriton vulgaris. The sequence goes on from NC_141693.1 coordinate 2,035,006,341, forward strand.
CGCCAACCTCACCAACACCACTGCGCCAACCTCACTAACACCACTGAGCCAACCTCACCAACACCACAGCACCAACTTAACCAACACCACAGCGCCAACCTCACCAACACCACTGCGCCAACCTCACCAACATCACAGTGCCAACCTCACCAACACCATAGTGCTAACCTCACCAACACCACAGCGCCAACCCCACCATTACCACAGTGCCAACCTCACCAACACCACTGCGCCAATCTCACCAACACCACAGCGCCAACCTCACTAACACCACAACACCAACCTCACCAACACCACAGCGCCAACCTCACCAACACCACAGAGCCAACCTCACCAACACCACTGCGCCAACCTCACCATCATCACAGTGCCAACCTCACCAACACCATAGTGCCAACCTCACCAACAGCACAGCGCCAACCTCACCAATACCACAGCGCCAACCTTGCCAACACCACTGCACCAATTTTACCAATACCACAGCGCCAACCTCACTAACACCACAGCGCCAACCTCACCAACATCACAAGGCCAACCTCACCAACACCACTGCACCAACCTCACTAACACCACCACACCAACCTCACTAACACCACTGCGAAAACCTCACCAATACCACTGCACCAACCTCACCAACACCACAGCACCAACCTCACCAACACCACTGCGCCAACCTCACCAACATCACAGAGCCAACCTCACCAACACCACAGCGCCAACCTCACCAACACCACAGCGCCAACCTCACTAACACCACTGTGCCAACCTCACCAACACCACAGCACCAACTTCACCAACACCACAGTGCCAACCTCACCAACACCACCGCACCAACCTCACTAACACCACTGCGCCAACCTCACCAACACTACTGCGCCAACCTCGCCAACACCACAGCACCAACCTCACCAACATCATAGTGCCATCCTCACCAACACCATAGAGCCAACCTCACCAACACCACTGCGCCAACCTCACCAACATCATAGTGCCATCCTCACCAACACCATAGTGCCAACCTCACCAACACCACAGCGCCATCCTCACCAATACCACAGTGCCAACCTCACTAACACCACTGCGCCAACCTCACCAACACCACTGCACCAACCTCACCAACACCACAGCACCAACCTCACCAACACCACTGCACCAACCTCACCAACATCATAGTGCCATCCTCACCAACACCATAGTGCCAACCTCACCAACACCACAGCGCCAACCTCACCAATACCACAGTGCCAACCTCACCAACACCACTGCACCAACCTCACCAACACCACAGCGCCAACCTCACTAACACCACAACACCAACCTCACCAACACCACAGCGCCAACCTCACCAACAACACAGTGCCAACCTCACCAACACTACAGCGCCAACCTCACCAACACCCCAGTGCTAACTTCACCAACACCACAGCCCCAACCTCACTAACACCACAGCCCCAACCTCACTAACACCACAGCGCCAACCTCACTAACACCACAGTGCCAACCTCACCAACACCACAGCGCCACGCACACCACTATAACAGCACCAGTACTGACCTGACCTGACCCTGGTCTGTGAAGGTCGCGCCACCCGTCGCGCGGCTCCCCCTGAGTGCGCCCGGTCCTCCTGCCTGTCCCGCTCGGTCGCCGCTGCCCCTATGGCATAGATTTGTTCTTTCCTTGTGACTGTCATTCCCTGTGCTGTTTTACCTCTGCCTTGTGCCCTGATCTGTGTTCTTCGTTGACTTGTCGTTCCCTGTGCTTGTTGTGCTTGGTTTACGCTTCTTTGTGCCCCTGAACTGTGCTCTCCGCTCCTTGCCCTCTCGTGACCGCTTTCCCGCCAGTACCCCATCCCCGCTCCCTGCCGCTGTTCCCCTGCAGCCCCGCCCCTTCTTCTTCTGTATCCCGATCCCCGCGCCACCCCGCCTCCCAGCTGCTCCTCCCTCCGTCCGCACCACATATGGCGGAGTCCGCGCGTATGCGTCGATTGTGCGCCAAAGGCGCGCCAAAGGCAAGCATGTCTGCACCCGTCCGCGCCTGGACCGCACCCAGAGCCAGGACCCCTGGACCCCACCGACGCCAGCCCACCCGACGGACCTACGACGCGGCCATCCTCCACGGACTCAGCACCTGCCAAGCCTGCAAATGCACCTGCCTCCGAACTGACACCGCACCTGCCAAGCTGAGCACCAACAACAACCACCTCAAGTGCATCCTGATCAACACCCGCTACGTCCACAGGCACGCAGTCGAACTCTGGAACCTCCTGGACACAACATCACCAGACGTCGCCTTCCTCACAGAGACCTGGATGAATGCCTCCTTCACCCCGACATCACCATAGCCATCCCGGAGGGCTACAAGATCACCCGGAAGGACCGCATCAACCGAACCGGAGGAGGCATCGCCATCGTCCACAAAAACACCATCTGCATCACAACCAACTCAGACGACACCCTGACTGCCGCTGAGCACCTCCACTTCCAGATACACATCGACCCCAAAACCACCCTCAGGGGCACCCTCATCTACAGGCCCCTGGGACCACGCACACAATTCAGCGAAGCCATTGTAGACCTGGTCAGTCAGCACACCCTCCCTCCACAGACTACATCCTCCTAGGGGACCTCAACTTCCACCTGGAGAACAATAAGGATTGCAACACCGCCGCCCTGCTGGACAACCTTGCAAAACTCTGACTCAAGCAACTGGTGAACACCCCTACCCACTACGTCGGCCACACGCTTGACCCGATCTTCTCCTCCAGCAAGCACATCACCTTCAGCCACTCCACCGGACTACACTGGACAGACCACAGCTGTGTCCACTTCAACTTCAGGAGAACCAAGACCCACCAGCACCCGCAACAGGCACCCCGCAGAAACTGGAGCAAGATCACTGCCGACCAGCTCACCACCTCCATCAGCCAGAACCCTCCCATCAACACACCTGACCCCGACGAAGCAGCCCACAACCTCACTCAGTGGCTCACCGACTGCGCCGACGAACTCGCACCGCTGAAGAATCCTCCCAGCAGACCCGGCAGCAGGAAAGCCTTTTAGTTTACCAACGACCTCAAGAACTCCAAGAAAACCTGCAGCACCCTCGAGAAAGCCTGGCGCCACGACCAGACAACAGAAAACATGACAGCCCTCAAGAACGCCACCCGCAAACACCACCAGCTGATTCGCACCACCAAGAAGATAGCATTCAAAGAACAACAGGAAAACAACACCCACAACAGCAAGGAACTCTTCAGCATCGTTAAAGAGCTCTCAAACCCCAGCACCTGCAACAACGACATCACACCCTCGCATGACCTCTGCGACTCTCTCGCCTCGTTCTTCCACCGCAAGATCGCCGACATACACAACAGCTTCGGCGCTTCAACCGCGATGACCACTCACCCCACCAGCGAACCGGCACCCACCACCACCACCCTCTGCACCTGGACCCCTGTCAGCACCGAAGACACAGCCGGCCTGATGAACACCATCCACTCCGGCTCCCCCACCGACCCCTGTCCACACCACGTCTTCAACAAAGCCGCCTCCATCATTGCACCCCAACTCCGACTCGTCATCAACAGCTCCTTCACATCTGCCACCTTCCCGGAAAGCTGGAAACATGCCGAACTGAGCGCCCTCCTGAAAAAACCCACCGCGGACCCCACGGACCTCAAGAACTTCCGCCCCATCTCGCTCCTCCCCTTCCCAGCCAAAGTCATCGAGAAGACCATCAACAGACAACTCTCTGCCTTCCTCGAGACAAACGGATCCCTCGACCCCTCACAGTCCGGCTCCCGGGCAAACCACAGCACCGAGACCGCTCTCATCGCAGCCACCAACGACATCAGATCCCTGCTCGACAATGGGGAAACTGCGGCCCTCATCCTCCTGGACCTCTCAGCAGCCTTCGACACCGTATGCCACCCCACCCTGATACAGCGCCTCAGCAACACCGGAATCCAAGGAGCGGCCCTGAAATGGATCATCTCGTTCCTCACCGGAAGACCCCAGATAGTCCGCCTCACCCCGTCCTGATCCGCGGCCTCCGAAGTCATCTGCGGAGTCCCGCAAGGATCCTCGCTCAGCCCCACCCTCTTCAACGTCTACATGAGCCCCCTCGCAGCCATCGCTCGCCAACACAACCTCAACATCATCTCCTACGCCGACGACACCCAACTGATCCTCTCCCTCACCAACGACCCTGCCACCGCCAAAGCCAACCTCCAGGAAGGAATGAAAGACGTCACAGAATGGATGAAGACCAGCCGCCTTAAACTGAACTCAGACAAAACGGAAGTCCTCATCCTAGGACCATCTCCCTCTGCCTGGGACAACTCCTGGTGGCCCCCTGCCCTGGGCACCGCACCCAAACCAACAGACCACGCACGCAACCTAGGCTTCATCCTGGACTCCTCCCTCACGATGACCAAGCAAGTAAGCGCCGTCTCGTCTTCCTGCTTCAACACCCTGCGCATGCTCTGAAAGATCTTCCGGTGGATCCCTACCGAAACCAGGAAGACGGTCACCCAGGCCCTCGTCTCCAGCCGTCTGGACTACGGGAACACCCTTTACGCGGGAACTACAACCAAACTCCAGAAGAGACTCCAGCGCATCCAGAACAACTCAGCACGACTCATCCTGAACATGCCTCGCCGCAGCAACATCTCTACCCACCTGAAAGACCTGGCTCCCAGTCAACAAGAGGATCACGTTCAAACTCCTCACCCATGCACACAAGGCTCTCCACGACATGGGCCCGAAGTACCGCAACAGCCGCCTCACTTTCTACACTCCCACCCGCCAGCTCCGATCCACCAGCCTCGCCCTCGCCTCCGTCCCTCGAATCTGGAAATCCACCATCGGAGGAAGATCCTTCTCCTACCTGGCGGCCAAGACTTGGAACACCCTCCCCACTCACCTACGGACGACCCTGGACCATCTCTCCTTCAGGAAACAAGTCAAGACCTGGCTATTCGAGCAGTAGCGCCCCCCCCCCCTCACACCCCAGCGCCTTGAGACCCTCACGGGTGAGTAGCGCACTATACAAATTTTATGATTGATTGATTGATTGACTGTTTTCAGAGAACCACCCTGACCAGTAACAAAGCTCCACTGTGACCTCTACCAGAGAATCACTGACCCACAATCACCAACACAACTACCATAGTAATGTCCCAGCCACCACCAGGGCACCAACCTGAGCACAACACTGCACCATTTGTCCAACAGCCAGAGCACCATCCCCAGGCACTACCACAAAATAGATCTTAGCCCTTCCATAGATGGACCCTTGGCAAACCCCCTGCCACGTGAGGAGAGTTGAGTGCTACCTCTGCCCCTGTCTGTCCTACCTCTGCCTCCTGGCTGTCCTACCTCTGCCCCCTGGAGTCCTACCTCTGCCCCCTGGCTGTCCTACATCTGCCCACTGTCTGTCCTACCTCTGCCCTCTGGCTGTCCTACCTCTGCCCCCTGTCTTTCCTACCTCTTCCCCTTAGCTGTGCTACCTCTGCCCCCTGTCTGTCCTACCTCAGCCCCCTGTCTGTCCTACCTCTGCCCCTTGGCTGTGCTATCTCTGTCCCCTGTCTGCCCTACCTCTGCCCCTGTCTCTTCTACCTCTGCCCCTTGGCTTTTCTACCTCTGCCCCCATTCTGTCCTACCTCTGCCCCCCTGTCTGTCCTACCTCTGCCCTCTGTCTGTCCTACCGCTGTCCTCTGTCTGTCCTACTTCTGCCCTCTGTCTGTCCTACCTCTGCCCTCTGGCTGTCCTACCTCTGCCCCCTGGCTGTCCTACCTCTTCCCCTTAGCTGTGCTACCTCTGCCCCCTGTCTGTCCTACCTCAGCCCCCTGTCTGTCCTACCTCTGCCCCTTGGCTGTGCTATCTCTGTCCCCTGTCTGCCCTACCTCTGCCCCTGTCTCTTCTACCTCTGCCCCTTGGCTTTTCTACCTCTGCCCCCATTCTGTCCTACCTCTGCCCCCCTGTCTGTCCTACCTCTGCCCTCTGTCTGTCCTACCGCTGTCCTCTGTCTGTCCTACTTCTGCCCTCTGTCTGTCCTACCTCTGCCCTCTGGCTGTCCTACCTCTGCCCCCTGGCTGTCCTACCTCTGCCCCCTGGCCGTCCTACCTCTGCCCCCTGGCTGTCCTACCTCTGACCCCTGGCTGTTCTACCTCTGCCCCCTGACTGTCCTACCTCTGCCCCCTGTCTGTCCTACCTATGCCCCCTGTTTGTTCTACCTCTGCCCCCTGACTGTCCTACCTCTACCTACTGTCTGTCCTACCTCTGCACCCTGTCTGTTCTATCTCTGGCCCCTGTCTGTTCTATCTCTTCCCCTGACTGTGGAGGGTAGGTGGTCCCTGTCTGTTCTATCTCTTCTCCTGTCTGTGCAGGGTAGGTTGCTCCTGTCTGTTCTATCTCTTCCCCGGTTTGTGCAGGGTAGGTGGTCCCTGCCTGTTCTATCTCTTCCGTGGTCTGTTCAGGGTAGGTGGTCCCTGTCTTTTCTATCTCTTCCCCTGTCTGTGCAGGGTAGGTGGTCCCTGTCTGTTCTATCTCTTCCCCTGTCTGTGCAGGGTAGGTGGTTCCTGTCTGTTCTATCTCTTCCGTGGTCTGTTCAGGGTAGGTGGTCCCTGTCTTTTCTATCTCTTCCCCTGTCTGTGCAGGGTAGGTGGTCCCTGTCTGTTCTATCTCTTCCCCTGTCTGTGCAGGGTAGGTGCCCTGTCTGTTCTATCTCTGCCCCTTGCTCTACCGGGTGGGTGCCCCCTGTCTATCATATCTCTGCTAAGTCTCTGCAGGACGGGTGGCATCTGTCTGCCCCATGATGGAATCCCCCTGTCTATCCTATACCCGCCCACTGTGTGCATGGTAGATGCCCCTGTCTGTTCTATCTCTTCCCCTGTCCGTGCAGGGTTAAGGTCCCTGTCGGCCCTATCTCTGCCCCTGACACTGCAGGTGGAGCCCCCTTGAATTTGTAGGGTGAGTGTCCTTGACTGTGCAGGATGGCGTCCCCTGACAGAGGGGGGGGGGGGGTCGAGGGTAGGGGAGGGCAGTGCCCACAGGTCCTTCATGGGGGGTGAGCTGAGGCCTCAACCAGCCGGACCTTCCTATGACATTCGAGGGGAATTTACAGAACTGAGAGTGGAACTTTCTATTTCTGAGAGAAAGGGGCACTTGTGTCATTGCGAAAACAGCTCAGAGGGCACACTAGCCCCCTTCAGAGCCAAATTTCTCTGCTGGCGCCATAGCTGGAAAATAGTGGAGGTGCCAGCCCAGCGTTTGCCCAGCAGGGACCCCAGCCAGAGCCAAGGGGGAGACACAACTGCTTCATTCTTGTGAGCACAGCAGACAAGTGTGAGCCCACCACAGTCAGGGGGATATTCTCAAGAACATGTGAATATTACTGCAAAATTAGCTTAACGCAACTCTTCACATCGCAGTCTATCGCGGGAAAATAACTCTGTGTTCACATATTCACAGCACGGCGGTACCATGCGATAGGCTCACGATAACGTGTCAAATGTCCGCCATAAAGTCAAAGCCACGCTGCAAAAAAAGTTGCGATGAGGCCAATCGCGATACAAAAATCTGCGAAAACCAGTGACAGGCCTGCAATTCCCACGCATCAAGCGGGAAAAGGCACCATAAAAGAAGAACTAAAACAAAGGGAAACAAAACCAAACTGCGTAGCACCACGGATGAACCCGGAGCGAGTGCAGAGGCCAACGCGAACCCCACAAGCCCTGCAGACCACCAGCAAGGAAACTGGGGTCGGGGAAGGCCAAGGAGAAGAGGAGCCACAGAACCGCGAGATGGCCCGAGTCTTAACCACTAAATCACAGTGGCAAATTCCTCCCCACCTGTTAAAGTAGGCTCATGGAGCACTGACTCCTATCAATTCTAGCTTACTTGCTTGGGCTTACATATTAACAATACCAACTGGGTACTGTATTTAATATCACTTTTTGTACATAGCACTCTCTTTATTTTTTTAACCAATTGATAGCAACATGGTGAGCACTGAAGGGATCATCTTTAGTCCTGATGAAGAAGCCTTGATGCTTCGAAACATGTTGACTTGACCAGGAGTATTCGCACATTAAAACGCGTGAAATCTCGGAATTACCATTTTAACAGTACCAGCCTATGACCTATTAAACTCTTTAAGTCTATAAGGTCAGGTACCTTTTAACCCATTCACCTCATCCACCCTTGACCCTTTCTCTCACTACCCATACATCACACATAGCACTACAATAACAGTGCTCCAGCGTAGTCGCTAGTCGTAGCACGCCACGTACCGCAGCAGGGCGGGAAGACCCCTATGATGAAGCATGACACCAAGGGCCCTTTAGGTGTGTGGGGGGTATTTAAGCAAACACTGTGTATGCCCTACCAAGTTTGGGATCACTTTCCTTTGAACCTCTTTGAGGTAGAAATGCATCCACACCAAACACAAGAAGATAAGAGTGGCCGCTACAGCAGGCTGCAAAAATACACATAAACAAGCAGAAGGACACTTACCCGACCAGCAGCTCCACTAGGCAAAAGGCAACTGATGAAGTCAGAAAAAACTGAACAGAATGCGGTGTCACGCACTTCCCCCATATCCTCACCTGATTGGTGTCCCCATGTTGGGTGAAGGGCTGAAAGCTCTGCTAGGTATTAGGTTTCTGGGGAGCAGGCTAGTTGCTCACTGTTCAGGAATGGGATGGGAAGACAGGACAAGGAGGTAATGAACTCGGCCATTGCTAAATCAAGACTCAGTCCAAAATGTGTGACCTACTCGACCGCAGTGTAGGCGGGAGGCAGCGGTCAGCAGTCGCCCACAGCCATGTGCCGTTGGCTCACAATGCACAGAGTTAGTGACAACAGGGCAGTTGTCGGTAGTGTTCGATCAGCTCTGTAACGATGATCCTTTTTTCCTCCGGGCTGACACGCATCATCCTCCTACACCTCTCCTTGCGTGCAATGCTATGTGCTCTGCCATTGAAAAATCAAGACTCAGTTCCAAATGTGTGACCTACTCGAGCGCAGTGTGGCCCGAGGGCATTTGTTAGCGTGGGCCCACAGACATGTTTAGTTGGAGTCCTATACACCGAGTTGGTGGCACCACATCGAAGGGAGTATAGTGATATGAACTCTGCCATAAATAATGTTCTCTGCCATGGTGTAATCAAGACACCGTTCCAAATGTGTAACCTACTAGTCCGCTGTGTATGCCGGTGGAGTACGTCAATGAGAAAGGAATACTGCAGGCCTGTGTCACGGAAGCCGTGATGGTCTGAGGAGGCTGCCAGGGTCGCAGCCCTCAGGCTTGGAGCGTGCACCAGCACGTTGTGGGCCCTCTTCGACACCCGCCTGTGTTGGCAGATGAGTATTGAGGCCAGGGTACGCAGGGGCAGGCAAGACTGGTTTGGGGACCAGCGGCCCGGGGTGCAGCAGGCGCACAGGATCACAAGCCACACCGCTCACGGTGATGGTGTCAGCCTCGTGGCGGGGTCAGATGCGCCGCCCTGGCAGAGACATTGGGCATTCCCTGAAGAGAACCACGCCCAGAGTTACATGCTTTTTATTCACACCCCTACGCTGTTGAACTGTAATTAAAATGACCCACAAGACTCCATTTTGTGTTGCCATGCTCTCGGCAACCTGGTGAAGAATTGCTTTCCACGTCCCTGTGGAAACTTGCACAACCCTCTTTCCTCCTTGTGGTCGAGCCGATTCCGAGAAGCTACCTGTGTGCCTCACACCCCCAGTTATGTCAGAGACTTAGCCACATCCAGTCCATTGTTGGTAACTCAGCCTGTCACGACGGACTCCTGTGCCCTGTGACCACACCATCTGGTCAAGGAAGCACGAGGCTGTGCCCCGTGACCACACCATCTGAACAAGGAAGCACGAGGCTGCACCCTGTGACCACACAAATGAGCAAGGAAGCACGAGGCTGTGTACATTGTGCAATCAGAGACAGATGTCCCCTGGCCACGATTGCACCACAAGACTGACGAAGAACTTGTCAGATGAGGAACTTATCAAAATGTGGAACTATGTATTGTGCAAACGGGCGTGGCTAGTACTATAAGTATGCGTGCGCTGCGGAGAATTGTAGAATTGTCTTTGTACCATTCTGGGACCCTGTCCTTAGCTTGAGCTAATAAATAACTTACTTCCCTCCACGGCTAGTTGTCCTGGTCTCTTTGGTAATGTATGATTTAAGCAAAAAGAACCCGTATATTCTAGGTGTCCCCTGCACCGCTGGCTTTGACTCTCCTAGTGGGGCAGGGGTCTCCAAAAAGCCAGTTCTACAATTTGGCGCCCAACGTGGTCGTCATTGAACCTGGTGATTGTGAGGGGTCCATAATCGAATTCCAAGGGAGGCGCACCACTACATCGGCTGAAAATTGTCTTTGTGGGCCCGAAGTCTCCGATTGCATGATTCCTCCCTCCAGTGGGCTACCCGACTGTGGCCCCGACTGATGCCGCAGTTCTGGTTCCTAGTTTTTGGAATCGAGACCTTTGTGACACTTGCCATGTGATGGAAGAATAATGGTCAGGTAAGAGCGGGAGTGGCCCACTTCTTTGGTGAATTGCATTTTGATTTTGGGTATTGTTCGACTTTTGCAAAAGCCGCAGCCAGAGGGTAAGTACAGTTGTATGCTGTAAATATTAGATTTTACCCTTTGATGTTTGGAACCAGGATACACGTCTAGAGATGCCTGGATTTAGTAAGTTTCGGAAATGGTGTTGTTGTTATTGTACACAGGACTCTGCATTGGAGGAGTCTTGTCCGATTCCTCCTTTGGGGACCCCTAATCATGAAGTCTATGCTAAACATGGTGTTGGCCCGATTATGTTTTCTTCACTTTGGCACAAATATACAAAGGGTAGTGCTGAATTACAATGGCCAATGTATGGTAGTTTTGAACTTCCTGTATTAGATAATTTAGAGGAAAAGTTGTTCCAAAGAAAAGCTAGACCTGTGATGTTTGATTCCTTTCGGGTTTGGCGCAAAGAGTCCAAACAGAAAGAAATCAAACTCAAAAAGAACGAAGCTAAAATAATGTGTATGAGTGTGATTCAGAAAGCCCAGAATCATGATAATCAGAGAATAGAAGAGGGTATAGTAATATAGAATAGATTAAATAGAATTCAGGTAGATGGATGTTACAAGGACTTCAGAGGTGATTACGACCTCTGTGCAACGCGCTGAGCGGGAGCCTTTACTTGTCCTGCTGGAGCTCACTACAAGGACGCAGGCAGTATTCATCTGTGACTGTGATCACTTTTTTTAAAAAATCGCCGTATATTTGGAAATCGCCGCTTTTTATCAGGCTCACATCCCCCACCTACCTGCACTGTAACATTTGATTTGGGCACCCGCCGCTTGAGCGGGAACACTCACTCCCCCCACACAGCAGCTCTATCTTGGCTGGTGAGGCAGGCCTTACACCAGGGGCCGCCATAGGCTGGGAGGTGCTCTAGTCTTTGCGCCGGGTTTGCAGCAGGCGCCATAAAGGTGAGTCCTGCTTGCGCGCTGGTAAGGACTTCAGAAGTGATTACGACCTCTGTGCAACGCGCTGAGCGGGAGCCTTTACTTGTCCTGCTGGAACTCACTACAAGGACGCAGGCAGTATTCATCTGTGACTGTGATCACTTAAAAAAAAAAATCGCCGTATATTTGGAAATCGCCGCTTTTTATCAGGCTCAGATCCCCCACTTACCTGCACTGTAAAATTTGATTTGGGCACCCGCCGTTTGAGCGGGAACACTCACTCCCCCACACAGCAGCTCCATCTTGGCTGGTGAGGCAGGCCTTACACCAGTGGCCGCCATAGGCTGGGAGGCGCTCTAGTCTTTGGGCCGGGTTTTCACCATCTATATATTTTACTGGTCAAGCTGGCGCGCAGCGGGCGCACCGATGGCGCGCCGCAGGTGCGCCAGAGGTAAGCCCGTTTGTGCCCATTTGCGCACGGTCGGGCCCAGGGACCAGGACCTCTGCCCCACTAACCGCCCCCCTACAAACATACTCCCGCTCGACACTTCTTGCCCTAAAGTGGGTACTTCCATCTTCTTGCAGTCACTCTGTGGACCTTGCGCTCCGCCGCTTCTCATGTCAACATTGTCCTTTCAGGGCGACAGAGGTGGTCGATAACACAAGGAAAATAGAGGTAGATCTGAAAATGGCATTGGTAAATTGCCGTTCATTACCACAACATGCAATTGAAATCTCCCTTTTAATTCAATATCTGGACCTTGATATCCTTTTTTTAACAGAAACGTGGCTTGGACCCAATTCTGGCCCAGATATCGTCCAGGCTCTCCCTCCTGGATACCTGATCCAACACAGGGACAGAGTATCCAAGGTTGGAGGAGGGGTCGCCATTCTTTATAGGGATCATCTAATCTGTCGTATGACTGATAGTCCTACTCCAGATTGTGAGAGTGCGCAATTCTCTATCACACTATCTCCAGAACTGTCATTCTCAGGTCTTTAGATCTATCGTTCACCTGGCCCGATAGGACAATTTCTGGAAGGACTAATCGAAACTACTCTAGATTTAGCTAGTACGGTTTCTATTTTTATAGTGCTGGGAGACTTGAATCTCCATTTTAATAATCTTTCAGATATCACCGCAGTGGAACTGACTAAGGATTTAGCCTCTTGTGAATTGAGCTTAATAGTTTCACATCCCACTCACTCCAAAGGGAACCTTTTAGATCCCATATTTTCAAACATTGCGGAATTAATTTCAGCTGAACCATACTCGATCCCTTGGTCAGACCATATGGTTATTCCCTTCACATGGAAGGCACACAGATCCAGTTCAACTAAACTTTCTCACAAAGCCTTAGGTAGGCGCTGGATGAAATTAGAGCTAAATGATTGGCTAGAAATACTGAAGAAGAGCGAGCCTCTGGGTAATCAGGACATCGATAGGTCAAACAATGACTTCAATCAATGGATTGAACAGTCGTTGAATACCGTGCTCCCAAAAAAATTTATCACAAACAAGAAAGGCCCTACTAAACAACCCTGGTTTAATTCGGACCTAAGGTCCCTTAAACAGGAATGTAAACGGGAGGAGAGGCAGTGGCGGAAACATTTTGATGAGGAGAAGAAAAATAAATTCAGATCCACCATAAAGAAATACAAATCTGCCCTTAACATGGCCAAATCCACCTTTTATGCAGAAAAAATTGAGGCCTCCGCCAACGCCCCGAGAGAGATGTTTAAGATAGTCAAATCCTTGTTAAAAGCCCCGGACCCGCCATCATCATCGTTATCCTCTGATGAATCTGGTGTTCGTTGCGACGAACTAGCACATTTTTTTGCCGCCAAAATCCAAAAGATCCTTCTCTCCCTTCCCCCCCTACCCATGGCCGAATTAACTTCCCCTCTGGTAGGTGGCACTGACTCCATCTCGCCTCACCTTTCTCTCTTCTCCCCCCTCAGTGCAGAACTTTTACCCCCTCTCATTAATTCCATAAAGAGCGGTTCCCCGCTCGATCCTGCCCCTATGACCATCTTAAACTTGGCTCTGCCCCACATCAGTACGCACATCATCAACCTAGTCAACACTTCGATTGAGTCAGGCACGGTGCCACGAGATTGGAAGTTGGCCATGGTCAGGGCTCTGTTAAAAAAACCTAACCTTGACCCTGACGATTTTTCCAACTATCGCCCCATTTCCCTTCTCCCTGGCATCAGTAAGCTGACCGAAAAATGGGTGAATAAACAGCTGGCATCTTTTTTAGAGACCCACGACTTGCTCCATCCAACTCCAACTGGGTTCCGGAGAGGACAGGGATCTGAGACAGCACTTTTGAGGGTGGTCGAGGACTCCAGGAGGATTTTGGACGCTGGTGGCAGCACGGCCATTATCCTCCTAGACCTCAGTGCCGCCTTTGACACGGTTAACTGCCTGGAGGCAGTTGCAAAATGGATGGACTCATCCCACCTTAAGTTGAATGGGGGGAAAACTGAGCTGATGCTATTGGGGAAAAGAGCCACATTTAATAACTCGACACTTTGGCCTTCCTGCATGGGGTCTGGGCCCACTCCAAAGACCGAGATTAAGAGCCTTGGATTTTGGCTGGATGCGGAGCTGTCATTCAAAACCCAGGCAAGGAAGACAGGAGCTACTTGCTTTGGATTGTTGAAGACAATCCGCAAAATCCTTCCTCAGCTACCCGAAACAGCCAAGAAAACCATAGTCCAGTCCCTTATTCTATCTAGGCTGGACTATGGAAATGCGCTTTATCTAGGAGCCCCTGTTTCGGTTATTCAGCAACTCCAGGTCGCCCAGAACTCTGCAGCGAGGCTACTTACGGGTACTAGCTACCGCACATCAGCTAGACCCACGGTGAGCACTTTGCATTGGCTTCCGATAAGGGAGCGGGTTCACTTCAAAACCCTATGTACAGTTCACAAAACACTCTATGGGAGTGGCCCCCCCATCCTGGATGACATGATTAGGCCATATAAACCATCTAGGAATCTTCGCTCCAATAAGCAAAACCTTTTAGCAATTCCCAGAATTAATAAGCCCGCACAGGGGGCCGTCTTTTCTCGTACAATGCGGCTAAGTTATGGAATGCTCTTTCTCCATCCCTCCGACAAGAGCCTAACTTACTTGCATTTCGAAAGAAGCTAAAAACTGTCCTGTTTCCCAGGATCTAGACGAGTCTGGGCCTCCACATCTTCTGCAATCCATTTCCCTTTGGTCAGTCCTAAGCGCTGGGATGCTCCCGAGTAGCCATGCGCTATAGAAGAGCCTTTACAATACAATACACTACAATACATTACAAAGAAGGTCCCAAAAAGGCCCCGAACAAGGAAGATGACCCTCTCATGTCCTCCATGTTAAGCACCCCTCCACCCTATACCCCCGCCATGTATCCGGCCCTTGACCCCACACAATTGACCCCCGCTATTGCTCCAGTTGTTGCCCCTGCCCATGCCCTGGTTTGTCCGATTCCTCAGCCACTTGTTCCTAACGCCCGACTGTTCAGGCAACTGTTCCAATGCAAGTCCACCCTTCTTTTCCTCTTGTTGCACCTTCCACTGGTCTCGTACCTGTCCAACCTAATATGCCTTCAACTCCCGTTGCAACCAACCCATTTCTTGTTGACAGTGATCCGACACCTTCCCCCAGTGCAGGGCTATTAGCGAATGCCTGGTCAGTGGTCCGTGATTATATCCCTTATGTAACTCCGCATAGACCACCCATTTCCAGACGACGCACCTTGCGCAGACTGATAGGTAGTACACAGGAACCACTTGCTATGAGTCAACAAGCTCGTATGTGGATGGAAAATAACACTATGTACACCGCTCAGGATATATGGATGACAATGGATCAGTGGACACGCATTCAACAGATTGACATTTTTTGTGAAATGTGTGACATACTGATCCAAATGTGGGAGGATTTTGTAGAATCAGGCCCACCCCCAGGTCTGTCTGACCTTCGCCATAAGGTTGAAAAAGGGGATATTCAGGGCCCAGCACTATTATGCGATCTAATCACGCTGGTAGCCTACGGAGACTCCTTATCTGGTGGTACGTTAAATAAGGGTTTTCCAATGAGGGATGTACAGCCTATTTGGAGAGACCGTGTTGTTGGCATAGATGGCCACCCTGACACACCAGCAGGTTTTAGACAAATGTGGGTCCATGTCCCTTGGAAAAGGTCTGACGTCCTCCAACTTAAAAGCCAATTGCCTGACCCGCTTTAAAATCCAGCAGGTTATTATAAGGAATTGACACGCCAATCTTGCATAATGACTTTAGCAGATATAGATATATTAATGGGACAGGTAGTACCGACTGAAGTATGGTCCCAAATACGCCATAATGATCAGACAGAATTTGGCCATAAGTGGAAGGAATTTGAGGAAGCTGACAGAGCTCGAACTGGTGGTGAGAAACCCGATCCCACGATCTTAGCCCTTCCGGCCTAGATACTTACTGCCATTGAAAAGATGTTGACACCTCACCATATCAATTGGGACAGATTAGCTGTTTGCAAACAGAAGATAGATGAAAGTGTCTCTGACTTTTTCACACGATTCGAAAGGACATTCACCGACTATAGTGGACAGGACTTGACTTTAGAAGGGGGACAGCGACTGTTTGTGGATACATTTGTGTCCAATCTGTTACCAGAGCTTGGGACTAAGCTAAAAATGTCAGAAAGTGCATGGCTCATCTCCACCCTGTCTGGTATTTTGACACTGACCCAGTACTATGAGAATAAGGAGAATGAAGAACGAGATAGAACGGATAAAAAGACTAAAAACTTAAAGACAAAGGTATTACTCCAACAAGCATACCTAACCCAGACCCAAAATAGAGGTGCCCCTAAGTTTCAACGAATAGCTCAGAGACCTGCACCTGAGACTCCTCGCCCACCGCTGGGACCCAACCAGTGCGCTTATTGTCGCCAGGAGGGTCATTGGCGCGTCAAGTGTCCCTTATTGGTCCAGAACAACTCTGCCCCCGCTGACCGCTTCACAGGACAACGTCCCCAGAGAGGATGAGGATGAGGCGGACCTAGAACGCAGTTACAGGACAGGCGCCCCCTTATGCAAGAGAATAGATTTGATACCGCTAATTATGAGGACTGCAATTGTTTTACTGAGGATTATGAGCCTGAAGAAGGGACGGGGTTTTTGTCCTAACAATAAGACCCTAGACAGTAGATTCCCCTTTGGTTTTGACTTCCACATGTGGTGAAAAATTGTTGGGTTTAGATCTATTAAAAAGATTACATGCAGCCATATACTGTTCTCCTGATGGGGTTTACATCACTATGGGTCCCCCCACCACACACCCAGTATATTTAGCCTCCTCAGATCCCATTCCCCAGGAACTTCAGAATGTCCCTCCTGCTCTTTGGGCCAAAGGTGATACTAATGTCGGCCTTTTGTCCATATCCCCCTTTTCTGTTACCCTAAAGGAAAATGCTCACCCTCCCCGACTTCCCCAATCCAAAATACCCAAAGAAGGGGAAAGGGCATTACTCCAGATCATGTCTGAACTGGTTGACAAGGGCGTGGTTGAAGAGACAAGAGGAAATGTGTGCAATAGCCCAATTGTGCCCAATTGTGCCTGTCCTAAAACGCACCGATCCTTCCAAGTCTCTTGTTTATCGTTTTGTCATTGATTTGCGCGAGATAAACAAAATAGTAGTACCCCAGTTTCCCGTGGTCCCAGATATCACCACTCTACTGACTATGGTTCCCCCGTCTGCATGTTTCTTCTCTGTCATTGACTTAAAAAACGCCTTCTTTAGCATACCTGTTGATGAACAGAGTAGGGACCTTTTTGGATTCTCATTGGCAGGACAGAGTTTTCGGTTCTGCAGAGCTCTACAAGGATATACAGAGAGCCCTTCAATTTATAGTCAGGCCCTCAAGGGCCAACTTGATTCCCTGTCCCTACCTCAAGGTACAGCCCTACTCTAGTACGTTGATGATTTGCTTATAGCGGCAGACACTGAGGCGTTATGTAAAGAAGATACAATGAAATTGCTCCTGCATCTGGCACAGTTCAATCACAAAGTTTCCCTTTCCAAACTCCAATTTTGTCGACATGAGGTGACCTGCTTAGGTCATCTCCTGTCGAAGGAGGGACGCCGTCTCACCCCTGAACGAATACAAACAATCAGTAAGATGCCCCCACCAAAAATGCAGAAAGAGGTACGTGCTTTTATTGGTATCACCTCCTACTGCCGCCAGTGGATACCCAATTTTTCTTTACTCATTAAACCTTTATTGAGCCTCACACTTAAAGATGTTCCTCACCCACTCCCTTGGACAAATGAGTGCCAGCATGCATTTGATGAACTGAAAACAGCTTTGTGTTCGGCCCCGGTGCTAGGCACCCCAAGTTATCAGAAGCCCTTCATTCTTTTTGTACACAAGCATAATGGTTGCGCATTGTCAGTGCTAAAACAGCACTTTGGCGACAGACAACGCCCCTGTGCATATTTTACTGCAGTCCTAGATCCCGTGGCCCGCGCACTACCCAGTTGCTTGAGAGCAGTAGCTGCAGCTGCCACATCCATTCGCCAATCTGCTGGCCTGGTCCTTTATACTGCACTTACAGTTATGGTTGCTCACACAGTTGACACTTTATTACATAGGACAAAAACTCAACACCTTACTAGTGCACGTTTGTCCGGATATGAATTGACTCTCTTAGCCAGTCATATCAGCATTCCGCCACTGCACTACGCTCAATCCAGCCACATTGCTACCCTTTGTTGATGATGACACTAATTCTGATCCGCATGATTGTGTCCTCCGGACGGAGGAAGAGACTAAAGGCCGTGTGGATTTGACTGACACACCCCTAACTGACCCTGATGGTACACTGTATGTGGATGGTTCTTGCTTCAAACTTCCTGATAGTAGCACAACTGCTGCCTATGCTATCACCACGTTACAGACAGTAGTGGAGAGTGAACGAATACCTTACCAATCAGCCCAGGCTGCCGAGTTAGTAGCACTAATAAGAGCCTGTGAACTGAGTACAGGGATGGCCGTCAACATCTACACTGACAGCCAATTCGCCTTTGGAGTGGCCCATAATTTTGGGCGACTATGGGCTGAGAGGGGATTTTTTACTTCTCACAGTACTAAGATACAGCAAGGTCATCTGTTCAGCAGGCTGTTAGAAGCATTGACTCCTCCTTCAAAGATAGCTGTGGCCAAATGTACCGCCCACTAGAAAGTAACTGATGACATAGGAAGGGGTAATGCATTTGCTGACCAGACTGCAAAGGTAACAGCTAAAGATGTCTCTGCCCGTATGCATGTGACCTCAGGACACCGCCACGCCGCACCATTTGTAGCGCTGTCTTATATAGAATCGCTACGCTGTGCATCATCCTATTGTAGCGCCGTTTTTACATAGAATAGTAGCGCTGTGTAGCCCTCACTTATAGCGCTGTGTAACATTCATATTTAGCGCGGTTTAGCAGTGAATTGTAGCGCCGCAGCTTTGATTGGTTTCATCAGCGCGACCTCGCTCAGGCAGCTGCGCTCATTTCTCCAGTGTTCTTGTTCATGTACTGATCTCAAAGAACTCGCATTTGTTGTCCCTGTCTGGCTTTCCCCTTTGACCCTCCATTTTGTTGTTGGGATCCCCTGACCCGCCCCTCACCCACACTACCGCCTCCCTGCTGCCCCTCCCACGCTCCGCCCCCTCCACTGTCCATTTATGTCAGATGGTCCCACGCGCAGCGTCCACGCGCTACGGCCACGCCGAAGGTGCGCCAAAGGTAAGCCCGTCTACGCCCGTCCGCGCCTGGACCGCGCCCAGCGCCAGACCCCCTGCCCCTCGCGCTGCCCAGCCCTCCCGCATTACCTACGCTGCCGCCACCCTCCTGGCCCTTAACCCCGGTCGCGCCCCCAACTGCGTCCAAGCCGCTCCTGGACACACCCATGGACCTTTCTCCTGCTACTCCTGCAAATTCAGCGGCACCGACAACATCTCCGCTACGACCACACCACAGACTCCCGACCCCAACCATCTACAATGCATCCTTCTCAACACCCGCTCGGTCCACAGACACGCCATTGACCTATGGAATCTACTAGACACCATCTCCCCGGACGTCGCCTTCCTAACAGAAACATGGATGAACGCTTCCTCAGCCCCAGACATCACCATTGCCATCCCGGAAGGCTATAAGATCACTCGCAAGGACCGTACCGGTAAGCATGGGCGAATTTTGCGGATCTCGCGTTCGCGAATTTTGCGGATTCGCAATCCGCAAAATCCACGAATTCCCGCGAATTTGCGGATTTTTTTTTTTTTGTGTTCGCCCGTGTTTCTGCCAGTTCGCGAGGGTTTTTACAATTTCGCAATTTGCGAACTTACCTGTCGGGTCGCAAGTTTTGCGAACTTGTTGTTTCTACGTGTCCAGCCTGTTTGGGACACTCTTCTTCATCACTGCCACTCTCTGTCACCACTGCCACTCTCTGACTACTCATGCCACCCTCTGGCCCACCCATGCCACCCTCTGTTTCATCACCACACCCTCTGGTTGTCCAGTGTACATTATTTTCGGCAAAGCAAAGCACACCTTCCCTGCCTCAAGTGACCTGAATTAATTTGGGGCTGATTAATGTGTCACAGAATATTTTTTTAGCTGGCACCTGCTTCCTTAGTGCGCCCTGATTAGTGATCTTTTGCACTTGCTAAGTGCTTTCATTGTTGCAAAATTAGTTACAACACCTGCCCTGCCCCAACTGACAATAATGAATTAGGGGCTGATTAATGGATTTTAACTTCCAGCCTGGCTCCTGCTTGTCTCCCTTAGCTGTAATTCAGGACCTTTGTGGCATATGTGTAACTATTCTGAGGTTCAGAGCAGGGTCACATCATAGTTTCAACTGGCAACTGAACTCTGGAGGGGCCCCTCAGGAAGCACTACAGGAAATGGCTACTAATGATGAGCCTGAACTTTTGAACCTGGTAAGTAGTTACTTTCAGTTTTGCTAAGATCGTATTTCTGCAATTTTGCACTTATTCGCGGGGCGCGAACTCACGCGAACAGTGCGAGCAGTGCGAGCAAAATCCGCTGCTCGCGGATTTGCGGATTTTGCGGGAGATTCGCGAATCTCGCGGATTGCGAATTTCCCGAAAATCCGCAAAATCCGCGAGCGGAACGGATTTTCCGCCCATGCTTACGTACCGGCCACACAGGAGGCGAAATCGCCATCGTCCATAAGAATTCCATCCGAATCTCAACCAGCTCTGACGCCAACCTCGCCAACTCCGAACACCTTCACTTCCAGATCCACATCGACCCCAAGACCACACTCAGAGGCACCCTCCTCTACAGACCACCAGGACCCCGCGCAAAATTTAGTGAAGACATCACGGACTTCATCACTCCTCACGCGCTCCCCTCCAATGACTACATCCTTCTGGGAGACCTCAACTTTCACCTTGAAAAGATCAACGACCGCAACACCACCACCCTCTTGGACAACCTCGCCAACCTCGGACTTACACAACTGGTCACTTCCCCCACCCACATCGCAGGTCACACACTCGACCCCATCTTCACCTCCAGCAATCATGTCTCCTTCAGCCACACTACGGATCTCCTCTGGACTGACCACAGCTGCGTTCACTTCACCTACAACAAGCCAAAACCCATCAACCACCTCCAACCAACTCTGCAAAGAAACTGGAACAAAATTACCATGGACCAGATCTCCTCATCGCTCCTTCTAAACACCCCTGCCCACTCTTCTAACCCAGACCAAGCCGCCGCCAACTTCACCCTATGGTTATCCAACACCGCAGACACCTTAGCACCACTGAAAAAACGTCAAAGCAAACCTGGCAACAAGAAGGCCTTATGGTTCAACGATGATCTTAAGAAGTCCAAGAAACTCTGCCGCTCCCTTGAAAAGGCCTGGAAAAAAGACCCAACCACTAGCACCAAGGACACCTTCAAAAATGCCACCCGCACTCACCACCAACTAATCCGAAAGGCCAAGAAAACAGCATTCAAGGATCGACTTGACAACAACGCCCACAACAGCAAGGAACTTTTCAACATCGTCAAGGAATTTTCCAATCCCTCGGCCAACTCCAACGACATCCCCCCCTCTCAAGCCCTCTGCGACTCCCTAGCCTCATTCTTCCACAACAAGATTGCAGACATCCACAACAGCTTCGACAACCAACCCGGAGACCAACCCACCCAACCATATGCTGAACACTCTCCCCCCGTGAACACCCTTAACGACTGGAACCCAATCTCCACTGAGGACACCATCCGCCTGATGAACTCCATCCACTCAGGATCCCCCACAGACCCATGTCCTCACCACATCTTCAACAAAGCAGACTCCGTCATAGCACCGCACCTCTGAGACGTCATCAACTGCTCCTTCAACTCCGCCACCTTCCCGGAAAACTGGAAACACGCTGAACTCACCGCCCTTCTGAAAAAACCCACAGCGGACCCCACCGAACTCAAAAATTACCGCCCCATTTCGCTCCTTCCATTCCCGGCCAAAGTAATCGAGAAAGCTGTCAACAACCAGCTCGCCACTTTCCTCGAAGCCAACAAATCCCTCGACTCCTCACAATCTGGCTTCCGAGCAAAACACAGCACTGAGACCGCCCTCATCGCAGCAACAGACGACATTCGAACTCTACTGGACAATGGAGACACAGTCGCCCTCATCCTCCTCGACCTCTCTGCAGCATTCGACACAGTCTGCCACAGCACCCTTTTACAACGCCTCAGTAACATCGGAATACAAGGAAAAGCACTTGAATGGATCACCTCGTTCCTCACCGGAAGAACCCAGAGAGTCCGCCTTCCACCATTCAAGTCCGAGGCCACTGAAGTCATCTGTGGCGTACCACAAGGATCCTCACTCAGCCCCACCCTCTTCAACGTATACATGAGCCCCCTCGCGGCCATCGCCCGCCAACACAACCTCAACATCATCTCTTACGCGGATGACACTCAACTAATCCTTTCTCTCACCAATGACCCCAGCACCGCCAAAAGTAACCTACACGAAGGAATGAAAGAAGTTGCCGAATGGATGAAACACAGCCGCCTGAAACTGAACTCAGATAAAACAGAAGTCCTCATCTTAGGTACATCCCCCTCTGCATGGGATGACTCTTGGTGGCCGGAAGCCCTTGGAAAAGCACCCATCCCGACAGACCACGCACGGAACCTAGGCGTCATCCTGGATTCTTCACTCTCAATGAACAGACAAGTCAGCGCCGTATCCTCATCCTGCTTCAACATTCTTCACATGCTCAAAAAAACATTTCGCTGGATCCCCACCGAAACCAGGAAAACTGTCACCCATGCTCTGGTCACGAGCCGACTGGACTACGGAAACACCCTCTACGCAGGTACCACCGCTAAACTCCAGAAGAAACTCCAACGAATCCAAAACGCCTCAGCCAGGATCATATTAGACATCCCACGCAACGAACACATCTCTGGTCACCTGAAAGACCTCCACTGGCTACCCGTCAATAAGAGAATCACTTTCCGACTGCTAACCCACGCACACAAATCACTCTACGACATCGGACCAGAATGCCTCAACTCACGACTGTCCTTCTACACCCCCTCCCGCCAACTACGTTCTTCCAGCCAAGCCCTCGCCACTGTACCTCGCATCAACAAGACCACCATGGGAGGCAGATCCTTCTCATACCTGGCTGCTAGAACATGGAACTCACTCCCCACTTACCTTCGCCTTACCCAGAACCACCTAGCATTCAGAAAGCAACTTAAAACATGGATATTTGACAAGTAATCCTCCTCCCCTTCCTAAGCGCCTTGAGACCCTCTGGGTATGTAGTGCGCTATATAAATTCTTTGACTTGACTTGACTTGACTTGATTGTTACTTTGTTACTTTGTTTTTGCAGTATATCTCTGTTGCCTTTTGGTAAACTGTACCTCTGTTTTCTTTTGGTTCGTTAGCTCCCCTGGTGTGACCCCCCCGCTTCCCGCCGCCGTGATATCGTGGCCCCACCCCCTTTTCTTTCTGTGTCCTCCCCGCTCCCGCCTCCAAGCTGCTCCTCCCTCCTACTTCGCCTTAAATAGAGACCGGGCGGACGCGCAGCGGGCGCGCCGATTGTGCGCTGAAGGCGCGCCAAAGGCAAGCCCGTCTGTGCCCGTCCGCGCCTGGACCGCGCCCAGCACCAGGACCCTTGGCCCCCGCCGCCCCAGACCACACGACGGACCTACGACGCCACCACCCTCAACGCACTCAATGCCGGCCGAACCCCCGCCTGCTACCAAGCCACCCCAAAACGCACACACGGACCCTTCACCTGCCAAACCTGCAAGTTCACCTGCCTCCGGATCTGCACCGCATCCGCCAAGCTGAGCACCAGCAGCAACCACCTCAAGTGCATCCTGCTCAACACCCGCTCCGTCCACAGACACGCCATCGAACTCTGGAACCTGCTCGACACAACATCTACAGACGTCGCCTTCCTGACGGAAACCTGGATGAACGCCTCCTCAGCGCCCGACATCGCCATCGCCATCCCGGAGGGATACAAGATCACTCGGAGAGACCGCGTCAACCACACTGGAGGAGGCATCGCCATCATACACAAGAACACCATTCGCATCACGACCAGCTCCGACGACTCCTTCACCGCCACCGAACACCTCCACTTCCAGAAACACACCGACCCCAAGACCACACTTGGAGGCACCCTCATCTACAGACCCCCGGGACCGCGCACACAATTCAGCAAAGACATCGCAGACTTCATCAGCCCGCACGCCCTCCCCTCCGCTGACTACATCCTCCTAGGGGACCTCAACTTACCACTTGGAGAACAACAAGGACAGCAACACCACCACCCTGCTGGACAACCTCGCCAACCTCGGTCTCAAGCAACTGGTAAACACCCCCAACCACTACGCCGGCCACACGCTCGACCCTGTCTTCTCCTCCAGCAAGCACATCTCCTTCAGCCACTCCAACGTACTACATTAGACTGACGATAGCTGCATCCACTTCAGCTTCAGAAGAACCGCGACCCACCACCACCCGCAACAGGTCCCTCGCAGGAACTGGAACTAGATCACCGCCGACCAGATCACCACCTCCCTCAGCCAGAACCCTCCCACCAGCTCAACGAACCCCAACGAAGCAGCCAGCAACCTTACTAAGTGGATCACCAACAGCGCAGACGACCTCGCACCTTTGAAGACCCCTCCCAGCAGACACGGCAGCAAGAAAGCCTCTTGGTTCACCGACGAACTTAAGAACTCCAAGAAGAACTGCCGCACCCTCGAGAAAACATGGCGCAACGACCAGACCACAGACAACATGACTGCCCTCAAGCACGCCACCCGCAAACACCACCAGCTGATCCGCACCACCAAGAAGACAGCATTCAAAGAACGTCTGGACAACAACACCCACAACAGCAAGGAACTCTTCAACATCATCAAAGAGCTCTCAAACCCCAGCGCCGGTAACAACGACATCACTCCCTCGCAAGACCTCTGCGACTCACTCGCCTCGGTCTTCCACCGCAAGATCACCGAAATACACAACAGCTTCGACGCACCAACCTCGCATCCAACCATCGAACCAACGCCCCCCACCACCACCCTCCGCGCCTGGACCCCGGTCAGCACCGAAGACACCACCCGCACGATGAACACCATCCACTCCGGATCCCCAACCGACCCCTGCCCCCACCACGTCTTTAACAAGGCCAACTCCATCATCGCACCCCCACCTCCGGGACATCATCAACGCCTCCTTCATGACCGCCACCTTGCCGGAAAGCTGGAAGCACGCCGAGATCAGCGCCCTCCTGAAGAAACCAACAGCAGACCCCTCCGACCTCAAGAACTTCCGCCCCATCTCGCTCCTCCCTTTTCCGGCCAAAGTCATCGAGAAGACCATCAACAGACAGCTTGCCGCCTTCCTTGAGACGAACGGATCCCTTGACCACTCGCAGTCCGGCTTCCGAGCCAACCACAGCACCGAGACCGCCCTCATCGCAGCCACTGACGACATCACATCCCTGTTCGACAACGGGGAAACAGCAGCCTTCATCCTCCTGGACCCCTCCGCAGCGTTTGACACTGTCTGCCACCGCACCCTAGTGCAGCGCCTCAGCAACATCGGAATCCAAGAGAAGGCACTGGAGTGGATCATCTCTTTCCTCGCCGGAAGAACCCAGAGAGTTCGCCTCCCCCGTTCATATCCGAGGCCACCGAAGTCATCTGCGGCGTACCACAGGGATTTTTGCTCAGCCCCACCCTCTTCAATGTCTACATGAGCCCCCTCGCAGCCATCGCACGCCAACACAACCTCAAAATCATCTCCTAAGCCGACGACACCCAACTGATCCTCTCCCTCACCAACGATCCAGCCACCGCCAGAACCAGCCTTCACGAAGGGATGAAAGACGTCGACGAGTGGACCCTGCGCATGCTCCGAAAGATCTTCCGATGGATCCCCACCGAAACCAGGAAGACTGTCACCCAGGCACTCGTCACCAGCCGAATGGACTACGGAAACACCCTCTACCCCGGAACCACAGCAAAAATTCAGAAAAGACTCCAACGCATCCAGAACGCCTCCGCACGACTTGTCCTGGACATCCCCCGCCACAGCCACATCTCCGGACACCTGAGAGACCTGCACTGGCTCCCCATCAGCAAAAGGATCACGTTCAGACTCCTCACCCACGCACACAAGGCTCTCCACAACTTGGGCCCCAAGTACCTCAACAACCGCCTGACCTTCTACACGCCCACCCGCCAGCTACGATAGACCAGCCTCGCCCTCGCCGCTGTCCCACGCATCCACAGAGCCACCGCCGGAGGAAGATCCTTCTCCTACCTGGCAGCCAAGACATGGAACTCCCTCCCCATCCACCTTCGGCTAACCCAGGACCACCTCTCCTTCAGGAAGCAACTCAAGACTTGGCTTTTCGAGAAGTAACATACCCCATTCCCCCAGCGCCTTGAGACCCCTCCGGGTGAGTAGCGCGCTATAAAAATGTCATGATTGATTGATTGATTGATAGCTGGCCCCTCAAACTGGGTACCGGAGAAAGGGATGCACAAGGATACTATTAAGAATGTTAAGGAAATACAGGCAGAGGCGACTAGAAAGGAAAAGGCTCTCTGGGAAGAGCAAACAGGCCTATTAAATGAGAAAGGCTGTTGGACGGATCTGTCTGAACAACAGCGATGGTTGTTACCCGATTCCTATGTTTTGCCAGTGGTCACTATCGCTCATGGCCCAGCTCACATTAGTGCAAAAGGTATTTGCAAATTGCTAGCTGTGGTATGGCAAAACAAACCCATCCCAAAATATGCTGAGAGGTTAGTCAGGAAGTGCATGATTTGTTTGATGCATAACACGGGAAAAGGCACACCAACACCTGCTGGGAATTTTGCACCCCCATCTTACCCCTTTGAAGTGCTCCAAATAGATTACATACAGATGGAAAGATGCAACATTCTCCGATATGTCCTGGTAGTTGTGTGTGCCTTTAGTAAGTGGATCGAAGCCTACCCCCTAAAGGACAACACTGCTATAAGCACTGCCAAAATACTGTTGAAGGAATTTTTTCCCAGATTTGGGATGCCCAGAATTATCTAGAGCGACAACGGAAGCCACTTTACAAGGGAAATAATAAAGAAAGTGTGTGTAGGGATGGTGATCAGACAGAAATTCCATGCCACCAATCACCCACAGTCAGCAGGTTTGGTTGAGCGCTACAATGGAACACTGAAATTAAAAATGGCAAAGATCCAGGCTGACACAGGACTGTCTTGGCCGGACGCCCTGCCCCTTGCCCTCCTATCAACTAGAGCCACGGCACATTCTCGTACCGGACTATCTCCGTACGAAATAGTGTTTGGTCGGCCAGCAAATATTTGGGGAGAGCCCCACCCAAAGAAGTACTCTGACATTGAATGCCCATTGTTGATTGGTTATTTACATGAATTGACCACTAACCTACGTCTCATTCATCGCCAGGTACAAGATATCCTGCCACCCAAACCAGAGGGCCCTGGTCACACCATCCAGCCAGGCGACTGGGTCTGCATCCGCAATTTCCAGAGAACAAAGAACTTGGAGCCGAGGTGGAAGCCGCCCCAGCAAGTGTTGCTGGCTACAAGATATGCAGTGAAGGTAGCAGGAAGAAAAAACTGGGTTCACGGAGTGCACTGCAAGAAGGTGCCTCTACCACTACCATACGACCGGTGGGTCAAGGAAGGCTTGGGAGATGACGAATGTGAGAAAGTCCCGCGCTTTGTACCCTTCAGTGACGCCAACATTGCCTGGGCTTTATCTGAACGAGAGGACGACGACATCCTGCAATCTGCCGTTCCTTCGCATCTGAGGTTGCGGGACACTCAACAGCCAGAGCCTTTGTTTCCTGATCAAACAACGCCCAGGTCCACCCGGTACAACCTCCGACCCAGAAAAAAGGACTGAAGAGACAAAGGTCTCTGCCCTCTGCTTGACATGGTCCGACAAATCGCTGCAGGGCTGTGATACACCAGTGCATTTTTTTGACCGGAGCCGGTACAGCGGACTGGAACGTGCCATTAGGACGCCGGAATCACTGACCGTTGAAGCAACCACCAATCACAGGCAGCAACTAGGGAAGACCAAGTGAAGCAGACGATGAACAAAATGAACACTGAAAGCTTGAAGAGCAAAGAAATAAAGAAATAAGAGTACATAAAGACAATACGTGGCCGGTACTCGATCTGTCTAATCGTACTAATGACTATTTCACTGGGACTGGCCTTCCTCGGATGGGTAATACACGCTGCCCTTGCAGCACCTGAGCCTCTTACCTCTACAGAATCACCTCATCAACATGTGTCATTACCCACCCATGAGAAGAGCAGAAGGACAGGTTTCTTTAACAACACTTTCATTCAAATGTTACACCAGCACCAGCTTGTGGTGAACATGACAAACTATTGGGTATGTGGGCTACTGCCCCATACTGCAAACACCGGAATGTCCCTGATTCCTGCTCCTTTCTCTCGAGCTGGTTGGGCCTATGGCTGGTACACTGTGTTCTTTGATGCATTCTATTCAGGTGATACATCCACACGATGCCTGGGGAAGACCAGTTTCAGACAAGCCTTCCGCCACATGGATAAAGATTCAGCAAAAAAGAATGAATATGAGAACAATCATGGGTCTTTTTATCCATCGAACATCTACAATGGTGGGGGAAAGAAAAGACTGCCTCCTCTTAAGGACCTCCCTGTCTACCCACATCCCAAAAAATACTGCATGAAGAGCAGTGGAACAGTATGGGTGGGAGAAAGTGACTGTGCCTACACACTTGAGCTCAATGGCTCGACTTGCCCAGCTCTGGTGTCCTCACTGAATACGTACTTTGTGTTTGGGAGCAAGGCCTACACCTGGCTGCCCAATTCTTGGGCTGGCACCTGTTACAGTGCTTGGTTGCTCCCCCCCACCTACACAGCCGAAGCAAAACACCACATCCGGAAAAGAGGTGTGGTTGATACTGAAGACACAGCTGGCCAAGAATTTGGTGACTTTGCTAAAGGATTCCTCCCCTTTTGGGGCCCTATGGTCAATAGTCACAATCTCAGACATCTCACCAGGGTGGTAGAGGCCACCATCAACGCGACTGCCGGTGCCCTCAGTAACATCACGGCTGAACTTCAAGCAGACCGCCTCATGACGTTACAGAACAGAATGGCGCTTGACATAATACTGGCGGATCGTGGAGGAGTCTGCACATTGATCAAAACAAGTTGCTGCATTTACATCCCTGAAAATGCACCGACAGGTTATCAAGCAATCCAGAAGCTCCATAAGATTGCTTCCGATATCCATCAGGATGAGGGTTAATGGTCCCTAACAGGCTGGTTTTGGAGCATTGTATCTCAGTGGGGATTCAAGATAATGATTTTCATTGCAATCAAGCTCTCTTGCTGCCTCTGTGTTCAATGCATGCCTGCGCTGTGTGGGCTCTGTGCCACCTCTTTGGCACACAAACAAGTGAATTCACACCATCACAATGCCATGATGATGATCGAGAAAGAGGTCCAGCAGATGATGGACATTGACCTGGATGACGACTGATTGTTGCCTCTGGATGGTAAAAGGAGGGTCTGTTGAACTGTAATTAAAATGACCCACGAGACTCCAGTTTGTGTTGCCATGCTCTCGGCAACCTGGTGAAGAATTGCTTTCCACGTCCCTGTTGAAACTTGCACAACCCTCCTTCCTCCTTGTGGTCGAGCCAATTCCGAGAAGCTGCCTGTGTGCCTCACCCCCCCCAGTTGTGTCAGAGACTTAGCCACATCCTGTCCATTGTTGGTAACTCAGCCTGTCACGACCAACTCATGTGCCCTGTGACCACACCATCTGGTCAAGGAAGCACGAGGCTGTGCCCCGTGACCACACCATCGGATCAAGGAAACACGAGGCTACACCCTGTGACCACACAATTGAGCAAGGAAGCACGAGGCTGTGTACATTGTGCAATCAGAGACAGATGTTCCCTGGCCACGATTGCACCACAAGACTGACGAAGAACTTGTCAGATGAGGAACTTATCAAAATGTGGAACTATGTATTGTGCAAATGGGCGTGGCTAGTACTATAAGTATGTGTGCGCTGCGGATTGAAGCAGCAGTCTCCGTAGAATTGTCTTTGTACCATTCTGGGACCCTGTCCTTAGCTCGAGCTAATAAATAACTTACTTCCCTCCACGGCTGGTTGTTCTGGTCTCTTTGGTAATGTATGATTTAAGCAAGAAGAACCCGTAGATTCTAGGTGTCCCCTGCACCGCTGGCTTTGACTCTCCTAGTGGGGGAGGGGTCTCCAAAATTTCGGTTCTACAACGCTGGCCTGGCGTTCGCTGGGCCAGCCCACTCTGCTCACGCTTACGGGTGGGACGTAACAAGCTACATTGCTGCGATCTTCCCCACTGGCTGGGTGACATGTTTGCCTCCACTGTACACTACACTCCAAACACCAGCGGTGTGTGTCGATATGGATATGTGTGTGGTCTGCATACTGCAGTCTGGCCCGCACAGCCACGCCACACTTGGCATTGTGTACATTCTCATTCATCGGTCACTCGCCTCCTTCGCACATGCCTGGTACCTACCTCTTCCCACATTCTGTTTTGTGGAGTATAGAGACAAAATATCGACTTTTAATTATCGACTAGACATAATATCGAGTACAAAATATAGAATAGACAAAATATCGACTAGACATAATATAGACTACCAAAATATCGACTAGAAAATTTTAATATCGAATAGAATGGACATAATATCGATTCAAAAATATAGAATGGACATAATATCGACTAGCCATAATATAGACAACAAAAATATCGAATTTAAGGTAAGTTAATATTAATTTTTAATTTTTGTGTAATGTAATTCTGTTGCGGGTTGTGGGTTTATAGGGGAATAGGGTGGGAAGTAATTTAATTATAATTAATTAAATATGTTATTTTATTTATTGGTATTTATTTAGAATAATTGTTCATTAATTATTAATTGGTAATTAATTAAAATATAATTGATAATTAATTTTAATTGATTAATTGATAAATGTGTTAATTTTAGTATTTTATTTTCTGTAGCGGGTTGTGGGTTTATAGGGGAATAGGGTGGGAAGTAATTTAATGATAATTAATTAAATATGTTAATTTATTTATTGGTATTTATTTAGAATTAATTGTTAATTAATTATTAAAATATAATTGGTAATTAATTGTAATTGATTAATTGATAAATATCTTAATTTTAGTAATTTATTTTCTGTAGCGGGTTGTGGGTTTATAGGGGAATAGGGTGGGAAGTTATGTAATTATAATTAATTAAATATGCTAATTTATTTATTGGTATTTATTTAGAATTAATTGTTAATTAATTATTAATTGATAATTAATTAAAATCTAACTAGTAATTTATTGTAATTGATTACTTGATAAATATGTTACTTTAATTTACATAATTTTCTGTAGTGGGTTGTGTGTTTATAGGGGAATAGCTTGGGAAGTAATTTAATTGTAAGTAATTAAATTTTTAAAATATTTTTTGTGCCTAATTTTTATTTATTTTTATATTGTAAATTAATTTATTGGTAATTGGTAAATAATTAGTATTAGTAGATAATTTTTATTATTATTTAATTTTTATTTGTAATTTTAATTGATTACTTCATATGTTTTATAAAATTTTAAAATATTTTAATTATTTTGTAATTGGTATTAATATTTATGTTATTTATATTTATATATGAAGTATTTACTTTCCCTACTATTGCACTCACTGGAGTGGGAATAGTACTTTTTACCCCTACGCTATCCAACGC
The DNA here is from genome assembly GCF_964263255.1 of Lissotriton vulgaris. Classification (NCBI taxonomy): domain Eukaryota; kingdom Metazoa; phylum Chordata; class Amphibia; order Caudata; family Salamandridae; genus Lissotriton; species Lissotriton vulgaris. The sequence goes on from NC_141693.1 coordinate 2,035,038,241, forward strand.
TTTCCCTACTGTTGCACTCACTGGAGTGGGAATAGTAATTTTTATCCCTACGCTATCCAATGCTTTCCCTACTGTTGCACTCACTGGAGTGGGAATAGTAATTTTTACTCCTACGCTATCCAACACTTTCCCTACTGTTGCACTAACTGGAGTGGGAATAGTAATTTTTACCCCTACGCTATCCAACGCTTTCCCTACTGATGCACTCCCTGGAGTTGGAATAGTAATTTCTACCCCTACGCTAACCAACGCTTTCCCTACTGTTGCACTTACTGGAGTGGGAATAGTAATTTTTACCCCTACGCTATCCAACGCTTTTCCTACTGTTGCACTCTCTGGAGTTGGAATAGTAATTTTAACCCCTAGGCTATTCAACGCTTTCCCTACTGTTGCACTCTCTGGAGTAGGAATAGTAATTTTTACCCCTACGCTATCCAACGCTTTTACTACTGTTTCACTCACTGGAGTGGGAATAGTAATTTTTACTCCTACGCTATCCAACACTTTCCCTACTGTTGCACTAACTGGAGTGGGAATATTAATTTTTACCCCTACGCTATCCAACGCTTTCACTACTGTTGCACTCTCTGGAGTTGGAATACTAATTTTTACCCCTAGGCTATCCAACGCTTTCCCTACTGTTGCACTCTCTGGAGTAGGAATAGTCATGTTTACCCTTACGCTATCCAATGCTTTCCCTACTGTTGAACTCACTGGAGTGGGAATAGTAATTTTTACTCCTACGCTATCCAACAATTTCCCTACTGTTGCACTAACTGGAGTGGGAATAGTAATTTTTACCCCTACGCTATCCAGTGCTTTCCCTACTGTTGCACTCACTGGAGTGGGAATAGTAATGTTTACTCCTATGCTATCCAACGCTTTCCCTACTGTTGCACTCTCTGGAGTAGGAATAGTAATTTTTACCCCTACGCTATCCAATGCTTTCCCTACTGTTGCACTCACTGGAGTGGTAATAGTAATTTTTACTCCTACGCTATCCAACACTTTCCCTACTGTTGCACTAACTAGAGTGGGAATAGTAATTTTTACCCCTACGCTATCCAACGCTTTCCCTACTGTTGCACTCACTGGAGTGGGAATAGTAATTTTTACTCCTACTCTATCCAACGCTTTCCCTACTGTTGCACTCTCTGGAGTGGGTATAGTTTTTTTTACCCCTACGCTATCCAATGCTTTCCGTACTGTTGCGTGCTCTGGAGTGGGAATAGTAATTTTTACCCCTACGCTATCCAACGCTTTTCCTACTGTTGCACTCTCTGGAGTGTGAATAGTAAATTTAACCCTCTCGCTATCCTTCGGAAAAAATATTGTATATGTTTTGTTAATAATATGTATTTATCTATACTACTATTATAAAGAGAGAACTGTGTCCTTTGAGCCAGGTAAACTCGAAAACTACACCACCAATCCAAACACCCAATACATCTTTGAAAACGTCAGGGCAAGCAGATGGACATAGGCTATACATAAAAAAATAATATACGTTGTTTAAAAAATTTCGATAAAAAAAAGTAGTCCCTTGGAAGTAGCACCGGTCGCGACGTGCGTGCTGACATCAGGAGCGCGGGGAGGAGCGGCGTACAGGAGCGCAAGGAGGAGCGGCAGACATGAGCGCGGGGAGGAGCGGCGGACAGGAGCGGTGAGGAGCAGCGGACAGGCGGGGAGGAGCGGTGAGGAGCAACGGACAGGCGGGGAGGAGCGGTGAGGAGCGGCGAGGAGTGGCGGAGCGGTTAACTCAGGAGCACGGGGAGGAGCGGCGGCTAAGGTAGGTGAAGCAGCCGCGGGTGCGCTCCGGGGGACCCACGGACAATGTCGGGGTGAGCGGGGGCCCTGAAGCCTGATTGCTCCCAAGCCTTTTGCTCCCGGACAACATCGGGACGGGCTGCTAGTATATATATATGTGACCAAGCTTTGCAAGAGGCGAAACGCGTAATGGCGGCGGCAGGCTTGCTGGAGAATAAAGACTTCAATTGAGCACTGAATCTGGGTCTGTTCCTTCGTCATTGTATAGCTGTGTACTGGGGCGGCTGCTCCAGCTTGACGAATTTACGTTCATATATATATATATATATATATATGTTTTAAAATTAATTATTTCTTTTTTTAAAGTTACATTAATTATTTATTAATTTTAAGTTTTTGTAAGTATGTTTAAATTAATAACATTTATTATTATATTACTTTTAAATTACTTTTAAGATATTTAAACAAAATCGATATTTTGACTGTCTATATTTTTTCCTATCGATATTTTGGAGTCGATATTTTTGTACTTACCTGTTTGTAGATAGGAGGTCGATATTCTGGCATTCTATATTTTTACCTCGATATTTTTGCAAGTCGATATTTTGACTGTCGATATTATGTCAGTGATCCGTTGTGTGGCTGAGGTACCATGCCGTTGATGGCTTATGTGCATGGCTGGCCCAGGTTCCCACAGTGAGTTGTGCTGTCGTGTCTGATGGGTGGGCATGTTGTTTGGCATGTTGTATATGTGTTTGTAACTTGTGCATTCCCAGTGTTGTGAGTTGCATGATAGTGGAGTTAAGGTGTGTGGTGTGTTCATTTGGTACTTGCCAACGAGCAGTGCATTTCCGTAGGTACCATCCTGGTAGTGTTGGTTGATGATGGACTGTCGGATGATGTGGGAATCATGCACACTGCCTGGGTGGTTGGCGTCGACTTTGGTGGAGATTCCACGGTGGTCCACTATTGCCTGCACATTGATGGAATATGTGCGCTTTCTGTTGCGGTTATTGTGTGCAGTGTTGCTAGGGGGCACAAGTAGGACATGTGTGCAGTCAATTGCCCCACAACACGTGCCGGAAGCCACCTATGGCGTAGACGCCTTGCTTGGTCTCCGGCTGTTCCTGCGCAGTGTGGGGGGAGTATTGGTACTGGGGTACCAAGCTGATGGTGCCCTCCATGACGTTTGTGAGGGACTTGGATTGGGCTGGCTGTGAGACTCCTCCGACTCAGGCGGTTGTTGGTTGGAGGGTACCAGGGGCCAACACATGCAGCACGGCCAGCAGCTTTGTCTGAGGTGGGATGTTGGTTGTCCACTGTGTTGGTACCGTCAGCCTGTGGGGATGATGTTCAGGATGTGGAGGATGGCTGTCCCTTTGAGCCTGTAGTGGGCAATGACATTCTCTTGGGTCTGTGAGGTTGGTGTGTTTTCGGAAGGTTGCTGTCTTTGTCTACTCTGCCTCAGTGTTGGCCTGGAGGAAGGGGGGGGGACGGTGGGTGTCCGGGGGTTGAGGGAGGGTCCTGGAGGTGGTGGCAGAGGGTGTTGTGGCACTCTTGGGTGTCCAGTCTGCATGTTTAGTGGCTCCATGGCGTCTGTTGTTCTTCAGGTGTAGCTCTGGGCTGGGCTCCCGTTTGTGGTGCAGACTGTGGTCCGACTTTACACCAGGTCAGAGCAGGTGTTAGTTTCCTGCTGCTAACGTGTCGTATTGCATGTTTTGTGATCGTATTGCCGATCTGGCTGGTTGTTGAGAATGTTGCGGAGTAGTGTTGTCACAGCTTTTGCACAGGAATGCCTACTCTGCATCTCATTAGCGATAGTTGCGTGGGTCATCTGTGGTGATGTTTTATGCGACTGCTATCGCAGGTAAACTGGTGCTATGGGCTGTTAGCACAAGCTTGTGAATGGGGAGATACATTTATTGCCACTTTGGTTGTGATAAAGTGCCGTTAACTTGGCGATAACTCCTTGAGAATATGCCTCGGACATGTGAATGGGGTAGGGACAGCAAGAGTCAGACTGTGTCACTGCTCGGCTCCCAGGGGCCACAAGAAGGGGTCCTAGCAGGGCCCGCCCCTACCTGTGCTCAGGGGTTGGGGTGCGTCCCAGCCCCTGGACAGACAGGGACCCCCAATGTGCTGGTGAAGGCAGCCCTCACTGAAGCTCATCTCATGTTCCAATGACCAATCTCTACCACTGGGTGCCCTTTGACCTCCACAGACTTTCTTAACTTTACTGCACTCTCCTTAACTGTAACATCAGTAGGGTGCATACAGTGACATAGAGGTTCCTACATCATAACAGGGGTGACCCAGAGTCTGAACCTATACCACGTCAGCAGCTGGGAGTGGTCGGTGCAAACAAGCTTGCATGTTCAGATGAGTATGTATAGCAGGGGTTTGAATAGAGTAATCCTAGCAAAAGCTGTATTTGATATTTTAATGTAACTCAAGAACGCCGCCTCACAGTGCTTTGACAAACAGGTACACACGCAGATGTCTATACAAAGAATACACCAGACAGCCACAGTGAACACAGCCAGTCCATGCTCTCCCTGTCACTTCATGAACTATCCCTGTCACCCATACACTCTACCTATCACTCTGTGAACTCACTGTGTCACCCCGTGAACTCTCCATGTCAACCCGTGAACTTACCCTGTCATCCCATGAACTCACCCTGCCACCCAGTGAACTCTACCTATCACCCCGTGCACTCACTGTGTCACCCCGTGAACTCACCATGTCACCCTGCGAACTCTACCTGTTACCCCGTGAAATCACCCTGTCACTCCATTAACTCTCCCTGTCACCCCGTGAACTCTACCTATCACCCCGTGAACTCACTGTGTCACCCCGTGAACTCTCCGTGTCACCCCATGAGCTCTCCTTGTCACCCTATGAGCTCTCCTTAGCACACCGTGAACTCTCACTGTCGCCTGTGAACTCTCCCTGTCGCCCCGTGAACTCACCCTGTCACCCGTGAACTCTCCCTGTCACCTCATGAACTCTCCCTGTCACCCCGTGAACCCTCCGTGTCGCCCTGTGAACTCTCTCGATCGCCCCGTGAACTCTCCCTGTCCCCCTGTGAACTCTACCTGTCACCAGTGAGCTCTACCTGTCGCCCGTGAACTCTCCCTGTTGCCCCTTGAACATTCCCTATCCCCCGTGAACTCTCCATGTCACCCGTGAACTCTCCCTGTCACCCTGTGAACTCTCCCTGTCGCCTGTGAACTCTCCCTGTCACTCTGTGAACTCTCCCTGTCGCCAGTGAACTCTCCATGTCACCTTTGAACTCTCCCTGTCACCCTGTCACCCTGTGAACTCTCCCTGTCGCCTTGAACTCTCCCTGTCACCCTGTGAACTCTCCCTGTCGCCCGTGAACTCTCCCTGTCACCCGTGAACTCTCCCTGTCACCTCATGAACTCTCCCTGTCACCCCGTGAACCCTCCCTGTCGCCCTGTGAAGTTTCCCTGTCACCCCATGAGCTCTCCCTGTCGCCCGTGAACTCTCCCTGTCACCCGTGAACTCTCCCGGTTGCCCCGTTAGCTCTCCCTGTTACCCGTGAACTCTCCCTGTCACCCCTACAGTCTCCGTCATGGCCCCGGGTCCTAGCTGATGTCCCCCAAGCCCCGGGTGGCTTCTGAAGTCTTCCAGGAGGCCCCCAGTATCGCCCTGCACGCCCTACTAACTCACTGATGGGCCCTCAAGCCTTTGTGGTGGCCCCCAAAGTCTCAAGGAGGGGCTCCTAAAGGTGAAGCTCTAACAGCAGATTAGTTTCGCAGGTAGACGGGCCCCTGAGACGAGAGCACGGACTTTGCATTATGTATGCTCTATTTGTAATTAGAAATACTGCAAATGATTGTTTTTACCCTTCACATTTTAAAAGGGACAGGAGAGGCCCCCGCTTTGGCAACCTTGTGATAGGAGAGGCCCCCGCTGTGGCACCCTTGTAACAGGAGAGTCCCCCCACTGTGGCACCCTGGTGACAGGAGAGGCCCCCCGCTGTGGTACCCTTGTGACAGGAGAGCCCCTGCTGTGGCACCCTTGTGACAGGAGAGACCCCCCATTGTGGTACCCTTGGGACAGGAGTGGCCCCCGCTGTGGCACCCTGTGACAGGAGAGGACCCCCAATGTGGAACCCTTGTGACAGGAGAGACCCCCGCTGTGGTACCCTGTAACAGGGGAGGCCCCCCACTGTGGCACTCTTGTGACAGGAGAGCCCCGCGCTGTGACACCCTTTTGACAGGAGAGGCCCCTGCTATGGTACCCTGTGGTAGGAGAGGCCCCCTCTGTTGCACCATTGTTACAGAAGAGGCCCTCTGCTGTGGCGCCCTTGTGATTGGGAAGGCCCCCTGCTCTGGTACCCTTGTGACAGGAGAGGACCCCCACTGTGATGCCCTTGTGACAGGAGAGGATCCCTACTGTGGCACCCTCGTGACAGGAGAGGACCCCGCTGTGGTACCCTTGTGAAAGGAGAGGATCCCTGCTGTGGCACCTTTGTGACAGGAGAGGGCACCCGCTGTGGCACCCTTGTGGCAGGAGAGGACCCCCGCTCTGGCACCCTTGTGACAGGAGAGGACCCCTGCTGTGGCACCCTTGTGACAGTAGAGGCCCCTCCGCTGTGGCTCCCTTTTGACAGGAGAGGCCCCCCACTGTGGAACGTTTGTGACAGAAGAGGACCCCCACTGTGGCACCCTTGTGACAGGAGATGCCACTGCTGTGGCACCCTTATGACAGGCGAGGAGCCCCGCTGTGGTATCCATGTGACAGGAGAGGCACACTGCTGTGGCACCCTTGTAACAGGAGAGTACCCCTGCTGTGGTACCCTTGTGACAGGGGAGGACTGCCACTGTGGCACCCTTGCGGCAGAAGAGGCCCCCCACTGTGGCACCCTTGTGGCCGGAGAGTCCCCCGCTGTGGCACCCTTGTAACAGGAGAGGACCCCTGATGTTACACCCTTTTGACAGGAGAGGCCCCCCGCTGTGGAACTCTTGTGACAGGAGAGGACCCCGCTGTGGTACCCTTGTGACAGGGGAGGACCCCCGCTGTGGCACCCTTGTGACAGGAGAGGCCTCCCACTGTGGGACCCTTGGGACAGGAGAGGGCCCTCGCTGTGACACCCTTGTGACAGGAGAGGCACCCTGCTGTGGCACCCTTGTGACAGGAGAGTACGCACGCTGTAGTACGCTTGTGACAAGGGAGAACCCCCGCTGTGGCACCCTTGTGGCAGGAGAGGCCCCCCGCTGTGGCACCCTGGTGGCAGGAGAGGATCCCAGCTGTGGCACCCTGGCACCCTTGTGACAGGAGAGGACCCCTGCTGTGGCGCACTCGTGACAGGAGAGCCCCACCGCTGTGGCACCCTTTTGACAGTAGAGGCCCTCCGCCTTGGAACTCTTGTGACAGGAGAGGCCCCCCGCTGTGGCACCCTTGTGTCAGGAGATGCCCCCACTGTGGCACACTAATGACAGGCGAGGAGCCCCGCTGTGGTATCCTTGTGACAGGAGATGCCCCCGCTGTGGCACCCTTGTAACAGGAGAGGCCCCCTGCTGTGGCGCCCTTGTGACAGGCAAGGCCCCCTGCTGTGGTAGCCTTGTAACGAATATGCTACTTACCAGTATGCATCTGTTCTTGGCATGTAGGGCTGCTGACATTCATATCTGTGCATAGATCGCCGCCAAGTGTTGGGTCTGGATGATTGCACATTGTTGTCCTGGAAGAGTCTTCGAAGTTTCACGAGATGGGTGGCTCCTCCCCCGGACTACAGTGCGCATGGGCATCCTCTCCATCCTCAGATTGTTTTTCGCCATTGTGGCAGAGATGGAGTGTAATACAGTGAGTGATGTCCATGCTCCATAGTAATTCTGAATGCTACAGCTGCAACAGGCGCCGGGGAGGAGGGCGGGCGATATGAATGTCAGCAGCCCTACATGCCAAGAACAGATGCATACTGGTAAGTAGCATATTCGGTTCGAGGCATGTGGGCTGCTGAATTCATATCTGTGCATAGATTACATAGCAGTCCCTCCTGTTAGCGGCGGCTGCCCGGTGCCAGCTGCAGCAGTTTGGAAAAGAGTTTTGAGAACAGCCTGTCCTACAGCTGCCTGCTGTTTGGAATGTACATCTACGCAGTAGTGTTTTGTAAATGTATGTGTAGTGGACCATGTGGCTGCCTTACATATCTCTTCTAATGGAATATTCCCCAGGAAAGCCATGGATGCTCCTAACTTACGTGTGGAGTGTGCTCTCGGAGGAATGGTTAGTGTGCGTTTAGCCTTTGCATAGCAAATCTGTATACACTTAACTATCCATCTGGCTATTCCTGCCTTGGAAATGGGGTTGCCTTTGTGCTGTGGGGAAAAGGCAACGGACAGTTGTTTTGTTTTCCTGAAATCCTTAGTTCTGTCTATATAGTACATAAGGGCTCTTTTGACATCTAATGTGTGTAGAGTTCTCTCTGTGACATTTTCTGGATTAGGAAAGAACACAGGCAGTTCTATGGTTTGGTTCATGTGGAACTGCTAAATCACCTTAGGCATGAACGCAGGGTTGGTGCGTAGCACAGCTCTATTTGCGTGGACCTGTATGAATGGCTCTTGAATGGTTAGTGCCTGGAGTTCACTAACTCTCCTCAGTGAGGTAATGGCTACTAGGAAAGCAACTTTCCAGGTCAGAAATTGTAGAGGTTCAAAAGGTGGTCCCATCAATCTGGTGAGGACCACATTCAGGTTCCAGACTGGTGACGGTGGGTGTCTGGGAGGGATCACTCTTTTAAGTCCTTCCAGAAAAGCTTTAATGGCAGGCACTCTGAATAATGAGAGGTGCTGCCTGTTCTGAAGATAAGCTGCTATTGCGGATAAATGTATACGAATGGAACTGTACGCTAGATTACATCTGTACAAGTGCAACAAATAACAGATAATGTTCTGAATTGATGCATCCAGTGGGTTAATGTTGTTATTGTTACAATATATGACAAACCTTTTCCATTTAGCCGCATAGCATGTGCTGGTCGTGGGCCGTCTTGCCTCCTTGATGATGTTCATTCAGTCCGGTGGCAAGTTGAAGTAGCCAAATTCTAAGACTTCAGGAGCCAGATCGCCAGGTTGAGCTGTTGCGGATCTGGGTGCTGAATTTCGCCATGGCTCTGCGTTAAAAGTCTGGCACCACGGAAAGTTCTACTAGTGTGGTGTACCATGGCTGGCATGCCCACGTTGGAGCAACCGGGATGAGTGTCATCGAGTGTTGCTTCAGCTTGAGTGCCACCAGCGGTATTAGAGGTGCTGGGGTAAAAGCGTACGCAAATCTGCCTGACCAGTTCATCCATATCGCATTGCCCTGTGACTGCGGATGTGGGAACCTGGCGGCGAAGCTTTGGCGTTTTGCGTTTTCCCTTGTGGCGAACAGGTCTATCTCTGGGTGACCCCACTGCTGGAAGTACGGTTGGAGCACCGAGGGGTGTATCTCCCACTCGTGCATCTGGTGTCTGTGTCTGCTGAGCAGATCCGCCATCTGGTTGTCTTTGCCCGGGAGGTGTTCCGCCATGAGGAAGATGTTCCTCTGAATGGCCCACTTCCACATGCTCTGAGCCAGATGAGACAACTGTGGAGAGTGTGTTCCTCCCTGCTTCTGTATGTAGTACATGGCAGTCATGTTGTCCGTCCGGATCAACACGACCTTGTTGCATAAGTGCACTTTGAAAGCTTTCATCGCCATGAAGATTGCCATCAGTTCCAATACATTGATGTGCATCTTCTTTTGCTGTGGTGTCCATAGTCCCTGCGCAGTGTAATGGAGTACATGCGCTCCCCATCCCTGGAGAGACGCGTCCGCCGTCAGTATAATCTGGGGCACAGGCTCTTGGAACGGTCGGCCCTTGCAAAGGTTTTTTGGGTTCCACCAATGCAGAGAGTTGAATGCCCGACCGCTCACCAACACTAGGTCTTTTAACTGTCCTTGAGCCTGATTCCACTGACGTGCCAAGCACTCCTGAAGCGGACGCATATGTAGTCTCGCGTGCGGGACTATGAAGATGCAGGAGGCCATCACGCCAATCAACTGCATGAACACTTTTGCTGGAAGCAAGTGTTGAGGTCTGAATTTTTGTATCAGCAATTGCATGCTGTTTATTCTCGCTGAATTTGGCTGAGCTTTGGAGTGTTTATTGTCGCGCCCAGGTACTGTCGCACGTGGGCGGGCTGAAGATGTGACTTCGGATAATTTAGCGAAAAACCCAGACTGTGAAGAAGATGAATGGTGTGGGACATGTAGCTGGCACACTGCTGGGCCGTCTTTGCCTGAATAAGCCAGTCGTCCAGATAAGGGTAGACATGTATGTGCTGTTTTCTTAGGTGTGCTGCTACTGTCGCCAGGCACTTTGTGAACACCCTGGGTGCCGTCGTTACTCCGAAAGGGAGGACTTTGAACTGATAATGTTTATTTTGAATTGTGAACCGGAGATACTGTCTGTGTGATGGGTGTATGGGTATATAGAAATGCGCATCTTTTAGATCCAGTGTTGCGAGGAAGTCTCCCTGACTGAGTAATGGCAGAACTTGCTGTAAGGTGAGCATGTGAAAATGCTCTGATAGAATGTAACTGTTTAGAGGCCTGAGGTCCAGTATGGGTCTGAGAGACCCGTCCTTTTTGGGTAAAAGTACAGAGAGTACACCCCTGAGCCTTGCTCTTCTACAGGCACGAGCTCTATGGTCCCTTTTTGCAGCATGCTGACGACCTCCTGCTGCAATAAGTGTAAGTGCTCTGCGGACAAACAGCCTGATTCATCATTCTCCCGTTTTGCGAGCCCCTAATAGCGATTCATAGCGAATCGCTATTAAGGACTCGCAATACGGGATTCATGTAGAAATTGCATAAAGAAATGCGATTCCTACATAATCCTTATTTGCGATTAGCAAATTGCTAATCGCAAATAAGGAATAACTCGCCATTCATTCCTATGGGCCAAAAGGCCCATAGGAATGAATGGGGAGTATTCCTTATTTGCGATTAGCAATTAGCTAATCGCAAATAAGATAGCGATTTGAAGGGTGCCAGGGGTGTCCAAAGGACACCCTGTAACACCCCTGAAATGTTAAATTACACAGATGTTGCACACACACATGTCCAAAGGACATGTGTGTGTGTAACATGTAACTTAGAACAATGCTTTTAAAAGCATTTTTCTAAGTTTTCGCTATTTACTACGAGGCTTGACCTCGCGGTAAATAGAGTCCCAAAATTGCGAAATCGCAATTTTTAAATGTTTCAAGAATAGCATTCAAGGAATCTCTAATAGAGATTCCTTAAATGCTATCCCTCGCAAATTTGCGAGTTCTTAAATAGAGACTTTTGCTTTTGGGATGATGAATCCCAAAAGCAAAAATTGCACTTGCAAAGGGCCAGATTCTCAGAATCTGGCCCTTTGCGAGCGAAAATATGCTTGATGAATCAGGCTGATAGGACGGTGTCTTGGTAGGATGTTGGGTGGAGTGGATGTTAATTCCAGACAATACCTGTACTGGACAATGTCTCTCACCCACCTGTCCCTGGTGATGGATTTCCAGACTGGCAGGAACTGTTGTAGTCTCCCCCGACAGGTGTTATATGGTCGGGGGCAGTGACAGGGCATCACTGTTTGGTATTGGCAGAGGATCTGGAACTGTTGTTTCCTCTTCCTCTGCCCTTGATGTTGTTTCCACAATATCCACCCCGGTTGTTCTTATTGTAGGTGGATTGTGTACCTCCCTTATTGTATTTTGTCTGTTGTGTTGACTGGCCTCTTGAGGGGCCCCTAGTATTGGAGCGACGAAAGGAGCCACCCCGAAACTGCTGTGACTGCAGAGCCCCCATAGACTTTGCAGTCTCTGTGTCTTTTTTAATTTTTTCAAGGGTGGTGTCAACCTCAGGTCCAAACAAGTAGTCCGGGTTAACTGGCTGATTGAGGATAGAAGTTTGTATTTCTGGTTTGAATCCCGAGATTCTTAACCAGGCAGGTCTTCTTAACATGACCCTAGTGTTAATGGCCTTGGCTGCAGTGTCAGCTGCGTCTAGCGCGCACTTGATGGAAGCATTGGTTATGAGTTTCCCTTCTTGGATGAGTAGTTCTGCCCCCTCCTTATACTGATCAGGTAGGTGTTGCAACAGTGTCTCAAGGGTATCATAATGGGACCTGTCATATCTGGCTAAGAGTGCCTGAGTGTTGGCAATGCGCCAGATGTTAGCCGCCTGCGCATCCACCCTTTTTCCTGAAGTTTCCAGAACTTTTGACTCTTTGTCAGGAGGAGGAGCATCACCTGTAGTCTGGGAGTTTGCTCTCTTACGTGCATTAGAAACAACTAATGAGTCCAACGGCAACTGTCCCCTTATATAAGTAGGGTCTGCAGGTGCCGGTCTATATTTCTTCTCAATCCTTGGGTTTAACACCCTGGCCCTAGTGGTGTCCTTAAAAATGTCACCAGCATGCTTAAGGACCCCTTTTAGCATGGGCAGGGTCTTGACTGTTCTTTCTAAAGTGGAAAAGGTGTCGACCAAAAAGTCTTCCTCCACAGGGTCAGCATGTAGGTCGACGTCATGATTACTGGCTGCTCTTTCAATGAGGGCGTTAAAGGCAGTAGTGTCCTCAGTAGGAGATGTTTACACACTGTATATATGAGTGTCAGGGGTAGTCTGCGGATCCCTTGGGTCAGCCGGGTCTGCCCATGGTTGGTTTTGATCATCGGGATCAGTGTCCACATGATAAGGGTCATCTTCATGTTCGTCATACCCTGCATCCACATCTGAGTATGTGGGTGAAAAATTCTGAGGTTCTTGTCCATAGGAATGGAGGGGTTCCACAAGAGCCGGTGACGTTGTTGAAACCCTCTACTTCTTCAAGGGAATCTTATATGACTCCATGGGAGTTTCTGGTATTATTTTCCTTTTATATAAGAACAGTCTACCAGTTTTCGAGTCGATGAATTGCCTCGACTCCTGTTCTTCAGGCTCCTCTGTAGCCTCTATGTCCGTCGACACTTTTTTAAAGGCGCCAATACCTCTTTTTGGTTCGAACATCTTCGGACGCACCGTCGGTGGCAATCCGAACTTGATTGGTGTCGACGTGGTCTGAACGTTTCCAACCAGCTTTGGTATTGGGGCCTTCTTTGGCCCGACCGCTGTAGCCTTATCCTTGATGCGTTGGAGTGACTCTGACACTTCCTTGGCTATGAATGGACTCGGCTGCGTCGACTCAACAGGGTCCTTGGAGCCAGACTTCGTCTTGTCCGCAGGCCACGAACGAGGATTGATCCCGTCTTTCGGTTCGAGTCTTTTGTGTGTGTCGACTCCTTTCGGCGTCGGCCTTGTTGGTTCGACAGCCTTGACCTTGGTCTTCGGTGTCCCAACCGTCGGTTCGATGACCTTCTTGAGCTTTTCGGCATCGATGGCCATTTTGTGTTTCTTTGGCTCTGAGGGGTCTGAGGCCTTGGAGCCGACCAGAGTTAGTTGCACTTTCGGTTTTGGCCTTGGCATTGAGGCTTTCGGTTTCGATTTCTTTGGATCGACCGATGGCGGTTTTGAAACCGATGGCTCTTTATTAATGTTCGAAGCCGGGCCTTTATGCGGGGCTGTAGAACAAGACTGTAGATCTTGGGTAAGGCCTAGTGGCAATCCCTCGACCTGAGCCTTATTGAGTGCATCATCGACGGCCCCCGTATAGCCGGGTGGGCCTAGCTCCTCGCCAGAGCTATCTTCAACAGCCCCAAGGGCCTCTGCGTCGTCTCCTACCTCTTCGATGACGTATTCGTCTTCTTCTTGCACCTCTTCGTCTTCGGCGTCATACTCGGAGTCATGGTCCGAAGCCGGATCGGAGCGGTATTCCTGATCCTCCAGATCAACGACCTCTTCGTCTTCGGTCCGAAGATGTTTTCTGGAACAGACGCTGACCTTTTCGACTCCAATCGAGCCGCGCGTCGAATCCGAAGAGTTTTCTTCGACCTGAACTGGGCACAGGCCATACAGTTGGCTTTGTTGTGATCCGGGGACAGGCACTTGTTGCACACCGGGTGGACAGCGATGTGCGGGTATTTTGCATTGCAAAGTGGACACCGCTTGAATGGGCTTCTTTCCATTATAGATCGAAGATTGGGTCGAGTGTGGAAAGAAACTGTCTGATTCCTCGATGTCCTCTCGAAACAAAGTTATCGGTACCGAACGAAACGATACCGATGCTGTCGAAAGCCTTTTGGCTTTGTAGAAAGTTTTCCTAACTTGAGCTAAGATAGTAACATCCGAACCCAATGGCAGAAAAAAACAATCTGAGGATGGAGAGGATGCCCAAGCGCACTGTAGTCCAGGGGAGGAGCCACCTATCTCATGATACTTCGAAGACTCTTCCAGGACAACACTGTGCAATCATCCGGACCCAACACTAGGCGGCGATCTATGCACAGATATGAATTCAGCAGCCCACATGCCTCGAACCAGGAGAGGACCCCTGCTGTGACACCCTTGTGATAGGAGAGGCCCCCCACGGCACCCTTGTGACAGGATAGGCCCCCTGCTGTGACACCCGTGTGATAGGAGCGGCCCCCTGCCGTGGCAACCTTGTGACAGGAGAGGACCCCCGCTGTTGTACCCTGTGACAGGAGAGGACCGCTGCTGTGGTACCCTTGTGACAGGAGAGGCCCCCTAATGTGACGCCCTTGTGACAGGAGAGGACCCCCGCTGTGGTACCCTGTGACAGGAGAGGACCCCCTCTATGGTACCCTTGTGACAGGAGCGGCCCCCTGCTGTGACACCCTTCTGACAGGAGAGGCCCCCCGCTGTGGCACCCATGTGACAGGAGATTACCCAGCTGTGGTACCCTTGTGACAGGAGAGGCCCCCGCTGTGGCACCCTTGTGACAGGAGAGGCCCCCTGCTGTGACGCCCTTGTGACAGGAGAGGACCCCCGCTGTGGTACCCTGTGACAGGAGAGGACCCCCTCTGTGGTACCCTTGTGACAGGAGAGGCCCCCTGCTGTGACACCCTTCTGACAGGAGAGGCCCCCCGCTGTGGCACCCTTGTGACAGGAGATTACCCAGCTGTGGTACCCTTGTGTCAGGAGAGGCCCCCGCTGTGGCACCCTTGTGACAGGAGAGGCCCCCGCTGTGGCACCCTAGTGACAGGAGAGGCCCCCCGCTGTGGCACCCTTGTGACAGGAGAAGCTCCCCAATGTGGTACCCTTGTTACAGGAGAGACCCCCCGCTGTGGTACCCTTGTGACAGGAGAGACCTCCGCTGTGGTACCCTTGGGACAGGAGAGGCCCCCCGCTTGGATAACCTGTGACAGGATAGGCCCCCGCTGTGGTACCCTAGTGACAGCGGAGGACCCCTGCTGCGGCACCCTTGTGACAGGAGAAGACCCCCGCTGTGGTACCCTGGTGACAGGACAGGCCCCCCGCTGTGGCACCCTTGTGACAGGAGAGCCCCCGCTGTGGCACCCTTGTGGCAGGAGAGGCATTCCACATGCAGAGACAAGTCAGTGCAAGAAGGGAGCTGTCTGGTCACCTTATCACCTTTCAGTCCTGCAGCGCCGGGGTTGCCCATCACGCCCTGAAAACAAGAAAGAGTGGAGTTAGTGGCATCCCTGGACCAGCAACACTACATTTCCACAGAACTGCAGTAACGTTAAAGCTGAAATATTACTAGAGTGAACATGACTGGTTCTCTGCGGCACACACACATTGGCGAGGCGCATTACTAATCCTCGAATCAGGCGGACAGAGGAGGTTAGGTAGTTGGCATCGACGCAGTGACGGCCGGCATGGCTCGCGGGGGAGGATGTGAGGGGTTACGTGGGTGGGCTGGGGCAATATAAAGTAAACTTACTTTGCCGCCGAGTCCTGCGTCTCTGCTTCTGTTCTCCTTGACGAATTCGGAGGAGTGGCTGTGGTTACACACTGATGATACCGCCAGCAGTGGCTGTGGACACACACTGGTGATACCACCAGCAGTGGCTGTCTGAGACACACTGGTGATACCGCCAGCAGTGGCCGTGGACACACACTGGTGATACTACTAGCAGAGGCTGTGGACACACACTGGTGATACCACCAGCAATGGCTGTGGACACACACTGGTGATACTGGCAGCAGTGGCTGTGGGCACACACTGGTGATACTGGCAGCTGTGGCTGTGGACACACACACTGGTTATACCGCCAGCAGTGCCTGTGTTACACACACTGGTGATACCTCCAGAAGTGGATGTGTGACACACACTGGTGATACCTCCAGAACTAGCTGTATGATACATACACACTAGTGATACCTCCAGAAGTGGCTGTCTGACACACGCTGGTGATACCGCCAGCAGTGGCTGTGTGACACACACTGGTAATACCGCCGGCAGTGGCTGTGTGACATACGCTGGTAATACCGCTGGCAGTGCCTGTGTGACACACGCTGGTGATATCGCCAGAAATGTTGTGTGCCACACACTGGTGACACCGCCAGCAGTGGCTTTGTGACACACACTGGTGATACCACTAGAAGTGGCTGTCTGACACACGTTGGTGATACCGCCAGCAGTGGCTGTGTGACACACGCTGGTGATACCGCCAGCAGTAGCTGTGTGACAAACGCTGGTGATACTGTCAGCTGTGGCTGTGTGACACACGCTGATGATACCGCCAGAAGGGCTGTGTGACACACACTGGTAATACCGCAAGCAGTGGCTGTGTGACACACCCTGGTAATACCGGCAGCAGTGGCTGTGAGACACCCACTGGTGATACCACTAGCAGTGGCTATGTGACACACACTGATGATACCGCCAGAAGGGCTGTGTGACACACACTGGTAATACCGCAAGCAGTGGCTGTGTGACACACCCTGGTGATACCACTAGCAGTGGCTATGTGACACACACTGATGATACTGCCAGAAGGGCTGTGTGACACACACTGGTAATACCGCAAGCAGTGGCTGTGTGACACACCCTGGTAATACCGGCAGCAGTGGCTGTGAGACACACACTGGTGATACCTCCAGCAGTGGTTGTGTGACACACGCTGGTGATACCTCCAGAAGTGGCTGTGTGACACACACTGGTGATACCACCAGCAGTGGCTGTGTGACACACACTGGTGATACCTCCAGCAGTGGTTGTGTGACACACGCTGGTGATACCTCCAGAAGTGGCTGTGTGACACACACTGGTGATACCACCAGCAGTGGCTGTGTGACACACACTGGTGATACCTCCAGCAGTGGTTGTGTGACACACGCTGGTGATAGTGCCAGCAGTGGCTGTGTGACACACACTAGTGATATTGCCAGCAGTGGCTGTGTGACACACACTAGTGATATTGCCAGCAGTGGCTGTGTGACACACACTAGTGATATTGCCAGCAGTGGCTGTGCGACACACACTGGTAATAGTGCCAGCAGTGGCTCTGTGACAGACTCGGGTGATAACTTCCAGAGAGGCTGTGTTACACACACTGGTGATACCTCCAGAAATGGCTGTGTGACATACACTGGTGATACCACTAGCAGTGGCTGTGTGACACACACTGGTGATACCACTAGCAGTGGCTATGTGACACACAGTGGTGATACAGCCAGCAGTTGCTGTGTGACACACACTGGTGATACCGCCAGCAGTGGCTGTGTGACACACACTGGTGATACTACCAGCAGTGGCTGTGTGACACACGCTGGTGATACCACCAGCAGCGGCTGTGTGACACACGCTGGTGATACCACCAGCAGTGGCTGTGTGACACCCACTGGTGATACCACTAGCAGTGGCTGTGTGACACACACTGGTGATACAGCCAGCAGTGGCTGTGTGACACACGCTGGTGATACCGCCAGCAGTGGCTGTGTGACACACACTAGTGATACCAGCAGCAGTGGCCGTGTGACACACACTGGTGATACCACCAGCAGTGGCTGTGTGACACACACTGGTGATACCACCAGCAGTGGCTGTGTGACACACACTGGTAATACCGCAAGCAGTGGCTGTGTGACACACCCTGGTAATACCGCCAGCAGTGGCTGTGTGACACACACTGGTGATACCTCCAGCAGTGGCTGTGTGACACACACTAGTGATAGTGCCAGCAGTGGCTGTGTGACACACACTGGTGATACCACTAGCAGTGGCTATGTGACACACACTGGTGATACCGCCAGCAGTGGCTGTGTGACACACACTGGTGATAGTGCCAGCACTGGCTGTGTGACACACACTGGTGATACTGCCAGCAGTGGCCGTGTGACACACACTGGTGATACAGCCAGCAGTTGCTGTGTGACACACACTGGTGATACCACTAGCAGTGGCTGTGTGACACACACTGGTGATACCACTAGCAGTGGCTGTGTGACACACACTGGTGATACCACTAGCAGTGGCTGTGTGACACCCACTGGTGATACCACTAGCAGTGGCTGTGTGACACACACTGGTGATACCACTAGCAGTGGCTGTGTGACACACACTGGTGATACCACTAGCAGTTGCTGTGTGACACACACTGGTGATACCACTAGCAGTGGCTGTGTGACACACACTGGTGATACCTTCCGCAGTATGGTATGTTTGGAGTTTCTTTTGTGGTGTGCCTAATGTGTTGCTGCTGTGTGTGGGTTGTGCAAATGCTTTACACACTGCATCTGGGATAAGCCTGACTGCTGGTCCCAAGCTATCAAGGGGGTGAGCAGGGGTTATCTTTGGTGTGTACCTCTCTTGCCCTGACTAGAGTGGTGGTTTCTGCCTGGCTTAGGCGCAATCCCTAGCCAACCGGAAATCCCATTTCTAACAGTAAGGAAAGGTTAGAGCTAGGTACATGGTTAGCCTAGGGTAATACTAGCGTTAGATCGTTAGATTCAGGGCTACACTGGGGGAGGGCTAGCGTTAGGTACATGGTTAGCCTAGGGTAATACTAGCGTTAGATCGTTAGATTCAGGGCTACACTGGGGGAGGGCTAGCGTTAGGTACATGGTTAGCCTAGGGTAATACTAGCGTTAGATCGTTAGATTCAGGGCTACACTGGGGGAGGGCTAGCGTTAGGTACATGGTTAGCCTACAGTACGACTAGTGTTAGATTAGTGTTATGCTAGGGCAGGGGTAGTGTTAGGCACGTGGTTGGCCTAGGGTAGGACTAGTGTTAGATGCGGGGCTACACTAGGGCATGGCTAGCATTAGGTTCATGGTTAGCCTAGGGTAAGACTAGATTTAGGTTCAGGAGTAGGCCAGCGTTCGGTACATGGTAAGCCTAGGGATAGACTAGTGTTAAGTTAGTTGTTGGCTAGGGCAAGGCTTGCCTTTGGTGCACTGTTAGCCCAGAGTAAGACTAGCATTAGGTTAGTTTTGAGAGAGAATGGGTTTGAGTTGAGAGAGCAGGAAGCAGTGGCGCTCTGAGCAGTGTGATCTTGCTGCTGAAATGTTTGTGCGGTGGGCACGCAGTGCAAAAACAGGACAGGGGAACACAAACCCAATAGGAAAAAAAACAACCACTGCGGTGGTATAGGGAGGCCTAAACCAAAGGAAGAAGAGCAGATCCTGTGCGAACGCAAGTGTAGTACGTAGTCCCAGTGTAAGGACTTGTAAGCACTCTGAGAGAGATATTTTGCGTCAAAGTTCAAAAAGGCCAAATACAAAGGTTCATGTGGGTGAAAGTTGTTTATAAGTCAATTGTTGGTCGGTACAGAAAATAGTAGCCAGCCGACACGTGTTTCGTCACACCGTGAAGGAGATGTGACTCATCAGGGCTGAGGCAGGGAGAGCGCACCCGATCCGTGCGTCCGTAGGGCGTGCGAGGTCCGGATAATGGATCCATTATCCGGGCCTGGCTACTATTTTCTGTACTGACCAACAATTGACTTATAAACAACTTTCACCCACATGAACCTTTGTATTTGGCATTTTTGAACCTTGACGCTAAATATCTCTCTCAGAGTGCTTACAAGTCCTTACACTAGGACTACGTACTACAATTGCGCGCGCACAGGATCTGCTCTCCTAGCATTCGGTTAGTGTTAGGCTAGGGCAAGGACAGGTTCATGGTTATCCTAGGGTAAGACTAGTGTTAGATTATTGTTAGGGAAAGGAAAGGCCAGAGCTAGGTACATGGTTAGCCTACGGCAAGACTACCATTAGATTAGTGTTAGGCTAGGGAAAGGGAAGTGTTAGGTACACAGTTAACCTAGGGTAATACTAGTGTTAGATTCAGGGCCACACTAGGGTAAGGCTAGCTTTAGGTACATGGTATGCCCAGGGTAAAACTAGCGTTAGGGTAGTCAAGGGCAGGGTAGATGGTTAGCCGAGGTTGAGACTAGCGTTAGGTTAGTGTTACGCTGGCAACGGGTCCAGTGGCATGCTGGGTAGGGTAGAGCTTGGTTTAGGCTAGTCTTAGGCTGTATTGGGTAAGGACACACCCTGGTAATACCGGCAGCAGTGGCTGTGAGACACACGCTGGTGATACCTCCAGCAGTGGCTGTGTGACACACGCTGGTGATACCACCAGCAGTGGCTGTGTGACACACACTGGTGATACCTCCAGCAGTGGCTGTGTGACACACACTGGTGATACCACTAGCAGTGGCTTTGTGACACACGCTGGTGATACCACCAGCAGTGGCTGTGTGACACACACTAGTGATACCACTAGCAGTGGCTGTGTGACACACACTGGTGATACCGCCAGCAGTGGCTTTGTGACACACACTGGTGATACCGCCAGCAGTGGCTGTGTGACACACGCTGGTGATACCACCAGCAGTGGCTGTGTGACACACACTGGTAATACTGCCAGCATTGGCTGTGTGACACACACTGGTGATAGTGCCAGCAGTGGCTGTGTGACACACACTGGTGATACCACTAGCAGTGGCTGTGTGACACACACTGGTGATACCACTAGCAGTGGCTGTGTGACACCCACTGGTGATACCACTAGCAGTGGCTGTGTGACACACACTGGTGATACCGCCAGCAGTGGCTGTGTGACACACACTGGTGATAGTGCCAGCACTGGCTGTGTGACACACACTGGTGATACTGCCAGCAGTGGCCGTGTGACACACACTGGTGATACCACTAGCAGTTGCTGTGTGACACACACTGGTGATACCACTAGCAGTGGCTGTGTGACACACACTGGTGATACCTTCCGCAGTATGGTATGTTTGGAGTTTCTTTTGTGGTGTGCCTAATGTGTTGCTGCTGTGTGTGGGTTGTGCAAATGCTTTACACACTGCATCTGGGATAAGCCTGACTGCTGGTCCCAAGCTATCAAGGGGGTGAGCAGGGGTTATCTTTGGTGTGTACCTCTCTTGCCCTGACTAGAGTGGTGGTTTCTGCCTGGCTTAGGCGCAATCCCTAGCCAACCGGAAATCCCATTTCTAACAGTAAGGAAAGGTTAGAGCTAGGTACATGGTTAGCCTAGGGTAATACTAGCGTTAGATCGTTAGATTCAGGGCTACACTGGGGGAGGGCTAGCGTTAGGTACATGGTTAGCCTAGGGTAATACTAGCGTTAGATCGTTAGATTCAGGGCTACACTGGGGGAGGGCTAGCGTTAGGTACATGGTTAGCCTAGGGTAATACTAGCGTTAGATCGTTAGATTCAGGGCTACACTGGGGGAGGGCTAGCGTTAGGTACATGGTTAGCCTACAGTACGACTAGTGTTAGATTAGTGTTATGCTAGGGCAGGGGTAGTGTTAGGCACGTGGTTGGCCTAGGGTAGGACTAGTGTTAGATGCGGGGCTACACTAGGGCATGGCTAGCATTAGGTTCATGGTTAGCCTAGGGTAAGACTAGATTTAGGTTCAGGAGTAGGCCAGCGTTCGGTACATGGTAAGCCTAGGGATAGACTAGTGTTAAGTTAGTTGTTGGCTAGGGCAAGGCTTGCCTTTGGTGCACTGTTAGCCCAGAGTAAGACTAGCATTAGGTTAGTTTTGAGAGAGAATGGGTTTGAGTTGAGAGAGCAGGAAGCAGTGGCGCTCTGAGCAGTGTGATCTTGCTGCTGAAATGTTTGTGCGGTGGGCACGCAGTGCAAAAACAGGACAGGGGAACACAAACCCAATAGGAAAAAACAACCACTGCGGTGGTATAGGGAGGCCTAAACCAAAGGAAGAAGAGCAGATCCTGTGCGAACGCAAGTGTAGTACGTAGTCCCAGTGTAAGGACTTGTAAGCACTCTGAGAGAGATATTTTGCGTCAAAGTTCAAAAAGGCCAAATACAAAGGTTCATGTGGGTGAAAGTTGTTTATAAGTCAATTGTTGGTCGGTACAGAAAATAGTAGCCAGCCGACACGTGTTTCGTCACACCGTGAAGGAGATGTGACTCATCAGGGCTGAGGCAGGGAGAGCGCACCCGATCCGTGCGTCCGTAGGGCGTGCGAGGTCCGGATAATGGATCCATTATCCGGGCCTGGCTACTATTTTCTGTACTGACCAACAATTGACTTATAAACAACTTTCACCCACATGAACCTTTGTATTTGGCATTTTTGAACCTTGACGCTAAATATCTCTCTCAGAGTGCTTACAAGTCCTTACACTAGGACTACGTACTACAATTGCGCACGCACAGGATCTGCTCTCCTAGCATTCGGTTAGTGTTAGGCTAGGGCAAGGACAGGTTCATGGTTATCCTAGGGTAAGACTAGTGTTAGATTATGGTTAGGGAAAGGAAAGGCCAGAGCTAGGTACATGGTTAGCCTACGGCAAGACTACCATTAGATTAGTGTTAGGCTAGGGAAAGGGAAGTGTTAGGTACACAGTTAACCTAGGGTAATACTAGTGTTAGATTCAGGGCCACACTAGGGTAAGGCTAGCTTTAGGTACATGGTATGCCCAGGGTAAAACTAGCGTTAGGGTAGTCAAGGGCAGGGTAGATGGTTAGCCGAGGTTGAGACTAGCGTTAGGTTAGTGTTACGCTGGCAACGGGTCCAGTGGCATGCTGGGTAGGGTAGAGCTTGGTTTAGGCTAGTCTTAGGCTGTATTGGGTAAGGACACACCCTGGTAATACCGGCAGCAGTGGCTGTGAGACACACGCTGGTGATACCTCCAGCAGTGGCTGTGTGACACACGCTGGTGATACCACCAGCAGTGGCTGTGTGACACACACTGGAGATACCTCCAGCAGTGGCTGTGTGACACACACTGGTGATACCACTAGCAGTGGCTTTGTGACACACGCTGGTGATACCACCAGCAGTGGCTGTGTGACACACACTAGTGATACCACTAGCAGTGGCTGTGTGACACACACTGGTGATACCGCCAGCAGTGGCTTTGTGACACACACTGGTGATACCGCCAGCAGTGGCTGTGTGACACACGCTGGTGATACCACCAGCAGTGGCTGTGTGACACACACTGGTAATACTGCCAGCATTGGCTGTGTGACACACACTGGTGATAGTGCCAGCAGTGGCTGTGTGACACACACTGGTGATACCACTAGCAGTGGCTGTGTGACACACACTGGTGATACCACTAGCAGTGGCTGTGTGACACCCACTGGTGATACCACTAGCAGTGGCTGTGTGACACACACTGGTGATACCGCCAGCAGTGGCTGTGTGACACACACTGGTGATAGTGCCAGCACTGGCTGTGTGACACACACTGGTGATACTGCCAGCAGTGGCCGTGTGACACACACTGGTGATACCACTAGCAGTTGCTGTGTGACACACACTGGTGATACCACTAGCAGTGGCTGTGTGACACACACTGGTGATACCTTCCGCAGTATGGTATGTTTGGAGTTTCTTTTGTGGTGTGCCTAATGTGTTGCTGCTGTGTGTGGGTTGTGCAAATGCTTTACACACTGCATCTGGGATAAGCCTGACTGCTGGTCCCAAGCTATCAAGGGGGTGAGCAGGGGTTATCTTTGGTGTGTACCTCTCTTGCCCTGACTAGAGTGGTGGTTTCTGCCTGGCTTAGGCGCAATCCCTAGCCAACCGGAAATCCCATTTCTAACAGTAAGGAAAGGTTAGAGCTAGGTACATGGTTAGCCTAGGGTAATACTAGCGTTAGATCGTTAGATTCAGGGCTACACTGGGGGAGGGCTAGCGTTAGGTACATGGTTAGCCTAGGGTAATACTAGCGTTAGATCGTTAGATTCAGGGCTACACTGGGGGAGGGCTAGCGTTAGGTACATGGTTAGCCTAGGGTAATACTAGCGTTAGATCGTTAGATTCAGGGCTACACTGGGGGAGGGCTAGCGTTAGGTACATGGTTAGCCTACAGTACGACTAGTGTTAGATTAGTGTTATGCTAGGGCAGGGGTAGTGTTAGGCACGTGGTTGGCCTAGGGTAGGACTAGTGTTAGATGCGGGGCTACACTAGGGCATGGCTAGCATTAGGTTCATGGTTAGCCTAGGGTAAGACTAGATTTAGGTTCAGGAGTAGGCCAGCGTTCGGTACATGGTAAGCCTAGGGATAGACTAGTGTTAAGTTAGTTGTTGGCTAGGGCAAGGCTTGCCTTTGGTGCACTGTTAGCCCAGAGTAAGACTAGCATTAGGTTAGTTTTGAGAGAGAATGGGTTTGAGTTGAGAGAGCAGGAAGCAGTGGCGCTCTGAGCAGTGTGATCTTGCTGCTGAAATGTTTGTGCGGTGGGCACGCAGTGCAAAAACAGGACAGGGGAACACAAACCCAATAGGAAAAAACAACCACTGCGGTGGTATAGGGAGGCCTAAACCAAAGGAAGAAGAGCAGATCCTGTGCGAACACAAGTGTAGTACGTAGTCCCAGTGTAAGGACTTGTAAGCACTCTGAGAGAGATATTTTGCGTCAAAGTTCAAAAAGGCCAAATACAAAGGTTCATGTGGGTGAAAGTTGTTTATAAGTCAATTGTTGGTCGGTACAGAAAATAGTAGCCAGCCGACACGTGTTTCGTCACACCGTGAAGGAGATGTGACTCATCAGGGCTGAGGCAGGGAGAGCGCACCCGATCCGTGCGTCCGTAGGGCGTGCGAGGTCCGGATAATGGATCCATTATCCGGGCCTGGCTACTATTTTCTGTACTGACCAACAATTGACTTATAAACAACTTTCACCCACATGAACCTTTGTATTTGGCATTTTTGAACCTTGACGCTAAATATCTCTCTCAGAGTGCTTACAAGTCCTTACACTAGGACTACGTACTACACTTGCGCGCGCACAGGATCTGCTCTTCTAGCATTCGGTTTGTGTTAGGCTAGGGCAAGGACAGGTTCATGGTTATCCTAGGGTAAGACTAGTGTTAGATTATGGTTAGGGAAAGGAAAGGCCAGAGCTAGGTACATGGTTAGCCTACAGCAAGACTACCATTAGATTAGTGTTAGGCTAGGGAAAGGGAAGTGTTAGGTACACAGTTAACCTAGGGTAATACTAGTGTTAGATTCAGGGCCACACTAGGGTAAGGCTAGCTTTAGGTACATGGTATGCCCAGGGTAAAACTAGCGTTAGGGTAGTCAAGGGCAGGGTAGATGGTTAGCCGAGGTTGAGACTAGCGTTAGGTTAGTGTTACGCTGGCAACGGGTCCAGTGGCATGCTGGGTAGGGTAGAGCTTGGTTTAGGCTAGTCTTAGGCTGTATTGGGTAAGGACACACCCTGGTAATACCGGCAGCAGTGGCTGTGAGACACACGCTGGTGATACCTCCAGCAGTGGCTGTGTGACACACGCTGGTGATACCACCAGCAGTGGCTGTGTGACACACACTGGTGATACCTCCAGCAGTGGCTGTGTGACACACACTGGTGATACCTCCACTAGTGGCTGTGTGACACACACTGGTGATACCACTAGCAGTGGCTGTGTGACACACGCTGGTGATACCACCAGCAGTGGCTGTGTGACACACACTAGTGATACCACTAGCAGTGGCTGTGTGACACACACTGGTGATACCGCCAGCAGTGGCTTTGTGACATACACTGGTGATACCGCCAGCAGTGGCTGTGTGACACACGCTGGTGATACCACCAGCAGTGGCTGTGTGACACACACTGGTAATACTGCCAGCAGTGGCTGTGTGACACACACTGGTGATAGTGCCAGCAGTGGCTGTGTGACACACACTGGTGATACTGCCAGCAGTGGCTGTGTGACACACACTGGTGATACCACCAGCAGTGGCTGTGTGACACACGCTGGTGATACCTCCAGAAGTGGCTGTGTGACACCCACTGGTGATAGTGCCAGCAGTGGCTGTGGGACACACCCTGTTGATAGTGCCAGCAGTGGCTGTGTGACACACGCTGGTGATACTACAAGCAGTGGCTGTGTGACACACATTGGTGATACCTCCAGCAGTGGTTGTGTGACACACGCTGGTGATACCTCCAGAAGTGGCTGTGTGACACACACTGGTGATACCACCAGCAGTGGCTGTGTGACACACACTGGTGATACCTCCAGCAGTGGTTGTGTGACTCACACTGGTAACGCCAGCAGTGGCTGTGTGACACACACTGGTGATAGTGCCAGCAGTGGCTGTGTGACACACGCTGGTGATACCACCAGCAGTGGCCGTGTGACACACATTGTGATACTACAAGCAGTGGCTGTGTGACACACACTGGTGATACCACTAGCAGTGGCTGTGTGACACACACTGGTGATACCGCCAGCAGTGGCTTTGTGACACACACCGGTGATAACACCAGCAGTGGCTGTGTGACACACGCTGTGATACCGCCTGCAGTGGCTGTGTGACTCACACTGGTGATACCGCCAGCAGTGGCTCTGTTACACACACTGGTGACACTGCCAGCAGTGGCTGTGTGACACCCACTGGTGATACCACTAGCAGTGGCTATGTGACACACACTGGTGATACCACTAGCAGTGGCTATGTGACACACACTGGTGATACCACTAGCAGTGGCTGTGTGACACACACTGGTGATAGTGCCAGCAGTGGCTGTGTGACACACACTGGTGATCCTGCCAGCAGTGGCTGTGTGACACACACTGGTAATACCACCAGCAGTGGCTGTGTGACACCCACTGGTGATACCACTAGCAGTGGCTGTGTGACACACACTGGTGATAGTGCCAGCACTGGCTGTGTGACACACACTGGTGATACTGCCAGCAGTGGCCGTGTGACACACACTGGTGATACCACTAGCAGTTGCTGTGTGACACACACTGGTGATACCACTAGCAGTGGCTGTGTGACACACACTGGTGATACCTTCCGCAGTATGGTATGTTTGGAGTTTCTTTTGTGGTGTGCCTAATGTGTTGCTGCTGTGTGTGGGTTGTGCAAATGCTTTACACATTGCCTCTGGGATAAGCCTGACTGCTGGTGCCAAGCTATCAAGGGGGTGAGCAGGGGTTATCTTTGATGTGTACCTCTCTTGCCCTGACTAGAGTGGTGGTTTCTGCCTGGCTTAGGCGCAATCCCTAGCCAACCGGAAATCCCATTTCTAACAGTAAGGAAAGGTTAGAGCTAGGTACATGGTTAGCCTAGGGTAATACTAGCATTAGATCGTTCGATTCAGGGCTACACTGGGGGAGGGCTAGCGTTAGGTACATGGTTAGCCTACAGTACGACTAGTGTTAGATTAGTGTTATGCTAAGGCAGGGGTAGTGTTAGGCACATGGTTGGCCTAGGGTAGGACTAGTGTTAGATGCGGGGCTACACTAGGGCATGGCTAGCATTAGGTTCATGGTTAGCCTAGGGTAAGACTAGATTTAGGTTCAGGAGTAGGCCAGCGTTAGGTACATGGTAAGCCTAGGGATAGACTAGTGTTAAGTTAGTTGTTGGCTAGGGCAAGGCTTGCCTTTGGTGCACTGTTAGCCCAGAGTAAGACTAGCATTAGGTTAGTTTTGAGAGAGAATGGGTTTGAGTTGAGAGAGCAGGAAGCAGTGGCGCTCTGAGCAGTGTGATCTTGCTGCTGAAATGTTTGTGCGGTGGGCACTCAGTGCAAAAACAGGACAGGGGAACACAAACGCAATAGGAAAAAACAACCACTGCAGTGGTATAGGGAGGCCTAAACCAAAGGAAGAAGAGCAGATCCTGTGCGAACGCAAGTGTAGTACGTAGTCCCAGTGTAAGGACTTGTAAGCACTCTGAGAGAGATATTTTGCGTCAAAGTTCAAAAAGGCCAAATACAAAGGTTCATGTGGGTGAAAGTTGTTTATAAGTCAATTGTTGGTCGGTACAGAAAATAGTAGCCAGCCGACACGTGTTTCGTCACACCGTGAAGGAGATGTGACTCATCAGGGCTGAGGCAGGGAGAGCGCACCCGATCCGTGCGTCCGTAGGGCGTGCGAGGTCCGGATAATGGATCCATTATCCGGACCTGGCTATTTTCTGTAGGACTACGTACTACACTTGCGCGCGCACAGGATCTGCTCTTCTAGCATTCGGTTAGTGTTAGGCTAGGGCAAACACAGGTTCATGGTTATCCTAGGGTAAGACTAGTGTTAGATTATTGTTAGGGTAAGGAAAGGCCAGAGCTAGGTACATGGTTAGCCTACGGCAAGACAAGCATTAGATTAGTGTTAGGCTAGGGAAAGGGTAGTGTTAGGTACACAGTTAACCTAGGGTAATACTAGTGTTAGATTCAGGGCCACACTAGGGTAAGGTTAGGTACATGGTACGCCCAGGGTAAGACTAGCGTTAGGGTAGTCAAGGGCAGGGTGGATGGTTAGCCGAGGTTGAGACTAGCGTTAGGTTAGTGTTACGCTGGCAACGGGTCCAGTGGTATGCTGGGTAGGGTAAAGCTCGGTTTAGGCTAGTCTTAGGCTAGTGTTACGCTGCATTGGGAAAGGACTAGTCTAGATATTGGTTCTCAATTAAGCAAGGGGAGGGTACGGTAAGGGTAGGGTACGGTAAGTGTAGAGTACGTTAAGGGTAGGGTACTGTAAGCGTTCGTTACGGTAAGTGTAGGTTACGGTAATGGTAGGGTACGCTAAGGGTAGGGTACGCTAAGTTTAGGGTACAGTAAGGTAAGGGTACGGTAAGGGTAGGGTAGGTAAGTGTAGGGTACGGTAAGGTTACGGTACGGTAAGGGTAGGGTAGGGTATGGTAAGGGTAGCCTTAGGCTATGGTAATGCTCGGCTTAAGCTAGTCTTAGGGTCAAGGTTAGGGTGGGGTGAAGGCCACGCCCCCGGGTACGGAGGGCACTGGTCAGTTCAAGGGGTGGCTATGGTGAGGGTGAGGTCAGGGGTGGAGGTCAGGGGTGGAGGTCAGGTTGTGGAGGTCAGGGGTGGCTAGGTTCAGGGGTGGAGGTCAGGGGTGGAGATCAGGGTGGAGGTCAGGGTGTGGAGGCCAGGGGTGGCTAGGGTCAGGGGTGGAGGTCATGGGTGGCTAGGGTCAGGGGTGGAGGTCAGGGTGTAGAGGTCAGGGTGTGGAGGTCAAGGGTGGCTTGGGTCAGGGGTGGATGTCAGGGTTGGCTAGGGTCAGGGGTGGTGGTCAGGGGTGGAGGTCAGGGTGTGGAGGTCAAGGTGTGGAGGCCAGGGTGTGGAGGTCAGGGGGTGGAGGTCAGGGGTGGCTAGGGTCAGGGGTGGAGGTCAGGGCTGACTAGGGTCAGTTGTGGAGGTCATGGGAGTGGAGGTCAGGGTGTGGAGGTCAGGGTGTGGAGGTCAGGGGTGGCTAGGGTCAGGGGTGGAGGTCAGGGGTGGCTAGGATCAGGGGTGGAGGTCAGGGTGTGGAGGTCAGGGGTGGCTAGGGTCAGGGGTGGAGGTCAGGAGTGATGGGTCAGGGGTGAGGGGTCAGGGGTGGAGGTCAGGGGTGGCTAGGGTCAGGGGTGGACGTCAGGGGGGGAGGTCAGGGTGTGGAGGTCAGGGTGTGAAGGTCAGGGGTGGCTAGGGTCTGGGGTGGAGGTCAGGGTTGGCTAAGGTCAGGGGTGGAGGTCAGGGTTGGACATCAGGGTGTGGAGGTCAGGGGGGCTAGGGTCAGGGGTGGCTAGGGTCAGGGGTGGAGGTCAGGTGTGGCGAGGGTCAGGGGTGGAGGTCAGGGTGTGGAGGTCAGGGGTGGCTAGGGTCAGGGGTGGAGGTCAGGGGTGACTAGGATCAGGGGTGGAGGTCAGGGGTGGAGGTCAGGGTGTGGAGGTCAGGGGTGGAGATCAGGGGTGGAGGTCAGGGGTGGAGGTCAGGGTTGGCTAGGGTCAGGGGTGGAGGTCAGGGATGGAGGTCAGGGTGTGGAGGTCAGGGGTGGCTAGGGTCAGGGGTGGCTAGGGTCAGGGGTGACTAGGGTCAGGGGTGGAGGTCAGGGATGGCTAAGGTCAGGGGTGGAGGTCAGGGTTGGAGGTCAGGGTGTGGAGGTCAGGGTTGGCTAGGGTCAGGGGTGGCTATTGTCAGGGGTGAAGGTCAGGGGTGGAGGTAAGGGTGTGGAGGTCAGGGGTGGTTAGGGTCAGGGGTGGAGGTCAGGGTGTGGAGGTCAGGGGTGGAGGTCAGGGGTGGCTAGGGTCAGGGGTGGAGGTCAGGGGTGGAGGTCAGGGTGTGGAGGTCAGGGGAGGCTAGGGTCAGGGGTGGAGTTCAGGGTGTGGAGGTTAGGGGTGGCTAGGGTCAGGGGTGGAGGTCAGGAGTGGCTAGGATCAGGGGGGAGGTCAGGAGTGGAGGTTAGGGTGGAGGTCAGGGGTGGCTAGGGTCAGGGTGGTCAGGGGTGACTAGGTTCAGGGGTGGAGGTCAGGGGTGGCTAGGGTCAGGGGTGGCTAGGATCATGGTAGAGGTCAGGGGTGGAGGTCAGGGTGGAGGTCAGGGTGTGGAGGTCAGGGGTGGCTAGGATCAGGGGTGGCTAGGGTCAGGGGTGGAGGTCAGGGGTGGAGGTCAGGATTTGGAGGTCAGGATTTGGAGGTCAGGATGTGGAGGTCAGGGGTGGAGGTCAGGGTGTGGAGGTCAGGGGTGGCTAGGGTCAGGGGTGGAGGTCAGGGTTGGCTAGGGTCAGGGGTGGAGGTCAGAGATTGAGGTCAGGGGTGGCTCGGGTCTGGGGTGGAGGTCAGGGGTGACTAGGGTCAGGGGTGGAGGTCAGGGTGTGGAGGTCAGGGGTGGCTAGGGTCAGGGGTAGGAGTCAGGGTGTGGAGGTCAGGGGTGGCTAGGGTCTGGGGTGGAGGTCAGGGGTGACTAGGGTCAGGGGTGGAGGTCAGGGATGGCTAGGGTCAGGGGTGGAGGTCAGGGTTGGAGGTCAGGGTGTGGAGGTCAGGGGTGGCTAGGGTCAGGGGTGAAGGTCAGGGGTGGAGGTAAGGGTGTGGAGGTCAGGGGTGGTTAGGGTCAGGGGTGGAGGTCAGGGTGTGGAGGTCAGGGGTGGAGGGCAGGGGTGGCTAGGGTCAGGGGTGGAGGTCAGGGGCGGAGGTCAGGGGTGGAGGTCGGGGTGTGGAGGTCAGGGGTGGCTAGGGTCAGGGGTGGAGGTCAGGAGTGGCTAGGATCAGGGTGGAGGTCAGGGGCAGAGGTCAGGGTGGAGGTCAGGGTGTGGAGGTCAGGGGTGGCTAGGGTCAGGGGTGGAGGTCAGGGTATGGAGGTCAGGGGTGGCTAGGGTCAGGGTGGAGGTCAGGGGCAACTAGGTTCAGGGGTGGAGGTCAGGGGTGGCTAGGGTCAGGGGTGGAGGTCAGGGGTGAAGGTCAGGATGTGGAGGTCAGGGTGTGGAGCCCAGGGGTGGCTAGGGTCAGGGGTGGAGGTCAGGGGTGGCTAGGATCATGGTGGATGTCAGGGGTGGAGGTCAGGGTGGAGGTCAGGGTGTGGAGATCAGGGGTGGCTATGGTCAGGGGTGGCTAGGGTCAGGGGTGACTAGGGTCAGGGGTGGAGGTCAGGGGTGGAGGTCAGGATTTGGAGGTCAGGATGTGGAGGTCAGGGGTGGCTAGGGTCAGGGGTGGAGGTCAGGGGTGACTAGGGTCAGGGGTGGATGTCAAGATGTGGCGCAGTCTGCGGACTGCGATAGGACCAGGCAACGAAGAGTACAAATGAGGGTTGAGTGAAAGGCCTGGGCGAGGCTCAGCAACAAGACATTAATGGAGCTGGGAGGGAGGGGGGTGGTTGGGGCGTCAAGGTTAGGCGCACGGTTTGGGTGAGAGGGTGACTGGTGTTAACTGAGATCAGATGTATGGGGCAGGGTGGAGGTACATGGCTACGTCAAAAAATGGTTAAAAAAGATACAGAAAAAGATGGAAGAGAAAGGGAGGTTATGAATGAATTTCATTGTGTTTTTCAATGGGAAAGTATCAACCAAATATAATTTTCATAAATATTAATTTTAAATAAAGTTACAACCAGACTGGATCTTTTCAGTGAAAAAGCTTCAACAAAAGCGCTGCGAGGTGGGAAGCGCCCAGGTGACGTCACTCACCTTTACACCTTTGGGTCCGGGGGCGCCGGCGGATCCGAGGGCTCCCATGTCACCCTGGGAGGAAAGACAGACAGACACGGGGGTTAGGATGTTCAAGCCCCTGCGCCTAGAAACGCTACAGGGACTGGGGATGTGGGTGGTGGTGGGGGGGGGGGGGGGATGTACAGCAGATATTGAGGTGAGGGTGGAGAGAGGGTTGGGCAGGGAGGGTGGAAGGTGGAGAGAGGGTGGGGGCAGGGAGGGTGGAGGGTGGAGGGCAGGGAGGGTGGAGGGTGGAAAGAGGATGGAGGCAGGGAGGGAGGAGGGAGTGGAGAAGGGTGGGGGCAGGAAGGGTGGAGGGTGTAGGGAGGGTGAGGCAGGGAGGGTGGAGAGAGGGTAGGGGTAGGGGCAGGGTGGGTGGAGGATGGAGAGAGGGTGGTGGGCAGGGAGGGTGTGGAGAGGGTGGGGGCAGGGAGGGTGAAGGGTGTAGAGAGGGTGGGGGCAGGGAGGAAGGAGGGTGGAGAGAGGGTGAGGCAGGGAGGGTGGAGATAGGGTGGATGCAGGGAGGGAGGAGGGTGTGGAGAGGGTGGGGGGCAAGGAGGGTGGAGGGTGTGGAGAGGATGGGGGCAGGGAGGGTGGAGGGTGTGGAGAGTGTGAGGCAGGGAGGGTGGAGAGAGGGTAGGGGTAGGGGCAGGGAGGGTGAAGGGTGTGGAGAGGGTGAGGCAGGGAGGGTGGAGAATGGGTAGGGGTAGGGGCAGGGAGGGTGGAGGATGGAGAGAGGGTGGTGGGCAGGGAGGGTGTGGACAGGGTGTGGGGCAGGGAGGGTGAAGGGTGTAGAGAGGGTGGGGGCAGGGAGGGAGGAGGGTGGAGAGAGGGTGAGGCAGGGAGGGTGGAGATAGGGTGGATGCAGGGAGGTAGGAGGGTGTGGAGAGGGTGGGGGCAGGGAGGGAGGAGGGTGTGGAGAGGGTGGGGGCAAGGAGGGTGGAGGGTGTGGAGAGGATGGGGGCAGGGAGGGTGGAGGGTGTGGAGAGGGTGGGGGGCAGGGAGGGTGAAGGGTGTAGAGAGGGTGAGGCAGGGAGGGTGTAGAGACGGTGGGGGGCAGGGAGGGAGGAGGGTGGAGAGAGGGTGGGGGGCAGGGAGTGAGGAGGGTGTAGAGAGGGTGGGCGGCAGGGAGGGTGGAGGGTGTAGAGAGGGTGAGGCAGGGAGGGTGGAGAGAGGGTAGGGGCAGGGAGGGTGGAGGATGGAGAGAGGGTGGTGGGCAGGGAGGGTGTGGAGAGGGTGTGGGGCGGGGAGGGTGAAGGGTGTAGAGAGGGTGGGGGCAGGGAGGGAGGAGGGTGGAGAGAGGGTGAGGCAGGGAGGGTGGAGATAGGGTGGATGCAGGGAGGGAGGAGGGTGTGGAGAGGTTGGGGGCAGGGAGGGAGGAGGGTGTGGAGAGGGTGGGGGGCAAGGAGGGTGGAGGGTGTGGAGAGGATGGGGGCAGGGAGGGTGGAGGGTTTGGAGAGGGTGGGGGTCAGGGAGGGTGAAGGGTGTAGAGAGGGTGAGGCAGGGAGGGTCGAGGGTGGAGAGAGGGTGGGGGGCAGGGAGTGAGGAGGGTGTGGAGAGGGTGGGGGCAAGGAGGGTGGAGGGTGTAGAGAGGGTGGGGGTGCAGGGAGGGAGGAGGGTGTAGAGAGGGTGGGCGGCAGGGAGGGTGGAGGGTGTAGAGAGGGTGAGGCAGGGAGGGTGGAGGGTGAAGAGAGGGTGGGGCAGGGAGGGTGGAGGGTGAAGAGAGGGTGGGGGGCAGGGAGGGAGGAGGGTGGAGA
Source organism: Lissotriton vulgaris (assembly GCF_964263255.1). NCBI lineage: Eukaryota > Metazoa > Chordata > Amphibia > Caudata > Salamandridae > Lissotriton > Lissotriton vulgaris. Next base: position 2,035,072,047 of record NC_141693.1, read on the forward strand.
GAGGGTGGGCGGCAGGGAGGGTGGAGGGTGTAGAGAGGGTGAGGCAGGGAGGGTGGAGGGTGAAGAGAGGGTGGGGGGCAGGGAGGGAGGAGGGTGGAGAGAGGGTGGGGGCAGGGAGGGTGGAGGGTGTAGAGAGGGTGGGGGGCAGGGAGGGAGGAGGGTGTAGAGAGGGTGGGCGGCAGGGAGGGTGGAGGGTGTAGAGAGGGTGAGGCAGGGAGGGTGGAGGGTGAAGAGAGGGTGGGGGGCAGGGAGGGAGGAGGGTGGAGAGAGGGTGGGGGCAGGGAGGGTGGAGGGTGTGGAGAGGGTGGGGCAGGGATGGTAGAAAGGTGGGTGTTGCGCGGGTGGAGCGGGTGGGGCAGGCCCGGTTCCAGGAATGTTTATCTGGGCGGGCCGCAGGTGCGTTTGGGTGGGCCAATGGGGGTTCAATTTAGAACAATGCTTAAGGCAGACTGCAAGCCATAGTGACGCGTGGGCATCCATTCACAGCATGCCAGAGGGAGCGGGAATGACATCACACATCTTTGACTTAATGACATTACCAGAAGTGACATCAGATGACCTTCGGCCCTCAATCTTCCTAAAAAGTGATGACCTTAACCCTTATAACATCACAATAATTGACATTGCTGAAGTTATAAAAAAGCCATAATAAAACGTTACTAATAAAGTAACAGAACGTAAAAACATCTCTGTTTTAGAAACCGCTTGTATTAGGGCGCTGACGTCATAAGAAAGACATCATGAATCGTTTTTCTTAGTTTTACATGAAACATAATGGGTCAAATTTTCAAGAACGTGCGATAAATTATTGCAGCTTTAGCCGCAGGAAACTGCTGCTAAAGCAGCGATAAGGGGCTTGATAATACGCCCCAGAGCGCAGCTTTCCAAACACTCCATGTTGGTGACACACCTTTCAGACAATCTTCATCTTGTGACACGGTAATGCGAGTGAGGGCAGCGCGAGAATCCGAACCACCTAAGGGAGGGGTCGGGGGTACTCCCCCGAGAACATTTTGAAGAAATAGTGGGCAAATGGTGCATTTTCAAGCAAATTTGAGAAAGCAGGAAGGTTAATAAAGCAATTGTGAATCTGTTCTAACAAAGACAGTGACTGTCAAAACTGGGTGTAAGCAAGGTTAGGTTTGTGCCTGAAACAAGAATATAATCATGCACACATTGACACATGCCCCAGTGAGGGCGGGTGCACGCCCCTTCCAACCATGAACAAAGTCCGCCTGCTGCCTTGCTAAATATGAGTTATACAAAAATCTGTTCAGGAAGGGGGAATTGTGAGTGGTAAAACAATCATGCAACTTATCAGCCGGTCTCTGTGCATTGAACTCAGGTGGGACCGCTTTCCTCAGCGCAGGTCCATTCGGTGACTCGTGTCTGTGCAGGGTAGATTGGTACCCTTCACAGACACAGGTTCGTTCTCTGGCTCGTGTTTGTGCAGGGTAGAGGGGGACCCTTCACAGACACAGGTTCAAGGGCTCATGTCCATGCAGGGTAGAGGGGTACCCTTCACATACACAGGTTCACGGTCTCATGTCCGTGCAGGGTAGAGGGGACCCTTCACAGACACAGGTTCATGGGCTCGTGTCCGTGCAGGGTAGAAGGGTACCCTTCACATACACAGGCTCCTTCCCGGGCTCGCGTCATGCAGGGTAGAGGGGACCCTTCACACACACACAGGTTCGTTCTCAGACTTGAGTCCGTGCAGCCTAGAGGGGTACCCTTCACATGCACATGGGCTGGTGTCCATGCAGGGTAGCGGGGTATCCTTCACATGCACAGGTTCACAGGCTCGTGTCTGTGCAGGGTAGAGGGGTACCCTTCACAGACACAGGTTCGTTCTCCGGCTTGTGCCCATGCAGGGTAGAGGAGTACCCTTCACATACACAGGTTTGTTCTCTGGCTCGTGTCCGTGCAGTGTAGAGGGGTACCCTTCACAGACACAGGTTCACAGGCTCATGTCGGTGCAGGGTAGAGGGGTATCCTTCACATGCACAGGTTCACAGGCTCATGTCCATGCAGGGTAGCGGGGTATCCTTCACATGCACAGGTTCACAGGCTCGTGTCTGTGCAGGGTAGAGGGGTACCCTTCACAGACACAGGTTCGTTCTCCGGCTTGTGCCCATGCAGGGTAGAGGAGTACCCTTCACATACACAGGTTTGTTCTCTGGCTCGTGTCCGTGCAGTGTAGAGGGGACCCTTCACAGACACAGGTTCACAGGCTCATGTCGGTGCAGGGTAGAGGGTACCCTTCACAGACACAGGCTCCTTCTCTGGCTCTGGCTCTTGCCTGTGCAGGGTAGAGGAGTATCCTTCACATACAAAGGTTTGTTCTTGGACTCATGTCCGTGCAGGGTAGAGGGGACCCATCAAAGAACCAGGCTCACAGGCTCATGTCCATGCAGGGTAGAGGGGTAACCTTCACAGACACAGGTTCGTTCTCAGGCACGTTTCAATGCAGGGTAGAGGGGTACCCTTCACATACACAGGTTCGTTTTCGGGCTTGTGTCCGTGCAGGGTAGAGGGGTGCCCTTCACATATACAGGTTCATTCTCGGGCTCGTGTCCGTGCAGGGTAGAGGGGTGCCCTTCACATACACAGGTTCGTTCTCGGGCTCGTGTGTGTGCAGGGTAAAGGGGTACCCTTCACAGTCACAGGTTCACAGGTTCGTGTCTGTGCAGGGTACCGGGGTACCCTTCACAGACACAGGTTCACTGGCCCATGTCCGTACATGGTATAGGGGACCCTTCAAATACACAGGTTCGTTCTCGGGCTCGTGTCCGTGCAGGGTAGAGTGGTGCATTTCACATACACAGGTTCGTTCTCGGGCTCGTGTGTGTGCAGGGTAAAGGGGTACCCTTCACAGTCACAGGTTCACAGGTTCGTGTCTGTGCAGGGTACCGGGGTACCCTTCACAGACACAGGTTCACTGGCCCATGTCCGTACATGGTATAGGGGACCCTTCACATACACAGGTTCGTTCTCGGGCTCGTGTCCGGTCACGTTAGAGGGCTACCCTTCATATACACAGGTTCGTTCTCTGGCTCGTGCTGGTGCAGGGTAGAGGGGTAACCTTCACATACACAGGTTCACAGGCTCATGTCTGTGCAGGGTAGAGGGGACCCTTCACATACACAGGCTCCTTCTACGGCTCGTGTCTGTGCAGGGTATAGGGGACCCTTCACATACACAGGTTCGTTCTCGGGCTTGTGGCCATGCAGTGTAGAGGGGTACCCTTCACAGACACAGGCTCCTTCTCGGGCTCGTGTCATGCAGGGTAGAGGGGACCAGTCACATACACAGGTTCGTTCTCTGGCTCGTGTTTGTGCAGGGTAGAGGGGGACCCTTCACAGACACAGGTTCAAGGGCTCATGTCCATGCAGGGTAGAGGGGTACCCTTCACATACACAGGTTCGTTCTCTGGCTCGTGTCCGTGCAGGGTAGAGGGGTACCCTTTAGATACACAGCCTCCTTCTCGGGCTCGTGTTTATGCAGGGTAGAGGGGGACCCTCCACAGACACAGGTTCAAGGCAGAGGGGTACGCCTCACATACACAGGTCCATTCGGTGGCTCGTGTCTGTGCAGGGCAGATTGGTACCCTTCACAGACACAGGTTCGTTCTCGGGCTCGTGTTTGTGCAGGGTAGAGGGGGACCCTTCACATACACAGGTTCACGGTCTCATGTCCGTGCAGGGTAGAGGGGACCCTTCACAGACACAGGTTCATGGGCTCGTGTCATGCAGGGTAGAGGGGACCCTTCACACACACAGGTTCGTTCTCAGACTTGAGTCCGTGCAGCCTAGAGGGGTACCCTTCACATGCACATGGGCTGGTGTCCGTGCAGGGTAGAGGGGTACCCTTCACATACACAGGTAAACTGGCTCGTATCCGTGCAGAGCAGAGGGGTACGCCTCACATACACAGGTCCGTTCGCTGGCTCGTGTCTGTGCAGGGTAGATTGGTACGCTTCACAGACACAGGTTCATTCTCGGGCTCGTGTTTGTGCAGGGTAGAGGGGGACCCTTCACAGACACAGCCTCCTTCTCAGGCTCGTGTCCGTGCAGGGTAGAGGAGGACCCTTCACATACACAGGTTCGTTTTCGGGCTTGTGTCCGTGCAGGGTAGAGGGGTACCCTTCACGTACACAGGTTCGTTTTCGGGCTTGTGTCCATGCAGGGTAGAGGGATACCCATCACATACACAGGTTCGTTTTCGGGCTTGTGTCCGTGCAGGGTAGAGGGGGACCCTTCACATACACAGGTTCGTTTTCGGGCTTGTGTCCGTGCAGGGTAGAGGGGTACCCTTCACGTACACAGGTTCGTTTTCGGGCTTGTGTCCATGCAGGGTAGAGGGATACCCATCACATACACAGGTTTGTTTTCGGGCTTGTGTCCGTGCAGGGTAGAGGGGTACCCTTCACGTACACAGGTTCGTTTTCGGGCTTGTGTCCATGCAGGGTAGAGGGATACCCATCACATACACAGGTTCGTTTTCGGGCTTGTGTCCGTGCAGGGTAGAGGGGTACCCTTCACATACCCAGGTTCGTTCTCGGTCAGGTTAGAGGGGTACCCTTGACAGACACAGGTTCGTTCTCTGGCTTGTGTCCGTGCAAGGTAGAGGGGTACCCTTCACAGACACAGGTTCGTTCTCTGGCTCGTGTCCGTGCAAGGTAGAGGTGTACCCTTCACAGACACAGGTTCATGTCCGTGCAGGGTAGAGGGGTACCCTTCACATACACAGGTTCGTTCTCGGGCTCGTGTCTGTGCAGGGTAGAGGGGACCCTTCACATACACAGGTTCGGTCTACGGCTCGTGTCTGTGCAGGGTAGAGGGGACCCTTCACATACACAGGTTCATTCTCGGGCTTGTGTCCGTGCAGTGTAGAGGGGTACCCTTCACAGACACAGGTTCACGGGCTCATGTCCATGCAGGGTAGAGGGGTACCCTTCACATACACAGGTTCGTTCTCTGGCTCGTGTCCGTGCAAGGTAGAGGTGTACCCTTCACAGACACAGGTTCATGTCCGTGCAGGGTAGAGGGGGACCCTTCACATACACAGGTTCGTTTTCGGGCTTGTGTCCGTGCAGGGTAGAGGGGTACCCTTCACGTACACAGGTTCGTTTTCGGGCTTGTGTCCATGCAGGGTAGAGGGATACCCATCACATACACAGGTTCGTTTTCGGGCTTGTGTCCGTGCAGGGTAGAGGGGGACCCTTCACATACACAGGTTCGTTTTCGGGCTTGTGTCCGTGCAGGGTAGAGGGGTACCCTTCACGTACACAGGTTCGTTTTCGGGCTTGTGTCCATGCAGGGTAGAGGGATACCCATCACATACACAGGTTCGTTTTCGGGCTTGTGTCCGTGCAGGGTAGAGGGGTACCCTTCACGTACACAGGTTCGTTTTCGGGCTTGTGTCCATGCAGGGTAGAGGGATACCCATCACATACACAGGTTCGTTTTCGGGCTTGTGTCCGTGCAGGGTAGAGGGGTACCCTTCACATACCCAGGTTCGTTCTCGGTCAGGTTAGAGGGGTACCCTTGACAGACACAGGTTCGTTGTCTGGCTTGTGTCCGTGCAAGGTAGAGGGGTACCCTTCACAGACACAGGTTCGTTCTCTGGCTCGTGTCCGTGCAAGGTAGAGGTGTACCCTTCACAGACACAGGTTCATGTCCGTGCAGGGTAGAGGGGTACCCTTCACATACACAGGTTCGTTCTCGGGCTCGTGTCTGTGCAGGGTAGAGGGGACCCTTCACATACACAGGTTCGGTCTACGGCTCGTGTCTGTGCAAGGTAGAGGGGACCCTTCACATACACAGGTTCATTCTCGGGCTTGTGTCCGTGCAGTGTAGAGGGGTACCCTTCACAGACACAGGTTCACGGGCTCATGTCCATGCAGGGTAGAGGGGTACCCTTCACATACACAGGTTCGTTCTCTGGCTCGTGTCCGTGCAAGGTAGAGGTGTACCCTTCACAGACACAGGTTCATGTCCGTGCAGGGTAGAGGGGTACCCTTCACATACACAGGTTCGTTCTCGGGCTCGTGTCTGTGCAGGGTAGAGGGGACCCTTCACATACACAGGTTCGGTCTACGGCTCGTGTCTGTGCAGGGTAGAGGGGACCCTTCACATACACAGGTTCATTCTCGGGCTTGTGTCCGTGCAGTGTAGAGGGGTACCCTTCACAGACACAGGTTCACGGGCTCATGTCCATGCAGGGTAGAGGGGTACCCTTCACATACACAGGCTCCTTCTCGTGCTCATGTCGTGCAGGGTAGAGGGGACCAGTCACATACACAGGTTCGTTCTCTGGCTCGCGTCCGTGCAGGCTGGAGGGGTACCCTTCACATGCACAGGTTCATGGGCTTGTGTCCGTGCATGGTAGAGGGGTACCCTTCACATACGTAGGATTTGTTCTCGGGCTCGTGTCTGTGCAGGGTAGAGGGGACCCTTCACATACACAGGTTCACTGGCTCATGTCTGTGCAGAGCAGAGGGGTACGCCTCACATACACAGGTCTGTTCTCTGGCTTGTGTATGTGCAGGCTAGAGGGGTACACTTCACACACATAGGTTTATGGGCTCGTGTCTGTGCAGGGTACAGGGGTACATTTCACAGACACAGGTTCACTGGTTCTTGTCCGTGCATGGTATAAGGGACCCTTCACAGACACAGGTTTGTTCTCGGGCTTGTGTCCGTGCAGGGTAGAGGGGCACCCTTCACAGACACAGGTTCACGGGCTTGTGTCTGTGCAGTGTACAGGGGTACACTTCACAGACATAGGTTCACTGGCTCGTGTCCGTGCATGGTATAAGGGAACCTTCACATACACAGGTCCGTTCTCGGACTCGTGTCTGTGCAGGGTAGGCGGGTACCCTTCAGATACACAGGGTCGTTCACTGGGGTACCCTTCACAGACACAGGTTCGTTCTCGGGCTCGTGTCTGTGATGGGTAGAGGGGTACCCTTCACATACAGAGGTTCGTTCTTGGGCTACTGTCCATGCAGGGATACAGGGATACCCTTCACATACACAGGTTCGTTCTCGGGCTCCTGTCCATGCAGGGTAGAGGGGGACCCTTCACATACACAGGTTCTTCTCGGCCTCGTGTCTGTGCAGGGTAGAGGGGTCCCCTTCACATACACAGGTTCGTTCTCTGGCTCATGTCCAAGCAGGGGTCTGCGGGACTGTGCAAAGTCACAAGGTGGAGGGTTCTCTTCACAGACACAGGGTCGGGTCTGGGGCCCTCCTGTACCTTCAGGGGTCTGCTGGGCCCTGCAAATACACTGGGTAGAGGGGTACAGTCTACATAGGCAGGTTCTGTGGCTTCCTGTACATACAGGGCTCTCCTGTTCCCAGGGGACTACACAGTCACAACGTTGGAGGTTCTTTGCATATACACAGGTTCTGGGGCCTCCTGTACCTTCAGGGGTCTGCAGCACCCTGCACTTATACAGGGTAGAGGGTAACCTCCACATACAAAGGGGTTGTGGCCTACTGTACATACAGGGGATCTATGCAACCATGTACACTCACAAGGTTGCTGGTTCGCCTCACATACACATGTTCTAGTGCCTACCGTACATACATGGGTCTCCTGTATACAGGGGTCTATGGAAAACCTGCACATATACATGGTATAGCGGTACCCTCCACATACAAAGGTTCTGGAGCCTCAGTAAATACAGGGCTCTCCTGTATGCAGGGGTCTAAGGTACCCTGCACATACACAGGGTCTAGGGCCTCCTGTATGTACAGGGCTCTCCTTTATACAGTGGGCTAAGGTACCCTGCACATACACAGGGTCTAGGGCCTCCTGTATGTACAGGGCTCTCCTGTATACAGGGGTCTAAGGTACCCTGCACACACACAGGGTATAACCTTCCACATTCACAGGGTCTAGGGCCTCCTGTGCATACAGTGTCTGTGGTACGTTGCACATGCACAGGTTCTCTGGCTCATGTACATACAGGGTCTGCAGTCCCTTGCACATACACGCTTTCTCCGGCTCCTGTATATACAGGGATGTATGGATACCTGCACAGTGGCAACGTTGGGGGTTCTTTTCACATACACAGACAGGTTCTAGTGGGGTTCTGTAAATACAGGGCTCTCCTGTATTCAGGGTATGCGTACCCTGCAGATACCCAGGGTCTAGGGGCTCCTGTATGTACAGGGCTCTCCTGTATTCAGGGTATGCGGTACCCTGCACAGACACAGGGTCTAGGGGCTCCTGTATGTACAGGGCTCTCCTGTATGTAGGGGTATGCGGTACCCTGCACATACCCAGGGTCTAGGGGCTCCTGTATGTACAGGGCTCTCCTGTATGTAGGGGTCTGTGGTACCCTGCACATACACAAGGTCTAGGGGCTCCTGGATGTACAGGGCTCTCCTGTATGTAGGGGTCTGTGGTACCCTGCACATACACAGGGTCTAGGGCCTCCTGTATGTACAGGGCTCTCCTGTATGTAGGGGTCTGCGGTACCCTGCACATACACAGGGTCTAGGGCCTCCTGTATGTACAGGGCTCGTGTAATATGCTTTCCTTTAAGCCTTTTTAAGTATCAATGTGGAATGCTGAACTTATATGAAGTTGTGACATTTCTTTGGATGTCAGAGTTTTATACTAAGTTCATACCTAATTTTGCCAGCAAAACGCATCATATGCGTCAATTACTAAAGAAAGGTGTGGCTTCCGCTTGGAATACTCAATGTGATGATGAGTTCAAACTCATTAAGAGACACCTTTCTGAAGCTTCTTCTTTGAAGAGCTTTGTTCCCAATCCAGATGTGGTTATCATAACAGATGCTCGTGCAACAGGTCTAGGCGCAGTTATGATACAAGAACTCGATGGAGTGGAAGCAACCATTTTATTTTTATCCAGATGTTTGCGAGGTGCAGAAGCCAAATATTCTGTTATAGAAAAAGAAGCCTTGGGAGTGTTCTGGACAGTGAGGAAACTTCACACGTTCTTATAATCACAACGGATCATAAGAAATCTTTGAGAAGAAAGGCTTAGACAACATATCCTCCAGAATACGAAAATGGGTTGTTGCCCTTCAAGAATTCAACTTTCCCGTAGAATACGTTTCAGGTTCTAAAAACAATATAGCTGACGGTTGCTCTCGTTTGGTCTCAAAAGAGAACACTGATGATGAAATAGAAGAGAGTTTCAAAGAACTTGATGAATATGCCGTCTTGCATGTCATGGATTGCGTATTAAAAGAAGATGTCTCGATCAGTGAACATCAAAAGATGAAACTCTACAGTCTGTCTTAACCAATATCAAAAACAGTTGGAAAACATGTGATAAAAGGAATATGCTACTTACCAGTATGCATCTGTTCTTGGCATGTAGGGCTGCTGACATTCATATCTGTGCATAGATCGCCGCCTAGTGTTGGGTCCGGATGATTGCACCTTGTTGTCCTGGAAGAGTCTTCGAAGTATCACAAGATAGGCGACTCCTCCCCTAGACTACAGTGCGCATGGGCATCTTCAGATTGTTTTTCGCCATTGTGGCAGAGATGGAGATAGTAAAGTAAGAGATGGCCATGCCAGAGAGAATGCTGCAGCTGCGACAGGCGCCGGGGAGGAGGGCGGGCGATATGAATGTCAGCAGCCCTACATGCCAAGAACAGATGCATACTGGTAAGTAGCATATTCCGTTCGAGGCATGTGGGCTGCTGAATTCATATCTGTGCATAGAATACATAGCAGTCCCTCCATTAACGGCGGCCGCCTGTGCCAGCTGCAGCAGTTTGAAAGAGAGTTTTGAGGACAGCCTGGCCTACAGCAGCTTGCTGCTTTGCTTGCACGTCGACACAGTAGTGTTTTGTGAAATTGTGTATGGTAGTCCATGTGGCTGCTCTACATATGTCTTCAAGAGGAATATTTCCCAGGAAAGCCATGGATGCCCCCATCTTTCTTGTAGAGTGTGCTCTTGGGGGGACGGTTAAAGTGCGTTTGGCTTTCTGATAACATATTTGAATGCATTTAACTATCCATCTGGCTATTCCTGACTTTGATATTGGATTCCTTTATGTTGTGGTGAAAAAGCAACAAATAATTGCTTTGTCTTTCTAAATGATTTCGTTCTGTTCACATAATAAAGCAGAGCTCTCTTCACATCCATTGTGTGTAGGGCTCTTCCAGCTATGACTGTGGATTCTGGAAGAACACTGGCAGTTCTATTGATTGATTAATATGGAAATTGGATATGACCTTTGGCATAAACTTTGGGTTTGTTCTAAGAACTACCCTGTTAGCATGTATTTGCATGAAGGGTTCTTGAATTGTTAGTGCTTGTGGCTCACTAACTCGCCTGAGTGAGGTAATGGCAAACAAGAATGCCACCTTCCACGTTAGAAATTGCAGTTTGCATGAGTGTAGAGGGTTGAAAGGAGGTCCCATAAGTCTGGTAAGTACTATATTTAAATTCCAGGCTGGGGAAGGTGGGTGTCTTGGAGGAATCACCCTTTTAAGACCCTCTATAAAAGCCTTGATTGCTGGTACCCGAAACAGTGAAAGGTGTTGCCTGTTTTGAAGGTATGCTGCTATAGCAGCGAGGTGTAGTCTTGTCGAAGAGTGTACTAGGTTGCATCTTTGAAGATGCAGGAGGTAACATATAATATTCTGTGTGGAAGCATCTAATGGGTTGATTTGGTTATTGTTGCAGTAAATAACAAATCTCTTCAATTTAGCTGCATAGCATGCTCTAGTAGTTGGACGTCTTGCCTCCTTAATGATGTTCATGCAATCTGGAGGCAAGTTAAGGTATCCGAACTCTAAGATTTCAGTAGCCAGATCACTCGGTTCATCTCATTGGGATTTGGGTTTCTGATTTCTCCATGATTCTGAGTTAGAAGATGGGGTGCGAGGCACAGCCTTTGATGAGGAACTACTGAAAGCACCAGGAACGTTGTGTACCACGGTTGTCTCGCCCATGTGGGAGCAACTAGGATTAGCGTGAGTTTTTCCGCAGTTTGCGTGCCACAAGCGGGATCAGTGGTGCTGGGGGAAAAGCGTACGCAAATCTGCCTGACCAGTTCATCCATATCGCATTGCCCTGTGACAACGGATGTGGGAACCTGGCGGCAAAGTACCGGCATTTTGAGTTTTCATTTGTGGCAAACAAGTCTATCTCTCGGTGCCCCCACTGGCTGAAGAATGGCTGGAGAACTTGGGGGTGAATCTCCCATTCATGTAGTTGCTGGCTGTGTCTGCTGAGCAGGTCCGCTATTTGATTGTCTTTCCCTGGGAGGTGTTTTGCCAGGAGAAAGATGTCTTTTGGGATTGCCCACTTCCATATGCTCTGTGCCAAGTGGGACAGCTGTGGAGAGTGTGTCCCTCCCTGTTTCTGGATATAGTACATTGCTGTCATGTTCCCCGGCCGGATCAAGACAGTCTTGCTGTACAAGTATTTTTGGAATGCTTTTAGGGCTAGGAACATTTCTAGCAACTCTAATTGGTTGAAATGCAGTTTCTTTTGTTTGATTGTCCAAAGCCCTTGTACTGTGTAGTGAAGGAGATGGGCTCCCCAGCCTGTCAGTGATGCGTCCGCTGTTAGTGCTAGTTGTGGAACTTGCTCTTGGAACAGTCGCCCCTTGGAAAGGTTTTGTGGGTTCCACCACTGCAGAGAGTTGTAAGCGTGACTTTCCACCAACACTAGGTCTTTTAGTTGTCCTTGAGCTTGGTTCCACTGTCTTGCAAGACACTCTTGCAGTGGAAGCATTTGAAGTCGGGCATGGGGGACAATGAATATGCAGGAGGCCATCAGGCCTATGAGCTGCATGAAGACTCGAGCTGGCAGAGAGTGTTGTGGCAGAAATATGCGAATGAGCATCTGCATGCTGGCTATCCTCGCTGAGTTTGGGTATGCCTTTGCCACTGAGGTATCTATAGTAGCTCCGAGATATTGTTGTATGTGGGCCGGTTGCAGATGCGATTTTGTGTAGTTTATCGAGAGGCCTAGGCAGTGTAGCAGCTGAAGTGTTTGAGACGTGTCTCTTGCACACTGTTCGTATGATTTTGCTTGTATTAGCCAATCGTCTAGGTACGGGAACACATGGATGTGTTGCCTCCTGAGATGTGCAGCTACTGTGGCTAAGCATTTTGTAAACACTCTTGGAGCCGTGGTTACCCCGAAGGGGAGAACCTTGAATTGGTAGTGTTGACCTTCTATTGTGAACCTGAGATATTTCCTGTGAGCTGGATGGATGGGTACGTAAAAATACGCATCCTTGAGGTCCAATGTTGCTAGGAAGTCTCCTTGCTGTAGTAACGGGAGCACTTGCTGTAGAGTGATCATATGGAAGTGCTCTGACAGAATGTATTGATTTAGGGGTCTGAGGTCCAATATTGGTCTGAGGGACCTGTCCTTCTTGGGAATAAGGAAGTATAGGGAGTATACTCCTGTCCCTTGGTGTTGGAAAGGGACTGGCTCTATGGCCTCCTTTTCCAGCATGAATTTCACCTCTTTTTGTAGTAGGGTGATGTGTTCTTTGGACATAGGACGGTGTCTGGGTGGTTTGTTTGATGGAGTAGAAGTGAGTTCCAGGCAATAACCATACTGGATAATTTGTCTCACCCACCTGTCCGTGGTAATTGCGTTCCAGACAGGTAGGAATTTTTGGAGTCTGCCTCCGACCGGTGTTGGGTGGTCTGGAGGTAGCAGGAAGAAGTCACTGTTTTGTGGCAGAGGAGGCTCTGGTGTTATTGCCTCCACGCCCTTATCCCTTGTTATTGTTGCCCCTATAACCTCCTCTGTTGGAGTTCTTGTTAAAGGAACCTTGGGTGTTGCCTTTGTATGTAGATGATGTCTGTGAAGTATTGCCCCGTGTAGCTGCTCTGTATGAGGAGCGTCGAAAGGAACCTATGTGTTGTTGAAACTGCAACTTAGCGGTTTCTGTGTCCTTTTTCATCTTGTCTAAAATGGTGTCGACTGCAGGGCCAAAAAGGAAGTCTTGATTGACTGGTTGGTTAAGAATGGTGGACTGCACCTTGTTCTTAAAGCCCGAAATACGCAGCCATGCGTGTCGTCGTAGTAAAACGCTAGTGTTAATGGACCTGGCTGCGGTGTCAGCTGCGTCAAGCGCACATTTGATGGAGGCGTTTGTAATACATTTTCCCTCCTGTATGAGGTCATTGGCTTGGGTTTTAAAAGGCTCAGGCAGGTGTTGCATTAAGGCTTCAAGCTGGTCATAGTGTGCCCTGCCATAACGAGCTAGCAGAGCTTATGTATTTGCAATTCTCCATGAATTGGAGGCCTGTGATGCTACCCTTTTACCCGAGGCCTCTAGTATTTTAGACTCCTGATCAGGAGGCGGAGCTTCTCCTGTTGTCTTTGAGTTGGCCCTTTTGCGTGCATTAGCTACTACTAGTGAGTCTAATGGCAACTGACCTCTGATATAAGTAGGGCCTGTAGGGGCTGCTCTATATTTCTTTTCAATCCTGGGATTGATTACGCGTGCCCTGGCTGTATCTTTAAATATATCAGGAGCGTGTTTTAATACCCCCTTTAGCATAGGAAGTGTCCTGACATTTTTCTCAGAAGTAGGGAATCTGTCAAATAAAAAGTCTTCTTCTATAGGGTCATTGTGCATGTCTACGTTGTGGTACTGCGCTGCCCTATCAATTAGCTGGTTGAAGACAATGGTGTCGTCAATAGGTCACAGCTTTGTTGGGTATGAGGAGACGTCAGGGATGGGATGTGTGTCATATGGATCAGTTGGCTCTGCCCATGGTTCATTTTGAGGGTTAGGATCCTCTGGGTAGTTATAATCATATTGAGGATCTTCCCCTGTGTCGCCCTCATTGTCCCCAGACTGAGAAGGAGAGTAAGGAGCAAAAGGCGTAGTAGGCATAGTAGGATAGAAAGGAATGAAGGGTCTAGAGGGAGAAGTCCCAAAGTCCTTTTTCTTTAGAGGAATGGGGGAATGAGAGCCCTTGTTCAATGGTCTCTTCTTTCTGTGTAGGATTGTGACTTTACCAGTCTCAGGGTTTATATATATTTTAGCCTGGTTGTCAGATGGATCTGGATGGAAGAGTTCTTCTTCCACTGTCCGTGGCTGTGTCTTTGACTTCTTTGGCTTAGTCTGTTGTGGATCGACTATTGCCTCCGGTTCGATAACCTCTTTTGGTTCGACGACCTTTGGTGCCTTATTGCTTTTTCTCGGTTATGACCCTTTGTTCGGGTCGACGAGTGATTGCGGATCGACCGGGTCTTTAGGGTCGATACGCTTCTTGTGCTCGACAGGCTTTTTCGGTTGACTGTCTTTTGTTGAGTCAATGGCTTTTTTTGGATCGACCGGTCTTTTTGGAGCACTTGTCTTTGGTTCGACAGCCTTTTCGAGCTGGACCACAGGCTTCGGTACGGCGCTCTTTGCGTCGGCGACCTTCTTCGGGTCGACGCCCTTCGGCAGCGCGGCCTTTTTTTTCTTGTGGTATTTTACGACATGGGGGTATGGTATGGACTGCCTTTAAAGAATAGGAGTAAGGGATCTTTATCCCACTGTTACTGATTTTAATATTGATATATGGCTCTGGATGGAAGGAGTGAGACCATAGTTGAATTATGTGAATTGCCTGCATAACAAGCTCGTCTCCAATGCCATTTCTGAGCAATCTGAAAAATACCTTCAAATACCCAGTTATTTTCTCTTCATCGTTTTTTGGGTCACTGGACAGACCCATATGTGGACATTTAAAGGCCTGTGTTTGATTGAATATGGCCCCATGAAACGGACTTTGGAATTTTAGGTCCCCTTATATTTGTAGTATCTGAAGTGGTCCTGAGGAAGGTGGTGTTTAAATCACGTATCCCACCGAAACGCGCGTCGATCCAGTGCTGAGTCTCGAACTTTTTCTTCCTGTCCGAGACTCGAATTGTTGATAGGAGAGACAACTCTTTCCTGTCCTTTAACCTCTATCATTGACAGATATTGTATGTTGGTAGTTGTATGGGAGTGAATGTTTTTGTATTAATGGTATGGTTTCCTTTGTATGCAATCAGGAGGACCTTAATTAGTGTAAATATGTATTTACACATTTTTTAGTACTTCTTTACAATAATCGTGGTTATAAAAGAAATGTACCAAGGGTTATATGTATTTATGATGCAATTTGTTGTGTAAAAAATTAATCCATAAAATGAAATGAGGATTTTTTATAAATCAAAAAAAAAGATGATATGTTATAAAAACAAATTAAAAACGTTAGAGAATAATTTTTTGCCACTGGTTTATCTTTAAAATAAGAGTTGTTGGTCAATGAGGGAAATTTTGTGATATTTAGATATATTTTAGCCTGGTCGTCAGATGGATCTGGATGGAAGAGTTCTTCTTCCACTGTCTGTGGCTGTGTCTTTGACTTCTTTGGCTTAGTCTGTTGTGGATCGACTATTGTCTCCGGTTCGATAACCTCTTTTAGTTCGATGACCTTTGGTGCCTTATTGCTTTTTCCCGGCTCGGACCCTTTGTTCGGGGCGACGAGTGATTGCGGATCGACCGGGTCTTTAGGGTCGATACGCTTCTTGTGCTCAACAGGCTTTTTCGGTTGACTGTCTTTTGTCGAGTTGATGGCTTTTTTTGGATCAACCGGTCTTTTTGGAGCACTTATCTTTGGTTCGACAGCCTTCTTGGGTTGGACCACGGGCTTCGGTACGGCGCCCTTTGCGTCGGCAACCTTCGGGTCGACGGCCTTCGGCAGCGCAGCCTTTTTTGGCTCGAAGGCCTTCTTCGGGTCGGCGCCCTTTGGTTCAGCGGCCTTCCTTGGCTCGACGGCCTTCTTCTGTTTGGCGCTTTTTGGCTCGATGGCCCTCTTTGGTTCGGCGCCTTTTGGCTCGACGGCCTTCTTTGGGTCGACGCCTAGGCTGTACAGCCTTTTTCGGTTCGACGCCCTTCGGGTCGACGACCTTCTTGGGTTCTAGAACCTTCTTAGGGGTAATGTTCCTCGGCCCTGGGGTCTCTGAAGGCTTAGTCTTTGGTTTCGGAGCCAAGCCGGATGGCGTGGCTGCTGAATGTTTCTTTGGATCTTGGCTAAGGCCTCTAGGCGATGCCTCGACCGGAGCCTTCGGTAACGGGGTAATCGGTGTCGGGGGCAGTGTACTCACGATTTGCCCCGGTGGGATTTCGTCATCGGAGTCCGAGTGGTCCTCAACGGTGACGATCTCTAGGTCTGAATCTGCCGCTTCTGGAAGTTCTTGGTCATCATCGAGATGTTGTCTGGTTCTGGTGCCTGTCGCTGCATCTCTTGCCTAGAGGCCCGTCAAATCCGGATGGTTTTCTTCTAACGGAATTGGGCACAGGCTGGGCAGGTTTCTTCCCTATGGTCTAGTGATAGGGACTTGTTGCATACTGAGTGTTTGTCCGTATGCTGGAACTTGGAGTGGCATTGTGGGCACCTTTTGAACGGGCTCCTTTCCATCGACAGCAGGGCCACGTGGCATCGAAAATGTCCAACGGCCCGCGTCGACGACCGGTCCGAGATGGAAAGTTCGATCGAGTCAATAAGTACCGAGCGAGAACAATACCGTCGAAGTCGAAGGCCTTTTGGCCTTTAGAAAAGTTTACTTTCGATTCCGAAGTTGGAGTATAGGAATAACATCCGAACCCAATGGCGGAAAAAAACAATCTGAGGATGGAGAAGATGCCCATGCGCACTGTAGTCCAGGGGAGGAGTCACCTATCTCGTGATACTTCGAAGACTCTTCAAGGACAACAAGGTGCAATCATCCGGACCCAACACTGATTGACTGATTCCTCCAACTACCTTAAGGAACCAATTAATTGAATTTGCTCATGAGAGCCACCCAGGTACTTCTAAAACCAAGGAAATTTTAAGACAGACATACTGGTGGCCAGGGATGGACATCTTGATCAAAAGGTCTGTGAGAAAATGTGTTGAATGCAACAAATGTGACAAAGTTCTCAAACCAAGAGTTCAACCCATGTCTTTGAGGAAACTTCCAAAATTGGGTTGGGAAGAAGTTGCCATAGAGATCCTAGGCCCTTTAGAGCACACCAGCACAGACAAATACATCATAGTGCTCATTGATTTCTACTTAGGTGAACAGAAGTCAAAATTACTAACTCTGTGGAGACTAGAGATGTTATTTAAAATTCCTTGAAGATATCCTTGTGAGAGAAGGGTTCCCTAAACACCTTGTTATCGGATAATGAGGTTCAATTCACGTCAAAGGAAATGGACAAGTACTTATCTGATAGAGGGATTATCCACAAGAAATATGCCTTATATCACCGTGAAACGAATGGTGCTGTTGAAAGGTTCAACAGAGTACTCAAAGAAACCATTCAACGAGCAGTGTCGTACCACAAGTGTTGGCAAACTGAAGTTTTGAAGAAAGTTGAAACATACAGACTTTCTCCACATACCATGACTGGCAGAACCCCTTTTGAACTGCTTCGGAAAAGAAAGCCATATACTATGCTGAATCGCTCAAGGATCCATAACAGATCGCCAAATTGAAACATGTTGAAAATGACCAGGAGAAATTAAAAAAAGAACTGAAAAGAATGTCTGAAAACAAAAGATATTTCGATGTAATGAAAGCAGTAAAAGAGTCAACCATTAGCGTAGGTGACTTAGTTAGGATGAGAAATCCTCATAAAGGAGCAACCACCCTGGGATCCAAGTATCTTCTGCCAATGAGAGTAATCCAAGTTTATAAAAATGCCATCAGAACGGAAGATCACAGGGTATGGAATTTAAATAGAGTTGCCAAGCTTTGCGGACGTTTCTCCGACAATTTAAAAGAGGGTAATGGTAAGGAATCTTTACCTATAAAAATTCATGACAGGGTAAGAAACATGAGACAACGTACTAAACCAAAGTATTTACAAGACTATGTTTTACAATAAGTGCCACTCTTCTTGTGACAAAGTTCTCTATTATGCTGTACTTTAAGCCATCTAAATTTAAGACTATGATTAAAAAATATGTGTTACTTCTATTGTGACTTAGTTAGCAATTTCATTCCTGTAGTTGTTTTTTTTTTAATAATCTTTTGCTTTGTTATAAGGAGGAAGATGTGTATTATGCTATCCTTTAGGCTATCCAATTCACCTCAATTTCAATTCAAAAAAACTTTATTTCGGTCAATATGACCTCAAAAGTACATTCACAAATACGTTAAAAAAGTGGTGCCTCATAAGTCAATTACAATTAGATCTAAAATATTTAAAACAACAGCAGTAAACGCAATTGACAAAAATATAACAGTGAAAATTCTATACAACATGTTTAAAAAGCCTACACATGAAACTAAATTTTAACGTGGAAGATATAAGGAGCAAAACTCGCACGGGGTGATTTGTGGTAGTCCATAATATTTCATACTCGGAAAGTGCAAAGTGCAAATAAATAAATAAATTACCTAAAAATATGTACCTATCAAATTTTATAAAAAGGGTGGCCTATGTTCTACCATCTTGGATGACTAAGACCTAAGACTAGAACCTCTCTATCCTGAAGGCGACGTCAGGAGAGAATATTTAAGTTGTAATAAAATAACAGTTATATTCCTAGTTCTCTATGACTAAAATGCCATCAGCAAGCTTAAATTGATCATAATAAAAGGTAGGCCTAGTTTTAAAACTAGCACGGATAGCCTCGATAAACATTTCCCTAGTTTAAATTGGTAGGAATAATGATTTCTTATCCGGCGGAAAGCCATGTAACTCCTTTCATGATGCTTTTATGTATGTCCTACGTGTACACCACATAGAAAATAGGAAACCTGCAACAGAGTAAACTATCGAGATGCTAGTATCACACTTCAGACTCCTGAAGGCATCAGAGCAACATCTGGTTCCGAGGTTCCTACACATCTGCACCAGCCATCGTTTTCTTGCCTTGTGATCGCCAGGGCAGCTAAACATCACATGGAGTACTGACTCGTCAGGGCAATCACATGCCGGGCAATTTAAAGCTTGCATATCCCCCCACCTGTGCATGAAACTACGGAGTGGGAGGGTCCCATGCCAAAACTGGAGGTAAAGCTTTTTAGCCACTGCCGGTTTGATTACATCTAGGACCTGCTCAAACTTATACCTATCTTTAATTTCTAGAAAGGCAGTAGTTAGTCTGCCATTTCGAGAAGAACTATGAAGCCGTATCGAGTTGTACTCCTCAAAGTGGGCCTTCAATAATGTCCCTGATAGGGAAGAACAAGCGGTCTCTGGATGGTCCCAGAGCTCACCCAACCCCAATCTGACTAGCCAGTGTTCAATATAGGCAAGCCATGGGAGTTGAACAGCCCCTCGCAGATTCAATATTTCCGACACTTCCTCCCTGTAAGGTAAAAGTTCAGGGGTAACCCACAGACGACGCCAGTACAATAAAGGTTTCAAATTTACTACATCCGCAATTGCCGTAAGGCCCAAATCTATTCGTAGCGGAGTAAGTGGAGTGTCCGTGGGAGTTTAAGCAGCTGTCGAAGGAAATTATTCTCTACTTGAGTGAGGTTTTGCAGGCTATCCACTTTAAGCCATTGCAAGTATCAATGTGGAACGCTGAACTTACGATATTCCAAATGCCATAGTGGTGCTCTGAAGACTGCTTCTTGAGAAGGCTTTATTCAAGAGAAAGCGGTTGGATGAACTGCAGCTGAGCTGGCAGCTGCGGTGGATTGGATCTTCCTTAATAAAAAACTCTGGATTAACTGTATTGGATTGTAGAATCATTACAGCTCTCATGTATGCAGGGGTCTAAGGTACCCTGCACTTACACAGGGTCCAGGACCTCCTGTATGCAGGGGTCTAAGGTACCCTGCACTTACACAGGGCCCAGGGGCTCCTGTATGCAGGGGTCTAATGTAACCTGCACATACACAGGGCCCAGGGGCTCCTGTATGCAGGGGTCTAAGGTACCCTACATATACACAGGGCCCAGGGGCTCCTGTATGCAGGGGTCTAAGGTACCCTGCACTTACACAGGGTCCAGGACCTCCTGTATGCAGGGGTCTAAGGTACCCTGCACTTACACAGGGTCCAGGACCTCCTGTATGCAGGGGTCTAAGGTACCCTGCACTTACACAGGGTCCAGGACCTCCTGTATGCAGGGGTCTAAGGTACCCTGCACTTACACAGGGTCCAGAACCTACTGTATGCAGGGGTCTAAGGTACCCTGCACTTACACAGGGTCCAGGACCTCCTGTATGCAGGGGTCTAAGGTACCCTGCACTTACACAGGGTCCAGGACCTCCTGTATGCAGGGGTCTAATGTAACCTGCATATACACAGGGCCCAGGGGCTCCTGTATGCAGGGGTCTAATGTAACCTGCATATACACAGGGCCCAGGGGCTCCTGTATGCAGGGGTCTAAGGTACCCTGCATATACACAGGGCCCAGGGGCTCCTGTATGCAGGGGTCTAATGTAACCTGCATGTACACAGGGCCCAGGGGCTCCTGTATGCAGGGGTCTAAGGTACCCTGCACTTACACAGGGTCCAGGACCTACTGTATGCAGGGGTCTAAGGTACCCTGCACTTACACAGGGTCCAGGACCTACTGTATGCAGGGGTCTAAGGTACCCTGCACTTACACAGGGTCCAGGACCTACTGTATGCAGGGGTCTAAGGTACCCTGCACTTACACAGGGTCCAGGACCTCCTGTATGCAGGGGTCTAAGGTACCCTGCATATACACAGGGCCCAGGGGCTCCTGTATGCAGGGGTCTAGTGTAACCTGCGTATACACAGGGCCCAGGGGCTCCTGTATGCAGGGGTCTAAGGTACCCTGCACTTACACAGGGTCCAGGACCTCCTGTATGCAGGGGTCTAAGGTACCCTGCACTTACACAGGGTCCAGGACCTCCTGTATGCAGGGGTCTAATGTAACCTGCATATACACAGGGCCCAGGACCTCCTGTATGCAGGGGTCTAATGTAACCTGCATATACACAGGGCCCAGGGGCTCCTGTATGCAGGGGTCTAAGGTACCTTGCACTTACACAGGGTCCAGGACCTCCTGTATGCAGGGGTCTAAGGTACCCTGCACTTACACAGGGTCCAGGACCTCCTGTATGCAGGGGTCTAATGTAACCTGCATATACACAGGGCCCAGGGGCTCCTGTGTGCAGGGGTCTAAGGTACCCTGCATATACACAGGGCCCAGGGGCTCCTGTATGCAGGGGTCTAGTGTAACCTGCATATACACAGGGCCCAGGGGCTCCTGTATGCAGGGGTCTAAGGTACCCTGCACTTACACAGGGTCCAGAACCTACTGTATGCAGGGGTCTAAGGTACCCTGCACTTACACAGGGTCCAGGACCTCCTGTATGCAGGGGTCTAATGTAACCTGCATATACACAGGGCCCAGGGGCTCCTGTATGCAGGGGTCTAAGGTACCCTGCACTTACACAGGGTCCAGGACCTCCTGTATGCAGGGGTCTAAGGTACCCTGCACTTACACAGGGTCCAGAACCTACTGTATGCAGGGGTCTAAGGTACCCTGCACTTACACAGGGTCCAGGACCTCCTGTATGCAGGGGTCTAATGTAACCTGCATATACACAGGGCCCAGGGGCTCCTGTATGCAGGGGTCTAAGGTACCCTGCACTTACACAGGGTCCAGGACCTCCTGTATGCAGGGGTCTAAGGTACCCTGCACTTACAGAGGGTCCAGAACCTACTGTATGCAGGGGTCTAAGGTACCCTGCACTTACACAGGGTCCAGGACCTCCTGTATGCAGGGGTCTAATGTAACCTGCATATACACAGGGCCCAGGGGCTCCTGTATGCAGGGGTCTAAGGTACCCTGCACTTACACAGGGTCCAGGACCTCCTGTATGCAGGGGTCTAAGGTACCCTGCACTTACACAGGGTCCAGAACCTACTGTATGCAGGGGTCTAAGGTACCCTGCACTTACACAGGGTCCAGGACCTCCTGTATGCAGGGGTCTAATGTAACCTGCATATACACAGGGCCCAGGGGCTCCTGTATGCAGGGGTCTAAGGTACCCTGCACTTACACAGGGTCCAGGACCTCCTGTATGCAGGGGTCTAAGGTACCCTGCACTTACACAGGGTCCAGAACCTACTGTATGCAGGGGTCTAAGGTACCCTGCACTTACACAGGGTCCAGGACCTCCTGTATGCAGGGGTCTAATGTAACCTGCATATACACAGGGCCCAGGGGCTCCTGTATGCAGGGGTCTAAGGTACCCTGCACTTACACAGGGTCCAGGACCTCCTGTATGCAGGGGTCTAAGGTACCCTGCACTTACACAGGGTCCAGGACCTCCTGTATGCAGGGGTCTAAGGTACCCTGCACTTACACAGGGTCCAGGACCTCCTGTATGCAGGGGTCTAAGGTACCCTGCACTTACACAGGGTCCAGGACCTCCTGTATGCAGGGGTCTAATGTAACCTGCATATACACAGGGCCCAGGGGCTCCTGTATGCAGGGGTCTAAGGTACCCTGCACTTACACAGGGTCCAGGACCTCCTGTATGCAGGGGTCTAAGGTACCCTGCACTTACACAGGGTCCAGAACCTACTGTATGCAGGGGTCTAAGGTACCCTGCACTTACACAGGGTCCAGGACCTCCTGTATGCAGGGGTCTAATGTAACCTGCATATACACAGGGCCCAGGGGCTCCTGTATGCAGGGGTCTAAGGTACCCTGCACTTACACAGGGTCCAGGACCTCCTGTATGCAGGGGTCTAAGGTACCCTGCACTTACACAGGGTCCAGAACCTACTGTATGCAGGGGTCTAAGGTACCCTGCACTTACACAGGGTCCAGAACCTACTGTATGCAGGGTCTAATGTAACCTGCATATACACAGGGCCCAGGGGCTCCTGTATGCAGGGGTCTAAGGTACCCTGCACTTACACAGGGTCCAGGACCTCCTGTATGCAGGGGTCTAAGGTACCCTGCACTTACACAGGGTCCAGAACCTACTGTATGCAGGGGTCTAAGGTACCCTGCACTTAGACAGGGTCCAGGACCTCCTGTATGCAGGGGTCTAATGTAACCTGCATATACACAGGGCCCAGGGGCTCCTGTATGCAGGGGTCTAAGGTACCCTGCACTTACACAGGGTCCAGGACCTCCTGTATGCAGGGGTCTAATGTACCCTGCACTTACACAGGGTCCACAGCCTTCTGTATGATGGGGTCTAATGTACCCTGCACTTACACAGGGTCCACAGCCTTCTGTATACAGGGGTCTAAGGTACCCTGCACTTACACAGGGTCTAGGGCCTCCTGTATGTACAGGGATCTCCTGTATGTAGGGGTCTAATGTAGCCTGCACTTACACAGGGTCCATGACCTCCTCTATGTACGGGGCTTTCCTGTATGCAAGGGTCTAATGTACCCTGCACTTACACAGGGTCCAGGGCCTCCAGTATGCAAGGGTCTAAGGCAACCTGCACTTACACAGGGTCGAGGGCCTCCTGTATGCAAAAGGTCTAAGGTACCCTGCACATATACAGGGTCCAGGGCCTCCTGTATGTACAGAACTCTCCTGCACACACGGAATTCAGGGCCCCTTGTATGTACTGAGCCCTCCTGCACACACGGGGTGCAGGGCCCTTTGTGTGTACAGGGCTCTCCTGCACACACCGGGTCCAGGGCCCCTTGTATGTACAGGGCTCTCCTGCACAAACAGGGTCCAGGGCCCCTAGTATGTACAGGGCTCTCCTGCACACACAGGGTTCTCCTGCACACACAGGGTCAGGGCCCCTTGTATGTACAGGGCCCTCCCTCCTGCACACGCAGGGTCTCCTGTATGTAGAGGGCCCTCCTGCACACACAGGGTCCAGGGCCCCTTGTATGTACAGGGCTCTCTGGCACACATGGGGACCAGGGCCCCTTGTATGTACAGGGCTCTCCTGCACACACGGGGTCCGGTGCCCCTTGTATGTACAGGGCACTCCGGTACACAAGGGGTCCAGGGCCCCTTGTATGTCCAGGGCTCTCATGCACAAACAGGGTCCAGGGCCCCTTGTATGTACAGGGCCCTCCTGCACAAACAGGGTCCAGTGTCCTCCTGCACACACGAGGTCCGGGGCCACTTGTATGTACAGGGCTCTCTGGCGCACACGGGGTCCAGGGCCCCTTGTATGCACAGGGCTCTCCTGCACACACAGGGTGCAGGGCCCATTGTATGTACAGGGCTCTCCTGCACACACGGGTTCCTGGGCCCCTTGTATGTACAGGGCCCTCCTGCACACACGGGGCCCGGGGCCCCTTGTATGTACAGGGCTCTCCTGCACACACGGGGTCCAGGGCTATCCTGCACACATGGGGTCCAGGGCCCCTTGTATGTACAGGGCCATCCAGCACACACAGGGTCCAGGGCCCCCTGTATGTACAGGGCTCTCCTGCACACACGGGGTCCAGGGCCCTTGGTATGTACAGGGCCCTCCTGCACACACAGGGTCCAGGGCCTCCTGCACACATGGGATCCAGGGCCCCTTGTATGTACAGGGCTCTCCTGCACACACGGAATCCAGGGCCCCTTGTATGTACTGAGCCCTCCTGCACACACGGGGTGCAGGGCCCTTTGTGTGTACAGGGCTCTCCTGCACACACCGGGTCCAGGCAGGGCCCCTTGTATGTACAGGGCTCTCCTGCACAAACAGGGTCCAGGGCCCCTAGTATGTACAGGGCTCTCCTGCACACACAGGGTCAGGGTCCTTTGTATGTACAGGGCCCTCCTGAACACACAGGGTCCAGGGCCCCTTGTATGTACAGGGCCCTCCTGCACACGCAGGGTGCAGGGTCTCCTGTATGTACAGGGCCCTCCTGCACACACAGGGTCCAGGGCCCCTTGTATGTACAGGGCTCTCTGGCACACATGGGGACCAGGGCCCCTTGTATGTACAGGGCTCTCCTGCACACACGGGGTCCGGTGCCCCTTGTATGTACAGGGCACTCCTGCACACAAGGGGTCCACGGCCCAATGTATGTATAGGGCCCTCCTGCACACACAGGGTCCAGGGCCCCTTGTATGTACAGGACCCCCTGTATGTACAGGGCTCTCCTTCACACATGGGGTCCAGGGCCCCTTGTATGTACAGGGCCCTTCTGCACACACAGGGTCCAGGGCCCCTTGTATGTACAGGGCCCTCCTGCACACACAGGGTCCAGGGCCCTCCTGCACACATGGGGTTCAGGGCCCCTTGTATGTACAGGGCTCCCCTGCACACACAGGGTCCAGGGCCCCTTGTATGTACAGGGCTCTCCTGCACACAAGGGGTCCACGGCCCAATGTATGTATAGGATAGGGCCCTCCTGCACACACAGGGTCCAGGGACCCTTGTATGTACAGGACCCCCTGTATGTACAGGGCTCTCCTTCACACATGGGGTCCAGGGCCCCTTGTATGTACAGGGCCCTTCTGCACACACAGGGTCCAGGGCCCCTTGTATGTACAGGGCCCTCCTGCACACACAGGGTCCAGGGCCCTCCTGCACACATGGGGTTCAGGGCCCCTTGTATGTACAGGGCTCCCCTGCACACACAGGGTCCAGGGCCCCTTGTATGTACAGGGCTCTCCTGCACAAACAGAGTCCAGGGCCCCTTGTATGTACAGGGCCCTCCTGCACACATGGGGTCCAGGGCCCCTAGTATGTACTGGGCTCTCCGGTACACACGGGGTCCAGGGCCCCTTGTATGTCCAGGGCTCTCATGCACAAACAGGGCCCAGGACCCCTTGTATGTACAGGGCCCTCCTGCAAAAACAGGGTCCAGTGTCCTCCTGCACACACGAGGTCCGGGGCCACTTGTATGTACAGGGCTCTCTGGCACACACGGGGTACAGGGCCCCTTGTATGCACAGGGCTCTCCTGCACACACAGGGTGCAGGGCCCATTGTATGTACAGGGCTCTCCTGCACACACGGGTTCCTGGGCCCCTTGTATGTACAGGGCCCTCCTGCACACACGGGGCCCGGGCCCCTTGTATGTACAGGGCTCTCCTGCACACACGGGGTCCAGGGCTATCCTGCACACATGGGGTCCAGGGCCCCTTGTATGTACAGGGCCCTCCAGCACACACAGGGTCCAGGGCCCCCTGTATGTACAGGGCTCTGCTGCACACACGGGGTCCAGGGCCCCTTGTATGTACAGGGCTCTGCTGCACACACGGGGTCCAGGGCCCCCTGTATGTACAGGGCTCTGCTGCACACACGGGGTCCAGGGCCCCTTGTATGTACAGGGCTCTGCTGCACACATGGGGTCCAGGGCCCCTTGTATGTACAGGGCTCTGCTGCACA
Source organism: Lissotriton vulgaris (assembly GCF_964263255.1). Taxonomy (NCBI): domain Eukaryota; kingdom Metazoa; phylum Chordata; class Amphibia; order Caudata; family Salamandridae; genus Lissotriton; species Lissotriton vulgaris. Next base: position 2,035,098,303 of record NC_141693.1, read on the forward strand.
CACGGGGTCCAGGGCCCCTTGTATGTCCAGGGCTCTGCTGCACACACGGGTTCCAGGGGTCCTTGTATGTACAGGGCTCTCCTGCACACACGGGGTCCAGGGCCCCCTGTATGTACAGGGCTCTCCTGCACACACGGGGTCCAGGGCCCCCTGTATGTACAGGGCTCTCCTGCACACATGGGGTCCAGGGCCCCCTGTATGTACAGGGCTCTGCTGCACACACGGGGTCCAGGGCCCCTTGTATGAACAGGGCTCTGCTGCACACACGGGGTCCACGGGTCCTTGTATGTACAGGGCTCTCCTGCACACACGGGGTCCAGGGCCCCCTGTATGTACAGGGCTCTCCTGCACACACAGGGTCCAGGGCCCCCTGTATGTACAGGGCTCCGCTGCACACACGGGGTCCAGGGCCCCTTGTATGTACAGGGCTCTGCTGCACACACGGGTTCTAGGGGTCCTTTTATGTACAGGGCTCTCCTGCACACACGGGGTCCAGGGCCCCCTGTATGTACAGGGCTTTCCTGCACACACAGGGTTAGGGCCCCCTGTATGTACAGGGCTCTGCTGCACACACGGGGTCCAGGGCCCCTTGTATGTACAGGGCCCTCCTGCACACACGGGGCCGGGGCCCCTTGTATGTACAGGGCTCTCCTGCACACACGGGGTCCAGGGCTATCCTGCACACATGGGGTCCAGGGCCCCTTGTATGTACAGGGCCCTCCAGCACACACAGGGTCCAGGGCCCCCTGTATGTACAGGGCTCTGCTGCACATACGGGGTCCAGGGCCCCTTGTATGTACAGGGCTCTGCTGCACACATGGGGTCCAGGGCCCCTTGTATGTACAGGGCTCTGCTGCACACACGGGGTCCAGGGCCCCTTGTATGTCCAGGGCTCTCCTGCACACACGGGTTCCAGGGGTCCTTGTATGTACAGGGCTCTGCTGCACACGGGGTTCAGGGCCCCCTGTATGTCCAGGGCTCTGCTGCACACACGGGGTCCAGGGCCCCCTGTATGTACAGGGCTCTGCTGCACACACGGGGTCCAGGGCCCCCTGTATGTACAGGGCTCTGCTGCACACACGGGGTCCAGGGCCCCCTGTATGTACAGGGCTCTGCTGCACACACGGGGTCCAGGGCCCCTTGTATGTACAGGGCTCTGCTGCACACACGGGGTCCAGGGCCCCTTGTATGTCCAGGGCTCTCCTGCACACACGGGGTCCAGGGCCCCCTGTATGTACAGGGCTCTCCTGCACACACGGGGTCCAGGGCCCCCTGTATGTACAGGGCTCTCCTGCACACACGGGGTCCAGGGCCCCCTGTATGTACAGGGCTCTGCTGCACACACGGGGTCCAGGGCCCCTTGAATGTACAGGGCTCTGCTGCACACACGGGGTCCAGGGACCCCTGTATGTACAGGGGTCTGCTGCACACACGGGGTCCAGGGCCCCCTGTATGTACAGGGCTCTGCTGCACACACGGGGTCCAGGGCCCCCTGTATGTACAGGGCTCTGCTGCACACACGGGGTCCAGGGCCCCCTGTATGTACAGGGCTCTGCTGCACACACGGGGTCCAGGGCCCCCTGTATGTACAGGGCTCTGCTGCACACACGGGGTCCAGGGCCCCCTGTATGTACAGGGCTCTCCTGCACACACGGGGTCCAGGGCCCCCTGTATGTCCAGGGCTCTGCTGCACACACGGGGTCCAGGGCCCCCTGTATGTCCAGGGCTCTCCTGCACACACGGGGTCCAGGGCCCCCTGTATGTCCAGGGCTCTGCTGCACACACGGGGTCCAGGGCCCCCTGTATGTCCAGGGCTCTCCTGCACACACGGGGTCCAGGGCCCCCTGTATGTACAGGGCTCTGCTGCACACACGGGGTCCAGGGCCCCCTGTATGTACAGGGCTCTGCTGCACACACGGGGTCCAGGGCCCCTTGTATGTCCAGGGCTCTGCTGCACACACGGGGTCCAGGGCCCCCTGTATGTACAGGGCTCTGCTGCACACACGGGGTCCAGGGCCCCCTGTATGTACAGGGCCCTCCTGCACACACGGGGCCCGGGCCCCTTGTATGTACAGGGCTCTCCTGCACACACGGGGTCCAGGGCTATCCTGCACACATGGGGTCCAGGGCCCCTTGTATGTACAGGGCCCTCCAGCACACACAGGGTCCAGGGCCCCCTGTATGTCCAGGGCTCTGCTGCACACACGGGGTCCAGGGCCCCTTGTATGTACAGGGCTCTGCTGCACACACGGGGTCCAGGGCCCCTTGTATGTCCAGGGCTCTGCTGCACACACGGGTTCCAGGGGTCCTTGTATGTACAGGGCTCTCCTGCACACACGGGGTCCAGGGCCCCTTGTATGTACAGGGCTCTGCTGCACACACGGGGTCCAGGGCCCCCTGTATGTACAGGGCTCTGCTGCACACACGGGGTCCAGGGCCCCCTGTATGTACAGGGCTCTGCTGCACACACAGGGTCCAGGGCCCCCTGTATGTACAGGGCTCTGCTGCACACACGGGGTCCAGGGCCCCCTGTATGTACAGGGCTCTGCTGCACACACGGGGTCCAGGGCCCCTTGTATGTCCAGGGCTCTGCTGCACACACGGGGTCCAGGGCCCCCTGTATGTACAGGGCTCTGCTGCACACACGGGGTCCAGGGCCCCTTGTATGTCCAGGGCTCTGCTGCACACACGGGGTCCAGGGCCCCTTGTATGTACAGGGCTCTGCTGCACACACGGGGTCCAGGGCCCCCTGTATGTCCAGGGCTCTGCTGCACACACGGGTTCCAGGGGTCCTTGTATGTACAGGGCTCTGCTGCACACACGGGGTCCAGGGCCCCCTGTATGTACAGGGCTCTGCTGCACACACGGGGTCCAGGGCCCCCTGTATGTACAGGGCTCACCTTCACACACGGGGTCCAGGGCCCCCTGTATGTACAGGGCTCTGCTGCACACACGGGGTCCAGGGCCCCTTGTATGTACAGGGCCCTCCTGCACACACGGGGCCCGGGCCCCTTGTATGTACAGGGCTCTCCTGCACACACGGGGTCCAGGGCTATCCTGCACACATGGGGTCCAGGGCCCCTTGTATGTACAGGGCCCTCCAGCACACACAGGGTCCAGGGCCCCCTGTATGTCCAGGGCTCTGCTGCACACACGGGGTCCAGGGCCCCTTGTATGTACAGGGCTCTGCTGCACACACGGGGTCCAGGGCCCCTTGTATGTCCAGGGCTCTGCTGCACACACGGGTTCCAGGGGTCCTTGTATGTACAGGGCTCTCCTGCACACACGGGGTCCAGGGCCCCTTGTATGTACAGGGCTCTGCTGCACACACGGGGTCCAGGGCCCCCTGTATGTACAGGGCTCTGCTGCACACACGGGGTCCAGGGCCCCCTGTATGTACAGGGCTCTGCTGCACACACGGGGTCCAGGGCCCCCTGTATGTACAGGGCTCTGCTGCACACACGGGGTCCAGGGCCCCCTGTATGTACAGGGCTCTCCTTCACACACGGGGTCCAGGGCCCCCTGTATGTACAGGGCTCTGGTGCACACACGGGGTCCAGGGCCCCTTGTATGTACAGGGCTCTGCTGCACACACGGGGTCCAGGGCCCCCTGTATGTACAGGGCTCTGCTGCACACACGGGGTCCAGGGCCCCCTGTATGTACAGGGCTCTGCTGCACACACGGGGTCCAGGGCCCCCTGTATGTACAGGGCTCTGCTGCACACACGGGGTCCAGGGCCCCTTGTATGTACAGGGCTCTGCTGCACACACGGGGTCCAGGGCCCCCTGTATGTACAGGGCTCTGCTGCACACACGGGGTCCAGGGCCCCTTGTATGTACAGGGCTCTGCTGCACACACGGGGTCCAGGGCCCCTTGTATGTACAGGGCTCTGCTGCACACACGGGGTCCAGGGCCCCCTGTATGTCCAGGGCTCTGCTGCACACACGGGTTCCAGGGGTCCTTGTATATACAGGGCTCTCCTGCACACACGGGGTCCAGGGCCCCCTGTATGTACAGGGCTCTCCTGCACACACGGGGTCCAGGGCCCCCTGTATGTACAGGGCTCTCCTTCACACACGGGGTCCAGGGCCCCTTGTATGTACAGGGCTCTGCTGCACACACGGGGTCCAGGGCCCCCTGTATGTACAGGGCTCTGCTGCACACACGGGGTCCAGGGCCCCCTGTATGTACAGGGCTCTGCTGCACACACGGGGTCCAGGGCCCCTTGTATGTACAGGGCTCTGCTGCACACACGGGGTCCAGGGCCCCTTGTATGTACAGGGCTCTGCTGCACACACGGGGTCCAGGGCCCCCTGTATGTACAGGGCTCTGCTGCACACACGGGGTCCAGGGCCCCCTGTATGTACAGGGCTCTGCTGCACACACGGGGTCCAGGGCCCCCTGTATGTACAGGGCTCTGCTGCACACACGGGGTCCAGGGCCCCCGTATGTACAGGGCTCTCCTGCACACACGGGGTCCAGGGCCCCCTGTATGTACAGGGCTCTGCTGCACACACGGGGTCCAGGGCCCCTTGTATGTACAGGGCTCTGCTGCACACACGGGGTCCTGGGCCCCCTGTATGTACAGGGCTCTGCTGCACACACGGGGTCCAGGGCCCCCTGTATGTACAGGGCTCTGCTGCACACACGGGGTCCAGGGCCCCTGTATGTACAGGGCTCTGCTGCACACACGGGGTCCAGGGCCCCTTGTATGTACAGGGCTCTGCTGCACACACGGGGTCCAGGGCCCCTTGTATGTACAGGGCTCTGCTGCACACTAAGGGTCCGGGGCCCGGCTGCACACACGGGGCCCGGGGCCCTCCTGCACACACGGTGAGTCGTAGGTCCACGTGTCTCGAAGTGAAGCGTCTTGGGGGCAGGCCGCCACCTCTAGGCGCACCGCGCACAAAGACCTCCTGTGGAGGTTGTTTATTCAGAGCGGTCTCTGTGCTTAATTACTGGCAGAGCATCCCCCCCCCCCCCCCCCTCACCCGGCGCCGCCTGTGGGTCCTCCTCAGCCCCTGAAAGGGCCCGTTTGAGTCCCTGTGAAGGAGCCCCCGGGCCACCTGGGAAGGAGGCCCTGGGACCCCCGAGGAGGGGCCCTTTTAGCCCCTTAGAAGGAGCCCCAGGGTCACCTGGGAAGGAACCCCTGAAAAGTAGCTCCTGGGACCTCAGAGAAGGGGTGAGAGCACCTCAACCCTGTCCCCCCCCCCCTGTCCACAACCTCAAACACACAAAGAGGAGCAGAGAGGGGGAAAGGTTTGCGTTGCCTTGTGCTTGGTGTGAAGATGCTGCCCTCACTCACACATCATAGGGCTGCGTCAGCACAGGAGTCGGGGGTCCCCCCACTTCTTTCACGGGGTGGGGCCAGGGCAGGAGTCGGGGGTCCCCCCACTTCTTACACGGGGTGGGGCCAGGGCAGGAGTCTGGGGTCCCCCCACTTCATTCAAAGGGGGGGGGGGGGGTCAGGGCAGGAGTCGGGGGTCCCCCCACTTCATTCACAGGGGGGGGGGGGCAGGGCTCGAGTCGGGGGTCCCCCCACTTCTTTCACGGGGTGGGGCCAGGGCAGGAGTGTGGTGGGGGGGGGGGGGGTCCCCCCACTTCTTTCACAGGGGGGGCTCTCTTATTTCTGACTCCTGCTGGCTCTTCCCAGGGGTCATCAGGGGTCATCAGGCCTCCTCTGGTTCTCTTGTAGGGGTGATAGGGCGGCCGAGACATGTACCCCATGACGTGCACCAGGTCCCGAGTCTCCCCCGTGCGGCCCCTTCACTGGGGGCATCTTTTGACCGGGGCCAGGGGCGCCCCTCTGTCCCACGTCACTGGCACCCCACTTCTCTACTCAATTCAATTTTCAAGAATACTTTATTCGGTATAAATGCAATACCATACAAAGTGCATTATTATAAAAAAGAAAGGCATTACAACTGGTAAATGTTACATGATAAAATGGGGGTGTATGTACACAATCACAACATAAATATTTCATATCTTAAAAGTCCGGTTAAGAACAATTTGTACAATAAGAACAGAATCCTGGGCCCTTTTAGCGCAGCCAACCCTCCTGCCACAAGAGAGGACGAAGGACAGTTATTCATCCCCTCCAGAGCTCCTCAGTCTCACAGCCGAGCTCACTAAGCAGTGTCGGAGGATCCGCTGCCGCCTTTGCCTGGCTGAGTCTGGCTTGCCTTAAAAGCGGTTTTAAAACCAATGTCCTGGGGTACGCATAAAAGGGGCATATTATAACGATGTGAAGAGTGTCCTGCGGAGACCCCTGGTCGAGCCGCAGGGTCCCTTGATGTCGATTTCTGGTGCTTACCCTGCTGGAACTGGTCAAAGGTGGTGCCGGAGATTCAGCCTAAATCCGGTCATTAGGAATCGGTCGTGTTCTCTTCTCTACTCACCCCCGGTTCACCCCACCTTATTGCGTCACTGATCCTCCACCAATCCCAAAGACCCCGGTGAACATTCCCTGTTCATACTATAGAAGCCTCAGCTCCAGGGGCCTCAACCAATCCCTGCGCGGGACCTCCCCTGTGACCTAGGGGGGCACAAACCATGCCCCAGGGTGGGCACAAGTGCTGTCCCAGCCAGGGTGGGCGGGGGGGGGGGGTATGGGTGGGGGGGCAGAGGCCTCGACCCATCCCTGCGCGGGTCTGGCCTGTGACCTGAGGGGGTGGGGAGGGGGCACTAACCGTGCCCCAGAGTGGTCCCAGCCGGGGGAGAGCCCTAGGGTGGAGTTCTGACCCCGCAGGTATGTGAACCCCTAGACTCTTGCGCTGGCATTCCATGTGCATGTGAGTGCATGTGTGCTGGATTGCATGCGTGTGAAGTGCATGTGGAGTGCATGTGAGTGCATGCGTGTGAAGTGCATGTGGAGTGCATGCATGCTGGAGTGCATGCGTGTGAAGTGCATGTGGAGTGCATGTGTGATGGAGTGCATGCGTGTGAAGTGCATGTGGAGTGTTTGTGTGCTGTAGTGCACGTGTGCTGGAGTGCATGCGGGTGAAGTGCATGTGGAGTGCATGTATGTTGGATTGCATGCGTGTGAAGTGCATGTGGAGTGCATGTGAGTGCATGCGTGTGAAGTGCATGTGAATGCATGCATGTGAAGTGCATGTAGAGTGCATGCATGTGAAGTGCGTGTGGAGTGCATCTGTGCTGGAGTGCATGCGTGTAAAGTGCATGTGGAGTGCATGTGCGCTGGAGTGCATGTGTGTGAAGTGCGTGTGGAGTGCACGTGTGCTGGAGTGCATGCGTGTGAAGTGCATGTGGAGTGCTTTGTGCTGGAGTGCATGTGTGCTGAAGTGCATGCGTGTGAAGTACGTGTGGAGTGCATGTGTGCTGGAGTGCATGCATGTGAAGTGCATGTGGAGTGCATGTGTGCTGGAGTGCATGTGTGTGAAGTGCATGTGGAGTGTTTGTGTGCTGGCCATACTGTGTTTGCGGTGGGAGTTCGAGTACTGGGGCCAGGAGGAGACTCTTCGGATTGAGGTTCCGTGAATTCTGAACCTGGGTCATAAAGGTCGTGGTTCCGTTACGATTTTGGTAACAATGAACCGTAAACAGTGAGCTCAGCAGGTATGAGTGTTTTCGTCATGTTACACCGATAGATTCACTGTGTATTTGACGATTTCGTTCTGAAACTCTTGGGTTCTATTTTGTGCATAGCAGCCATTTTGTGATTGTCCTCACATAGGCTGATGACTGTGGCCAAACGAGTCTTTAGGACACATACACCTTAGCTTGAGTTTGTGCTGACTCCTGTTTGACCTGAGCGAACTGACCCTGTTGCCTGAAGCCAACCTTGCCAAACCAGTTCTTGCCCTTTAGCTGATCAAGATTAGGATCAAAGAGCAGGACATTGTTGAGTTTATTGTACACGCACACACCCCTTTATCTTGCTTCTCATCTGTTTCTGTTCCTTCTTAATCGTCTATTTATGATGTGGGCTGCAGGCCTTTTTATTATGGGTTTTGTCCAGCTTGTCTAAAGAAGAATGTTTATCTTGGGTTTGTTTGATGATTAATTATGGGTTGGACAAACTGAAAAATGGGTGTGTCATCATGCAAATGCTTTTGTCGTGGAAACATGTGAGTGGCCAAACTGTAAATAAGGAATGTTTGCCTGAAGCACAATTTTTGGCATAAAAAGGGACGACCTGCTTTGTAAAGTTGAGCAGTCTCCTGAGAACATACACTGTGTTGTGCTTCTAGGACCTCTGTTACTGGCTGCAGCTAATAAATTTGATCTTTGACGCCACCAAGAAGTATCCTGTGTCTCTGTATGCCAAGACAGGAGAATCCGAAGACTTTGGGCGTGCCCCTGACGCCGCTGGGTTTAAATCCTGGTTCTTCAGTTGGCGCTTCCAACGTGGGGCGACTTCAGCGGTGCCGGTCCAAGCCTGGAGATCGTGAGGAGCTTCGTGTGAAAATTCTGGAGGAAGGCCTACCACTTCATCGACCCCTATATGTCGTCGTGGTCCGAAAGTCTTTGCTGTGAGGTTCCCCGCTTTCCGACGGCTACGAATGACTGCGGCCCTGACTGTCGCCCTGTCTTGGAGCCCTTTGGTGATTTGTACAGCGAGACGCTAGACGGGTCTTCTGGCGACGTCATCGATATTTCAGTTAAGTATGAGTGGAGCGTCTCCCAGTCCTTAGTTTTGTTTTGGGTATCCCCTTGGGATCTTTGATTTGGGTCTTGCAAGCTCCAAAGCCGAGGGACTCATGCATTCGCGAGGCTATCGTATTCGATATTCCCTTAAAGTTTGAAGCTAGACTAGTGAGCGAAGATGCCTGGTCTTAGCAGACTTGGAAAGATATTTTGTTGTAGTTGTAATAGGGATTCCCGATTGGAGGACTCGTGTCCGGTGCCTCCGATTGGAGCTCCGACCTATGAGCTCTATTTAAAACTTGGCGTGGGCACCATCACGTATAATGAAGTATGGATTAGATATACTAGGAAGGACGGTGTCCTCAAATGGCCCCAATATGGTAGTTATGACACAGAGATTTTACATAATCTAGAAGTTAAACTGTTCAAGAAGAAAGCCCGGCCGGCGATGTTTGACTCTTTCCCCCTATGGCGAAAGGAAGCCAAACAGAAAGAAATTAAATTGGCGAAGAGAAATAAAAGAGAGAAGGGTATTTCAATAATGCAAGCTGCTATACAGTTTAGAGATAACGAAGAAGAACAAGCGCGTGAGCAGTTGCACAGGCAACGTAAACTGGCGATAGATAAATGTTATCCAGCTTTGCCGCCTCCTCAGCAGGATGCCTCGAAGGACCTTGAGAAAGATTCTTTGATGTCACATCTATTGAGTTCGCCACCCCCTTATGTACAGAGTGCTACAGCACCTCCGCAACCTCCGGTTGCTTTGCCTCTTGTTGTCCTACAACCGCCAGCTCCCCTTCAGTTGGCTCCTATTCCTTTGGCGCAGCCTTCTGAAGGGCCGCCGACTTTGCTACCTACTCCACCTCCAATTCCTACGACTTTGTCTCCTGTACTTTCTACTTCTTCTGCTATTGTTCCTGCGTTGGTTTCCTCTCAGTCTGCTTTGTCTCCTGTTCTGTTGTCAACTTCTCCTTCTGTTCAACAGAGAATGACTGATACTGTTACTGGTCTCTTTTCTCCTCTTTTTGGGTCATTGGGTATGACCCCTGTTGCAGAGCGTAAACAATTGCGTAGCCAATTGCCTAGTTCCGATGAGCAGACAGTCTTGGATCATTTAGCGAGTAAATGGGTTACTTATCCTTTGAGGTATAATTTTGAGTCTGTTATGGATGTCTTCCATCAATGGGAAGCACCGACGCAGAGATATGTTTTTGGGACAATGTGTACTTTCCTTCGTGAAGAATGGGAAGATGGTGATTTGGGACAAACTACGTCTGAGTTGTTCCGTGTACAGTCCGAGTTTGCGAAGGGAACTATATTGGGTGTTGACGTTGAAAGAGCAGTTGTGACATTGTTGTCGTTTAGGAGTGAGTCTCCTTCTCAGCCGTTGTTTGAGCCTGATACTTCTGTTAGGAGAAAAGTGCGACAATATCCTATGAGAGAGGTTCCTCCGGTGTGGAAAGATGCAGTTCAGGCTGACGCTGGGTTGGGTATTGTAGCCGCGCCGGCTCATTTTCAGCGTGTTTGGGTACATGTTCCATGGAAGCGAGCTGAAGTTTTGGCCCTTAAGCAGACTTTGCCTGATCCTCGTAAAAATCCTGCAGGGTACTATAAGGAATTATCTCAGACTGCAGACTCATGTACTATGAATTTAGCTGACATAGACATGTTGTTTGGGAATGTTGTTCCACAGCCTTTATGGGGATTGATTCGTCATACGGCTCATGCGCAAGAGTTAGGTGATACATGGAATAATATTGGTGCCTCAGATGGCCGACAAGTTGGTGATGCTAAACCCGAGCCTCTAGTTGCAGAACTTCCTGGTAGGATAATTAATTATATGAAAACTTTGATGCCTGCTATGAGTGTAAATTGGGACAAATTGTCTGCATGTAAGCAGAAGAAAGACAAAAGTGTGTCTGATTTCTTCACTAGGTTTGAAGAAACGTTTATCGACCATAGTGGTCAGGACATGAGTACGGAAGATGGTCAACGGTTGTTTGTTGATAAGTTTGTGCATAATCTGCTTCCAGAATTGTGCACTAAGTTGAAGGATTCTGAGAGTTCTTGGGCTGTCTCTTCGTCAGCGCAGATATTGGCTACTGCCCAGTACTACGAGAATAGAGATAAGGACGAGAAAGATAGAGCCGACAAGAAGACTAAAGAATTAAAGACGAAGGTTCTTTTACAGCAAGCGTATCCGCCTTGTAATAATCAGCGTGATTATCAGCAACCTCAGCAGTATCAGAGAAACTCGCAAAGGTTCGAGTCTTCTCAACAGCATTTTCCTGTAGGCCCTAAACAGTGTGCGTATTGTAAAGAAGAGGGTCACTTCAAGAATAGTTGTCCGGTTCTGTTAGAGCGCACAAATGGTGCTTCTGGTGTGAGAGGTCGAGGTGTTCAGCAAGCTCCGCGAGGTAGAGAACATGGTGTGTCTCAGAATGCGCGTCCCTTGCCTCCACAGAATTCGATGAATAGTTTTGATCAGCAGAATGGTGTGTTTGGTAGGACGGCTCAGTACTATACTGACGATTATTACGTTGAAGGTGAGAATATGGATGGTAATGATTGCTAGGACAGCCATAGACAAAGAGAGGGAGTTGTTTCAGTTCCAGTAGATCAGAGTGGACCTTATGTTGAAGTGATTGCATCAGGTGTGTCAGAGCCTTTTCTGTTGGATACTGGTGCTGCGAAGAGTTCTATCATGCACTCTAAAACTCCCTGGCACACCTTTGTCTGGCTTAACAAATGTTTCAGTAGGTTTTTCTGGCGCCCCGGTTAGTAATCCGATTTCTAGTCCTTTGTCTCTTTCTGTTGGACCTTGTGATTTCAACGCACCACTTATTTTGACGACGGGTTGTGGTGAGAACTTGTTGGGATTAGATTTGTTGAAAAGATTGTATGCAACTCTTTATTGTTCTCCTTCAGGAGTACAGCTTACATTGGGAAAGAGAGTAATCTTTCCGATGTATTTGTCTAAAGACCGACTTCTAGCTGAATTGTCTTCTCTCCCTGATTCTCTTTGGGCTACTGGTCCTAATGATGTGGGTCTTTTGGAGATTCCACCGTATGTTGTGACGCCAAAAGCGAATGCTAAATTGCCTCTTATTCCCCAATATAGGATTTCTAGTGATGGTGAAAGAGCGCTTCTAGAGATCATTTATGATCTGATTGAGAAAGGTATGATTGAAGAAACGAGAGGTAATGTGTGCAATAGTCCAATTTTGCCTGTTCTGAAACGTACTGATTCTTCTCAGCCGCCTGTATATAGGTTTGTGATCGATCTTCACGAGGTGAATAAGATTGTAGTTCCGCAATTCCCTGTTGTACCAGATATCACTGCTTTACTGACTTTGATTACAGCTTCTGCTACTTGGTTTTCGGTGATTGACTTGAAGAATGCTTTCTTCAGCATCCCGATTGCCGAGGAGAGTAGGGATATTTTTGGCTTCTCTTTAGGAGGCCGAAGTTTCCTTTTTAAGCGCGCTCCTCAAGGCTATTGTGAGAGTCCATCCATCTATAGTCAGGCTTTGAAAACACAGCTTGATACGATTGTCTTACCTGATGGTGCTGCCCTTATTCAGTATGTCGACGATTTGTTAGTTGCTGCTGACAATGAAGAGATTTGTAAGGAGGCTACTTTGTCGTTGTTGCGTCATTTGTCTGATTTCCATCATAAGGTGTCTCTTTTGAAGTTGCAATATTGTCGACAAGAAGTAACCTACTTAGGTCACCTCTTATCGAAGGAGGGAAGAAGACTGATCCCAGAAAGAATTCAAGCTATTGCGAAAATGAGTGTGCCTACGACACAGAGAGAAGTACGCGCTTTCCTGGGTATTAAGTCGTATTGTAGACAGTGGATTCCGAATTTTTCGCTTCTTGCGAAACCTTTGATAGCTCTTACTGTTAAGGATACTCCGAATCCTATTCCTTGGACTGACGAATGTCAGAAGAGTTTTTCGGAATTACGTGATGCGTTGTGTTCGGCTCCTGTGTTGGGTACTCCCGACTACAGTAAGCCTTTTACACTCTATGTCCATGAGGGAGAGGGATGTGCATTGTCAGTTTTGACTTAACAGTTTGGCGATAAGCAACGTCCATGTGCGTATTTTTCGTCGACTTTGGATCCGGTAGCTAGAGCATTGCCGATCCGAGAGCTACAGCGGCAGCGGCTGTCTCTATTCGACAGTCTGCTGGTTTGGTAATGGACAATACGTTGATTGTAATGGTTCCACATGCAGTGGATACCTTATTGAATCGAACAAAGACACATCACTTAACTAGTGCTCGGTTGTCAGGTTACGAATTTACACTTTTAGCGAGTCATGTGCATATAAAGAGATGCAACACGTTGAATCCAGCTACGTTGTTGCTGATTTCAGTTGAGACAGATGTTTCTGAACAGCATGATTGCTTCCTTAGGACAGAGGAAGAAACGAAAGGGAGGATAGACCTTAGGGACACTCCTCTTTCAAAGTGTGATGGTACCTTATGGGTAGATGGTTCGTGCTTCAAGCTTCCGAGTGGTGATACGACTGCAGCATATGCTGTTACGACTTTGCATACGATTGTTGAAGCTGCACATATCCCACATAATTCAGCGCAAGCAGCAGAGTTGATTGCATTGACAAGAGCGTGTGTGTTGTTGAAAGGGAAACGAGTGACTGTGTACACTGATAGCCAGTATGCGTTTGGTGTGGCTCATAGTTTTGGACGATTGTGGAAAGAGCGTGGGTTCCTGACTTCGCATGGGACTAAGATTCAGCATGGTCAGTTGGTGAATGAACTTCTTGAGTCACTTACTTTGCCGTTGCAAATTGCGATTGTGAAATGCAGTGAGCATAAGAAAGTTACTAATGATGTTGGTCGTGGTAATGCTTTGCAGACAAAGTTGTGAAAGAAACTGCGAGAGATGTGATGAGTCGAATGTACGTAGCTGGTCCGGCGAGATGGGTTCCGGATAGAAGTATGTGTGAAGATACGATAGGGAGTGTGAAGTCAATTCAAGCTGAAGCTACAGAGAAAGAGTTGAGTGAATGGAGAGAAAGTAAGGGTAAATTGGATTCGAATGGTTGTTGGGTTGAGTTGTCAGAGCATCAGAGATGGTTGTTACTTGATGCGTATGTAATTCCAGTGGTTACGATGGCTCATGGAATGGCTCATATCAGTGTGAAAGGGATTTGTAAGTTGTTGGCTCCAGTATGGCAAAATGCTGGAATTCTTAAGTGTGCAGAGAATTTGGTTAAGAACTGTATGGTCTGTTTGATGTACAATCCCGGTAAGGGTACTCCAACTCCAGCTGGTCATTTTGCTCCTCCAACGTATCCGTTCGAGGTTTTGCAGCTAGATTTCATCCACATGGAGAGGTGCAACAACTTAAAGTACGTGCTCGTTGTTGTTTGTGCTTTCTCGCGATGGGTGGAAGCATACCCTTTGAAAGATAACACTGCCTTGTCCACAGCTAAAGCCCTTATTAAGGAATTTTTCCCTAGGTATGGTTTGCCGAGAATGGTCTGGAGTGACAATGGGAGTGAATTTGTGGGTCAAGTGATGAAGAGAGTTTGTGATGGGTTAGGAATAAGGCAGAAATTCCACGCTGCAAATCACCCCCAATCAGCTGGTCTGGTAGAATGCTATAACGGCACCCTTAAGCTAAAACTGGCCAAAATTCAGGCGACTTCTGGTCTTCAATGGCCTGATGCCTTGCCGTTAGCACTCCTGTCCACAAGAATGACTGTGCATTCACGAATGGGACTTATTCCATATGAGGTCGTGTTTGGTCGCCCGGCAAATATTTGGGGAGTGCCGAGGCCGACAAAATTCAGTGAGATAGAGCACCCTGTGTTGCTTGATTACCTTTATGAATTGACGGCTAACTTGACGGCTAAATTGCGTGTTTTGCATCAACAGGTTCATGATACCTTGCCACAAGCATCTGAAGATCCAGGACATGCTATCGAACCTGGATCGTGGGTCCTGATCAAGAATTTCCAGCAGACCAAGAACGAGCAGCCCCGCTGGACTGGTCCCTACTTAGTGCTTTTATCCACACGATCAGCAGTGCGAGTGCGAGGTAAAAAGAACTGGATCCACAGCGTACATTGTAAGAGGGCCCCTTTGCCTCTGCCGTACGACCGGTGGGCCCAGAAAGGACTTCCTGATTCTGAGACTGAAACCGTGCCTCGTTTTCTGCCTTTTAGCGATGCCCGTTTGATTGGAACAAACTCTGAACGACGATCTTCTTCAAGAAGCTGTGCCTCCGTCGAATCGTTTGAACACTTCTGAATCTGAGCTTTTGTTCCGAGAACAGACATTGCCTGGCAAAGAGCGTTATAATTTGCGACCGAGAGTCGTTGGACAAATAAAATAAGATTCTTCCTTTGCTATATTTGAAACTGAATTCTCTCCTCCGAGAAACTGTTTTGACCGATTTTTGTTTTTCGAACCGCCATCCGGGTTCAGCTGTAGGGTCGCGGTACCAAGTCTTTGGAGTGCAAGCCGAAGACGTTAGGTCGACGGTTCTGGTTGGTCTTTGGGCGTTCCCTGGACTGACAGACGCATTCCTTAGCGCGGAACACCCTACCGCCGCGAACAGCACGATTAGAGGATGGAGTTTTTAGAGATGGAGAGACCTGTTGAAAGAATGAGCTTTAAGAGCAAAATATGTACAGTAATGAGCAGAAAGCGTTTTTTAATATTATGTCTGGTTATGTTGCTTAGCTTAATGATGTTTCTAATAGGATATGTGACATTCTCTTTTCAAGTGACGTTTACACCCACTATGCAACCTATGCCTCCTCCTACTGTTTCTTTGCATTCTTTTCACCCTCTGCCCGAACATGAAATTGTTAGGAGAATGTAATTCGCTAATAATTCCTTTGTTCAGCTTCTGCACCCACACCAGCTAGTAGTGAACATGACTAATTGTTCGGTGTGTGGCCTTATGCCCCATACTACTGATAAAGGTATTACTTACCTGGTCCTGCCATTCAGCTACAATGGTTCCGCATTGGCATACAGAACGATGTTCATCTATGCTCATGAAGTCTATCCCCTACGTTCTGTGAAAGATAGTCCGAAGACAAGTGCTCAAGTCAAGGGTATAGTCGACATGATTAGAGGAATTAGTTCCTAAGAGACTATCCCGAGAGATGAGACACAAGCATACATTGGATGGAACGTGACTGGATATGGAGTTAGTCTGAGTGTTAACCAGCGAGCGAAAAGATCTCCTCCGATTTGGATAGTGCCCCATCAGGGTCATTATTGTCTGCAAGGTAATGGCAAGAATCCGAGAGCTCAGTTAGGGAAGAGTGTTTGCACTGAGACGTATGTTTTTGCGTCCCAGTCTTCCCCAGCGTTTCTAGCGGCTAAGGGTACCTATTTCATCTGTTACGATAGAGCGTATACATAGTTGCCCCCTGATTTCTCGGGCACATGTTTTGTCTCGTTCCTGTTGCCTTCCACGTATACAGCTGCGGCAGATTACCACAAAACGAGAGTTTTAGAGGTGTCTTCAGTAAGGAAGATACTGCAGGACAAGAATTGGGAGATATTCTGAAAGGTTTTCTGCCGTTTTGGGGACCTATGGTTAACAGCAGGAACATTCGACAGTTGACGAGAGTGGTTGAGTCCACTATAATTGAAATTGCCGGTGCCCTTAGTAACTTGACTGCTGAGCTCCAGTCGGATCGCCTTATGACTCTCCAGAACAGAGTTGCGTTAGATGTCATACTTGCAAATAGAGGAGGGGTATGTAAATTGATTCAATCGAGCTGCTGCGTTTTCATCCCAGACAACACTCCGACAGTGTACCAAGCCATTTCCAAGCTACATAAGATCTCCGAGTCTGTGCATGTGGACGAAGGAGATTGGTCGTTGATGGGATGGTTTTGGGGATTGTTATCCACTTGGGGATGGAAGATTCTGATGGTCATTGGGATGATCTTAGCTATCCTTTTCCTGTTCTGTCTTTGTGTATAGTGTGCTCCTGCTATATGTGGCCTTTTTGCTACTTTGTGTTCGAGGAGACCTGTCTAGAGAGAGTTACTAAGTACTAGGATAATGCTACAGCAACATCTTGATGATCTGATGAATATAGACCTGGATTCAGATTGACGTGAGTTTAGGTTATTGCCTATGTAAGGGCAAAAGGAGGGTCTGAGGTTCCGTGAATTCTGAACCTGTGTCATAAAGGTTATGGTTCCGTTACGATTTTGGTAACAATGAACCGTAAAACAGTGAGCTCAGCAAGCATGAGTGTTTTCGTCATGTTACACCGATGGATTCACTGTGTATTTGACGATTTCGTTCTGAACCCCTTGGGTTCTATTTTGTGCATAGCAGCCATTTTGTGATTGCCCTCACATAGGCTGATGACTGTGGCCAAATGAGTCTTTAGGACACATACACCTTAGCTTGAGTTTGTGCTGACTCCTGTTTGACCTGAGCGAACTGACCCTGTTGCCTGAAGCCAACCTTGCCAAACCAGTTCTTGCCCTTTAGCTGATCAAAATTAGGATCAAAGAGCAGGACATTGTTGAGTTTATTGTACACGCACACACCCCTTTATCTTGCTTCTCATCTGTTTCTGTTCCTTCTTTATGGTCTATTTATGATGTGGGCTGCAGGCCTTTTTATTATGGGTTTTGTCCAGCTTGTCTAAAGAAGAATGTTTATCTTGGGTTTGTTTGGTGATTAATAAGGGCTGGACAAACTGAAAAATGGGTGTGTCATCATGCAAATGCTTTTGTTGTGGAAACATGTGAGTGGCCAAACTGTAAATAAGGAATGTTTGCCTGAAGCACAATTTTTGGCATAAAAAGGGACGACCTGCTTGTAAAGTTGAGCAGTCTCCTGAGAACATACACCGTGTTGTACTTCTAGGACCTCTGTTACTGGCTGCAGCTAATAAATTTGATCTTTGACGCCACCAAGAAGTATCCTGTGTCTCTGTATGCCAAGACAGGAGAATCCGAAGACTTTGGGTGTGCCCCTGACGCCGCTGGGTTTAAATCCCGGTTCTTCAGGATGCCCGGGTTTAGCAGGCACAAGCCTGGGAATGAGGGTGGCTTCCTGGCGGGTAGGGGGGGGGGGCTGCCCGCATTCCTGTGGCAGGAGGGTGGAGAGAGGGAAGTGGAGTTTGGAGAGAGGGAAGTGGAGGGTGGAGAGAGGGAAGTGGAGAGTGGAGAGAGGGAAGTGGAGGTTGGTGAGAGAGAAGTGGAGGGTGGAGAGAGGGAAGTGGAGGGTGGAGAGAGGGAAGTGGAGGTTGGAGAGAGGGAAGTGGAGGATGGAGAGAGGTGGAGGGTGGAGAGAGGGAAGTGGAGGGTGGAGAGAGGGAAGTGGAAGGTGGAGATAGGGAAGTGGAGAGTGGAGAGAGGGAAGTGGAGGATGGAGAGAGGGAAGTGGAGGGTGGAGAGAGGTGGAGGATGGAGAGAGAGAAGTGGAGGATGGAGAGAGGGAGGGAAGTGGAGGGTGGAGAGAGGGAGGGAAGTGGAGGGCGGAGAGAGGGAAGTGGAGGGTGGAGAGAGGTGGAAGATGGAGAGAGGGAAGTGGAGGATGGAGAGATGCCACCAACATCTCCCACACTCACTCTCTGCCGCCAACGCCTCCCCCACTCACTCTCTCCCACCAAACGCCTACCCCACTCACTCTCTGCCACCAACACCTCCCACATTCACTCTCTCCCACCAAACGCCTCCCCCACTCACTCTCTGCCACCAACACCTCCCACATTCACTCTCTGCCACCAACGCCTCCCACACTCACCCACTGCCACCAACGCCTCCCACACTCACCCACTGCCACCAACGCCTCCCACATTCACTCTCTCCCACCAAACGCCTCCCCCACTCACTCTCTGCCACCAACACCTCCCACATTCACTCTCTCCCACCAAACGCCTCCCCCACTCACTCTCTGCCACCAACACCTCCCACATTCACTCTCTCCCACCAAACGCCTCCCCCACTCACTCTCTGCCATCAACGCCTCCCACATTCACTCTCTCCCACCAAACACCTCCCCCACTCACTCTGCCACCAACGCCTCCCCCACTCACTCACTGCCACCAACACCTCCCACTCTCAATCTCTGCCACCAACACCTCCCACACTCACTCTGCGCCACCAACACCTCCCACACTCACTCTCTGCCACCAACCCCTCCCTCACTCAATCTCTGCCACCAACACCTCCCACACTCACTCTCTGCCACCAACCCCTCCCCCACTCAATCTCTGCCACCAACACCTCACACACTCACTCCATGCCACCAATGCCTCCCACACTCACTCTCTGCCACCAACCCCTCTCCACTCAATCTCTGCTGCCAACCCCTCCCACGCTCACTCTCTGCCACCAACCACTCCCACACTCACTCTCTGCGACCAACGCCTCCCCCACTCACTCTCTGCCACCAACACCTCCCACACTCACTCTCTCCCAACAAACGTCTCCCCCACTCACTCTCTGCCACCAACCCCTCCCACACTCACTCTCTGCCACCAACACCTCCCACACTCACTCTCTCCCAACAAACGTCTCCCCCACTCACTCTCTGCCACCAACCCCTCCCCCACTCACTCTGCAGTGTAACATGGCGGGAGAGAAGGACATTGGCTGGGCGCGGTCACGTGTGACAGACACCTTAAGGCAAAGAAAAACCACTCCATTCCCAAACTAAACAGCCCAGTGTCAGGTGGGTTGAGACTGGGGTGGAGAGAAGAGTCGGGCGCTCACCCTTCGGGTGGTGCAGTGCGGTGGTTTGCAGTGCAGTGGTGTGCTGTGCAGTGGTGTGCTGTGCAGTGCAGTGGTGTGCTGTGCAGTGGTTTGCTGTGCAGTGGTGCGCTTTGCAGTGCAGTGGTGTGCTGTGCAGTGGTTTGCAGTGCAGTGGTGTGCTGTGCAGTGGTGTGCTGTGCAGTGCAGTGGTGTGCTGTGCAGTGGTTTGCTGTGCAGTGGTGCGCTTTGCAGTGCAGGGCAGTGGTGTGCTGTGCAGTGGTGTGCTGTGCAGTGCGGTGCTGTGCTTTGCAGTGCAGTGCAGTGGTGTGCTGTGCTGTGCAGTGCAGTTATGTGCTGTGCAGTGGTGTGCTGTGCAGTGCAGTGGTCTGCTGTGCTGTGCTGTGCAGTGCAGTGCAGTGGTATGCAGTGCAGTGCAGTGCAGTCGTATGCTGTGCAGTGATGTGTAGTACAGTGCTGTGCTGTGCAGTGCAGTGCAGTGGTATGCAGTGCAGTGCAGTGCAGTCGTATGCTGTGCAGTGATGTGTAGTACAGTGCTGTGCTGTGCTGTGCAGTGGTGTGCTGTGCAGTGCGGTGCAGTGCAGTGGTATGCTGTGCAGTGCGGTGCAGTGCAGTGGTATGCTGTGCAGTGCAGTGCAGTGCAGTGGTATGCTGTGCAGTGCAGTGCAGTGCAGTGCAGTCGTATGCTGTGCAGTGATGTGTAGTGCAGTGCTGTGCTGTGCAGTGAGGGTGCAGTGGTGTGCTGTGCTGTGCTGTGCAGTGCAGTGGTATGCTGTGCAGTGATGTGTAGTACAGTGCTGTGCTGTGCTGTGCAGTGGTATGCTGTGCAGTGCGGTGCAGTGCAGTGGTATGCTGTGCAGTGCGGTGCAGTGCAGTGGTATGCTGTGCAGTGCAGTGCAGTGCAGTGCAGTGCAGTGGTATGCTGTGCAGTGATGTGTAGTGCAGTGCTGTGCTGTGCAGTGCTGTGCTGTGCAGTGCTGCTTACTTACGATGAGCCCAGGGACTCCACTCGGACCAGGGGCGCCCAGTTCTCCCTAAAAGGAAAGAAAGAAACAACATTACAGATAAAAGTGACTGGAAAGTGGCGGCCTGTTCAGTGGGTTCGCGGAGCCGCCCCCTGCCCCCCCCCCCCCCCCCCCCGTCCTAATGAAAGCGCTACACACAAGGCTCCTTGTTCGAAGCGCTGCGCCTCTGGGAGGGATGAAGGGGCCAGTGTGCGGCGGAGGACAGAGGGAGGGTGAGCGGAGAGGGCAACTCGGGGAGGAACCGAGAGGCAGAGGAGCCGACCCCGGGGCGGGCAGGTCAGGCGCAGGGAGTGTGGGGCAGCAGGGGTGTGAGGGGCGGGGGGGGGGGGGGCAGGGGGGCAGGCACAGAAGAGACCTTAGAAAGACCGGCCATGGGCAGGTAGAGGTTCAACAACATCTGAGGGTGAGAGGGCAGACCAGACCCTCCCCCCCCCCATATTATACCCCCCCCCCCCCCCTTTCGCGTGAAGTCAGAGGAACACACTTGGAAGCCTTGGAGGAAGTCCGAGGCTTCAGACACCGGACCCGGGGATCCTTGCAGACCTCCCAGGCTGCCCTCAAAGAACCTCGGCCAAGGGCGGGTCTGTGCCAAGGCCCGGGGGCTCTGAAGGGCTCGAAGAGTCCAACCCGAGTCATACTGAGGCACAGCTGCCCCCTGAGGGTCTGCAGGGTTCTTGTATCCTGTCTAAGTCACAGTGAGGCTCTGTAGGGTTCCTGTGTCCCGCCTGAGTCACACTGAGGCTCTGTAGGGTTCCTGTGTCCCGCCTGAGTTACAATGAGGTTCTCCAGGGATCCTCTGTCCCGCCTGAGTCACACTGAGGCTCTGCAGGGTTCCTGTGTCCTGCCTGAGTCACACTGAGGCTCTGTAGGGTTCCTGTGCCCTGCCTGAGTCACACTGAGGCACTGGTGACTCCTGGGGCACAGTTGCTCGTGAGACTCTCGAGGGTTCCTGTGTCGTACCAGAGTCACAATAAGGCTCTGCAGGGTTCCTATTGTCCTACCTGAGTCATACTGAGGCTCTGCAGGGTTTCCTGTGGCCTGCGTAAGTCACACTGAGGCTCTGCAGGCTTCCTGTGTCCCGCCTGAGTCACACTGAGGCTCTGCAGGGTTTCATGTGTCCTGCCTGAGTCACACTGAGGCTCTGCAGGCTTCCTGTGTCCCGCCTGAGTCACACTGAGACTCTGCAGGGTTCCTGTGCCCCGCCAGAATCACACTGATGCTCTACAGGGTTTCATGTGTCCTGCCTGAGTCACACTGAGGCTCTGCAGGCTTCCTGTGTCCTGCCTGAGTCACACTGATGCACTGGAGCCCCCTGAGGCTCTGCAGGGTTTCAGGTGTCCTGCCTGAGTCACATTGAGGCTCTGCAGGCTTCCTGTGTCCCGCCTGAGTCACACTGAGGCTCTCCAGGGTTCCTGTGTCCCGCCTGAGTCACACTGAGGCTCTGTAGTGTTCCTGTGTCCTGCCTGAGTCACACTGAGTCTCTGTAGGGTTCCTGTGTCCTGCCTGAGTCACACTGAGGCTCTGTAGGGTTCCTGTGTCCTGCCTGAGTCACACTGAGGCTCTGCAGGGTTTCATGTGTCCTGCCTGAGTCACACTGAGTCCCTGTAGGGATCCTCTGTCCCGCCTGAGTCACACTGAGGCTCTGCAGGGTTTCTGTGTCCCGCCTGAGTCACACTGAGTCTCTGTAGGGTTCCTGTGTCCTGCCTGAGTCACACTGAGGCTCTGTAGGGTTCCTGTGTCCCGCCTGAGTCACACTTAGGCTCTGTAGGGTTCCTGTGTCCCGCCTGAGTCACATTGATGCACTGGTGCCCCCTGAGGCTCTGCAGGGTTTCCTGTGTCCCACCTGAGTCGCACTGAGGCTCTCCAGGATTCCTGTGTCCCGCCTGAGTCACACTGAGGCTCTGTAGTGTTCCTGTGTCCTGCCTGAGTCACACTGAGGCTCTGTAGGGTTCCTGTATCCTGCCTGAGTCACAATGAGGCTCTGTAGGGTTCCTGTGTCCTGCCTGAGTCACACTGAGGCTCTGCAGAATTCCTAGTGTCCAGCCTGAATCACGCTGAGTCTCTGTAGGGTTCATGTGTCCTGCCTGAGTCACACTGAGGCTCTGTAGGGTTCCTGTGTCCCGCCTGAGTCACACTGAGACTCTGCAGGGTTTCTGTGTCCCGCCTGAGTCACACTGAGGCTCTGTAATGTTCCTGTGTCCTGCCTGAGTCACACTGAGGCTCTGCAGGGCTCCTATTGTCCTACCTGAGTCATACTGAGGCTCTGCAGAGTTTCCTGTGTCCTGCCTGAGTCACACTGAGTCTCTGTAGGGTTCCTGTGTCCTGCCTGAGTCACACTGAGGCTCTGTAGGGTTCCTGTGTCCTGCCTGAGCCACACTGAGGCTCTGCAGGGTTTCATGTGTCCTGCCTGAGTCACACTGAGGCTCTGTAGGGTTCCTGTGTCCCGCCTGAGTCACACTGAGACTCTGCAGGGTTTCTGTGTCCCGCCAGAGTCACATTGATGCACTGGTGCCCCCTGAGGCTCTGCAGGGTTTCCTGTGTCCCACCTGAGTCACACTGAGGCTCTCCAGGGTTCCTGTGTCCCGCCTGAGTCACACTGAGGCTCTGTAGTGTTCCTGTGTCCTGCCTGAGTCACACTGAGGCTTTGTAGGGGTTCCTGTATCCTGCCTGAGTCACACCGAGGCTCTGTAGGGTTTCCTGTGTCCCACCTGAGTCACACTGAGGCTCTGCAGGCTTCCTGTGTCCCGCCTGAGTCACACTGAGGCTCTGTAGGGTTCCTGTGTCCTGCCTGAATCCCACTGAGTCTCTGTAGGGTTCATGTGTCCTGCCTGAGTCACACTGAGGCTCTGTAGGGTTCCTGTGTCCCGCCTGAGTCACACTGAGACTCTGCAGGGTTTCTGTGTCCCGCCAGAGTCACATTGATGCACTGGTGCCCCCTGAGGCTCTGCAGGGTTTCCTGTGTCCCACCTGAGTCACACTGAGGCTCTGTAGTGTTCCTGTGTCCTGCCTGAGTCAAACTGAGGCTCTGCAGGGTTCCTATTGTCCTACCTGAGTCACACTGAGGCTCTCCAGGGTTCTTGTGTCCCGCCTGAGTCACACTGAGGCTCTGTAGTGTTCCTGTGTCCTGCCTGAGTCACACTGAAGCTCTGTAGGGTTCCTGTGTCCTGCCTGAGTCACACTGAGTCTCTGTAGGGTTCCTGTGTCCTGCCTGAGTCACACTGAGGCTCTGTAGGGTTCCTGTGTCCTGCCTGAGTCACACTGAGGTTCTGCAGGGTTCCTCTCTCCTGCCTGAGTCACATTGAGGCTCTGCAGGGTTCCTCTGTCCTGCCTGAGTCACACTGAGGCTCTGTAGGGTTCTTGTGTCCCGCCTGAGTCACACCGAGGCTCTGCAGGGTTCTTGTGTCCTGCCTGAGTCACTGTGAGGCTCTGCAGGGTTCCTCTGTCCTGCCTGAGTCACACTTAGACTCTGCAGGGTTCCTCTGTCCTGCCTGAATCACACCGAGGCTCTGTAGGGATCTTCTGTCACGCCTGAGTCACACTGAGGCTCTGCAGGGTTCCTGAGTCCCGCCTGAGTTACAGTGAGGCTCTGCAGGGTTCCTCTGTCCTGCCTGAGTCGCACTGAGGTTCTGCAGGGTTCCTCTGTCCTGCCTGAGTTACAATGAGGTTCTCCAGGGATCCTCTGTCCCGCCTGAGTCACACTGAGGCTCTGCAGGGTTCCTGTGTCCTGCCTGAGTCACACTGAGGCTCTGTAGGGTTCCTGTGCCCTGCCTGAGTCACACTGAGGCTCTGCAGGGTTCCTATTGTCCTATCTGAGTCATACTGAGGCTCTGCAGAGTTTCCTGTGGCCTGACTAAGTCACACTGAGGCTCTGCAGGGTTCCTCTGTCCTGCCTAAGTCACTCTGAAGCTCTGTAGGGTTCCTGTGTCCTGCCTGAGTCATACTGAGGCTCTGCAGGGTTTCCTGTGGCCTGCGTAAGTCACACTGAGGCTCTGCAGGCTTCCTGTGTCCCGCCTGAGTCACACTGAGGCTCTGCAGGGTTTCATGTGTCCTGCCTGAGTCACACTGAGGCTCTGCAGGCTTCATGTGTCCCGCCTGAGTCACACTGAGACTCTGCAGGGTTCCTGTGCCCCGCCAGAGTCACACTGATGCTCTGCAGGGTTTCATGTGTCCTGCCTGAGTCACACTGAGGCTCTGCAGGCTTCCTGTGTCCTGCCTGAGTCACACTGATGCACTGGAGCCCCCTGAGGCTCTGCAGGGTTTCAGGTGTCCTGCCTGAGTCACATTGAGGCTCTGCAGGCTTCCTGTGTCCCGCCTGAGTCACACTGAGGCTCTCCAGGGTTTCTGTGTCCCGCCTGAGTCACACTGAGGCTCTGTAGTGTTCCTGTGTCCTGCCTGAGTCACACTGAGTCTCTGTAGGGTTCCTGTGTCCTGCCTGAGTCACACTGAGGCTCTGTAGGGATCCTCTGTCCCGCCTGAGTCACACTGAGGCTCTGCAGGGTTTCTGTGTCCCGCCTGAGTCACACTGAGGCTCTGCAGGGTTTCTGTGTCCTGCCTGAGTCACACTGAGGCTCTGTAGGGTTCCCGTGTCCCGCCTGAGTCACACTGAGGCTCTGTAGGGTTCCTGTGTCCCGCCTGAGTCACATTGATGCACTGGTGCCCCCTGAGGCTCTGCAGGGTTTCCTGTGTCCCACCTGAGTCACACTGAGGCTCTCCAGGATTCCTGTGTCCCGCCTGAGTCACACTGAGGCTCTGTAGTGTTCCTGTGTCCTGCCTGAGTCACACTGAGGCTCTGTAGGGTTCCTGTATCCTGCCTGAGTCACAATGAGGCTCTGTAGGGTTCCTGTGTCCTGCCTGAGTCACACTGAGGCTCTGCAGAATTCCTAGTGTCCAGCCTGAATCACGCTGAGTCTCTGTAGGGTTCATGTGTCCTGCCTGAGTCACACTGAGGCTCTGTAGGGTTCCTGTGTCCCGCCTGAGTCACACTGAGACTCTGCAGGGTTTCTGTGTCCCGCCTGAGTCACACTGAGGCTCTGTAATGTTCCTGTGTCCTGCCTGAGTCACACTGAGGCTCTGCAGGGCTCCTATTGTCCTACCTGAGTCATACTGAGGCTCTGCAGAGTTTCCTGTGTCCTGCCTGAGTCACACTGAGTCTCTGTAGGGTTCCTGTGTCCTGCCTGAGTCACACTGAGGCTCTGTAGGGTTCCTGTGTCCTGCCTGAGTCACACTGAGGCTCTGCAGGGTTTCATGTGTCCTGCCTGAGTCACACTGAGGCTCTGTAGGGTTCCTGTGTCCCGCCTGAGTCACACTGAGACTCTGCAGGGTTTCTGTGTCCCGCCAGAGTCACATTGATGCACTGGTGCCCCCCTGAGGCTCTGCAGGGTTTCCTGTGTCCCACCTGAGTCACACTGAGGCTCTCCAGGGTTCCTGTGTCCCGCCTGAGTCACACTGAGGCTCTGTAGTGTTCCTGTGTCCTGCCTGAGTCACACTGAGGCTTTGTAGGGGTTCCTGTATCCTGCCTGAGTCACACTGAGGCTCTGTAGGGTTTCCTGTGTCCCACCTGAGTCACACTGAGGCTCTGCAGGCTTCCTGTGTCCCGCCTGAGTCACACTGAGGCTCTGTAGGGTTCCTGTGTCCTGCCTGAATCACACTGAGTCTCTGTAGGGTTCATGTGTCCTGCCTGAGTCACACTGAGGCTCTGTAGGGTTCCTGTGTCCCGCCTGAGTCACACTGAGACTCTGCAGGGTTTCTGTGTCCCGCCAGAGTCACATTGATGCACTGGTGCCCCCTGAGGCTCTGCAGGGTTTCCTGTGTCCCACCTGAGTCACACTGAGGCTCTGTAGTGTTCCTGTGTCCTGCCTGAGTCACACTGAGGCTCTGCAGGGTTCCTATTGTCCTACCTGAGTCACACTGAGGCTCTCCAGGGTTCTTGTGTCCCGCCTGAGTCACACTGAGGCTCTGTAGTGTTCCTGTGTCCTGCCTGAGTCACACTGAGGCTCTGAAGGGTTCCTATTGTCCTACCTGAGTCATACTGAGGCTCTGCAGAGTTTCCTGTGGCCTGACTAAGTCACACTGAGGCTCTGCAGGGTTCCTCTGTCCTGCCTGAGTCACACTGAAGCTCTGTAGGGTTCCTGTGTCCTGCCTGAGTCACACTGAGGCTCTGTAGGGTTCCTGTGTCCTGCCTGAGTCACACTGAGGCTCCGCAGAATTCCTAGTGTCCAGCCTGAATCACACTGAGGCACTGCAGGGCTCCTGTGTCCAGCCTGAATCACACTGAGGCACTGCAGGGTTCCTCTGTCCTGCCTGAGTCACACTGAGTCTCTGTAGGGTTCCTGTGTCCTGCCTGAGTCACACTGAGTCTCTGTAGGGTTCCTGTGTCCTGCCTGAGTCACACTGAGGCTCTGTAGGGTTCCTGTGTCCTGCCTGAGTCACACTGAGGCACTGCAGGGCTCCTGTGTCCTGCCTGAGTCACACTGAGGCACTGCAGGGCTCCTGTGTCCTGCCTGAGTCACACTGAGGTGCCGACCCTCTGGCTCTGATTCTTCCTATCACCCTTAAACCCACACAGGCTCTGCTGGCCATGGAGCACCTCAGGGTTCCTGTGTCCTGCCTGAGTTACACTGAGGCTCCGTAGGCTTCCTAGTGTCCAGCCTGAGTCACACTGCGGCGCTGCAGGGTTCCTAGTGTCCTGCTTGAGTCACACCGAGGCTCTGAAGGGTTTCTAGTGTCCAGCCTGAGTCACAATGAGGCTCTGTAGGGTCTGTAGTGTCCTGACTGAGTCACACTGAGGCTCTGTAGGGTTCCTGTGTCCTGCCTGAGTCACACCGAGGCGCTCCAGGGTTCCTAGTGTCCTGTCTGAGTGACACTGAGGTTCTTCAGGGTTCCTAGTGTCCTGGCTGAGTCACACTGAGGCTCTGTAGGGTCCGTAGTGTCCTGACTGAGTCGCACTGAGGCTCTGTAGGGTTCCTGTGTCCTGCCTGAGTCACATCGAGGCGCTCCAGGGTTCCTAGTGTCCTGTCTGAGTCACACTGAGGTTCTGCAGGGCTTCTCTGTCCTGCCTGAGTCACACTGAGGCTCCGTAGCGTTCCAAGTGTCCTGCCTGAGTCACAATGAGGCTCTGCAGAGTTCCCAGTTTCCTGCCTGAGTCACACTGAGGTGCTGGCCCTCCAGCTCTGGAGGCTTCTTATCACCCAGACTCTCACCGAGGGCGGCACAGCTGCCCCTGGGGCTCTGCAGGGTTCCTGTGTCCTGCCTGAGTCACACGGAGGCTCTGAGACAACAGAGCAGACCACTCCCAGCCACGTGACACAGCTGAACATTCCATGCTACAACAGAGCAGCCCACTGCCAGCCATGTGACACAGCAGAATATCCCATACTGCAAAAGAAGAGACCACACAGTGGCTTGCTACGAGAGAAGGACATCCTATGCTGTAAAGGAGCAGACAACTCCGAGCCATGTGACACAGCTGAACATTCCATGCTGCAACAGAGCAGCCAACTCCCAGCCATGTGACACAGCTGAACATTCCATGCTGCAACAGAGCAGCCAACTCCCAGCCATGTGACACAGCTGAACATTCCATGCTGCAACAGAGCAGCCAACTCCCAGCCATGTGACACAGCTGAACATTCCATGCAGCAACAGAGCAGCCAACTCCCAGCCATGTGACACAGCTGAACATTCCATGCTGCAACAGAGCAGCCCACTCCTAGCCACGTGGCACAACAGAACATTCCATGCTGCAACAGAGCAGCCCACTCCCAGCCATGTGACACAGCAGAACATTTCATGCTGAAAGAGAGCAGCCCACTCCCAGCTATGTGAAACAGCAGAACATTCCAAGCTAGAACAGAGCAGCCCACTCCTTGCTGTTTGACACAGCAGAACATTCCATGCTGCAACAGAGAAACCCACTCCATACTATGTGACACAGCAGAACATTCCTTGCCTGAACAGAGCAGCCCACTCCCTGCCTTGTGACACAGAAGAACGTTCAATGCTGCAACAGAGCAGACCTTTCCCAGCCATGTGACACAGCAGAACATTCCATGCTACAACAGAGCAACCCGCTCCCAGCCATGTGAAACAGCTGAACATTCCATGCTGCAACAGAGCAGCCCACTCCCTGCTATGTGACACAGCAGAACATTCCACACTAGTACAGAGCACCCACTCCCAGCCATGTGACACAGCAGAACATTCCATGCTGCAACTGAGCAGCCCACTCCCAGCCATGTGATGCAGCAGAACATTCCATGATGCAACAGAGCAGCTCACTCCCTGCTATGTGACACAGCAGAACATTCCATGCTGCAACAGAGCAGTCCACTCCCATCCATGTGACACAGCAGAACATTCCATGCTGCAACAGAGCATCCCACTCCCTGCTATGTGACACAGCTGAACATTCCATGCTGGAACAGAGCAACCCACTCCCTGCCGTGTGACACAGCAGAACATTCCATGCTGCAACAGAGCAGCCCACTCCCAGCCATGTGACACAGCAGAACATTCCATGCTGCAACAGAGCAGCCCACTCCCAGCTATGTGAAACAGCAGAACATTCCAAGCTAGAACAGAGCAGCCCACTCCTTGCTGTTTGACACAGCAGAACATTCCATGCTGCAACAGAGAAACCCACTCCATACTATGTGACACAGCAGAACATTCCTTGCTCGAACAGAGCAGCCCACTCCCTGCCTTGTGACACAGAAGAACGTTCAATGCTGCAACAGAGCAGACCTTTCCCAGCCATGTGACACAGCAGAACATTCCATGCTACAACAGAGCAACCCGCTCCCAGCCATGTGAAACAGCTGAACATTCCATGCTGCAACAGAGCAGCCCACTCCCTGCTATGTGACACAGCAGAACATTCCACACTAGTACAGAGCACCCACTCCCAGCCATGTGACACAGCAGAACATTCCATGCTGCAACTGAGCAGCCCACTCCCAGCCATGTGATGCAGCAGAACATTCCATGATGCAACAGAGCAGCTCACTCCCTGCTATGTGACACAGCAGAACATTCCATGCTGCAACAGAGCAGTCCACTCCCATCCATGTGACACAGCAGAACATTCCATGCTGCAACAGAGCATCCCACTCCCTGCTATGTGACACAGCTGAACATTCCATGCTGGAACAGAGCAACCCACTCCCTGCCGTGTGACACAGCAGAACATTCCATGCTGCAACAGAGCAGCCCACTCCCAGCCATGTGATGCAGCAGAACATTCCATGCTGCAACAGAGCAGCTCACTCCCTGCTATGTGACACAGCAGAACATTCCATGCTGCAACAGAGCAGCTCACTCCCTGCTATGTGACACAGCAGAACATTCCATGCTGCAACAGAGCAGCTCACTCCCTGCTATGTGACACAGCAGAACATTCCATGCTGTAACAGAGCAGCTCACTCCCAGCCATGTGACGCAGCAGAATATCCCATACAGCACCAGAACAGACCGCACATGGGCTTGCTACGAGAGCAGAACATCCTATGCTGGACCAGAGCAGCCCACTCCCAGCCATGTGACACAGCTGAACATTCCATGCTGCAACAGAGCAGCTCACTCCCTGCTATGTGACACAGCAGAACATTCCATGCTGTAACAGAGCAGCTCACTCCCTGCTATGTGACACAGCAGAACATTCCATGCTGCAACAGAGCAGCTCACTCCCTGCTATGTGACACAGCAGAACATTCCATGCTGTAACAGAGCAGCTCACTCCCAGCCATGTGACGCAGCAGAATATCCCATACAGCACCAGAACAGACCGCACATGGGCTTGCTACGAGAGCAGAACATCCTATGCTGGACCAGAGCAGCCCACTCCCAGCCATGTGACACAGCTGAACATTCCATGCTGCAACAGAGCAGCCCACGTCCTGCCATTTATTGTATTGTAATTGCATTTATATTGTGCTAACTACCACTGACGAGGCGTCAAAGTGCTCTTTCGGCGAGTAGCACTCTGCTCTGGAACACATAAAGGATCAGTAGTGGATTAATATAGTAAATATGAATTTGAGTGGTGGATATGTTAGTCTGTTATTTGGACTGAAAGGGATAGTGGAGGATGTTTTGGAACTTGGGGTGAGTAAAAGAGAGGTTTAGGGGGTGGGGTCAGAGGGAGGGTTTAGAAAGGCTTGTTTGGAGGGATTGGAAGAGTAAAAGGGGTGTGAGATGATGCAACAAGTGGTAGAGTAGGTAAAAGCATGGAAAGGGCTATTTTGGGGGTCACTGTAGTGGTATGGGGTTTGGGATGAATAAGAGACTGGGAGTAGAGGATATATTGATAGAGGTATAGGGTGAGAAATAGGGTATGCATTGGAAAGAGTAGTAGAAAGAAGTTTGAGATGAGTCAGAGAGTCGAGGTAGAAGATATATTGAGAGAAGCATAGGTCAGCGTCATGCATATGCTGAATCCGAAGAAAGTAATACAAATATCGATCCATAAGTACATGAAAGGTTTATAGATGCATAAAGGAAGGTCGTAGATGTAGATTAAAGATGCATTAAATAAACGTTGGCTTTCGAGTTTTGTTGTACATGGTGGTGGGGGGGGGGGGGGGGGAGCGGCTCGGGACTCACTCGGGCTCTCAGGCCAGGGTACAGCCTTGAGGGGCCCCTGGAACTGCAGGGGCCTTTGCAACGCCTCTGCTTCAAGTGATAAAAGATACCGCGTCACCTCGAAGTTTCATTCCCGTGAAAGAGGGACTCTGCCTTCGGCCTCGTGCTCCTGTTTCGATTCTGTCACTCCTTGGTGACGTACAACATGCTTATAATCTCCAGCGCCTCGCTACACTGCGCGCGTCCAAATACTAAACATTGTTCCAGTGTGGACCATGACATTTGGTTATCAAAAGTGTAACTCACTGGATTTCCATCGATTCCTGGCGGTCCTCTGTCCCCGAAATCTCCTGGGAAACCCTGCAACCAATAAAATAAAAGCATCCATATTTGCAAAGCCTGTAAAACATGGTACGATCCGGCAGCAAAGGTGTAACATTGAACCACAGTAATCACTTTTATTCAATAAAAGTACATGCATGGGCTGGCCCCTCTCTGAGCAGGGCTGAGTGCCCTCAGGGTGACCTTTTAGTTGCATTCCCCTCTATATCTGTGATGCTGTGGTCTCTCCCAGGAAGGGGGTGATGCTGTGGTCTCTTCCAGGAAGGAGGTGATGCTGTGGTCTCTCCCAGGGAGGGGGTGATGCTGTGGCCTCTCCCAGGAAGGGGGTGATGCTGTGGTCTCTCCCAGGGAGGGGTGATGCTGTGGCCTCTCCCAGGAAGGGGGTGATGCTGTGGTCTCTCCCAGGAAGGGGGTGATGCTGTGGCCTCTCCCAGGAAGGGGGTGATGCTGTGGCCTCTCCCAGGAAGGGGGTGATGCTGTGGCCTCTCCCAGGAAGGGGGTGATGCTGTGGCCTCTCCCAGGAAGGGGGTGATGCTGTGGCCTCTCCCAGGAAGGGGTGATACTGTGGCCTCTCCCAGGAAGGGGGTGATGCTGTGGCCTCTCCCAGGAAGGGGTGATGCTGTGGCCTCTCCCAGGAAGGGGGTGATGCTGTGGCCTCTCCAAGGGAGGGGGTGATGCTGTGGTCTCTCCCACGGAGGGGGTGATGCTGTGGCCTCTCCCAGGGAGGGGGGTGATGCTGTGGTCTCTCCCAGGAAGGGGGTGATGCTGTGGTATCTCCCAGGGAGGGGGTGATGCTGTGGCCTCTCTCAGGAAGGGGGTGATGCTGTGGTCTCTCCCAGGGAGGGGGTGATGCTGTGGCCTCTCCCAGGAAGGGGGTGACGCTGTGGCCTCTCCCAGGAAGGGGTGATGCTGTGGCCTCTCCCAGGAAGGGGTGATGCTGTGGCCTCTCCCAGGAAGGGGTGATGCTGTTGCCTCTCCCAGGAAGGGGTGATGCTGTGGTCTCTCCCAGGGAGGGGGTGATGCTGTGGTCTCTCCCAGGGAGGGGGTGATGCTGTGGCCTCTCTCAGGAAGGGGGTGATGCTGTGGCCTCTCCCAGGAAGGGGGTGATGCTGTGGTCTCTCCCAGGGAGGGGGTGATGCTGTGGTCTCTCCCAGGAAGGGGTGATGCTGTGGCCTCTCCCAGGAAGGGGTGATGCTGTGGTCTCTCCCAGGGAGGGGGGTGATGCTGTGGTCTCTCCCAGGGAGGGGGTGATGCTGTGGTCTCTCCCAGGGAGGGGGTGATGCTGTGGCCTCTCTCAGGAAGGGGGTGATGCAGTGGCCTCTCCCAGGAAGGGGGTGATGCTGTGGTCTCTCCCAGGGAGGGGGTGATGCTGTGGTCTCTCCCAGGGAGGGGGTGATGCTGTGTTCTCTCCCAGGGAGGGGGTGATGCTGTGGCCTCTCCCAGGAAGGGGGTGACGCTGTGGCCTCTCCCAGGAAGGGGGTGATGCTGTTGCCTCTCCCAGGAAGGGGTGATGCTGTGGCCTCTCCCAGGGAGGGGGTGATCCTGTGGTCCCTCCCAGGAAGGGGGTGATGGGTGTCACTCTGGGTGAGTGGGGGTCCAGTCAGCTGGGGGTGTGACAGCCCATGTGGGAAGGAGTTGAAAGTCAGTGAAGGGGGACAGGAAGGGCCCCCTTCGTTTGTGGGAATACGCTGGAGACCTACCTATGTACTTACAGGGCTCACACTCCACCTTACTGGCCTTCAGAGCACCGTACAATGCATATTACAAGCATTTGCAATGCAATAGGTCTCGCATTACTAAACGTTTGAGTGATTGGTGTTGCCAAGAGCTGAAGCTTTCACTGCTGCAGGAACCTGCTTCCCCCTCTGTGGCGTTTTTTACGCCTTTCTCTTCCTCCTCCTTTCCTCTTTGTGTGCTTTTCGCTCTCTTACTCTTTGTAAATGTCTCATGAGGTGAAGTAAGTGCTGGTCCCCAAAAATGTGCGCCAGAGGCTTCCACCTGCTCAAATTAAGCACTGGGAATATGTATTGACAGATACTTGTCATGGGGAAGCAAGTCTGTTATGAGCCAGAACGTAGGCACCGCCTACATTTCTGGAATAAATGAGGTTGCTTCATTTCCGGTTACTATTCACCGGTTCGTGATGGTAGAGTAGCCCTGCCCCGGACCCATGCATTCTCCCGGTGGGCTGGGAAGGTCAGGGTGGTTTCACTGACAGTGGGGGCAGATTTTGTTGCTGTGGGCTGGGCTGGGCACATTACCATCCTGCAGCGCTTTGACACTTTGCAAACAAACGCAAGCATTCCCATCACACCGCACTCAATCTGAACTATTTGGTTTTGCATCGGGTCGTCTGCTTACTCCTGCAGTGTCACCACACGCCGCGGGGGCCCTTGGGGCTTCAGGAGGAGGGAGTGATGGGGTCTGCTGTTTCTAGGCCTAGGTCCAGAGCAACACAGCGAACCATGTGGTTTCAATTATTGCACCCGTGTCTGGGCACGATAATTGAAACCACATGAAGGCCGGTGCGCGTAATAGACACCAATAGGCCAAGGGCGGCGCAATGCGCCCGGCTTTGGCCAATTGCGTGCTGTCTTTGATAAAAAGACGCACGCAAAAGCCAATAACATGCCCCAAAAGGAAAAGTACATGCACAAGCGTGTGCGATCCCTAGGTACATTTTCAAACCCCCATCAAGAGGGCTCTCGTTGAGTGAGCAGTGCTGCGCACTGCAATGCAGGTGCAAGACCTAAAAAAACAAAGGGGCATATTAGCAACAACTTGCGATAATTATCACAAACCACGCTTAGCTGGATTTTTTTTATCGCCTCCTATCGCTGGATTTTATTGCAGGGATAACGCAGTATTACTAACGTTTATCTCCACGGCGATAAAAAATCCAGCAATAGCGGCAAATTCCATCTTTAACGTGAGATTTCCAGTGATAAAAATCCTATCGCTAAGGAAAATCTCGCTAATAGGCAGGTGGGGACTTAGCCGTAGAATCCACCTCCCATTGACTATTATGGCTAAGTCAGGTTTTTACCAGGTGTAAAATCCTGGCGCTAATCGCGTTGAGCGCGCATTTTTTTATCGTGTTGCGGGTATTGCTAATAGGCGATAGCTGTGTTAGCGACTGCTTTCAGTCGCTACCAGTTTGGGTATGCCCACTTTGCATGTTATTAGCGATAAATATTGCTGACATGCAAAGCGGGCCCCAAACTGGTCGCTATCGCCTCGAAGCTGTCACTAACTGCTGTTAGCGACAGCTTAGTAATTGGGCGATAAGAAAATCGCCGCTTTATCAGCAAAAAGTGCCAATAAAGTGGCGATCTGGCCCTTGCTAATATGCCCCAAAGTCTTCACTGCAAGGAGTTTGGTAGGACAATATAAATGAATCATTTTAGCATATAAACATTTAATTGGTGGTAGTAGCAGAACTGGTCAGAACAAACAAGTCACGTACCTTCAGTAGGAAGTTACCTTCAGTAGGAAGTCACTTACCTTTAGTAACACTCCGTCTGGTGGATACTCTAACTGCAGATTCGGCACCTTTAGAATATTTCAAGGCAAGACTAGATCTAGATATGTTTTCAGCAATGCTCCTGTGCACATGCTCGCTGGGATGCATGGGTCTGCTGAGGCTTCATACTACCCCGGATGTAACTTAGCGGAGCCTCATATAAAGCTCAGCCAAGCTCCCTTATGTTTATTCTTGATCTTTCTCCTTCCCTGCCCTCGGGCACAGAGCACTTCAAACAAACTGCAGGCACCAGTGGAACCCTATTATGATGTGCCAAGTGCACTCCACATGATGAGGATAGGAGGACAGTGAGGAGACTGCGGTGAGACAGCGTGTGCACCAGAAGGAGCCGTACCAATGGTAAGGAACTTGTTCTTTTGATAGATACTTCTAATCACAGATCGTTCACCTTTAGAATAATTACCATGCCAGAACCCCGCAAAGGGTGGGCATGATGAGTGGACTCAGATTCGGGCATCTTGCAGTACTGAGCAGGTAATATGGGGGACCTTTCGGACCTGACTGTGAAGGCAATAGTGTCCCATGACGGGTGCATCAATTCCAGTGTTGAACCCCGCCACTTGACATTGTTGTCGTTATTTTTTTGCGCCACCTTGCCTTTCTTGGTCCCAGTAAACCCGACAATCAGCTCAAGGAAATCTGAGTGGTGGCTGAGATTGCCTGGCACACCCTGCCACAGTATCTCCAAGTATGTTGCCTATGTAGTTCAGAAACTGGTCCTCCCGAAGGGAGGAATGGACAGCCAAACAATCCTCAAGAGGAAAAGGACAAAACATAAGAAGAAGCCTTTGAGCGCCCATGAGCAGAAGCATGGCACTGTCATCGATTGTCTTAAGTCGATCTCTTCTTTAGTTTTCATCCAATAACATCTTCGTTGGTCTAGTCAATGTGTTTCACCTTTGCATCATATTGCTATAGACTTCTTCAGAGCTAATGGTTATGATATAGTATTAATATATCATCATAACTCAACCTTCACAAAGGTTCCACCAACCTTGTGAATCATACAAAGAGGGACTCTTGAATGTAAGTAGGGAATGGGTGAATTCACTGAGTGTAATACAGGTTTTCGACAAACAGGCCAAGCACCACCTACAGTGCAGAATAAAAGGATATCTCAGTTGACACACAAATGAAATCCTTAATCATATGAGTCAACATAAGTAATTTTCCCTATTAAAAGTTTGTTCAAAAAGGGGGGCGGGGAGGGGGGGACTGGAGGGTCCCATTTAAGAGTGTAACGAGTGCCCACTGTCCAAATGTGTGCAGGCATGGAGGGAAACAAAGGGAAGTGTTAAGTTCTCACCGTCCTAAAATCAAAAAATAAATATTGAGTTTAACAGTTCCAAGCAAGTGTTTAGGATCCATCACTAAATTTGTCTGTAAAAGAAAAATGGACTATTTGTCTTCCGGCATTAATCCGAAGACATAAATGCATGTATGAGGGTCCATTATATGGAATATCCACGCGAGGCCACCAAAGTCAAAAGGAAGGATGACTCAAGATATTGAGCAAAGAGTTAGTAGATTGCGCAATTAGCCATTGTTATCCAACCAACTTCATCCTCAAACTCCTTCATCCATATAACTATAGAACATTCAGTTGCCCAATGGAAAGTCTTCAATCTATATCTGGAGATAACTTTCCCATATCAATTGCATTTTGTTGCAGTTATCACGTAAAACAACTTCCGTTCTGTTAATTGCAGGAATACAGGGAGCACATCTTTGAGGGCGTGGAGTAATAGTCACTGCGTTAAGAGCACCATGTGAGAAATCTTCATTTCTGCGATATTTGGTCGCAGTTGCCACGTTAAATATTTTACATTAACATTCCATGAATACACAGAGCATGGCTTTCGAGTGCATGGAGTAAGAGCACTTGGGGCTTTCGTTTTAGACTACAGAACGAGGTATGAATTCCAACACATTTGTGATGTGTAATCACTGGTACACTGAACGATGGTCACAAGCTGTTTGGGTCGGCAGGTTGCATTAGCAAACAAGCGCGATCCCGAAAGTGAAAGGAGGACCGCGCTGCTAGCATTGGAATCTCTTGTCTTTATGGTGCCATGTGTTTCAACACATGGCTCCATAAAGATAAGAAACCTTTCACAGCAGAAGGAAAGCAGGAGAGCCCGTCCAAGTGGGTCATCTGAAAAAGCCAAAAGTCCACGTCATAAAAAGCTCTTGTCCAATGGCTGGCCACCGTTTAGCATTAACGGCGACACCGGCCAATGGAAAAGAGGGGCGGGGCTTAAAGCCCCTTACTGAAGTTACTCAAAAACATTAAATCTCGCCGAGCGAGCTGCGTATGTGTGCAGCAACGCTAGCCAAGACCTAATAAAAACTAAGCTTACTGGAGGGCAGATCACAGGTGTCCATGAGACTTGTCTGTCATCTGTATGCCACGTGTAACTTCTAAATCTTAAATCAAGAGGATGAAGGTAGGTCCTCATGTGGTCTGATCAAACACAGTATCAAGAGAAATAGGACCATGATAAGAAACCAATAATGTTATCAATCAAGGCATCCTACTGCCCAAGGGAAAATGTTCCTGTTGAATTGTATGTGTTTTCGGGGCATGGAGGGCAGCGGCAGCACAAGCACATAAGAAGCACAACAAAGGGTTATGCCTCCCCTCCCATCCCTGACGGAGCAACTAACATCTTCTTCATAAGTTATGGGCAAAGTATCTACCTATAATATACTTCAGAGCTTGAGCAACTGAGCTCACCATCGAAGAGGGGTAAGTGAATCCACGTACTCACCCAGAGCGACTTGAAAGGCAGTCACCCTCACTTTGGTCCTGAAGAAGGCCCACAACCCATTTTGGCAAACAAGGGCCGAAACATATCGATCTATCACGAGCTAACACCAGGTGTGGTGGATCATTAACAAATCCGCTTGAGCACTACCTACACATTTTTATAACATTGCCGCTTCCCTGTAAAATAAAAGACCAAACAAGGGAACAGAGGTAATTTTAAACTTACCCATTTTGACACTATTAACCTTTTAATCTCACCTGTTTTGAAACTAGACTGTCTCCCTCCAGGTGGAAGAAAG
The DNA here is from genome assembly GCF_964263255.1 of Lissotriton vulgaris. Lineage (NCBI taxonomy): Eukaryota > Metazoa > Chordata > Amphibia > Caudata > Salamandridae > Lissotriton > Lissotriton vulgaris. The sequence continues at coordinate 2,035,136,208 of NC_141693.1, forward strand.
TAGATCACTTGAAGAACTGAAAACTCATGTGATAATGACCCAATGATGATGCTATTCAATTAACAGACAGAGCGGACAATCAACAAATAGTGCACCCTGAGTTAGTGTGAATGAGGGTCAATCGTTTCAGCTTTTCAATCTTTTCAGCTTAGCAACCTTTACTCCAGCAGAGTTTCCTTTAGGTCCAGAAGTGTCCCATCAACCTGGGTTCAGAGTCCCTGTACTTATACTCATAAATGTCTTTGATGTAGGGGGTGACTTCACAAGAAACCTTAAAGGTGCACAACACTCCCTTTCAACTCAGCACGGCTCCAGACATCAGTGAGGGGTAAATCAACACTTTGTGAGAGAGCAGGGCACAATCTATACACATGTTTTAAAAAATATATTTTTTTTGGATGATTTATGGTTTTATACAGGCAAGTAAAAAGCAGAGCAATATATTATGCATTATAACAAAAACAAGAGATTAGAAATATTCACATGATATAAAACAAAATCCAATTCATGAGTCGATATATCCTGATATACAAATAGGTAGCTAAGAGCTGAAAATACGAAGGATAGAGGCAATACCAAGTTTTACCCTTTAGACCATTCCATCATCAGTGCCCATATTTTCCTTCCCATTCTCCTTTTCTGTCTCCCCTTAGTCTTATATATAGCCAGCTCTAAATTGTATTTGGCAAGTAACCCCGCCCGCCAAGTCTCGAAAGAGGGAGGGGCAGTACTGATCCATTCGTGTGTGATACAAGAGCGTAAAACCGCCTTCAAATAAATAGGAACTGTTTCTGCTCTTCAGGTGCTGCATCGGATGTTACCCCGATCAGAACCAGTTCCCCGGTAATGCATACTACCGTCTGCAGCACAATGGTAAAAAAAATTTTGATAGAGGAAAGCAATTCCTTCAGTTTTGGACATAAAAAGAACATGTGTACCACATCTGCAGCGTACTCCCCACATCTCCTACAGGTTGTGCCCACCGATGTCTCCCACTTCGAGATCTTGCCGGGAGTATAATAAAGATCGAATATTGCCATAAAATGTTGTGATCTTGAGCGACCTGTGATTAATATTTCATTGGCTAATTTAATTGATTTTACTAAATTAATTGAGTCCATATCCAATTTTGCTGCCCATTTGCTTTGAAATAACTCCAAATCATCGGGGCATGATGCCAACAGAAGTTTATAATACAATCCAATTGAAGCTTTCCTAAACAAACAATCAATAATAGGGATTCTGTTTAGATGTGATTTTAATTTATAGATGTAGATATGGATTTGTAAATACTTGAAATAGTCAGAGCCGGATAAATTAAATTTTTCCTGAAGGACAGGAAAGGAGAGTAGAGATCCATCAGAGATTATGTCACCTAGCCAAAGAATACCCTTCAAACGCCATCTATACATCACATTATCGCGCATTATTGATGGTAGAATGTCTGATGCATTAAAAGGTGTATATAGTATTACCTTTGGAATTCCTAGTTGCCGTTTGATTAGTCTCCATGCCATATATGCTGATTTTAACATCTTAAATCTAGTTTTTTTAAAGTAGCTAGGCTCTATTATTTTTATTAAACAGCCCCTACACTCCGCTTCCATAGCAAATTAATAGATTGAAGGCGAATGACTCAGAGATAATCTTGCCTTATCTCCAATCACTAAAGAGCCAATATACTGTAAAACTGAGGCTAAATAGTAATACAAAAAATAAGGTATGCCCCACCTTCCTCTTTCTTTAGGCAATATCATTTGAAGTATATTCAGGTAGGAAAGGCAAAGTTTATAAAGCCTTAAGAGGACTAGTTAGGGAACTAGGGGGCATATTACCAAGCCCGCGATAAATGCGTTAGCGACTTTTTAAAGTCGCGAACGCATTTTTTTTATCGCACCATTACCAATACGTCTCTAACCTGAGTTAGAGACGTATTCTTGACGTCATCTATCACCCCGCGCTGGGGGCTATAGATAACGCTAATGGGATGCAGGGTGGGCGTTCCCACGTCTAACCACATGCAAAATGTGGTTCGAGGTTTTAACACCCTATTATCAAGGCAGGCGTTGGGAGAAGGAGACCTGCGATAAACTCATTTATCGCAGGTCTCCCAACGCCTGCTTTGATCAGGTGTTAGGCATTGATAACATTGGGGTGTGGATCATAAAGCTGAATCCACCCACCATATTATCAAGGCACACATTAGCGCGTGAAAACTACGCTTGGTTTCATGCGCTAATGTTCCCTATTGCCGACTATCGCCGGATTTAATTTTGCCTACGTGTTGCGCGTTGATAATTAAGCGCTATCACGGCGATTAAATCTGGCGATATCCGGCGATATGGAAATGTGCGATGTGCTTTTATTATCGCACATCTTGTTAATATGCCCCTAGGTTTGGCAGATGTTGGTTATGTTAAAAATATGGGTGGCCCTGGATACACCTTTTTTTCTGCCCCCATCAGAAATTTGTGCGCTTAGATTATTTTTTTATAACTTCTAGAGCTATCATGGACCTTAAGTATATTATTAATCCTAAAATAATATTGGATCATAATCCTATTATGATAGAATTGGTGATAGACGGCACAGGTACTGCTCTACACAATCAGTGGACATTTGAACGGAAACTACTTGCAGATACGTGTTATATAGAGCATATGGGGAAATGGATAAACGACTTCCTAGGATATAACCGTGGTTTCGCTTCCACGCAAATGGTATGGGATGCATTAAAGTCGGGAATACGGGGCGAGACACTTTCATATTCTATAAATAAACAAAAACAATCCCGAGATCATATGGCTTTACAAATTAAGAAGCTACAGGAATGTGAATCTAAGCTTATAACAGCCATCAGGCTTTCTCAAGACACTGAAGATATAAAATCTGACATAGCCATTCATGAATCAAGACTATATGAGAATTTTGCGAAGAAACTTGCAGAACAGATAGCTGTTAATCAGGCGAAAGTATATGAGGTGGAAGAAAATACAGGTCGAATCCTGGCTAAGAAAATTCGTCAAAAGGAGGCTACTAACTTAATAAAATGTATTCAGGATCCGACAGGACAAAGTGTTGAAAAGATTAGAGGAGATTCTGGAGGTCTTTAGACAATACTATTGTAATCTATACAAGGAAGAAATAACTAATTATTCATCAGAAAGCAATAGTAGCACTATGACCAAATTAACAATAGAACAGACTTCAATCCTTGAGAAAGATATAACTTGGGAGGAAACGGAAGCTGCAATTCTCTCTTTGGCACCAGGCAAGGCTACAGGACCCGATGGCATTCCACTGGAGTTCTACTGGATGTTTCGACATATATTAAAACAAGACATAATTCTCACATTTACAGAAGCACAGAAAGGTAGACCACCAGAATCTTGGAGACACTCCATTATCATGGCTTTCCTGAAGAAAGATAAACCACCTACTTCACCAGCCTCTTGCAGACCAATATCTTTAATTAATGCCGATAGCAAGATCTATTCGAAGATTTTAGCCTCTAGAATATCCGGTATAACATCATCTATTGTATCAAATTTTCAACATGGATTTATCCCTAATAGGGATACCACGGATCATATCCGTCGGCTTATTGCTCTTATGGACTGGTCCCAGGCGACAAAGACGCCTATGGGAATTACCGAGTTAGATGCCGAAAAGGCATTTGACAGGGTAACATGGCCGTATTTGTGGGATGTGGTGAGTCAGAATGGTTTTGGCCCGAAGATGATGCTGGCCCTGAAAGCGTTCTATATTTCTCCCACAGCATCCATTAAATTAGCAGGGCAGGAGGCCACTCCCATCTCGATATTTCGGGGAACCCGACAAGGGTGCCCATGCTCCCCGTTATTATTTGCCCTGTATATTCATGTATTTTTAAACAAACTGAATAGTGCTGATGACATAGAACCAGTTAAAATCTCACGGATTAATTATAGAGCATTGGCATATGCAGATGATATTGTAGTAGTTACGACAGATTTCCATAAGACAATTCCAACTATAGAAGATTTGGCAACTAAATTTGGATCTTTTGCTCGATATAAATTGAACGTTTCCAAAACTCAAACATTATATCTAGCACAAGATATAGCCCGCTCCACATATTAAAACAGTGACAGAGGCTACATATTTAGGTGTTAAAATCAGTACCCCATTGCCTAATATTCCGGATTCAAACTTTAACATAGTTTTAAAAAAGACTAACTCAATGTTGGAAAGAATAGACCATCTTCATTTCTCATTAACAGGTCGGGCCAATATTTTAAAAATGGTGGTTCTTCTAAACTTTTTATATATGTCTCGCACTATTCTGTTACAATTTCCTCCTAGCTGCTTTAAACAGTTAGAGAGAATGTCTGCAAGGTTTTTATGGAGTTATAAACGACATAGACGAGCGTATAAAAAAATGATATTACCTATACACGTGTAAAGTGTGAATGCCCTCTCTTTTCTCAGCCAAGGAAGACAATCAGTATGCAGATGAATACAGATGTATCCCCTGTCACACCCAGCCCTTCCTCTGTAGTGGCTGTCTGGAACATATGCACAAAGTGTAGCTGCCACCCAGACCCAGAAGTGTATTGGAGTCAGGCTGCAAAGCATGAGTCATAAGCACAGAGAATTGCCCACTTTCTAAAAGTGGAGTTTCTAAAATAGCAATGTTAATTCCAACTTCACCAGCTAAGCAGGATGAATCACCACTATTCCAAACATGGTAATGCTACTCTTTTCTGATCAGGAATTCCCACTTAAATACATATAAGGGAATTCCCAATGCTAACCTATGAGAAAAGGAGGCCTCACAGTGGAGAGAAACAAAATAGGCTGTTTGCCACTACCAGGATATGTCACACATAAAGGCACTTGTGCTACCTTTTAGTTACACAGCACCCTGCCCATTGGGCTTCCTAGTGCCTGCCTTAAGGTTGACCTATGTAAAATAAAAGGGGAGCTTAAGGCTTGGCAAGTAGGTTTTAAATGCCCAGGTAAAGTGTTGGTAAACTGCACACACAGACCCTGCAGTAGCAGGCCAGCCACAGGTTTGAAAGGCTACGTCTGTGGGTGGCACAAGCAGTGCTGCAGGCTCACTAGTTAGTATACAAGGGGGTTACCCAATATAGTCACTGGGACCTGGGTGCGATAAGTATTAAGAGGAAGGGGTCCCAGTGTGAGTGGAAAGCATATAATACATTTCACAAGAATTGATCCAAAACAATTATTTTGATCCACCGAGTTTTATTCACTGGGGATCCAGTGTAATTAATACACGTAGCCAAACAAATAGTCAACTGTATTAAAGGTCATACAGTGCCCCAGGGAGGAGAAGGAAGTGATAGTGAAAGGTAGGGGAGTGGTGGGATTTTGTGACAGTAAAATCAATAGTTCCGAACTTTTTAGCTACAAAACATATAGCAATGGGTGCCATAACCGTATGGCGACATTATTCAAAAGAAGCATACAACACATAATACGCAGTATATGCAAATCTTCGTATGTGTGGTTGCCGAAATGGGAAACAAGCCGTCGACGTTTCGACCCTCTGAGACTGCAGGAAGAATTAACCTTGCTGCGGGGTCTTCATCAGGACCGGGGAAGGGGCAGGGGACCTGATAAAATGGGTATAATGGACTAAGGTTAGAGGGGTGTAGCTTAAACCTCTAATTATCACATTGGTAGATACGTGCGTGCAAATACATCATCAATACACATAAACGTTTAAGTTGTGTTGTAAATCCAACAATTGGATAAAATTCCTTCATGTGAAATCTAATTAGGACATTATTACCAAGGTATGATTGCCTGTATAGGAAAATAGCAGAGTACAAGGTGGGCAGACACTTGCATGATGAAGTATACACTAAAATACCACTTACAAGAACATGAAAGTAGCAGTGGAAGTCATAAAGAGCCTTATTAGCAGTCTAAAAGTGCCTAACAATTAGAGCAACGTGAACACATATGGTGGTGAAATATTTAAAAAAATAATAAGGACATACCACATGGTCCGTAGTTCCTAATGTGGTCTTGTAGTTACTGTAAAAATTGGCGTTTCTGAGTCAGCATCTAAAGTAATTGGTATCATCAGTTAGGGGCATGTTGACGTGCGGGTGATAAAGTACACCAATGCTGGTAAAATGAAAAGCTTACCGGAAAACGGCAACGTCTCAATACCGATGTTCAGTCCAAAAAATATATATAAATGGGAATTAATCCACAGTTAGGCTGGGGAGGCAAGACAAAGGAATTGTAAGATATACATTCATTTAGTGAATTGTATAAGGCGAAGGACAGAGCGGGTGGGGGACCGTACTCACTCGATCGAGTTAGTTCTCAAAGCTCCGTACGCGGGCAGCCGGTAAGCGCCGCATTTCCTGGTTGAATGATGTAGCTATGGAGACAGGTCACATGGCGGCCTTGAAAGTCATAGACAATGAAGAAAGACTATGGGTCACGAAAAGGTGGAAGTTAAACGCCTCATAGGCGGAATTACGGACTCCACAATTGTACAATATGGTCGGACTGTGTTAAATTGCTAGCAAGTATTCACAACCACATATTAAAGAAAAAATTGTAATCAAAGTGAAGAAATCATTATTACAGGGCGTACCTCGTCAACATGAGGGTAAGGCCCCTGAAATGGTCGATTCAATGTGCACAGTTAATGATATTGTAGTACACACCAGGTTAAAAGGAAGGATTGGATAGTGACGTACCTCTCATACACGAGGGTAAGGACACCATGACACCAATAGCCAAAGGATAATTAAAGCTATTTAAACTTTTTTAACTAAGCCACTAAGATGGTCATTTCAACATGCACAATTACTGATCATGTAATACACATCAATTAAAAAGTGAATGACTGGAATGGTGGTGTACCTCTCAGACATGAGGGTAAGACCAACAAGATGGATCAGCCATCAACTTATACCGGACGCTACTGGTAATTACTGGAGAAGAGGGGGTAAAAAACCTTTTAAAAAAAAAATTGGGTACCATGACGATTCATAGCTAAGAGTGGTAAATCAGGTATTGGCAGATAGATCTATCATGGTAGCGTGGCTAGTTGGGAGAAAGAACTGTCTAGTTCATGGAGGCCAGTTTCGATTGAATTGAAAAAGTATATCCATTTCAGTTCTCGAGTGTTGAGAATGTCAGAAATGTTGCCATCTCGTGGTCCTAGTGTGGTTTTCTCGATGACCAGCCACTGTAGACTTTCAGGTGGGTGGGCATGCAGCTTGAAATGTTCCACAAGAGGTGCGCCAGAAACATCGCATCGAATACGACTCATGTGTTGTAGGATACGTGCTTTAATTTTTTGCTGAGTTTGCCCAATATAGATCTTTTGACATGGGCATATGATGGCATAGATGAGGTTGTTGGAATTGCAGTTACTGAAAGATTTTAGTTTGACGGTTAAATGGAGATGTACAAATTCCTTGGTTTGAATCGTCATGTCGCAAGCCTTACAGTGGCCACATCTGAAATGGCCAGTAACTGGTGGTAGATTCCACAAAGTGTTGATGGTGGGTTGGTTATCAGACAATAGGAAAGAGCACACAACATAGTCCTTGATGCTCTTGGCCTTCTTAAAGGCATGGAGAGGTGTCTCAGCTTGTTTGATCTCATCCGCTACCAGATGCCAGTGCTTGTTGATGATCCTTTTGATGTTATTGCTTTTTGTATTGTAAGTTGTAACACAGACAATGCGGCTCTCATCACTGTTGGTTCTGTCTTTCGGAGTTAGAAGTTCCTCAAGTGGGTAAAACCAGGCACGTTTGCGTGCTCTTTTTATTAAGCGTCTTGGGTATCCCCGATTGAGTAGGCGATCGGAGAGAACCTGAGATTCCACGAAATAGTCATCTTTGTCTGAACAATTTCTCCGTATTCTCAAAAATTGCCCAAAGGGCAAATTGTCACGGAGTGCCCGAGGATGATGACTATTGTAAGCCAGTAAGGAGTTTCTCTCAGATGGTTTTCGATAAAGTTTTGTACACAACTTACAATACAAAAAGCAATAACATCAAAAGGATCATCAACAAGCACTGGCATCTGGTAGCGGATGAGATCAAACAAGCTGAGACACCTCTCCATGCCTTTAAGAAGGCCAAGAGCATCAAGGACTATGTTGTGTGCTCTTTCCTATCGTCTGATAACCAACCCACCATCAACACTTTGTGGAATCTACCACCAGTTACTGGCCATTTCAGATGTGGCCACTGTAAGGCTTGCGACATGACAATTCAAACCAAGGAATTTGTACATCTCCATTTAACCGTCAAACTAAAATCTTTCAGTAACTGCAATTCCAACAACCTCATCTATGCCATCATATGCCCATGTCAAAAGATCTATATTGGGCAAACTCAGCAAAAAATTAAAGCACGTATCCTACAAAACATGAGTCGTATTCGATGCGATGTTTCTGGCGCACCTCTTGTGGAACATTTCAAGCTGCATGCCCACCCACCTGAAAGTCTACAGTGGCTGGTCATCGAGAAAACCACACTAGGACCACGAGGTGGCAACATTTCTGACATTCTCAAAACTCGAGAACTGAAATGGATATACTTTTTCAATTCAATCGAAACTGGCCTCAATGAACTAGACAGTTCTTTCTCCCAACTAGCCACGCTACCATGATAGATCTATCTGCCAATACCTGATTTACCACTCTTAGCTATGAATCGTCATGGTACCCAATTTTTTTTTAAAAAGGTTTTTTACCCCCTCTTCTCCAGTAATTACCAGTAACGTCCGGTATAAGTTGATGGCTGATCCATCTTGTTGGTCTTACCCTCATGTGTGAGAGGTACACCACCATTCCAGTCATTCACTTTTTAATTGATGTGTATTACATGATCAGTAATTGTGCATGTTGAAATGACCATCTTAGTGGCTTGGTTAAAAAAGTTTAAATAGCTTTAATTATCCTTTGGCTATTGGTGTCATGGTGTCCTTACCCTCGTGTATGAGAGGTACGTCACTATCCAATCCTTCCTTTTAACCTGGTGTGTACTACAATATCATTAACTGTGCACATTGAATCGACCATTTCAGGGGCCTTACCCTCATGTTGACGAGGTACGCCCTGTAATAATGATTTCTTCACTTTGATTACAATTTTTTCTTCAATATGTGGTTGTGAATACTTGCTAGCAATTTAACACAGTCCGACCATATTGTACAATTGTGGAGTCCGTAATTCCGCCTATGAGGCGTTTAACTTCCACCTTTTCGTGACCCATAGTCTTTCTTCATTGTCTATGACTTTCAAGGCCGCCATGTGACCTGTCTCCATAGCTACATCATTCAACCAGGAAATGCGGCGCTTACCGGCTGCCCGCGTACGGAGCTTTGAGAACTAACTCGATCGAGTGAGTACGGTCCCCCACCCGCTCTGTCCTTCGCCTTATACAATTCACTAAATGAATGTATATCTTACAATTCCTTTGTCTTGCCTCCCCAGCCTAACTGTGGATTAATTCCCATTTATATATATTTTTTGGACTGAACATCGGTATTGAGACGTTGCCGTTTTCCGGTAAGCTTTTCATTTTACCGGCATTGGTGTACTTTATCACCCGCACGTCAACATGCCCCTAACTGATGATACCAATTACTTTAGATGCTGACTCAGAAACGCCAATTTTTACAGTAACTACAAGACCACATTAGGAACTACGGACCATGTGGTATGTCCTTATTATTTTTTCAAATATTTCACCACCATATGTGTTCACGTTGCTCTAATTGTTAGGCACTTTTAGACTGCTAATAAGGCTCTTTATGACTTCCACTGCTACTTTCATGTTCTTATAAGTGGTATTTTAGTGTATACTTCATCATGCAAGTGTCTGCCCACCTTGTACTCTGCTATTTTCCTATACAGGCAATCAGACCTTGGTAATAATGTCCTAATTAGATTTCACATGAAGGAATTTTATCCAATTGTTGGATTTACAACACAACTTAAACGTTTATGTGTATTGATGATGTATTTGCACGCACGTATCTACCAATGTGATAATTAGAGGTTTAAGCTACATCCCTCTAACCTTAGTCCATTATACCCATTTTATCAGGTCCCCTGCCCCTTCCCCGGTCCTGATGAAGACCCCGCAGCAAGGTTAATTCTTCCTGCAGTCTCAGAGGGTCAAAACGTCGACGGCTTGTTTCCCATTTCGGCAACCACACATACGAAGATTTGCATATACTGCGTATTATGTGTTGATTGCTTCTTTTGAATAATGTCGCCATACGGTTATGGCACCCATTGCTATATGTTTTATAGCTAAAAAGTTCGGAACTATTGATTTTACTGTCACAAAATCCCACCACTCCCCTACCTTTCACTATCACTTCCTTCTCCTCCCTGGGGCACTGTATGACCTTTAATACAGTTGACTATTTGTTTGGCTACGTGTATTAATTACACTGGATCCCCAGTGAATAAAACTCGGTGGATCAAAATAATTGTTTTGGATCAATTCTTGCGAAATGTATTATATGCTTTCCACTCACACTGGGACCCCTTCCTCTTAATACTGCAGGCTCACTAGTAGCATTTCGTTTACAGACCCTGGGTATGTGGGACACCACTTTACATGGGACTTACATGTCCATCAGATATGGCAAACAGGTCTAATCCAATTATACCATGTTTTAGGGAGAGAGCACATGCACTTTAGCACTGATTAGCAGTGGTAAAGCCAAGAAAAAAAGGGTCACAAAAATAGAAGGAGAATGGCAAAACATTTGAGGATAGCCCTGCAAAACGGACAAGTCCAACTCTGCTAAAACATGAAAGACACACACCTGTGCATGGTATATAAAACCCGTCAAAGCAAGGGACCGTTCACTGGTGTATGGAATAAACACTCTCTGGCGAAGCAGGGGAGGCACACACCTATGAATGGAATATACAACCCGTCAAAGCAGGGGACCGTGCACCTGTGTATGGAATAAACACTCTCTGGCGAAGCAGGGAAGGCACACACCTGTGCATGGTATATAAAACCCGTCAAAGCAAGGGACTGTTCACTGGTGTATGGAATAAACACTCTCTGGTGAAGCAGGGAAGGCACACACCTATGCATGGAATATACAACCCGTCAAAGCAGGGGACCGTGCACCTGTGTATGGAATAAACACTCTCTGGCGAAGCAGGGAAGGCACACACCTGTGCATGGTATATAAAACCCGTCAAAGCAAGGGACTGTTCACTGGTGTATGGAATAAACACTCTCTGGTGAAGCAGGGAAGGCACATACCTATGCATGGAATATACAACCCGTCAAAGCAGGGGACCGTGCACCTGTGTATGGAATAAACACTCTCTGGCGAAGCAGGGGAGGCACACACCTGTGCATGGTATATAAAACCCGTCAAAGCAAGGGACTGTTCACTGGTGTATGGAATAAACACTCTCTGGCGAAGCAGGGGAGGCACACACCTATGCATGGAATATACAACCCGTCAAAGCAGGGGACCGTGCACCTGTGTGGAATAAAAACTCTCTAACGAAACAGGGAAGGCACACACCTATGCTTGGAATATACAACCCGTCAAAGCAGGGGACCGTGCACATGTGTATGGAATAAACACTCTCTAGCGAAACAGGGAAGGCACACACCTAACAATGGAATATACAACCCGTCAAAGCAGGGGACCGTGCACCTTTGTATGGAATAAACACTCTCTGGCGAAGCAGGGGAGGCACACATCTATTCAAGGAATATACAACCTGTCAAAGCAAGGGACCATGCACTGGTGTATGGAATATATAACCTCTGTCAAAGCAGAGGGAGGCACACACCTATGCATAGAATATACAACCCGTCGAAGCAGGGGAACAATATAGCTGTCTGTGGAACATATGCCCTTTGTCAAAGCAGCAGAACCATAAACCTATGAGTGGAACATACAACGTATGCCAAAGCAGGGGGAATATACACCGTTGCTAGGAATAAACACCTCATGAGAAAGCAGGGGGGCTATACACCTCTGCTAAGAATAAAGACCTCATGAGAAAGCAGGGGAGATATACACCTGTGTGTGGAATAAACAGCTCACGAGAAAGCAGGGGGGGGGATATACACCTGTGTGTGGAATAAACACCCCATGAGAAAGCATGGGGGATATACACCTGTGTGCGGAATAAACACCTCATGAGAAAGCATGGGGGATATACACCAGTGTGTGGAATAAACACCTCACGAGAAAGCATGGTAGATATACACCTGTGTGTGGAATAAACTCCTCACGAGAAAGCAGGGGGGATATACACCTGTGTGTGGAATAAACACCTCACGAGAAAGCAGGGGGGATATACACCTGTGTGCGGAATAAACACCTCATGAGAAAGCATGGGGGATATACACCTGTGTGCGGAATAAACACCTCACGAGAAAGCAGGGGAGATATACACCTGTGTGTGGAATAAACTCCTCACGAGAAAGCAGGGGGGATATACACCTGTGTGTGGAATAAACACCTCACGAGAAAGCAGGGGGGATATACACCTGTGTGCGGAATAAACACCTCATGAGAAAGCATGGGGGATATACACCTGTGTGTGGAATAAACACCTCACGAGAAAGCAGGGGGGATATACACCTGTGTGCGGAATAAACACCTCATGAGAAAGCATGGGGGATATACACCGGTGTGTGGAATAAACACCTCACGAGAAAGCAGGGGAGATATACACCTGTGTGTGGAATAAACTCCTCACGAGAAAGCAGGGGGGATATACACCTGTGTGTGGAATAAACAACTCAGAAGATAGCAGGGGGGATATACACCTCATGAGAAAGCAAGGGGGTATAAATCAGTGCGTAGAATAAACACCTTATGAGAAAGCAGGGGGGATACACACCTGTGTGTGGAATAAACACCTCATGAGAAAGCAGGGGGATACACACCTGTGTGTGGAACACACACCTCATGAGAAAGCAAGGGGGTATAAATCAGTGCGTAGAATAAACACATTATGAGAAAGCAGGGGGGATACATACATGTGCAAGGAATAAACACCTTATGAGAATGCAGGAGGATATACACCTGTGTGTGGAACACACACCTCATGAGAAAGCAAGGGGGTATAAATCAGTGCGTAGAATAAACACCTTATGAGAAAGCAGGGGGGATACATACATGTGCAAGGAATAAACACCTTATGAGAAAGCAGGGGGATATACACCTGTGTGTGGAACACACACCTCATGAGAAAGCAGGGGGGATACACACCTATGTAAGGAATAAACACCTTATGAGTAAGCAGGGGGATATACACCTGTGTGTGGAACACACACCTCATGAGAAAGCAGGGGAGATACACACCTGTGCAAGGAATACACACCTTATGAGTAAGCAGGGGGATATACACCTGTGTGTGGAACACACACCTCATGAGAAAGCAGGGGGGATACACACCTGTGCAAGGAATAAACACCTTATGAGTAAGCAGGGGGATATACACCTGTGTGTGCAATAAACACCTCACGAGAAAGCAGGGGTGTATATATACCTGTGTGGAATAAACACCTTTTGAGAAAACAGGGGGATATACACCGTTGCTAGGAATAAACACCTCATGAGAAAGCAGGGGGATACACACCTGTGTGTGGAATAAACATCTCATGAAAAAACAGGGGGGATACACACCTGTGTGTGGAAAGAACAGCTCATGAGACAGCAGGGGGGATATACACCTGTGTGTGGAATAAACAACTCCTGAGAAAGCAGGGGGGATATACACCTGTGCGTGGAATAAACACCTTATGACAAAGCAGGGGGATATACACCTGTGTGTGGAATAAACACCTCACGAGAAAGCATGGGGGATACACACCTGTGCTAGGAATAAACACCTCCTGAGAAAGCAGGGGGGATACACACCTGTGCGTGGAATAAACACCTTATGACAAAGCAGGGGGATATACACCTGTGTGTGGAAGAAACACCTCCTGGGAAAGCAGGGGGATACACACCTGTGCGTGGAATAAACACCTTATGACAAAGCAGGGGGATATACACCTGTGCGTGGAATAAACACCTTATGACAAAGCAGGGGGATATACACCTGTGTGTGGAATAAACACCTAATGAGAAATCCGGGGGGATACACACCTGTGCATGGAATAAAGACAATTATTTTTGGATCAGCTCGTGCACTGCTGTGTTTCGGTATAGATGAATATAGTCGTTCTGTGCTCCTGTGTATCACCCTCTGAACAGGGTGTACACGATATCACTCCGCTTGCATCCCCATATACATGGGGTATGTCTCTTGGGCACTGGGTTAGTCCCTTGAAAAGTTTCAATAATTTAAATGAATAAATTCAACGAAGTTAATCCTTCAGTTCAAAAAGTTTTTAATATTGTTGTTTCATCACAAACAATTGTTCAAGAACATCAACTTCCAAAATGCGTCCTTCCTGGTGCATGGTCCAACATTCTTTTCAATGTTGCTTTCACTCTTAATGCATTTCGGTCTACGGAATAAAGACCTCATGAGAAAACGGGGGGTATACATCTGAGCTTGGAATAAACATCTCACGAGAAAGCAGGGAGATATACACCTGTGTGTGGAATAAACACCTCGTGAAAAAGCAGGGTGGATACACACCTGTGTGTGGAATAAACACCTCATGAGAAGGCCGGGGGGGATACACACCTGTGCTAGGAATAAACACCTCACGAGAAAGCAGGGGGGATACACACCTGAGAGTGGAGTAATCACCTTATGAGAAAGCCGGGGGGATACACACCTGTGTGCGGAATAAACACCTCGTGAGAAAGCCGGGGGGATACACACCTGTGCTAGGAATAAACAGCTCACGAGAAAGCAGGGGGGATATACACCTGTGTGTGGAATAAACATCTCACGAGAAAGCAGGGGGGATACACACCTGTGTGTGGAATAAACACCTCATGAGAAAGCAGGGGGGATATACACCTGTGTGTGGAATATTCGACTTATGCCAATGCAGGGGCCCTTACGCCTGTGAGAGTCTTCAGCAGTCTCTGCCCAAGCACATACACCACATACCTTTCAGGTGAATATTCAAGCTCCTTAAAACAGGGATACCGGGCATCCGCATAAGGAATAAATGAAATCTCTCAAATCATGGAGACATATTGAATATACTGACTCTCTTAAATACTGAAAATGCTCCGAACCACTGATTTGCGTCCTCCAGGCAGCTGCACCCCCACTCCCAGCTGCACCCCCACTCCCAGCAGCACTGATCCCCTCCAGCTGCAGGGACGGCTGTTAGAAGAGGCTTCGGAGCCCCAGGGCTCCTCGTAGTTTTCTGTGGGTGGAAAACATCTGATTCTGTTTAGGTTTCCGCTCTGCTGGAGTTCGGGATGAGAAGTGGCAGCAACAGCGTCCAAGAAATCTCAGAGTCTGGCTGAGCCACAACTCCAAAAATAGGATTTCTTTTTGCTGGCTGGAAATGTGCTGCATAATCGTCCAGTCACAAGCCCCGTCTGCCAGGAGGTCTCATCCAGGTGAATGATGGCCATGCTTTAAACCCCTGTCTGCCAGGAGTTCTCAGCCAGATGAATGGAGGCCATGTGTTAAACCCCTGTCTGCCAGGAGGTCTCAGTCAGGTGAATGCTGGGCATGCTTTAAACCCCTGTCTGCCAGGAGGTCTCAGCAAGGTGAATGCTCACCATGCTTTAAACCCCTGTCTGCCAGGAGGTCTCAGCGTGAATGTTGGCCATGCTTCAAACCCCCGTCTGCCAGGAGGTCTCAGCCAGGTGAATGCAGGCCATGTGTTAAAGCCCTGTCTGCCAGGAGGTCTCAGTCAGGTGAATGCTGGCCATGCTTTAAACCTCTGTCTGCCAGGTCTCAGTCAGGTGAATGCTGCCCATGCTTTAAACCCCTGTCTGGCAGGTCTCAGCCAGGTGAATGCAGGCCATGTGTTAAAGCCCTGTCTGCCAGGAGGTCTCAGTCAGGTGAATGCTGGCCATGCTTTAAACCTCTGTCTGCCAGGTCTCAGCCAGGTGAATGCTGCCCATGCTTTAAACCCCTGTCTGGCAGGTCTTCGCCAGGTGAATGCAGACCATGTGTTAAAGCCCTGTCTGCCAGGAGGTCTCAGTCAGGTGAATGCTGGCCATGCTTTAAACCTCTGTCTGCCAGGTCTCAGCCAGGTGAATGCTGGCCATGCTTTAAACCTCTGTCTGACAGGTCTCAGCCAGGTGAATGCTGGCCATTCTTCAAACCCTTGTCTGCCAGGAGGTCTCAGCCAGGTGAATGCAGGCCATGTGTTAAAGCCCTGTCTGCCAGGAGGTCTCAGTCTTTAGGTGAATGCAGGCCATGCTTTAAACCCATGTCTGCCAGGTCTCAGCCAGGTGAATGCAGGCCATGTGTTAAACCCCTGTCTGCCAGGAGGTCTCAGTCAGGTGAATGCTGGCCATGCTTTAAACCCCTGTCTGCCAGGTCTCAGCCAGGTGAATGCTGGCCATTCTTCAAACCCTTGTCTGCGAGGAGGTCTCAGTCAGGTGAATGCTGGCCATGCTTTAAACCCTGTCTGCCAGGAGGTCTCAGCCAGGTGAATGCCGACCTCGCTTCAAACCTCTGCCTACCAGGAGGTCTCAGCCTACCCATTCACAATACCAGCAGACTGTACACCTGACCCTAACGGGACACCAGCAGGCGGTACACCCTACTCTCTCAGGACAGCAGCAGACTCTACACCCTAACCTCTCAGGACACCAGCAGGCTGTACACCCTACCCTCTCAGGACACCCGCAGACTCTACACCGTATCCTCTCAGGACACCCGCAGGCTGTACACCCGACCCTCTCCGGACACCAGCAGAATGTACACCCTACCCTCCCAGGACACCCGAAGACTCTACACCTGACCCTCTCAAGACACCCGCAGGCTGTACACCCTACCTTTTCAGGACACCCGCAGACTCTACACCTGACCATCTCAAGACACCACAGACTCTACAACATACACTCTCAGGACACTAGCAGTTTCTACACCCGACCCTCTCAAGACACCAGCAGGCTGTACACCCTACTATCTCAGGACACCAGCAGACTCTACACCCTACCCTCTCAGCACACCCGCAGACTCTACACCCTACCGTCTCAGGACACTCGCAGACTCTACACCCTACCCTCTCAAGACACCCGCAGGCTGTACACCCTACCCTTTCAGGACACCCGCAGGTTGTATACTCTACCCTCTCAGCACACCCGCAGACTCTACACCCTACCCTCTCAGGACACCAGCAGACTGTACACCCTACGCTCTCAGGACACCCGCAGACTCTACACCCTACCCTCTCAGGACACCAGCAGACTGTACACCCTACCCTCTCAGGACACCCGCAGACTCTACACCCTACCCTCTCAGCACACCCGCAGACTCTACACCCTACGCTCTCAGGACACCCGCAGACTCTACACCCTACCCTCTCAGGACACCAGCAGACTGTACACCCTACCCTCCCAGGACACCCGCAGACTCTACACCCTACCCTCTCAGCACACCCGCAGACTCTACACCCTACGCTCTCAGGACACCCGCAGACTCTACACCCTACCCTCTCAGGACACCAGCAGACTGTACACCCTACCCTCTCAGGACACCAGCAGACTGTACACCCTACGCTCTCAGGACACCCGCAGACTCTACACCCTACCCTCTCAGGACACCAGCAGACTGTACACCCTACCCTCTCAGGACACCCGCAGACTCTACACCCTACCCTCTCAGCACACCCGCAGACTCTACACCCTACGCTCTCAGCACACCCGCAGACTCTACACCCTACGCTCTCAGGACACCCGCAGACTCTACACCCTACGCTCTCAGGACACCCGCAGACTCTACACCCTACGCTCTCAGGACACCCGCAGACTCTACACCCTACCCTCTCAGGACACCCGCAGACTCTACACCCTACCCTCTCAGCACACCCGCAGACTCTACACCCTACCCTCTCAGCACACCCGCAGACTCTACACCCTACGCTCTCAGGACACCCGCAGACTCTACACCCTACCCTCTCAGGACACCCGCAGACTCTACACCCTACCCTCTCAGCACACCCGCAGACTCTACACCCTACCCTCTCAGGACACCCGCAGACTCTACACCCTACCCTCTCAGGACACCCGCAGACTCTACACCCTACCCTCTCAGCACACCCACAGACTCTACACCCTACGCTCTCAGGACACCCGCAGACTCTACACCCTACCCTCTCAGCACATCCACAGACTCTACACCCTACGCTCTCAGGACACTAGCAGACTCTACACCCTACCCTCTCAGCACACCCGCAGACTCTACACCCTACGCTCTCAGGACACCCGCAGACTCTACACCCTACCCTCTCAGGACACCCGCAGGCTGTACACCCCACCCTGTCAGGACACCAGTAGGCTCTTCAACCGACCATTTCAAGAGACCAGCAGACTGTACACCCTACCCTCTCCGGACACTAGCAGACTCTACACCCAACCCTCCCAGGACACCCGCAGGCTGTACACCCTACCCTCTCAGGACACGAGCAGGCTGCACAACCTTCACTCTCAGGACAGCAGCAGGCTGTACACTCTACCCTCTCAGGACACTAGCAGCCTCTACACCCTAGGATCTCCAGACACTAGCAGACTCTACACCCGACCCTCTCAGGACACCCGCAGGCTGTACACCTTACACTTTCAGGACACAAGCAGACTGTACACCGTACCGTCTCAGGACACTAGCAGACTGTACACCCTACCCTCTCAGGACACTAGCAGACTCTACACCCGACCCTCTCAGGACACCCGCAGGCTGTACACCTTACACTTTCAGGACACAAGCAGACTGTACACCGTACCGTCTCAGGACAGTAGCAGACTGTGCACCCTACCCTCTCAGGACATCAGCAGACTCTACACCCCACCCTCTCAAGACACCCGCAGGCTGTAAACCCCACCCTCTCAGGACAACCGTAGACTCTACACCCCACCCTCTCAGGACACCCGCAGGCTGTAAACCCCGCCCTCTCAGGACACCAGTAGACTCTACACCCCACCCATTTAGGACACCCGCAGGCTGTACACCCCGCCCTCTCAGGACACCAGTAGACTCTACACCCGACCCTCTCAGCACACCCGCAGACTCTACACCCTACCCTAGTATGGGAGGTGTGGGGGGAGGTGGAGGGGGGGGGGAGGTGGAGGATGGGGTGGAAGTCAAATGAAGCCTTTGTAGTAGATGTTTTCTGGGGTCCCCGTGATGAAGGCATCGCTTTCCTCATCCATTGTAGAGGTGGCCGGTCAGAGCTGTTTCTAAAGTCGTGGCTCGTTCTTGGTCATCGGTCGAGCACACCAGCCGGATCCTGTGGTACCTTTAAGCGCTGGCGCGCCCTTGGGTAGCCACGCGCGATACAAGGGCAGATTCAATTCAATACTGAGCAGGATTAGTATGGTAACAACACAAGAAGGGTCAATCTAACCCGCCTCACGACAGTCTATGGTATGAAACACAAGACCCGCGGGCAGCAGGAGGACACAAGTACACACAGCTGAATTCTGACCACTGAATGGAAACACTGAGAGCAAATATGATTTATTACAATATCCTGTTTCCAGTCCTAGCCACAAACCAGGCCCATGAGTTGTAAAGAAGAGCAGAAACTTGAGTAAATGCAGGCATGTCTCTCGAGCCTTGAAAATACTTTGGGGCAGATTTACGACTTCTGGCGCATTTCTGCTAATCAGCAGAGATGCGCCAGAAGAGTTGCGACGCATCTGCCCACCCTTGCGCCACTAATGATGCGCCGGCACCGTTGTGCTCGGATGGGCAGATACGGGACCCATCCCCGGCGGAAATGTGGCACATTGCTGGAGTTGCGTCGCAAGCGCGACGCAGCTCCAGCAAGGCTCGGGGGTGCCCTATCCCTAACATGCTGTGTCAATCCTTACGCCTGCTTCAAGCAGGCGCAGAGTTTTGACGCAGCTTGGCCCTAAAAGTGACTCAGTGAAATCTTGAAATCTTGTAGATTTCACTCAGCCACTTTTAAGAGGCGTTCCTGCACCGCCCCTCCCCCGGGCCGGAACGCCGACATGTGGCGCAGGGCTTTACAACGTGACTCATCTCCCAGATGCGTCACATTGTAAATACCCTGCAGCATGGCGCTGGCTTTGCGCAGTCGCTGCGTCACAAAAGTGATGCAACGGCGGCGTAAAAGAGCCACAAGGGGCTTGTAAATTGCTCCTTTATTGATTCCTGTTCGAGCATTTAATAACCAATAATGCCCTGTGGACCACACCAAGCACGCCGAGCTAAAACACGGAACTAGCTACAAAAACAGATCCCTCATTACACCTGCTCCAGGGCCCTCTGCTCCTGACATGCCTGCGACAATAGAACAACTCTCTGGACGACTGCTCAGGCCAGGTCTCTGAGCAGCCATGCCGTGTTTTTGACCTTTGACACTTATGGGCATTTTTACAAGGGCTTTATCTCCACTTTTTGGCTTAAAAAGCCAAAAAAGCGGAGATAAAACCAGCGCCCTATTTACAAGAGGGTGCTAACATGCATAATCGCATGTTAGCACCCTTTTTCCCAACGCCTCCCTTTACATTTCCAATGAGATGCAAAGTGGCATTACTGAGCGTACCCAAGATGGACCCCTTTGCAAATATCGCTGATGTTTACATCGCAATATTTACAAGGCAGCCCACAGGATTTTAGCACACATTAGATTTTGGCGAAAAATGACGTTTTCGCCAAAATGTAACATCTGGTAAAATCCTGACGTCATCCCTAACATGGGGGGTGGATTATGCTGATACGACCCTGTGGGTCGTATCAGGAAGTTTATCACCCTTTTGCAGGGAACATCGCTGGAAAACCAGTGATGTTCCCTGCAAAAGGGCGATAACCTCGCTATCTCTGGAATTTGTATCGCCCTGGAGTAACACATTGTTAATTATGCGCTATCAGGGCGACAAACACCAGAGATAGCCTGCGATAATATAACTATCGCTAAGCACGGCCAGCGATAATTATCGCTGGCCGTTGTTGATACGCCCATAAGATATGCTAACAAGGCTCCAATACCGCGGGTATCAATCAACACAAACAAGTCTGCCATCTCTAGTGCTAGAGGGCAGCCCTTGCTCAGAGTTTGCTTCACATCTTGACACTCCTCGGTGCAGGTGACTTTCTTGGGCCGAATCGTAAGAGGCCAATATTCGTGTGGGAGTAAGTGTGTCCGGCAAAGTTGTGAGAGTGTGTTGTGAGTTGTGAGAGTGTGTCCAGCAGAGTTGTAAGAGTGTGTCCGGCAGAGTTGTGAGAGTGTGTCCGGCAGAGTTGTAAGAGTGTGTCCTGCAGAGTTGTGAGAGTGTGTCCAACAGAGTTGTGAGAGTGTGTTGTGAGTTGTGAGAGTGTGTCCGGCAGAGTTGTGAGAGTGTGTCCAACAGAGTTGTGAGAGTGTGTTGTGAGTTGTGAGAGTGTCTCCGGCAGAGTTGTGAGAGTGTGTCCGGCAGAGTTGTGAGAGTGTGTCCGGCAGAGTTGTGAGAGTGTGTCCTGCAGAGTTGTGAGAGTGTGTCCAACAGAGTTGTGAGAGTGTGTTGTGAGTTGTAAGAGTGTGTCCGGCAGAGTTGTGAGAGTGTGTCCAACAGAGTTGTGAGAGTGTGTTGTGAGTTGTGAGAGTGTGTCCGGCAGAGTTGTGAGAGTGTGTCCGGCAGAGTTGTGAGAGTGTGTCCGGCAGAGTTGTGAGAGTGTGTTGTGAGTTGTGAGAGTGTGTCCGGCAGAGTTGTAAGAGTGTGTCCGGCAGAGTTGTGAGAGTGTGTTGTGAGTTGTGAGAGTGTGTCCGGCAGAGTTGTGAGAGTGTGTCCGGCAGAGTTGTGAGGGTGTATTGTGAGTTGTGAGAGTGTGTCCGGGAGAGTTGTGAGAGTGTGTCCGGCAGGGTTGTGAGAGTGTGTCTGGCAAAGTTGTGAGAGTGTGTCCGGCAGAGTTGTGAGAGTGTGTTGTGAGCTGTGAGAGTGTGTCTGACAGTGTTGTGAGAGTGTGTCCGGCAGAGTTGTGAGAGTGTGTCCAGCAGAGTTGTGAAAGTGTGTCCGGTAGAGTTGTTAGAGTGTGTCCGGCAGAGTTGTGAGAGTGTGTCCGGCAGAGTTGTGAGAGTGTGTCCGGCAGAGTTGTGAGAGTGTGTTGTGAGCTGTGAGAGTGTGTCCGGCAGAGTTGTGAGAGTGTGTCCGGCAGAGTTGTGAGAGTGTGTCCAGCAGAATTGTGAAAGTGTGTCCGGTAGAGTTGTTAGAGTGTGTCCGGCAGAGTTGTGAGAGTGTGTCCGGCAGAGTTGTGAGAGTGTGTCCGGCAGAGTTGTGAGAGTGTGTCCGGCAGAGTTGTGAGAGTGTGTTGTGAGCTGTGAGAGTGTGTCCGGCAGTGTTGTGAGAGTGTGTCCGGCAGAGTTGTGAGAGTGTGTCCAGCAGAGTTGTGAAAGTGTGTCCGGTAGAGTTTTTAGAGTGTGTCCGGTAGAGTTGTGAGAGTGTGTCCGGCAGAGTTGTGAGAGTCTGTCCGGCAGAGTTGTGAGAGTGTGTCCGGCAGAGTTGTGAGAGCGTGTCCGGTAGAGTTGTGAAAGTGTGTCTGGTAGAGTTGTTAGAGTGTGTCCGGCAGAGTTGTGAAAGTGTGTCCGGCAGAGTTGTGAGAGTGTGTCCGGCAGAGTTGTGAGAGTGTGTCCGGCAGAGTTGTGAGAGTGTGTTGTGAGCTGTGAGAGTGTGCCCGGCAGTGTTGTGAGAGTGTGTCCGGGAGAGTTGTGAGAGTGTGTCCAGCAGAGTTGTGAAAGTGTGTCCGGTAGAGTTTTTAGAGTGTGTCCGGTAGAGTTGTGAGAGTGTGTCCGGCAGAGTTGTGAGAGTCTGTCCGGCAGAGTTGTGAGAGTGTGTCCGGCAGAGTTGTGAGTGTGTCCGGCAGAGTTGTGAAAGTGTGTCCGGTAGAGTTGTTAGAGTGTGTCCGGCAGAGTTGTGAGAGTGTGTCCGGCAGAGTTGTGAGAGTGTGTCCGGCAGAGTTGTGAGAGTGTGTCCGGCAGAGTTGTGAGAGTGTGTCCGGCAGAGTTGTGAGAGTGTGTTGTGAGCTGTGAGAGTGTGTCCGGCAGTGTTGTGAGAGTGTGTCCGGCAGAGTTGTGAGAGTGTGTCCGGCAGAGTTGTGAGAGTGTGTCCGGCAGAGTTGTGAGAGTGTGTTGTGAGCTGTGAGAGTGTGTCCGGTAGAGTTGTGAGAGTGTGTCCGGCAGAGTTGTGAGAGTGTGTCTGGCAGGGTTGTGAGAGTGTGTCTGGCAAAGTTGTGAGAGTGTGTCCGGCAGAGTTGTGAGAGTGTGTTGTGAGCTGTGAGAGTGTGTTCGGCAGTGTTGTGAGAGTGTGTCCGGAGAGTTGTGAGAGTGTGTCCAGCAGAGTTGTGAAAGTGTGTCCGGTAGAGTTGTGAGAGTGTGTCCGGCAGAGTTGTGAGAGTGTGTCCGGCAGAGTTGTGAGAGTGTGTTGTGATGCTCAGCCATACCTAGCATGGGCTGTGTGGTGGAAGTCTCACATCGAACAAGTGGCTGGATCTTGGCCAGCAGAGGCCACAATGTCCCATTCGGCACTTCGTGGCCAATGTACGGCGTCCCACCGAGCGTTCTCAGGCACTTGGATGGCTTCATGTGCACTTGGGGTGCAGGATGGACCGCGGCTCCTTCCTGTGGTCAATCACGTGCTCCTCCCTTTGGGAACTGGACACAGCTCTGCTGTCAAGTGTGCAACGCAGACATCAAGACTCACCGGTCTCTGCAAGGTGGAAAGAGCATTGTCGAACCCAACGACCATTACCCAGAACTGGAACAAACCTCTGGGTCTCAGAGCACAGACTTCTCCTTGGCAGTCTGTCTTAAGAGTTGTGCCAATCCCTAGAGCTAAGGGCAAACGTGCAGGACCTCAGCAGCCCTCAGCAGCTCTCATGCGCCCTCAGCAGCTCTCAGCAGCCCTCCGCAGCCCTCAGCAGCCCTGAGCAGCTCTCAGCAGCCCTCAGCAGCCCTCAACAGCTTTTAGAAGCTCTCAGCAGTCCTTGGCAGCTCTCAGCAGCCATCGGCAGCTCTCAGCAGCCATCGGCAGCTCTCAGCAGCGCTCAGCAGCGCTCAGCATCCCTCAGCAGCTCTCAGCAGCTCTCAGCAGCTCTCGGCAGCCCTCAGCAGCTCTCAGCAGCCCATGGCGGGTCTGGCGTGGGCATGGCGGGTCTGGCTGTGGCCATGGCGGGTCTGGCTGTGGCCATGGCGGGTCCGGAGTGGGCATGGCGGGTCCGGCGTGGCCATGGCGGGTACGGTGTGGCCATGGCAGGTCTGCCTGTGGCCATGGCGGGTCCAGCGTGTCCATGGTGGGTCTGGCGTGGGCATGGCAGGTCTGGCTGTGGCCATGGCGGGTCCGGCGTGGCCTTGGCAGGTCCAGCGTGGCCATAGCGGGTCTGCCTGTGGCCATGGCGGGTCTGGCATGGGCATGGCGGGTCTGGCTGTGGCCATGGCGGGTCTGGCTGTGGCCATGGCGGGTCTGGCTGTGGCCATGGCGGGTCTGGCTGTAGCCATGGCGGGTCCGGCGTGGCCATGGCAAGTCTGGGGTGGTCATGGCGGGTCCGGCGTGGCCATGGCAGGTTTATCTGTGGCCATGGCGGGTCTGGCTGTGGCCATGGTGGGTCCGGAGTGGCCATGGCGGGTCCGGCGTGGCCTTGGCGGGTCTGCCTGTGGCCATGGCGGGTCCGGCGTGGCCATGGCGAGTCTGCCTGTGGCCTCGGCAGGTCTGCCTGTGGCCATGGCGGGTCCAGCGTGGCCATGGCAGGTCTGGCGTGGTAATGGCGGGTCCGGTGTGGCCATGGCGGGTCCGTCGTGGCCATGGCGGGTCCAGCGTGGCCATGGTGGGCCCGGCGTGGCTATGACGGGTCCAGCGTGGCCATGGCGGTTCTGCCTGTGGCCTCGGCAGGTCTTGTGTGGCCATGGCGGGTCTGCCTGTGGCCTCGGTAGGTCTGCCTGTGGCCTCGGCAGGTCTGCCTGTGGCATTGGCGGGTTTTGCATGGCCACGGTAGATACATCGCTGGTAAAATAAGTGCTCAGAGTTCCATGAACTTAAAGGTAAGTGGTTTCCAGCTGCCACTTAAGTGCTAAACAAAGGACTGCACTGGGTTCAGGAATCCAAGGGCTGTGGAGGTTTTCAGACTCCTCTGTGGCAGCAGCTTCGATTAGAACCGTTCTGTGATGGGGAAGTGATGCCTGTAACCAGCCTTCGAGCCTGTGGCACAGCACGCCTGCTACACAAAAGTAGGTGCCGCGGCTCATAGCAGGCCCACGACTGCATGTGGAGGAAGGGAGTGGATGCATCAGTGACCGCAAGCGTGTGCAAGAACGTGTGAGTGACTGCGAGTGTGTGCAAGCACATGTGAGTGACAGCAAGCATGTGTAAGTGACTGCAGGCATGTACAAACACGTGTGAGTGACAATGAGCATGTATGAATGACAACGAGCGTGTGCAAGCATGTGTGAGTGACAGCGAGTGTGTGCAAGCACATGTGAGTAACAGCAAGCATGTGTAAGTGACTGCAGGCGTGTGCAAGCACGTGTGAGTGACAACGAGCGTGTATGAGTGACAGCGAGCGCGTGCAAGCATGTATGAGTGACAGCGAGTGTGTGCAAGCACATGTGAGTGACAGCAAGCATGTGCAAGCATGTGTGAGTGATTGCGGGCATGTGCAAGCACATGTGAGTGACAACAAGCGTGTGTGAGTGACAGCGAACATGTACAAACATGTGTGAGTGACAGCGAATGTGTGCAAGTACATGTGAGTGACAGCATGCATGTGCAAACATGTGCGAGTGACTGCAGGTGTGTGCCAGCACGTGTGACAGTGAGCATGTGCAAGCATACATGAGAGACAGTGAGCGTGTACAAGCATGTGTGAGTGACAGGGACCTTGTGCAAGCATGCATGAGTGGCAGCGAGCGTGTGCAAGCATGCATGAGTGACAGCAAGTGTGTGCAAGCATGCATGAGTGACAGCGAGTGTATGCAAGCATGTGTGAGTGACAGTGAGCATGTGCAAGCATGCTTGAGTGACAGCAAGCCTGTACAAGCATGCATGAGTGACAGTGAGCATGTGCAAGCATGTGTGAGTGACAGTGAGCGTGTGCAAGCATGCATGAGTGACAGCAAGCGTGTGCAAGCATGTGTGAGTGACAGTGAGCATGTGCAAGCATGTGTGAGTTACAGCGAGCATGTGCAAACATTTGTGAGTGATAGCGAGTGTGTGGAAGCATGTGTGAGTGACAGCGAGCGTGTGCAAGCATGTGTAAGTGACAGCTAGTATGTGCAAGCATGTGTGAGTGACAGTGAGCGTGTGCAAGTATGCATGATTGACAGTGAGCTTGTGCAAACATTTGTGAGTGATAGCGAGTGTGTGGAAGCATGTATGAGTGACAGTGAGTGTGTGCAAGCATGCATGAATGACAGCGACCGTGTGAAAACATTTGTGAGTAATAGCGAGTGTGTGGAAGCATGTGTGAGTGACAACAAGCGTGTGCAAGCATGTGTAAGTGACAAGGAGCGTGTGCAAGTAGCGTGTAAGTGACAGCGAGTGTTTGCAAGCATGCATGAGAGACATTGAGCGTCTGCAAGCATGTGTGAGTGACAGTGAGTGTGTGCAAGCATGTGTGAGTGACAACGAGCGTGTACAAGCATGTGTGAGTGACAGCGAGCGTTTGCAAGCATGTGTGAGTGACTGTGAGCGTATGGAAGCATGTGTGAGTGACAGAGAGCGTGTGCAAGCATGTGTGAGTGACAGTGAGCGTGTGCAATTATGCATGAGTGACAGCAAGCGTGTGCAAACATTTGTGAGTGATAGCGAATGTGCAGAAGCATGTGTAAGTGACAGCGAGCGTGTGCAAGCATGTGTAAGTGACAGTGAGCGTTTGCAAGCATGTGTAAGACAGCGAGTGTGTGCAAGCATGCATAAGACACAGTGAGAGTGTGCAAGCATGCGTAAGAGACAGTGAGCCTGTGCAAGCATGCGTGAGTGACAGCGAGCGTGTGCAAACATTTGTGAGCCATAGCGAGTGTGTGGAAGCATGTGTGAGTGACAGCGAGCATGTGCAAGCATGTGTAAGTGACAGAGGGCGTGTGCAAGCATGTGTAAGTGGCAGCAAGCGTTTGTAAGCATGTGTAAGGGACAGCGAGTGTGTGCAAGCATGCATGAGAGACAGTGAGTGTATGCAAGCATGTGTGAGTGACAGTGAGCATGTGCAAGCATGCTTGAGTGACAGTGAGCATGTGCAAGCATGCATGAGTGACAGCAAGCGTGTGCAAGCATGTGTGAGTAACAGTGAGCGTGCGCAAGCATGCATGAGTGACAGCAAGCGTGTGCAAGCATGTGCGAGTGACAGTGAGCATGTGCAAGCATGTGTGAGTGACAGCGAGCATGTGCAAACATTTGTGAGTGATAGCGAGTGTGTGGAAGCATGTGTGATTGACAGCGAGCGTGTGCAAGCATGTGTAAGTGACAGCGAGTATGTGCAAGCATGTGTGAGTGACAGTGAGCGTGTGCAAGTATGCATGATTGACAGTGAGCTTGTGCAAACATTTGTGAGTGATAGCGAGTGTGTGGAAGCATGTATGAGTGACAGTGAGTGTGTGCAAGCATGCATGAATGACAGCGACCGTGTGAAAACATTTGTGAGTGATAGCGAGTGTGTGGAAGCATGTGTGAGTGACAGCAAGCGTGTGCAAGCATGTGTAAGTGACAACAAGCGTGTGCAAGTAGTGTGTAAGTGACAGCGAGTGTTTGCAAGCATGCATGAGAGACATTGAGCGTCTGCAAGCATGTGTGAGTGACAGTGAGTGTGCGCAAGCATGTGTGAGTGACAACGAGCGTGTACAAGCATGTGTGAGTGACAGCGAGCGTTTGCAAGCATGTGTGAGTGACTGTGAGCGTGTGGAAGCATGTGTGAGTGACAGAGAGCGTGTGGAAGCATGTGTGAGTGACAGAGAGCGTGTGCAAGCATGTGTGAGTGACAGTGAGCGTGTGCAATTATGCATGAGTGACAGTGAGCTTGTGCAAACATTTGTGAGAGATAACTAGTGTGTGGAAGCATGTGTGAGTGACAGTGAGCATGTGCAAGCATGCATGAGTGACAGCAAGCGTGTGCAAACATTTGTGAGTGATAGCGAATGTGCAGAAGCATGTGTGAGTGACAGCGAGCGTGTGCAAGCATGCGCAAGTGACAGTGAGCGTTTGCAAGCATGTGTAAGACAGCGAGTGTGTGCAAGCATGCATAAGAGACAGTGAGGGTGTGCAAGCATGCGTAAGAGACAGTGAGCGTGTGCAAGCATGCATGAGTGACAGCGAGCGTGTGCAAACATTTGTGAGTTATAGCGAGTGTTTGGAAGCATGTGTGAGTGACAGCGAGCGTGTGCAAGCATGTGTAAGTGACAGAGGGGGAGTGCAAGCATGTGTAAGTGGCAGCGAGCGTTTGTAAGCATGTGTAAGGAACAGCGAGTGTGTGCAAGCATGCATGAGAGACAGTGAGCATGTGGAAGCATGTGGAAGTGACAGCAAGCGTGTGCAAGCATGTGTGAGTGACAGCGAGTGTGTGCAAGCATGTGTGAGTGACAGTGAGCATGTGCAAGCATGTGTGAGTGACAGTGAGCATGTGGGAGCATGTGTGAGTGACTGCGGGCATGTGCAAGTATGTGTGAGTGACTGCGGGCATGTGCAAGTATGTGTGAGTGACAGCGAGTGCGTGCAAGCATGTGTGAGTGACAGTGAACGTGTGCAAGTATGTGTGAGTGACAGCGAGTGCGTGCAAGCATGTGTGAGTGAATGGGCACGTGCGACTGCGTGTGGGACCAAAAGCCCATGTTGAGTGCATGTGGCCCTCTGTCTGAGTGAGTCCACGTGACCATGTGTTAGTAGAGCGCATTCAATCATGTGTGTGTGAGTCAGCAAACATGTGAGACCACCAGTCCAAGAGAGCATGTGGGTGTGCTAATGTTTGAGAGAGTCCACTGGGGTTTCACGCTCCTTGGCAGCGTCCACAGAGTCCGCCGTGTAAACAAAGCACCGGAGGACCCCAGCACTGGGGCCCCACCAGCTGGCACCACACATAATATGTAATATATAAATAATATATTATAAATTGATAATATATAATATAATGTCCCTGCCATGCTGCCAATGATAGCAGCACAACTACGCACCATCACACTCCCCCAGGGGTGACAAGCGGACGTCTCCAGCCCCCAAAGCTATAAGAATGGCTTGGACAGGAGGGACATACTTTTAATGTAGATTGAACGAATAATTGACTGTGTTGTGGTCATCTCTAGATTAGTCTGACAGCGCCACCTTGTGGCAGGCTTCCACAAGCGCAGCAGCTGACAATGAAGTGTCGGTGCCGAGCAATGGAAACGACCGCCTCAAATTAAGCACCGAGGCACCCCGACTCTGTGTGGACCATCGGCCTCACAGAGGGTCTGTTGCCTCTTCGGCTGCAGTCTGGTGTCAGCAGTAGGTCGGGGCAAGCAAATGTGGTAACCCTTTTCTTTGAAAACTTGGAAAAGTGCTTTTCAAAAAGTATGCGAAGGTTGTAAAATGCAATTGCAAAAAGAGATTCACAAAAATACGTTTTGCAGAAAAAAAGTTAGTAAATATCCACATTTGGCGGGAGGATTTCATTTTGGGAGATATTTTTCTGCAAAGGCAAAGTTTTCAAAATGTCACAACCTTCACAAATGAAACGTGCAAGTTTGAAGATCCCCGCTTGCAATTGGAAGCTGTGCACGACTCGAGGGGCGGGGGTGAGAGGGGGGGTGTTAGTGCAGGCTCTGGCACAGAGTGTGACTGAGAGTGACTATGACTGAGTGTGACTGAGTGTGACTGTGACTGAGTGTGACTGAGTGTGACTGAGAGTGAGTGTGACTGAGTGTGACTGAGAGTGACTGTGACTGAGTGTGACTGAGTGTGACTAAGTGTGACTGAGAGTGACTGTGACTGAGTGTGACTGTGACTGAGTGTGACTGAGTGTGACTGAGAGTGACTAAGAGTGACTGTGACTGAGTGTGACTGTGACTGAGTGTGACTGAGCGTGACTGAGTGTGACTGTGACTGACTGTGACTGAGTGTGACTGAGTGTGACTGTGACTGAGTGTGACTAAGTGTGACTGACTGTGACTGTGACTGACTGTGACTGACTGTGACTGAGTGTGACTGACTGTGATTGAGGTTGACTGACTGTGACTGTGACTGAGTGTGACTGAGTGTGACTGTGACTGAGTATGAGTGAGTGTGACTATGAGTGAGTGTGAGTGAGTGTGACTGAGTGGAACTGACTGTGAGTGAGTGTGAGTGAGAGAGACTGTGAGTGAGTGTGGCTGAGTGGAACTGACTGTGACTGAGTGTGAGTGAGAGTGACTGTGAGTGAGTGTGACTGAGACTGAGTGTGACTGATTATAACTGAGTGTGACTGTGACTGAGTATGACTGAGTGTGAGTGTGACGGAGTGTGACTGTGACTGACTGTGACTGAGTGTGAGTGAGTGTGACTGACTGTGACTTAGTGGGA
The DNA here is from genome assembly GCF_964263255.1 of Lissotriton vulgaris. NCBI lineage: Eukaryota > Metazoa > Chordata > Amphibia > Caudata > Salamandridae > Lissotriton > Lissotriton vulgaris. The sequence goes on from NC_141693.1 coordinate 2,035,166,808, forward strand.
CTGAGTGGGACTGACTGACTCACTGTGACTGAGTGTGACTGAGTGTGACTGTGACTGAGTATGAGTGAGTGTGACTATGAGTGAGTGTGAGTGAGTGTGACTGAGTGGAACTGACTGTGACTGAGTGTGAGTGAGAGTGACTGTGAGTGTGAGTGAGTGTGACTGTGACTGAGTGTGACTGAGTGTGAGTGAGAGTGACTGTGAGTGAGTGTGAGTGTGACTGAGACTTAGTGTGACTGAGTGTGACTGTGACTGACTGTGACTGAGTGTGAGTGAGTGTGAGTGAGTGTGACTGTGACTGACTGTGAGTGAGTGTGAGTGTGACTGAGTGAGTGTGAGTGAGTGTGAGTGTGACTGAGTGAGTGTGAGTGAGTGTGACCTTGACTGACTGTGAGTGAGTGTGAGTGAGTGTGACCGTGACTGACTGTGAGTGAGTGTGACTGTGTGTGACTGTGACTGACTGTGAGTGAGTGTGACTGAGTGAGTGTGAGTGAGTGTGAGTGTGAGTGAGTGTGAGTGTGACTGTGACTGAGTGTGAGTGAGTGTGACCGACCGTGACTGACTGTGAGTGAGTGTGACTGTGACTGAGTGTGAGTGCGTGTGAGTGAGTGTGACTGTGACTGACTGTGAGTGAGTGTGAGTGTGACTGAGTGAGTGAGTGTGACTGTGACTGAGTGTGAGTGAGTGTGAGTGAGTGTGACCGTGACTGACTGTGAGTGAGTGTGAGTGAGTGTGACCGTGACTGACTGTGAGTGAGTTTGACTGTGTGTGACTGTGAGTGAGTGAATGTGCCCGAGGGCAGACTTCCTTCCACGCGGCCAGGGCGCCTCGTGTGAGAGGCTGGAGCTGCGGCGTCTCATATGAAACGAACAAAGCCTGGAAAGTGCTGAGTCTGCGGTCCGAAGAGCCAGCTGTGGCAGAGGCCCAGACGAGGCCAGGAGAGGGGGGCGGCCTGCATGAGCTGCATCCCTCCCTGAGTGAGAGTGACTGTGAGTGAGTGTGAGTGTGACTGAGACTTAGTGTGACTGAGTGTGACTGTGACTGACTGTGACTGAGTGTGAGTGAGTGTGAGTGAGTGTGACTGTGACTGACTGTGAGTGAGTGTGAGTGTGACTGAGTGAGTGTGAGTGAGTGTGAGTGTGACTGAGTGAGTGTGAGTGAGTGTGACCTTGACTGACTGTGAGTGAGTGTGACCGTGACTGACTGTGAGTGAGTGTGACTGTGTGTGACTGTGACTGACTGTGAGTGAGTGTGACTGAGTGAGTGTGAGTGAGTGTGAGTGTGAGTGAGTGTGAGTGTGAATGAGTGTGAGTGAGTGTGACTGTGACTGACTGTGAGTGAGTGTGAGTGTGACTGAGTGAGTGTGAGTGTGACTGTGACTGAGTGTGAGTGAGTGTGACCGACCGTGACTGACTGTGAGTGAGTGTGACTGTGACTGAGTGAGTGTGAGTGAGTGTGAGTGTGACTGTGACTGAGTGTGAGTGCGTGTGAGTGAGTGTGAGTGTGACTGAGTGAGTGAGTGTGACTGTGACTGAGTGTGAGTGAGTGTGAGTGAGTGTGACCGTGACTGACTGTGAGTGAGTGTGAGTGAGTGTGACCGTGACTGACTGTGAGTGAGTTTGACTGTGTGTGACTGTGAGTGAGTGAATGTGCCCGAGGGCAGACTCGTGTGAGAGGCTGGAGCTGCGGCGTCTCATATGAAACGAACAAAGCCTGGAAAGTGCTGAGTCTGCGGTCCGAAGAGCCAGCTGTGGCAGAGGCCCAGACGAGGCCAGGAGAGGGGGGCGGCCTGCATGAGCTGCATCCCTCCCTGAGTCACGGCAGAGGGGGGCGCCTTCCTTCCTCCCTCCCTGAGTCACGGCTGGGATTCTGCCGCCATGTCTGATCCTGGCCCGGAGTATGACTCCCAGTTTACGTGGGGGAGGCAGTGGCGTAACGAAACTGGAGGGGCCTCCCGCAAACTGCATGGAGGAGCCCCCACCGGACTTACTCGGAATCTCTCGTGCCAGGGGTCTGTGCTGTGGCCCCCGCACTGCGGGGGCCTTTCTTACCCCCCTGGGCGGAGGTCTGTGTAGAGTGGAGTGGTGCAGAGCAGAGCCTGGTGATGGGCCCCGGGCCAGGGGTCTGTGCTGTGGCCCCCGCACTGCAGGGGACTTTGTTACCCCCCTGGGGGGAGGTTCTCTATAGAGTGGAGTGGTGCAGAGCAGAGCCTGGTGATAGGCCCCTGGCCAGGGGTCTGTGCTGTGGCCCCCCGCACGGCAGGGGCCTTTGTTACCCCCCTGGGGGGAGGTTCTCTATAGAGTGGAGTGATGCAGAGCAGAGCCTGGTGATGGGCCCCGGGCCAGGGGTCTGTGCTGTGCCCCCCCGTGTGTGCAAACCCTCTGTGTATGTTTTTGGCTTGTTCTATTGCAGGCAGCTCAGCTGGGACAGTTGCACACTGCTTATTACCAGCCTCGCATTTTGTACAAGATTATAGTTACAGGGAAGATGTGAGTGCCTGTGCATATTGGAAAATATTACCGAGCCCCTCATTAATCCGCCTGAAAATCCTGCCGTTCGAGCCCTTCCTACAGGACCAGCACAAGCACGAGGCACACGGCGAGCGAACCGTCGTCTTGCCGAACTACAGTGCACATTGATGACGAGCGCACATAATACCCAGGCGCCGTGAGGCCATGCGCCAAGATCGGGAGGAGCGGGTGAGAGCGGGCAGACCGGCTGCGCATAACGGGGGGAAAATACCCGTCTAGGACCAACTCGCTTCACATCAGGAAATCGAAACCGAAACTGGAGCGGTGCCCTAACAACAGCACGCCAATGGCGGCCATTTCACAGAAAGGTTGAGCTGTTACAGCCAGGCGAATCAGGGCAGGGGGATAAGAGCCGGGAGCGAGTGGATGACGAGTAACGGATACCCGTCGAGGACCTTAACGCGAGTGCGCCTCACATCAGGAAAACGAAACCGAAACTGGAGCGGTGCCCGAACAACAGCACGCCAGGAATGGCGGCCGCTTCACAGAAAGGTTGAGCTGTCCCAGCCAGGCATATCGAAGCGGGGGGATAAAGAGCCTGGAGCAAGTGGATGACGTGTGGAAGAGGAGGATAAGGTCTGAGACCAACAGCTGAGACAAGAAACACAAGTGAATGGTGGGCCCAACCACACATGTGGGATATCTGAGCGCGATTAACTAACTCGCCAAAACAAAACGAGAGGGGGGAGAAGTTCAACTGACTGTGACCATCCACGGAACCCCTTTGAGATGGACAGTTGGCCAGGGGGACGGGGAGGTTTGTTGAGTGCCAGGCCCTAATGTGATTATGGGGTGCCAGAAAATGTATTTCAAGCAGAGGGCTAACTGAGTAGTTGGCACACTCGCGTCACAAAGCGGCACCCAACCCCCCAGAACAGTGCACAGGAAGGAAACCCCAGTTAGCGGCGACATCACAACTCACTCCGCCCACACCCAAACCCACCGCTCCTCAGAAGTATTTGCCCGACCCACTAACAGAGAAACACATATCTCTACACCTCTCGCCCACTACTCACTGAACCAACTCAAAATCATAGCAACTGAAAAAGAACTAAAAACTTAACACTGATTAGAAATAAGAGTGGAAACGGAAACAAGACTACAACAGTCAACCCACAGTCAATAGGAAAAGAAATAGGTCTGCACAGCTGCCCACGATATGCTATCCAAAGGAGGCGGCCATATTGGAACGGCTCCACCACAAGGCGACAAAAGTGATAGGGTAAAGTAATGGAGAAAGAAGGAAAGAAGAAAGAAAAGTGAGAAGAGGACTGAAAAAGAGGACTGAACTAGCTCAGTAATTTGTTTAAAGGGCCTCTGAGAGCCCACACCACTTTTTTCCCTACTCCACAGCTGCCCAACAAGTAGTGGGCAGCTGCCGCGTTTAGGTTTGTGCCAAGTGCACACCCGTGACTGTCGCTGCATTGGCAGCGCGCCCTGACTTTGGACAGAGGCCATTTGAGCCCCGTCGAGATGGCCAGTTGGCCCAGGGGACTATTACATTTGCTTTTTATAGGTGCTAGGAAATGTATTGTTTGTAGTATGTTTTATGCACCTTGATTTATGCTTTTAGATTTGCTTTTATGCTTATTAGGTTTCTCCTACGACGTCTCGACTTTTCTACCTTCCAATCATGCGCCCACCTAACCCCACCGAAACTCTACGCTCGCGCGTTACGGACCTAACTCCTGTTCCATTAACTACCCTAACACAATGACCAGTAACGCTAAAAGGATAACTACCACTCAGCGTCCAACGGCTGTACGAAAACTAACTTCATTTTTTACACCAATCGCCCGGCTAAATGGAAAAACACCTTCTCTCTTCTCCTCCAAGTCGCCAATTCAGTAATCATTCCCTATGGTGAAAAAATCTCCACTACCATATCCCCGACCTTCAAAGGGGAACTCACCATTTCCATCTACAGAACTGGAACCATTCTCATACAGGCCACCGACCCGCACCTCACCACTTTTGACCGTCACTTCCCCACTCTTCTCTCCTCGTTAACTCAACTGAGCCATCAAACCCTATCTCCCTCACCCTTCACCACCCTCACTAATAACGTGGAACTGATCCAATCTCCCTGCCCGAAGACCCTCTCTTCAACTCATGGACATCCATCATCAATCACTACAATCACACCACCCCTATCATTACTCTCCGTCGCCAAATACCCACCACGATCACATCAACTGAGTACACCAGGAGCGACAAACTCACAACTAACAAGCCCCACATGGCTGATACAGACAGTTTAGTCTCTGAACTTAGCCCTCCTGCGACTGAAATCCCCTCAGACACTCCCCTCCCCCCCCCTGATAATCTGAACCCTCCCTCACTTTCTTCCCCGACTCCCTACACAGTCCCCGTTCCCCTGACCCTGACTCCCCCCCCGGGTCGAACGCCACTCCCAATCCTATGGTCTCTCTCCCCCCTCCCTCCTCTGCACACTCCCCTTCCGCTGCTGCACTCCCACGTACACAACCTACCTCCACCGCTAATCTCTCTTACATGACCCAGAACTCAGACACCCTGCCTACAATGTCTCTCCCTCCTCACCTGGACACTAGACCCACTTCTCCTCCCCTGAACTCCTCGAATGGGAACATGACTAATCCGGCTCCCTGTGTAAAGCCTCTCCCCTCTCCTAATCCCAGGGACTCCGTCCTATCCCTGACACCTGTTAAATCTCCCTCCATAGACCAATGTCTGTCTCGACCCCGGCCTAAAACCTCAAACTTGTTCAGTGCAATAACACAGCAACTGAACAGAATTGAGAGGAAAATTAACTCCCTTTCTGCTGATTTCCTTCACTTACAGCAAAACCTCCTCAACAAAGACAAGCCACCGTGCTCCCTCCCCCTGGGTATTCCTGCCCCTACCCCACTCAATGCACCTCCCATGCCCCCTCTTGATTCACCTCTCACGGCCCCTACCCCACTCAATACACCTCCCATGGCCCCTCTTGATTCACCTCTCACGGCCCCTACCCCACTCAATACACCTCCCATGGCCCCTCTTGATTCACCTCTCACGGCCCCTACCCCACTCAATACACCTCCCATGGCCCCTCTTGATTCATCTCTCATGGCCGCTACCCCACTCAATACACCTCCCATGGCCCCACTCAATACACCTCCCATGGCCCCACTCAATACTCCTCTCATGGCCCCACTCAATGCACCTCCCTTGGCCCCACTCACTACACATCTCATGGCCCCCCAAAAGCACCCCTCGACCCCCCAGTCCAGCAGCGAGTCAGACACTTAGCCCATACTGGGATAGCCAGCCCTTCTCGGTACCGAAACCAGATGAGATCAATGGCTCTTACCTCGCTTCCCATCAGAAGTCTGCCCCTTTCTACACCCCTGTTATTATTGGCACAAACAGAATCCCTAATACTGTCCACTCGCCTAGGCCCCCTGCTCAATACTCCTCTATCCACCTAACTCCCCCCATCATCGAGGCTCCCCGCCCTCTCTCTTGTTTGCTCCTAAACTGCAGATCAGCAGATCAACACGCTACAGACATTGCTGAAGCTCTTCTCGCTGAAGAAATTGACATCGCTTTCCTCACTGAAGTCTGGCTCAATGTCTACTCTACCCCCATCCTTGACATCCTCACCCCCCCCAGGGTACAACATAATCAGGCAAGACAGGCCAACCAAAACGGAGGAGGGGGGGACTAGCCATCATCCACAAAGCTGGAATACAGATTACCAATCTCAAACCTGCAGAATACCTATCGTTTCAATACTTGGGTGTCGAACTCACCATTAAGGGCACCTCATCCATTAAATTCCACACATCTACCATCCGCCTGGAGAACGTACTCTTTTTCCCGAAGAACTAACAGACCTAATAACATGGTTCTCCTCGACAGATACATATGACGTGTTCCTGGGTGACCTCAATATCCACTGGAACGACCCAAAAGACTCCACTGTCCTGAACCTATCCAACCTTCTGGAAAAACATAACCTCAAACAACTCTGAAATAAACAACTCACATCAAAGGTGCAACACTCGATGCGAATATTACCAACAACGAACTGGTCTCTCTGAGAGAGATTTCTCCCATTGACTGGTCCGACCACCACCGTATTCTGTTCAGGATTGACACACCTGTCAGCCACCAACCTATTTGTGACGTCAAACCTAAACTCTTGACCAGAAACATCAAAAAAATCCCTTTGTCCGAACTTGAATCCTTGATTCATCCCCATCTCCAACTCCATCCCTCATCATGGACGGCTGATGACTTCACTACACACTTTAACTCAAAAATGACAGAGGTTTTAGACCAAGTAGCTCCACTCAAACTCAAACAACAGAGGCAAAACAAATCGAAACCCTGGTTCAACGTGGAGCTAAACGATGAACGGCGCCAACTCAGACAAACGGAAAGGGCTTGGAGGCTTCTTAACCCCTCGACCTTACACCTAACAGAACTTAGATCTGCTCGGCAGGCATACAAAAAACACATTTGTCTGGGAAAAGGCATCCTTTTTCCGCAGCCAACTAGATCTGGCGAAAAACAGAACGAGAGAACTCTTCAGCATTGTCAAAAGCCAAACTAACGGCACCCCCCTCTCAAGATATCGAAGCCACAAATGAGCGATGTGAAGAAATTGCCACCTTCTTCACTAATAAAGTCTCGAAAATTGATCAATCCTTCATACAAACCGCAAACACTCCTTCCCTCATTACCTGCCTCCTTCTACTTCCCCCGACAACGCCGAAAGAGTTCTGTACAAGGACAATCAGACCGGCCTCCAGCTAAAAAACAATGCACACTGGTCCGACTTTGAGCAAATGGCGGAAAACGAGGTCTTCAAGATTATTTATAATCTCAAACCTTCCTCCCTCACCATGGACCCCCTCCCTTCCACAATCATAAAATAACTCAACCACACCATCTCCCCTTTCTGGACAAAAGTCATCAATGCCTCTCTCACCTCAGGCTGTGTCCCAGACTCCCTTCAACTAGGACAAATCACGCCCATTCTCAAGGAACCAGGGGCCGACCGTAATGATCTGAACAACCTCAGACCTATCTCAAACCTCCCATTCCTTGCAAAAACATTGGAGTCATGTGTTCTCCACCAGGGGGCGTGGCTTACGCGCCGGCGAGTAATGGCGCTGCCTCCGTGAGCTCCGTGACGACGCGGGAATTGCAGCTGTTTTCCCGATACTTTCCTCGCATGCGGAGACCAGCAAATCGCATCCCTGCACAGCGGAACATGGTCCCCGTGTGTTGCGCGATGCAGCGGCTCTCCTAATTGCCGCTCTCGACAGTTTTACCGCTGAATATCCCTCGGCTGCTGCGGGACGCGAGCGGCCGCCATTTTGTGCCGCCGAGCTCGCGTTCCGTTTTCCTTTCACCTTTGCCGCCTCAACAGCCCGTTGTCCTCCTGCTGCAACCAATGGACATATTTTGATAAGGTATGTTGTAGGGAACATCCATTATGCTCCTACTCTACCTCCATGACTTTTGGCGCCACAGCGCTCTTCATAGCTTCTAATTATATTACTTCTGCATAGCGGCGGCCATTTTGTGGTGTTTCCTGCGCAATGTTCAACACCTTCCTCTCATTTACTTACAATCCTCTGTGGAATGTTAATTGATCCCCTTGGGTCTCATTTAATATGGACGCTTTGCTGTTTATATACTGCCATATTCCTGGATGGTTTTTTGACTGCGTATTGAATTATTTTCGCTCCATTTCGACGCATGTCCTGTGAGTTTGAGGTATTGCTTCTCCATTGCTCCTTATTACCTCTTATATGAACTCTTCCTTCCAGCGCCTCTTCTAGCTCTACATATAGGGTCTCAACTTTTTGGCTATTGCGGTGTGGCTTACATCCCTGCGGTCCTCCTAGTTTGCCCCTCTGCTGGCATCATGTCTCAGGACGCGGGTCATGCGAGATCGTCTGTCACCGGTACCAAGCCGAAACGCCTTAAGAATGACCCTCCATCTCCAATTCGCACCTCTCCGAACCCTGTGCTGGATTCCATTCTAGAAGAGGTTCGTGGCTTACAACCATTTATGTTGGCAACTAACGAGAAGCTCAAGCAGATAGAAGATCGTTGGGTTGTCATGGAGAACAAGGTTCTGCAACTAGAACAACGCATCAGTGACGTCCAGGATGTATCTACGAAAATTCCTATTCTTGAAAAAGAGATACAGCAGTTGAAACTTCATACAGAGGACCTTGAAAATCGTAACAGGAGGAATAACCTCCGTATTTATGGTGTTCCGGAGTCCCTTGAGGGGGCCGACATGGTGTCCTTCGTCCGCAAATTCCTCTATGAACTTTTGGAACTCCAACCAGAATCTACTCCTCTAAACATACAGCGTGCTCACCGTTTGGGTCGTCCCACGTCCAACCCAACCAAACCTAGAGGTATTATCCTGCTTTTTCTTGAATTCACCGAATTGATGACTGTTCTTAAAGCTGCAAGACTAAAACGTCGCCTCATTTGGTCGGGACATACCATCTTTATTGCCCAGGACTTATCAAACGCCACGAATGCACGTCGGAAGGAGTTCCTTAATCTACGACCACGTATGAGGGACTTGAACATTCAATATGGAATCCTACATCCTTGTCTCTGCAAAATAACTCACAATGGTCGTTCCCGTACATTTGATGATCCCTGAAGCTTCGAGAGTATCTCCAAAATGTCTCTGCTTCTGCTTCCACTATGGACACCAATGACTGAAAATAATTCTTTTCTATTTTCTGCATTCACTTCTCTTATGTCTTGACGACTGTTGTGGCCTTGTCCTGGTCTCTTCCTTGAAATTCTTTACTACGACTTCTCTTCTTTTTGTTTATCTACTATCTATATTCCTGCGTTTTCCTCGCTCTGTGGGGTTGGCGCCTTCGCCGGCGTCTCCATGCTCCTAATGTCTCGGTATTCTCTTTTCTCTCAGATCTGGCTTCTTTGCCCTGATCTGTTTGTTATCTTTCTCCTTCTCTTTCTTTCTTCTCTCTTTCTTCTTTTCACAGGCCATGCATGTTTTCCCCTTGTTCATTTATGTTCCGTGCTCTTTTTTGTATACCTATCTTCCTTTCTAATTGTTACCTCCCGTACTTTGATAATGACCCCAAGTCACGATAGTGACTTGGGGTCATTATCGATAGGGAGCTATCGATGAAAGATCAGGCAAACAAGGTTGCAGCCACCTGTTTTACTATTCTTAGGTGGTTGCGTAAAATCTTTTGGATCCTGCCTTCTGACACCCAGAGATCCGTTGTAACGGCTCTGGTGACCTCCAGATTGGATTACAGTAATGTGCTCTATCTGGGGGCAACCAAGGAGGTTATGCGCCGTCTCCAATTAGTCCAGAATGCCGCTGCTCGGCTTCTGTGTGGATGTCGGAAATATGATCCAATTTCCGAACGTATAAAACAACTCCACTGGCTCAACCTTGACAAACGAGTGAAGTTCAAGACACTATGCTTTATGCATAAGATAAAGATTGAAGCTGCCCCCACCTATCTCCAGTCTCTTGTTAAACCCTATGTTCCTGCACGTTCTCTTCGTTCCTCCTCCCAACATCTTTTCTGTGTGCCAAAATTCAGGCTTACTAGAATGGGCGGTCGTTCTTTTTATGTATTAGGACCCAGACTTTGGAATTCTCTTCCTTTAGACCTTCGCATGGAGCACTGCCATCTCCGCTTCCGTAAAGCTGTTAAGACCTGGCTTTTTGCCCAATAATTTCTTCAGAAAGTTTGTTAACCTTAGATCTGGTCTGTTATTCTCTAGTTCCCTCTGGATTTTATGCTATAATGTCAATTAGCGCCGGGAAACCTTCACGGGTAGCTGTTCGCGCTCTACAAGACTAATAAATAATAAATAATAATAATAATACTTTTCATTGCTCCCCTTCTTTTTTCCTTATGCTTGAAATGCTCAATCGTCTACTGTTTCTCTATATTTACCCGATTTTCATCGCCTTTGTTCATATTCGGTATTTGATTCTCATTTCTAACATGTTTGTCTCCACTGTCTCTCCTTGTAGTTGTTCACCCGCAGTGTATTGGACCCAGATGTTATCCTCCTACCTTACCTCCCATCATGTGTAATTTTGTAACGTGGAATGTTCGTGGTCTTGGAAACCCTGTTAAACGTCAAAAGGTACTGTCCCACTTATCCAAGTTAAATGCTCAGATTGCTTTTCTCCAAGAGACTCATTGTACAGATGTTGAATCGTTGAAACTTAAGAGGGCTTGGGTGGGTCAAGTTGTATTTTCTCCTGCTGTTGATAAAAAAGGTGGTGTTGCTATACTATTTCGTAAAGGTTTGGATGTTCAAATTCTATCTTCTCAATCGGATGATGAAGGTCGCTGGATTATGTCAAAAGTGGTTATTCAAAACAAAACGATGGTGCTCCTAAATATTTATGGGCCTGTCCGACCAGATCCTAAATTTTGGTCTGACATCAAAATCCTCATCTCCTCCATTGACTGCCCTAACATTATCATAGCTGGTGACCTTAACCAATGGTTAGATCCCTTTTCTGATAGACTATCCTCCTCCAAATTCCAGCCTGATAAGACACATAAATCCTTTCAATCAGCCATTGCCTCACGTCCCCTTTTCGATGTGTGGAAAACATGCAATCCGAACTCACTCGAATATACATTTTACTCCAATGTTCACCACACCAGGTCCAGAATCGACTATATTCTCGTCAGCAAATCCCTTCTCCCTGCGATTCAGAAGTCCGAAATTGGTTCTATTTTTTTGTCGGACCATGCACCTGTTTATGCCACTTTTGACCTAACCCAAACCTCCTCCACTTTTAATCGATGGAAATTTAACACTTTCCTTCTCTCTGATTCTGTTTTTATGTCTAAAGTTAAAGATTTCATCTCTGAATACTTTTCCCTCAATTTACCTACTGACACGTCCGTTTCGAATAATTGGGATGCCTTTAAAGCTGTGCACAAAAACTGGAGTCTAGAGGGAAAGACAGAACTAGGACGCCCCCCACTCAATAAGTCATCAAACAAAACAAGTCCTAGTTCTCACTGCAATATTTTTAAAGATATCTAGAGATCACTGGTTGTTTGTAGATCACACCAGGGAGTTCCTTCATCTAGGGATACTCATGATCTCTTAATCTATTGCTTGAATAAAAAGCAGCCTCGCTCTGATCTCGACAGTACAAGACAACACAAGACTCACATACACCTTGAACGGACAAAAAATGTGTGAATAGCGAGATGGCACCTCACGGGCGCACCACCAATGGGACCCCTGGTTGGTACTCACCAGGATGGCCCTGTTATCATCATTGGTGCCATCAAGCTTTAACGGAAACGTGCCTCAAACCCAAAGTGTAAAGACAGTGCGTGATGCAGTGGACACAACTTATATGTAACAAAAACTAACAACATTAAACATTTAAACATATAAGATACTGTGCAACTAGGACTTCAAACTTTACTTCTGTTCCTTTCTCTGTTGCAAACAGTAAAACACTTAAATTAAAAAAGGAGAGTGTGAAGACTACCTATCACTTCACACCCCACTTACAGCCAGTGTAAGTGGGGTGTGAAGTGATAGGTAGTCTTCACACTCTCCTTTTTTAATTTAAGTGTTTTACTGTTTGCAACAGAGAAAGGAACAGAAGTAAAGTTTGAAGTCCTAGTTGCACAGTATCTTATATGTTTAAATGTTTAATGTTGTTAGTTTTTGTTACATATAAGTTGTGTCCACTGCATCACGCACTGTCTTTACACTTTGGGTTTGAGGCACGTTTCCGTTAAAGCTTGATGGCACCAATGATGATAACAGGGCCATCCTGGTGAGTACCAACCAGGGGTCCCATTGGTGGTGCGCCCGTGAGGTGCCATCTCGCTATTCACACATTTTTTGTCCGTTCAAGGTGTATGTGAGTCTTGTGTTGTCTTGTACTGTCGAGATCAGAGCGAGGCTGCTTTTTATTCAAGCAATAGATTAAGAGATCATGAGTATCCCTAGATGAAGGAACTCCCTGGTGTGATCTACAAACAACCAGTGATCTCTAGATATCTTTAAAAATATTGCAGTGAGAACTAGGACTTGTTTTGTTTGATGCCTTTAAAGCTGCCTTACGTGGTTTCACAATTTCTTATGTATCTAAAAAAAAGAAACTCAACCGCGCTAAATATATCGCCCAACTCTCCAACATCAAGACCCTAGAACACTCTTACTTTTCTTCCAAGAATCCTGACGCTCTCCTCCAACTTATCAAAGCCAAATCTGACCTCAATCAAATTGCCACGGTTGAAGCTTGTAACACCCTTTTGAAGATTAAATCTAAATTTCACGGGAGTCAGAATAAAGCTGGAAAAATGCTAGCAAATTATCTCAAAATTAAAGCTGAACGAAAATCAATTGGCCCCATTCTCAACGAAGTAACCAACACACTGGTTTCTTCTGATGAGGATATTGCACAAGTATTCCATAACTACTATAAACTCCTGTATACTGATGATACGCATCCTGATGATGATGACCTCTCCCGTTTTTTCAAAGACCTACCCCCTCCCCCATCTCTCCCTACCGAATTCCATCAACTAGAGACTGAAATTACTCCTCAGGAAATTCTCAAGGCAATTACTTCCCTAAAGAAATCGAAAGCTCCTAGCCCAGATGGTCTCCCAATTGAATTTTACTCCACCATGCACTCTATTTTTGTTCCTCATCTTTTACAACTTTTCAACTCCTTTATTACTAATGCCAAAGCCTCTGGATCCTTTTTGGATGCCCTAATAATCATAATCCCCAAGCCTGACAAAGACCATTCCTTGTGTAAAAACTTTCGTCCCATCTCCCTCATTAATTACGATTGTAAAATTTTTGCCAAAATTTTAGCTGCCCGCCTTGAATCCCTTATCCCTCTGCTAATCAGCACTGATCAAGTTGGTTTTGTGAAAGGTAGACTTGCTGCTGATAATGCCCGTGTTTTTGCCAATATTATTTCACATAGTAAACGATTTAAAGCCCCCCTTGCTGCCTTATCCCTGGACGCTGAGAAAGCGTTTGACCGTAATAATTGGAATTTCATGTTTAAATCATTACAGTGGTTTGGGTTTGGCCCCTCTTTCATTTCTTTAGTTAAACTACTCTATTCTGCTCCTCGTGCAAGTGTTTTTGTTAATAATCAATTCTCAAAATTTTTCCCCTTATCCAGAGGAACGAGACAAGGCTGCCCCCTTTCCCCTTTACTTTTTATTCTTTGCCTTGAACCCTTCCTCATTAAAATCCGCTCTAACCCCCTAATTAATGGGTTCAAAATTTCATCGTTTGAGACAAAAATTTCGGCCTATGCCGATGATGTCCTGGTTTACATGGCTAATCCTGTTTCTTCCCTTCCTCCATTTTTAGAAGAAGTCCGCTTATACTCCTCTGTTTCTGGCTATAAGCTTAATCTCTCTAAAACGGAGGTCCTACCCCTAAATTCATCCTGTTACCAATATATGTTTGCATCAACTGATTTTGCCTGGTGTCCCTCCAAGATCAAATACTTGGGTATTTGGTTCTCATCTACCTTAGGTGAAACTCTTAAACTGACCTTTACCTCTCTTACTCAAAAAATTCAATCACTTCTTCAATCATGGTCTCCCCTTTTTCTTTCATGGTGGGGTCGTTTAGACACCATTAAAATGATGATTTCCCCACATATTTTGTACACTGTCTCCATGCTCCCTGTGAAAATCCCTAAATTATATTTCAACCGGCTGAACTCCATCTGCTCCAAATTTTTGTGGAATAATAAAAGACCTCGTATTGCTTTACATAAACTTATACGCCCGAAATCTGAAGGTGGGGTTCGCTTTCCTGACTTTCAGTCATACCACTCTGCCTTTTTAATAAAGCAAGCTTTCTCATTGGCTTTCAATTTCAATGATACCCCTCTGCCCAGATGGATTGCAGTCGAACGGTCCTTGTTAAAAGATTTTACTTTCCAACAATCTCTTTTTATGTCAAATTGTTCATTCATGACTACTCACCCTGTACTGAAATACTCACATACTCTACTGCACACTGTATTCTCGAAAGATTCATCCCCCTTACAATGTTTTCTTTCCTCTAGTGTATGGTATAACAAATATCTTAAGTATAAGGGTAAATCATTTTATTTCAAGTATTGGAAAGAAAAGGATATTATGTTTGTATACCAATTTTTCTCTGATTCCTACATTATTTCATTTGATGTAATGCAAACCATGTTTGATTTACCTGTACATTTTCGCAAACAATATGACATTATTACTTCTGCCATTTTATCTCACCTATCTACCCTTCCTACTTTTGATCTCCTTCCTTCCCTTACTCCTTCCACTCCTCTATATCCTTTGTTTACTCAACAAATCCCCAAAGCTGCTCTAATTTATAAACTGTTATTAGATAATGTTGGTCTTAGACCTAAAACCATTACTGAAACTGTTTGGGAAACTGATTTATCTTTCTCGTTATCTGTTGATGTTTGGGATTGCTTATGGTCTAAACTGTTTAAGACTTCGATTTCAGCTCGAATTACTCAATCACTTTTTTTTCTATACCATAGAGCTCTTATTACCCCTATAAGCATAACAAAATTCTCCCCTTCCTCCTCCCCCCTTTGTTGGTCCTGTTCCTCCCACCCTGGCACACTCAAACACCTCTTGTTTGATTGCCCCTCTGTTCTTACTTTTTGGAGCTCAGTTTGGGATTATTGCATGCGTATTTTTCATTTTTCTGAACCATTCTCATCGTTGCACGTTTTTTTAGGTTCCCTATCTGATGTTTTAGACTTACATTCGTATAATGCGAAATTATTTGATCTTTTCATTGCAACTGCTTTCAAAGTAATTCTGTCTTGCTGGAAGGATAACACTAAACTGTCTGCGCATACATGCTGGAATTTCATATGTGATGAGCACAGAATTGCAATTGCTTCTTCTTCTTCTGTCACTTTAAAAATTAAGTCTGACCTTACCTGGCTGCCTTTCTCTACCTTCTTATCCTCTTATCCCCCTCCCTAGCCCTTCCTCCCTCTTTCTCTCTCCCCCTCTTTTTTCTTTTCTTTTCTTTTCTTTTCTTCTCTTTCTCTCTTTCTTCCATTTTCTTCCTTTTCATAATTTATCTGAACCATTTTTCCTCTCCATCTATCTCTCATTGCTCTCTCATATTGGTTCTGATTTTTGTCATGCTGTTATATTAGGCTGTACTTTTTTTTCTTAAACAAAATAAAACTTTACTAAACTGAAAAAAAAATGTGTTCTCCACCAACTCAATAAACACATTGATGAGTTCAACCTCCTCGACACCTTTCAATCGGGATTCAGGAAAGGTTGTAGCACTGAAACAGCCATACTCAATGTCTCGGACGACATTCGCAAAGCCTTAGATGATGGTGATGCCTGCCTACTCATCCTTATTGGCCTATCTACGGCATTCGACACAGTTAATCATCCAGCTCTTCTAGAGACCTTGTCGAAGCGCTCCGGTACTGTACTCAAATGGTTCACCTCTTTCCTCCAGCATCGCTTGCAACAAATTAAAATCAAATCCTGTCTCTCGAAGCCAACAAAAGTCACACTTGGGGTGCTACAAGGCTCAATCCTCTCCCCATCCCTCTTCAATCTCTTCATGGAGCCCCTCACAATCATCTTGAAAAAAGCTGGAGTGAGTTACCACCTTTATGCAGACGACACCCAAATCTATTTCAAAATAAAGTCCCCCGATGACATCCAACACCTCAATACCACTCTAACGGAGATCCAAGCTTGGTTCAACGTCAATCACTTAAAGCTCAACACATATAAAACGGAACTGATCCTATTCTCTCCAAAAAGCAACCATCATCCTATTCAAGAGTGGCTCAAGAATCTGGTTGCCCTAAACTGCCCCCTCGTCCCTTAAGTCTCTCGGCATCACCCTTGACAAGAACCTATCAATGGAGGCCCACATCAAAAACTCTGCAAAAAGTGCTCTTTTCTCTCTAAAACACCCCAAGAAATTGAAGCCTTTTCTTCCCGATGATGACCTCAAGACAGTGGTCCAATCCCTGGTTCTAAAATTGACTACGGGAACGCCATCCTTACAGGGACTCCAGAACCTCACCTAGCCCCTCTAAGGGCAGTGCTGAACATGGCCGCTCGACTCGTATCTGGAGTAAAAAGATTTGATCACATCACTCCAGCTCTCAACTCCCTCAAATGGCTTTCCATGGAAGGGAGATGTATTTACAAGCTGGCCTGCATCACACACAAAACCCTCCACTCTCCGGCCCCCAACTACCTGAACAACAAACTGGTAAGAGCAGGTTAAGCCAGAACACTGAGAAGCTCCAACTCACCCCTTCTCATTCCGCCAAAAATAAAAAAGAAAACCACCCAATACCGATCGTTTTCTGGCAACGCTCCCAGGATATGGAACGCTCTCCCGGGAGTCCTCAGATGCAACCCCTCCTTCTCCTGTTTCAAGAGAGACCTCAAACTCCATCTCCTTAATAAATACTTTCCTGAACAACGTCAACTAACCTAGACCTCAATATCCCGAGTTGACTCCCATTCAAGGATTGTTGGTGAACGGACTATGCTAATCACCTTGTTTTTCTTTTTTTTCTCTCCCCCTCCGTTGTACAGTTATTTATTGTTCAGGCTGTATTCTTTATCCATGGTTTTGCTTACTTACTGTCAGCATTCTAGGTAATGTAAGGGACTTCGGCTTTACACACTATGTATGTGAAGCGCTCTGATACCTACGGGTCTTGCTAGCGCTATACAAAACTTTAAAAATAAAATAAAATTACCCCCTGGGGGGAGGTTCTGTGTAGAGTGGAGTGGTGCAGAGCAGAGCCCGCCTACAGCAGCCTGATGATGGGCCCCGGGCCAGGGGTAGGTGCTGTGGCCCTCCGCACTGTGGGGCCTTTTGTTACCCCCCTGGAGGGAGGTTCTCTATAGAGTTGAGTGGTGCAGAGCAGAGGCCGCCCACAGCAGCCTGGTGATGGGCCCCGGGCCAGGGGTAGGTGCTGTGTCCCCCTTTAGAGCTCTGGGCCCCCCTCTCACTGCGGGGGCCTGTGTTACCCCCCTGGTGGGAGGTTCTCTGTAGAGTAGGGTGGTGCAGAGCAGAGCCTGGTGATGGGCCCCGGGCCAGGGGTCTGTGCTGTGGCCCCCCGCACTGCAGGGGCCTTTGTTACCCCCCTGGGGGGAGGTTCTCTGTAGAGTAGGGTGGTGCAGAGCAGAGCCTGGTGATGGGCCCCGGGCCAGGGGTCTGTGCTGTGGCCCCCCGCACTGCAGGGGCCTTTGTTACCCCCCTGGGGGGAGGTTCTGTGTAGAGTGGAGTGGTGCAGAGCAAAGCCTGGTGATGGGCCCCGGGCCAGGGGTCTGTGCTGTGGCCCCCCGCACGGCAGGGGCCTTTGTTACCCCCTGGGGGGAGGTTCTCTCTAGAGTGGAGTGGTGCAGAGCAGAGCCTGGTGATGGGCCCCGGGCCAGGGGTCTGTGCTGTGGCCCCCTCACTGCGGGGGCCTTTGTTACCCCCCTGGGGGGAGGTTCTCTCTAGAGTGGAGTGGTGCAGAGCAGAGCCTGGTGATGGGCCCTGGGCCAGGGGTCTGTGCTGTGGCCCCCCGCACTGCAGGGGCCTTTGTTACCCCCCTGGGGGGAGGTTCTGTGTAGAGTGGAGTGGTGCAGAGCAGAGCCTGGTGATGGGCCCCGGGCCAGGGGTCTGTGCTGTGGCCCCCCGCACTGCAGGGGCCTGTGTTACCCCCCTGGTGGGAGGTTCTCTGTAGAGTAGGGTGGTGCAGAGCAGAGCCTGGTGATGGGCCCCGGGCCAGGGGTAGGTGCTGTGTCCCCCCGCACTGCAGGGGCCTTTGTTACCCCCCTGGGGGGAGGTTCTGTGTAGAGTGGAGTGGTGCAGAGCAGAGCCCGCCCACAGCAGCCTGGTGATGGGCCCCGGGCCAGGCCAGCAGACTCCCCTGACCCGCCACAGAATAACTTCCGCATGTGTCAAAGGGCAAAGGCCACAGCATGATGGCCACTGAAGGTGACCTATAGAGGAAGGAGTTTCATGGAAAGGGAGGGGCAGCTGGGGCAGAACAAAAGTGAGGACTGAAGGAGGTAGGTGAGAAAGAAGTACGAATGGGATAAGGAACATGAAAGAGTGCATTGAGAGACGACGAATCATGGACTGAGTAATGAGGGGAGTGACAAACAAGCATTTGCAATGCAATAGCTCAAACTCTTGTAAATGCGAGACCTATTTCAAATCAAAGAAGCGGCCGCCATTGTCCCGGGCTGCTTGAAAGGGAAAGCATGCAGGGCAAGCAGAATGTTGTAGGAAAGCATGTCATGCCTGCAGTAGGAGTAAAGAGTGCTTACAAAGAAAATAACAGGCACCCTGTAACAATCGAAGTAAAAGGGCCAGTCGCCATGGGAGGATACAAATGCAGACACGGCCGTACTAAGGAGGGACTAACAAGCCCAATAACGACTCACAAGCCAGTGTTTACGAAGGACAATGACAAAAGCCAGTGACAAATATGGGCAGAGAGTGGGCGGGGCTTCAAGTGCATACTCCACTACTGCATGCCTTGCAGCAGCGCCTGCGCTCCCAGGCTCGACCTAAAAAGGAGAGCAGCAGGACGAGGCGCGGCTCATGCTCTGTGGCCGAGGGGGCACGACACGACTCTGATATTACTATACTCCCCCGGGGCTGTGAGTTGTTTGCACACCGCATGTTTGGCACTCTTAAGTGCCATTCACGACAAGGAGAAAGTGCCACACTGTCATGAGGGCCTAGGCATCAAGCTCCAGATAACACTGTTCCCATGGCTGCACACCTAGTAACTCACTTCTTCTAAAACTGTCCTTTTTGAATCCAAAAGCTGAACATGTTGTTTGAAGGTGAGTGAGCCAGTAACAATGTTCACACTTATCGCACCATGCCGAGGATCCCAGCGACACCAACACAAAGACCTCCTGGAAAGAAGAGCAACATCGGCCTCAAGCAACTTGTCACCGACCCTACCCACATTGTAGGACACACACTCAATCCCATATTCACGTCCAGCAACAGAGTCACGAACAACCACGCCACACAGCTTGCCTGGACCGACCACTGCTGAGCCCACTTCACTATCTCAGGAAATACCAACACTGGCACTGTGCCACTCAGCCCCACACACAGAGACTGGAAAAATATATCGGAAGACCAGTGGAACAGCACACTCAACTCCCACCTCCCAGACACAACATTCAACAAAATCTCCCACCACACTCTAATCATGAGACTACACAACTCCGGCATCCGCGACAAGGCCGTGGACTGGATCCACTCCTTCCTCACCGACTGAACACATCGAGTCAGACTACCTCCATTCCTCTCAGAATCTACAGAGATCAGCTGCTGAGTGCCAAGGCTCCTCCCTGAGCCCCACCCTCTCCACGGTCTACATGGCCCCTCTCGTGGCCATAGTCAGAAACCACGCACTCATTATCATCTACTACGCCAACGACACACAGCTGATCCTTTCCCTCAGCAACAAACCTACAGCTGCCAGAACCAACTTCCACAGCGGAATGAAGGCAGTCACCACCTGGATGAAAGGTAGCTGCCTCAAGCTCAACTCAGACAAAACCCAAGTACACATCCTAGGCCCCCCCCTCCTCCCCCCCCCAGCCTGGGACGACTGTTGGTGGCCCGCTGCTCTGGGAACCCCTCCCACCCCTCGACCACACACGCAACCTCAGCATTGTATTGGACTCCTCACTCTTAATGAACCGCCAGATCAACGCCGTATCCTCATCCTGTTTCCACATGCTCCGCCTGCTCCGAAAGGTATTCAAATGGATCCCCACAGAATCCAGAAAGTCGATCACCCACAGACTCATAACCAGCAGACTAGACTACGGCAATGCACTCTACGCCGGCATCACCCAGAACCAGCTCAGACACTTCGGAACATCCAAAATGCCCCAGCCAGACTGGTCCTCAACATCCCCACGGCAGCCACATCACTCAACACCTCCGCCAACTCTACTGGCTCCCAGGCAATAAGAGAATCACCTTCAACATCCTCACACATGCCTACAACGCTGTCCACGATGTAGGGCCAGCATATCTGAACCACCGCCTCTCTTTCCACGCACCCGCCAGACAGCTTCACTCTGCCTAACTTGCCCTGGCCTCCGTCCCACGGATCTACAAGACTAGAACCGGAGGAAGATCCTTCTCCTACCTCGCTGCCAAGACCTGGAACACCCTGCCCTCCACTTAAGGCAATCGCCCTCGCTGACCCAACTCAGGAAGGATTTCAAGACCTGGAACACCCTGCCCTCCACTTAAGGCAATCGCCCTCGCTGACCCAATTCAGGAAGGATCTCAAGACCTGGAGCACCCTGCCCTCCACTCAAGGCAATCGCCCTCGCTGACCCAATTCAGGAAGGATCTCAAGACCTGGAGCACCCTGCCCTCCACTCAAGGCAATCGCCCTCGCTGACCCAATTCAGGAAGGATCTCAAGACCTGGAGCACCCTGCCCTCCACTCAAGGCAATCGCCCTCGCTGACCCAATTCAGGAAGGATCTCAAGTCCTGGAACACCCGGCCCTCCACTCAAGGCAATCGCCCTCGCTGACCCAATTCAGGAAGGATCTCAAGACCTGGAGCACCCTGCCCTCCACTCAAGGCAATCGCCCTCGCTGACCCAATTCAGGAAGGATCTCAAGACCTGGAGCACCCTGCCCTCCACTCAAGGCAATCGCCCTCGCTGACCCAATTCAGGAAGGATCTCAAGACCTGGAACACCCTGCCCTCCACTTAAGGCAATCGCCCTCGCTGACCCAATTCAGGAAGGATCTCAAGACCTGGAACACCCTGCCCTCCACTTAAGGCAATCGCCCTCGCTGACCCAATTCAGGAAGGATCTCAAGACCTGGAACACCCTGCCTCTCCACCTCAGGCTATCACCATCACTGCCTCAATTCAGGAAGGATCTCAAGACTTGGAACACCCTGCCTCCACTTCAGGCAATCGCCCTCGCTGACCCAATTCAGGAAGGATCTCAAGAGCTGGCTCTCCGACTGAACCTTCACGCCCAGATGGATCAGCACCCCCCCCCCACGTCCCCTCCACAGCACCTTGGGACCCCAACGGGTGAGTAGCCACGCTATATAAATTCCTGATTGATTGATAGAATGAGAACAGGCTGTGAAGAACTTCTGCCTCTGGATCACAGAACTCTACAACACAATTGCCCCAGCCTAACCAGCCAAATCCAAAGGACCCACCAAGACCACCAGAGCTGAAATCCACCAAACGCAACTGCTGGCAACTAGGAAGTAAGTGGCGCCTCAGCAAAGAGACAGGATACCATACCACCTGCAAGGCGGCACTCAACCAGTACCACCGCCTCCTGAACAAAACAAAGAAGAACGCCCTTGCAGACCGCATGGAAGCCAGCACAAACTGCCGCAAGGAGCTCTTCGCCACCGTGAAGGAGTTCTTTCACCCCGCAGCCATCGAGAATGGCATCACCCCCTCCAAAGAACTGTGTAACACCCAGGCAGACGTTATCCATGACAAGATCTCAGTTATTTGCGAAAACTTCAAGCAGCAACCCACCACCGCTGACAGCATCAGCCAGTCCACACCCACAAACACTAACACTGAAAACCTGCTCAGCCTCTGGGA
This sequence comes from Lissotriton vulgaris, assembly GCF_964263255.1. Classification (NCBI taxonomy): domain Eukaryota; kingdom Metazoa; phylum Chordata; class Amphibia; order Caudata; family Salamandridae; genus Lissotriton; species Lissotriton vulgaris. Next base: position 2,035,189,017 of record NC_141693.1, read on the forward strand.
CCCTCTCACAACTCAAGCCACAATCTCCATCATGAGGTTGTGCCCCCATAACGTCTTCAACCTTGGGAGCAAGACAATCGATAACAAGCTCAAGAAAATCCTTAACACCTCCATCACCTCAGCCTCCTTCCCTGAGTCTCCTCCTGAAGAAACCATCCGCCGACTCAGCAGAACCAAAGAACTACCAGCTCACCACCCTTCCCCTTTTCAGCAAAGGTCTCAAGAAGGCAATCAGCCAGCAACTCACCGAACACCTGGAACACAACCTCCTGGCCCATGCCAATCTGGATTTTGAGACAACAACAGCACCCAGGCAGCCCTGATCACAGCCACTGACAACCTCAGGGCTCTCCTGGACTGCGAGAAAATGGCAGTCGTCATCCTCCTGGACCTGTCAGCCGCCTTCGACACCGTCTCCCATCATATCTTGATCAACAGACTCCACCACATTGGAATCCAGGGTGACGCCCTCATAAGGATTGCCTTATACCTCACTGGAAGAACCCAAAGAATCTGTTTCTCACTGTTCACCTCGGAACCCAAGAAGATTATCTGCGGCGTACCCCAGGGACCGTCCCTCAGCCACACCCTCTTCAACACCTACATGACCCCCCTGGCCAACACTTTCACATCGCACAGACTCAACATTATCTGCTACACCAATGACACCCAACTCATCCTCTCGCTGTCAGAAGACCCCTCCACCACCAGAGCCAACCTCCAGAGATGTATGATGAACGTAGATGACTGGGTGAAGGACAACTGTCTCATGCTCAACACGGACAAGATGGAAGTCCTCTTCTTTGGGAACAACACCTCATCATGGAACCACGCATGGTGGCCTGGTGAACACAGCCCACCCAGCCCCAACAGACCACAGCCACAACCTCATCAGCATCTTTGAGAGCAAGCTATCTATGAATAACCAGGTAAAGCAGTCTCATCCGCCTGCTAAAACACCCTACGCATGCTCCACAAGATCTTCAGGTGGCCTCCAGTGGACACCAGAAAGATCGTCACGCAAGCCCTCGTCACCAGCAGGCTGGACTACGGGAACACACTCTATGTCAGAGCACGCCTCCTGAAGTGACTAGAGACAATACAAAACTCAGTGGCAAGACTCATCCTCGACCCACATCACACCCCATCTCAGGAAGCTACACTGGCTCCCGATCCAGGAGAGAAACCAGTTCAAGATGTTGACCAATGCGTGCAAAGCCTTGCACACCGAAGGACCAGCATACATTAACAAACATATGACCTTCCACCAACTAACCAGACACCTCTGATCTGTATCCCTCTTCCTCGCAGACACTCCCGGGTCTGCCGACCCAACAGTGGAGGACGCTCTCTCTCACAACTGGCAGCCAAAGCTTTAAACAACCTTCCCCTGCATCTCAGGATCGCCTCATCGCTCCAGCAAGTCTGGAAAGGACTCAAGACCTGACGGTTCGAATGAGTAGGTGTAAAAGGCTTGAGTGGCACTGGAGGAAAGATGATGGCCTGACTTCCAAGCAAGCTTATAAGAAACCTTTGAAGAAGCTCCGCAAATTGATGGTGGCGGCAAGAAGGGAATACTTTGTCAAGCGCATGGAGAGTGCAGAGAATTCTGGAAAGGATATTTTCAGGATTGTTAGATCCTTTACCAATCTATCAGCAATTGAGTGAAATATATTGCCCTCTCCTTCCCTGAGCACAAACTTATCTGACTTCTTTGAGGTGAAAATTCAGAAAGTATATGCCTCTGTCACAGCTGGGGAGGAGAGGGTGGAGCCACAACCATCTGGAATCACAAATTCCAATGGCACCTTCCCGGATTTTCTCACTATAACTTTGCAGGAATCACGGACCGAAATCCTAAGATGTAAGTCTGGCTCCCCTGAGGATCCATGTCTTCCTAAGCTTTAGGGGTCTCTGGCTCATGTGATCAACCCAGTATTAAACCACATGTGGAAAACCTTGCGATGCACCGGCACATTTCCAGATATTTGGAAACATGCATTCCGACTACTTCTTTTGAAAAAAACAAATGCTGACCCTATGGATCTTGGTGATTACCATCCGATCTCACTACTGCCAGCACCTGCAAAAATTCTGGGAAAACTGGTGCAACGACAACTTGCCAATTCCATAGATGAACACGACATCCTCAGTCCGGATTTCGGTCGGGATATAGCACGAGACAGCATTGGTCGAGGTGGCGGAATCTGTGAGATTGACTGTAGACGCAGGGGCTGCTGCGATGCTGGTCCTTTTAGATCTGTCGGCAGCGTTCAACACGGTTGCACACTCAATTCTTCTTGAAAGACCCAAATAAGTGGGCTTGCGGGGGCAGTACTCTCATGGTTCCAGTCCGCGCTCAAATATCACTCTCAAAGGGTCTTTCTCCAACCACATCAATCAGAACCCAAGCCACTATGGTGCGGAGTTCCTCAGGGCTCTGTCTTGAGCCCATTGCTTTATACCACATACCACCTGTCTGGTGCCACTTTTCACTCTTGTTGCATTCTGGAAATTGAAGGCTGTCTCCTTCGCGGATGACACACAGCTGGCGTTTTCATTTAAAGGATCACTCTGCTGATTCGTTTGCCAGATTCAAGGGGTGTCTGAAGGACACAGTGAACTGGGTGAACAATAACAGCTTAAAACTCAATGCGGACAAGAAGGAGGTCCTATTCTTTGATCAGACTTCCCCTTCCTCCGCAGGGTTATGATGACCAGAAGAATTGCGTTCACCACCACCACCAGGCAATACAGCAAGGAATCTGGGCATCAAACAGGATACAGACCTATCTTTTGCGGCCCAAGTTCGCCACATTTCATCGTCTTGTTTTGGAGAGCTGAGAAGCTTAAGGAAATTCCTGCACCTATTGCCGGAGGAAAGCAGCAGGGTTATAGTCCATGCTACTGTGACCTCCGAGCTGGACTAAGCAAACAGTCAGTACTTAGGGCTCCCTTCTTACCTGATCAATAGACTTCAGATGGTACAGAATGCGGCAGCGATAATATTCGACGGGTCCCGTTCCAGCATCATATCTCCCCTCATATCAGACATCTTCATTGGATCCCTGTTGTTAAAAGGACAGAGTTCAAGTCCCTGACCTTGGCCTTTCGCGCCCTGCATGACAGAGGACCAAGGTATCTCAGGTGCAGGCCACGCCCATATCAACCAAAGCACACACTGGGATCCAACTCCCGGAACCTGCTTTGTGTACCTCGCTCTGCGAAGCCCGCATGGGAGGCAGGTCCTTCGCAGTGAGGACTGCCAGGCTGCGAACCCCTTACCCTCTCATATGCGCTTGACTGAGAGCTTCAAGACCGGGCTTTTTGGTTGAGACTAGCTCCTCCGTCAGACCTGATCCTCACTGCGTCTACTGCCAAGCGCCGGGACACCTCTGCCCGAGCTCGCTGTGCGCTCTACAAATGCCAGTATTATTATTATCAGTAGCAGCAGCAACTCCAGCACCTTGAAACCCTCACAGGCGATTTGCCACGCTTTATAAATGATTGATTGGTTGATTGATTGACAGCGCTTCTTGTCCACCAAACACTACAGTGCATTATTCTCAAAACATCTAATTACACGTAGGGAAGTGGATATTAACCTCTTCTGTGCGTAGCACGCGAACGGTTCCATCCTCTGGCACGGTTGGCTTGTTCTGAGGATGGAACCGGTCCGTCCTCCACCTACTCATGGGGCTGGCGCTCCCCCCATGGGCCGCCAACTATGGGCCCTCGACAAGGATGGCAGCGGGGTCCCTTCCACTGCCACCCCTGACCCTCCCCCCACCTCGGTGGTCTGCTGATGTCGGTGCACACACATAGCGCAAACATCATCAGAGCAATCCGGGGGAACGTCGGGAGAAAGGAACATCCACAGGTGAGTTCTTCTCCCCGGGGGTTTGCTTCTCGAAAAAACAGTCACGGGGTAAAGCGTTTTTTCATCCCCCTGTGTCTGTTTGGAGGGGATTCCTGCTCCACAGTCGCGGGTGGGTCCCTGGTCATGGAGCTGGAATCCCATCCCCTAGACCACCAGAGCTATTTATGTTATATGTTTGGGGAGCGACCCCTTAGGCAAAGGTCATTTCCCAGGGGGCATACATTATCCGTGTTGTGGCACCCCTCGTGGTAGCAAAAAAACAACACCCAAAGATAGCCCAAAAAGAAGGTTCTAGATGCAAAGGCGGGGTCAAGAACAGCCAAAGTCAGGTATCTAATGTCACCAGGGAAAGCCACATGACACCACGTGAGGGGAACAGGGAAAACGCGCCAACACAAAAACGTGTTCCAGGGCACGTTTGTAAACACCAGCACACCAAACGGCAACCCACCCTCTCTTCCCCACATTTCTACGCACATGTGGCATACTTCAAAAGCAACTCAGAGCACATGCCACAGGGGGTAGAGTCAAAAGCAGGAAATAATGTTGAGAAAAGGCTGCGTATCAGCTACACCTTTAGACACATGCCAAGCGAGGCGTTTTGGGGAAATTAGTAATGCCCATAGATCCCCTTCCAAACCACCAGAACATCCCTTCCCATAACTCATGGGACTTATCCCCAAAATACCCAACACTGATCAGACTCCCCAGAGCTAATGTCGGAAAAGATCAGACAACACTATAGTAGGGAAAGGAGGTGGAGGGGGCTCAAGAGCTATCATTATAGGATTTGTCATTCAAATTACCTTTAGCAATCACCCTTACACACTAATTCTGAAAGACGCACCCAAGGAAGGTCATCTCCCTAAACCTCACCAGGTCACGACTGTTAGGTGGATGGGATCACACCCCTCCGGCAAAATACAGGTCCTCCAATACCCCATTGAGAACGGAGGGGCATATTACCAACAAGTAGCGATATTTATCGCTAAATAGGCTTAGCAACAATTTTTTTTATCGCTGAGCATCGACAGAATTTATCGCTGAGATAACGTGCTATTAGCAATGTTTATCTCCAAAGCGATACATTTTCCGGCGATAGCGGCGAAATGCGTGAACATCGCTGAGAATACAGCGATATTCACGCATTAGCGACGAAATGTTCTTAGCCATGTTATTCACCTCTCATTGGATAACATGGCTAAGAACTGGTCTGGGCAGGTGTTAGTATTTGGAGATATTCACGCTTAGCGCAAATATTTCCATTGCTACGCCTGCCTTTCTAATAGGCGATAGTGATGTTAGCGACTGTTTTCAGTCGCTAACAGTTTGGGTACGCCCACTTTGCATGTCATTAGCGGTAAATATCGCTAACATGCAAAGCGGGCCCCAAACCGCTCGCTATCACCTAAAATCTGTCGCTAACTGCTGGTAGCGACAGCTTGCTAATAGGGCGATAGAATTATTGCCGCTTAGCGGCCGAAAACGGCCGCAAAAGCGGCAAAAATTCCCTTTCGCCAGCCTTGATAATATGCCTCGGAGTGTGGTGTTAAATTGGTTGTAATGACAAAAAACAATGGGTTTATCCAAAATAGGTCGCAGCCAGGACAATGAAGTGCACCAACACTTCTTGTCTTCAACGCCCACTATCCAAAGAAAAAGAAACATTTACTGAACTTACGTAAATGGAAGCCTACTGGCCCACAGCGAGGGGCTGACTAGTACCCACGGCCCTCGAAGTGGAGGGGAAATAAGCGTGGGTGCATCGTTCCAGCATGGGGGCGAGCACTTCCACGACAACATCCTTCATGAAATTAAACCTGCTAACTTCTACGGACTGGCGAGGAAAACCACAGGTACCAGAGAAGCACTAAAGGCTCCCTGGGGACACATACCAAAAACTGCAGTCTCGCCACAAATGCTATGTATACTTGTATCGCTATGTACGATCTGCCTATTATGGACAGTCCCACACTTGGGCATTACCGATAAACTGCTGAGTCAAAAGAAGTTTACTAATAGGGAACAACAGTGTATGTGTATGGATCTCTCATACATCACATCCAATCACACCAAGCAAAACACCAGCGTCCCGCATGCACTGCACAGAGCACCTGGTATCAGCATCTGACCTCAGTCGGCTCCCAAACATCAGCCAGGTCATGTTATGTCTGTTCACTCATCCCACATGTGGTAGGCGCGGACAGGCTTTACTTGTTCCAAGAAGTAGCCAGCGAGAAAACAAAATGTCTTATTCACCTCTGCCTCTGTAGAATAAGGGTCAAGATCCAACCCAACAAGATAGAACCACACAAAGTAGTCGAAAACGTAATCAATTAATGACACCAACCCCACATCCTTATACATCTTACCCGAATCTGAGGCTATGCAAACCGAGTTGGACAGGATGCCTAGGAAGGGTCATATATGAGAAGATGTCACATGGCCAAGAGATTTACCGGAAAAGAGGTTCTTGGAGGTAGCAAACCCCCCAACTTAATGCACCAATACATCTGCTCTAGCATCCATCTGTGGACCTGGAGCGGCTCTTAGGGTAACTGGGGCGGACTTCCTAAGCAAAAAGTGGTCTCCGGACATAGAATTCCAATGTAGTGCTATCCAGCTCAATGATAAACAGAGGAATGGGTGGCATGGGGGAGGGTTGAATGAAATTATGACTTCCCCATGTAAGGAAATTTGGGACACCGAGGTGGGTGGATACGGAAACTAACCATGTACTCCTTATGTTTTAGAGGGAAAAAAGACGCTTCCAATGGGCACGAATGCTTACTGCGGAGTGATACTACATATTCCGGATATGGAATAGGGAACCTCCACACTGATGGATTTCTACTAGCAGTGCGCGAGTACACCTACACTCAGCTTGCTTTCGTATGGAGAGGACTGCGCTCCCTGGTCACTTTGTACACCCCAACCCTGGTCATTCCTGGAAGAGAACTTACCAGACTTGTACCAGCACCCGTTAAGGACGAAAACAACCTTCCTGCACCAAGCTCGTGAGAGGAGAGCTGTGGACTATTTTGGCTGAGCCCAATTCAAGGACATCCCAGAAGAGTTTAGACTGTTCACTGAAGCGCAGCTGGGGGTTGCGGGGTCAATACCCTTCTTCACCCTGCAGACAAAAGCTAATACCCCCTGGCTTCAAATCCCCCTTTGGGAGACAATCAAAATGATGAACACAAAAAGAACAATTAATGGCCGAAATGCTGAACAATGTCAAACATTTACCCCAATACAGAGATCTGAGTCTAGATCCATTGTTTTTTTGCTCACCTTGCCATTTCAGTTTAGCCCTAGCCATATGCAAATTAGTCTTGACCTTGCCCACCATTTGAACAGTCCATTCTGATCTGCCAGGCCAGGTTCACCCTGGACCGGAAACGATCATCCTGAGACCAGTTTCGGGGTATCACCCCTCACCAGCTTGGTTAGCTTGACTCCAGTGGCATGGCGAGCACACGGCCCACGTCTGGGCATACCCTTCCCACTTTGAGCGACAAATCCAAAAAGAACAATCGAAGGATGGAATCCTGAACAATGTCAACAATTGTTGTGTTTGCTATATTTCCATGAGTGGCCAAAGGTATGCCTGGACATGGGTTCCTTGCTCACTGTGCCACTGGATTCAAGCTAGCCTGGCTGATGAGGGGTGATCCCCCAAAACCGCCTCCAGGATCCTTGTTTCCTGTCAAAGCAGGACCTAGCTTGGCAGTTCAGTCTGGAATGCTCCCATGAGAAGCAGGGTCAAGATTGATATGCATATGTCTGGGTCTAAACTGGGGCAGCATGGTGAACAAAAAGAACATGGATTAAACCCCAATATCTTTACTTGGGGTGAGTTGTTGAAAAGTTTCAGTATCATCTTGTCCTGTCAAAATGATGAACAGCACTAAGCTGTTCCTCAGGTCGATCAAGGAAGAAATGCGAAAAATCTGTCTCATGGTAATGCGGCACCGCTATGTACTAGACTTTAATGACTGCCATGGAGAGAGGGGTGTGTGCTAAAATTGGTGCAGCCTGCAGCACGTTCATCCCAAGGTATGACATGGACAATGGAACACCAACACATAAAGGTAGTTCTTTTGAAAGTGAGGTTAACCAACAACCTGCCCCAAATAAAGTCACTATCCAAGGGCAAGTATTAGGTAGGGTTGTTGACGAATCAACTAGAGGGGGGAATGTTAATATGGAATTGGATGCATTTATCTATAAAAATGATATCTCGCCATTATAATAGTATCGCCCGTTGTGAACTCTACATCAACCTCGACTCGCAAATATGTAGTCAAGGAGGCCCTCAAACTAATGCGGAGGAAATTTGATTGATAGGTCACAGGTGGAGGGGAGCGCAGCTGGCAGGCTAATGCTCAGGCAGGAAACGCTTGAACAATCCCACAGATAAGCACAGTGACATTACATAGGATCACAGGAGATTGCCCCAAAAAAGCGCACAGGGCTGGAGTGGTTACGCACATTCCTAAAAACACAACAAAGTCAGATGTCACATGAGTTAGGAACACATAGCCAATCAGTACCTAGCACACACAGTGATCACACACTCCCCATGCCGGACATCGGCACACGTTATTCACTGGTCATATTTGGTCGACGCAAAGTTGAGACCCACCTGTGGTAACCGTTAAACAATTAATGTATGACTCCTAAGGGAACAACCAACATTTCTCACCATATATGGTGCACCAGAAACTTTTACAACTTGTCGATATTTGTATATAAAAACATTTACAGATTTTAAATTGTGACAGTCCTCAAACCCTGTGTCTGTAACTGTTCTCCCGGCTAATTTTTTTGATTTAACAAACTGTTCCTGTTTTGCCAAATGACTCTTGTCTTCTGTTTTATAAGGGATTTCAGACAGAATCAAGCGTACAAGGCTACTACATTCTTGGGCTTAATCTTCTTAACAGATCCAAAAGTTTAATAAAGTGCTGAGTACTGAGTAAAAAACTTCCATAAGCCTATATCTCAAAAAACGATTGTGCTCTTACGTAGTAGACAAGCTGCTAAAGTGCTCTTAAGTTCTGCTAATCATAGCAATTTTTAGAAGTAAAGTGCTAAGTGTTGAAATAAATTGCTAAAATAAATAATTGTCTTTAAAATTTAATCTTTTCAGAGAACAGTGAGTAGGGGATGACATTTTTACCAATGTTCACAGTACTTTATAATCTTATCCAAGGTATGTTGGCTATTTTACCTTGATGCATAGCTGGATAATCAAACCTCAATTTCCTGTCTCCTCATTTGACATATTAGTTGATATCGAATGTATATAAAGCATGTACAAAAATATACAAAATATGTGTTGGCATTTGAAAATTCTCAGTATACATTTCACAACTCTAGTACTATAGATGCACATAAAGTTCACACCCGTGTTGTGCCCCCATGGTACTTCTGCAGCCAGTGTTATGAATGATCTAGACGTGTCTCTTTCTAATTCCTTCTCCCTGTCCCTTGCTCATGGATGGGCTTAACATGCCTGATCCTGTAGTATTTGTGTCCTTATTAGGATCTTCCATGATATTGTTCAAAGTGATTGGCCATTAGGTAACTCTTTTCTCCATTGTTTATTGCTCTCATGTGTTGGAGGATACTGATTTTAGCTTTTTGTAAAGCTTGCCACAATCGCGCTCTAATACATAGATGAGATTCACCAGTTACAGTTATCGCAAGTAACGATAACGCGTGCCCTGAGGCAACTATCACCCATGACAACGTCTTTGACCTCAGTGATAATATCGCTGTTTCTGGCGGGCGCAGGGTATAGTTACCTTAGAGCACGATTTATAATTACTTGAGATAACTATAACTGGTGAATGGTTGGGGTTTTTAGAGTTTAAAATGCTACTTTGTTACCAAACATTTCACCTAAATATAATGTTACCTTAGCCTTTGTTTTTTCAGTGAATATATATTTCATAAGTAATGCTAAATTTAGGGTTAAGGGTGGGTAGTGGTAAAGAGTGGTAAATGAAATTTCAGGGTTTAAGGATGGGTAGTGGTAAAGGGTAGTAAGGGTAGTTGAGAGTTTAGGAGTGGGTAGTGGTGGTAACGTTTATTTTAGGGTTTTGGTGGTTAGTGGTAAAGGGTGGTAAGGGTAATTTTATGGTTTAGAGGTGGGTAGTGGTAAAGGGTGGTAAGGGTAATTTTAGTGTTTAGGAGCGGATAGTGTTAAAGGGTAGTAAAGGTTTTTTAGGGTTTAGGAGTGGGTTGTGTTAAAGGGTGTTAAGGGTAATTTGGGGTGAGTAATGGTAAAGAATGGTAAAGAATGGTAAGGGCAGGGCCGGACTGGGAACAGAAACCGGCCCTGGCAAACTGCTTGGCTGCCCCCCCCTGGGGTGAGGGGGAGTGCAGCCAAGCAGTTTGCGAGGGCCGGTTTCGGCCGATTTTGTTACCGGGGGCTGATATTGCTGACCCCCGGTAACAAAAACGCACTCCCGGGGCCAAAAACCGGCCCCCACCATAGCGGCCTACCGGGGAAATGCCCTGTGCCCACTATGGCCAGTCCAGCCCTGGGTAAGGGTAATTTTATGGTTTAGGTGTGGGCAGTGGTAAAGGGAAGTCAAGGTCATTTTAGGGTTTTGGGGTGTGCAGTGGTAAAGAGTGGTCAAGTTTATTTTTGGTTTTAAGGAAGGTAGTTGTAAAGGGTGGTAAGGGTAATTTTGTGGTTTAGGGTGGGTAGTGTTTAAGGGTGGTAAGGGTTATTTGAGAGTGTTAAATAAAATGGTATCTGAAAAGTCAACTATATAAAAACAATTGCAATATTAACTGGCATGTTGTGTCATAAATAAGATTCAGAGCTATTTTATTGTGATTAGTAACTCAATTCTGCATGCTGGTAATAAACTTTCTTTATGTGTTTTCCATGTTATCTTGTGCTAGTTACCTCCTTGACGCCTTTGTTACTTCTTTTTAATATTGGATTGTTGCTTGTCCACATGTCATTAATAACTTCCAATTAGAACATGTGGTGATTGAAATATTTAATCCCTGAGGAAGCCACTGCAATACCACTCATCTGGTTGAAACACGTGTTCGCCTTTTCTTGTTCCCTCCACAATTTGAAATCCGTGATTTGATTAGAACCAATACTAGGGATTTAAGGAAAGCATTTAACCGGTAATGGTTCAATAAAATACTGCTGGAAGAAAACATTAAATGACTGACTGTTCATTCGGGCCTCACTCCTGTCTGTCTCAGATTTAGAGCAGAAATGTTAAGGGGGACACTGAACCTTGAGGCCCCCCTGCCAGTCAGTCCCCCCTTTGAGCCATCCATACTTCACTTTTCACAAAATACAATGCATGTGTGTGTTTACATCTGTGAGTGAGAGGTTGCATGAGCTGCAGTGTGTGCCGGTGAGTGAGAGCCGAAATCTGTGTCTTGCAGTGTGTGTGCATGAGTCTGTGGGCACTGCAGTGTGTGTGTGTGTGTGCATGAGTATATGTGCACTGCAGTGTGTGTGTGTGCATGAGTCTGTGTGCACTGTAGTGTGTGTGTGCATGAGTCTGTGTGCACTGCAGTGTGTGTGTGCCTGAGTCTGTGTGCACTGCTGTGTGTGTGTGCATGAGTCTATGTGCACTGCAGTGTGTGTGCATGAGTCTGTGTGCACTGCAGTGTGTGTGTGCATGAGTCTGTGTGCACTGCAGTGTGTGTGTGCATGAGTTTGTGTGCACTGCAGTGTGTGTGCATGAGTCTATGTGCACTGCAGTGTGTGTGTGTGCATGAGTCTGTGTGCACTGCAGTGTGTGTGTGCATGAGTCTATGTGAACTGCAGTGTGTGTGTGCATGAGTCTATGTGCACTGCAGTGTGTGTGCATGAGTCTGTGTGCACTGCAGAGTGTGTGTGCATGAGTCTATGTGCACTGCAGTGTGTGTGCATGAGTCTATGTGCACTGCAGTGTGTGTGTGCATGAGTCTATGTGCACTGCAGTGTGTGTGTGCATGAGTCTGTGTGCACTGCAGTGTGTGTGTGCATGAGTCTGTGTGCACTGCAGTGTGTGTGTGCATGAGTCTGTGTGCACTGCAGTGTGTGTGCATGAGTCTATGTGCACTGCAGTGTGTGTGTGCATGAGTCTGTGTGCACTGCAGTGTGTGTGTGCATGAGTCTATGTGCACTGCAGTGTGTGTGTGCATGAGTCTGTGTGCACTGCAGTGTGTGTGTGCATGTGTCTGTGTGCACTGTAGTGTGTGAGAGTGCAGCAGTCTGTGTGTAGTGCAATATGTGTGGGTGCATGAGCCTGTGTGAACTGCAGTGTGTGAGTGCATGTGTTGGTATGTTCTGCAGTGTGTAACTGTGCACAAGCCTGTGTGTACTGCAATGTGTGCCTGTCATAGAGCGTACACATGTGAACTGCAGTGTGAGTGCTCACGTCTGTGTGTACTGCAGTGTGAGTTCATCAGCTTCTGTAGACTGAAGGGTGTGTGAGTGCATGAGTGCGTGTGCTGAAGTCTGAGTGCATGAGTGCGTGTTCTACAGTGTGTACGCACACGAGTATAGGAGGCTGTGTGCACTGCAGCGTGTGAGTGCATAAGTGTGTGTAATGAGTGACTGGGTGGGTGTACGTGAGTGGTAGCACATTCAGAATTGTTGTTGTAATATTGTTGCTACTATACAAATGTGACAGTGGCTAAAAAGAGCGGCAAGAGTTAAGACATAGGTTAGAGTCAATTCAACATTTCCAGCAAAATAGACTAAGAAAAACTTTACCGGCCTACCCATCTTGCCCCTCTTCCCAGGAACTCCGGGGATACCCTGCAAAGATAAAACAGAGAGAATATTACTCATAAAAGTGGAAGAAAACCAGTGAAAGCACAACCCCAGCAAGCACTGCAGGCTAAACTTGGTATAGATTCGCATGAGAGATTGCAATTATATTTACCTGAAAAGTTACCCAATGAGAGCTGGGTGGGCTCTTCTCACTAGCCAATGAGAGCTGGGCAGGCCCTTCACACTAGCCAATGAGAGCTCAGCAGGCCCTTCACACTACCTAATGAAAGCTGGGTGGACCTTCCACACTAGCCAATGAAAGCTGGGTGGCCTTTCACACTAGCCAATGAGAGCTGGGCAGGCCCTTCACACTAGCCATTGAAAGCTCAGCAGGCCATTCACACTAGCCAATGAATGCTGGGTGTGCCCTTCACACTAGCCAATGAAAGCTGGGTGGGCCCTTCACAGTAGCCAATTAAAACTGGGTGCACCCTCCACACCAGCCAATGAGAGCTGGGTGGCCTTTCACACTAGCCAATGGGAGCTGGGCAGGCCCTTCACACTATCCATTAAAAGCTCAGCAGGCCCTTCACACTAGTCAATGAAAGTTGGGTGGACCCTCCACACTAGCCAATAAAAGCTGGGTGGGCCCTTCACACTAGCCAATGAAAGCTGGGTGGGCCCTTCACAGTAGCCAATTAAAACTGGGTGCACCCTCCACACCAGCCAATGAGAGCTGGGTGGGCCCTTCACACTAGCCATTGAAAGCCGGGCAGGCCCCTCATCTGTGCCACTCCACTGGCTCAGAGCCAGCAGCTGAAAAATAAAACAATGTCCTATAATGGTTTCATTTTTCAGCCAGCCTTTGCAGGGTGTGGCGGGGCTGGTCCGGGGGTGCGCGAGGCAGGGGTAGGGGGCCCACTCACTCAGGACCGACTGGGAACCAAAATTGGCCCTGGCAAAGAGCTCGGCGGGCCCCCCTGGGAGCGGATGAGGTGTTTGCCAGGGCCGGTTTCGGCCGATTTTGTTACAGGGACCGATTTTGCAGCTATAAACACTATAAACAAGCACTGGCATAGCCAATAGGTCTCGTCTTTGGGACCTTGTAAGAGTTTAGCCATGCAGCACTTGTCCTGGGTGCTGCGCCCCCAGGGATTGAAGAGCTTAACAATTACTACATACTGGATCATGTCGTCGGATTTCCAAAATAAGTCTCCTACATCATTTATCACTCACAAATCAACTTCAAATATATTTTGGAAATTCAACCATTGTCTCCAAACATGAGCTCATGAGTTAAGCATACAAGTACACGTTCACACACAAGCACACGCACGCACACACGGGCACACTCAAGCACACGCACGCACACACGGACACACTCAAGCACACGCACGCACACACGGACACACTCAAGCACACGCACGCACACACGGACACACTCGAACAGACACAGATTCAATTGTAGTTTACAACTCTGCAGAACTCATTTTAACAAGCAAGGGGTTAAATACCTCAGAGTGAAGAAAAGTGGAGCTGGCCAAAAGTTAGGATGCATTACAAGGAGCACAGTAATCCACACGCCTTCGCTTGCTCTTTGATTTATTTGGTTATTCCAAATGCACGCAGCAATATTTGGGCACAAAAGCCCCGCTGCCGGGCCCTGTGTTGCTTTGTCTGTTGCTCATTTGCTGAACCGATGCCGAAGCTGGCTCCCTGCGATGCCGGGCGGCACGCAGTGCTCTCGGTTGCTGCCAATACATGCAGGACTCAAATTCGAGGGACGTGTTTGGCCTCCAAAGGGACTCCTCTCTGCGGCTGGGGGGGGAGTTGGGTCTCTAATCTGACAGTTGTGCTTGAGCCTTCCTGGGGCAGATTTACAAGCGCCTTGCTCCACGTTTGCGTCATTTTTAACATGGGAAAAGTGACGCAAAAGTGGCGCAAGGGGCTTATAAATCTTCACACCTGTTTATACGTAACCCAACTCGCTATATCTAAGGGGCTGCCGCGGAATGTGAAAGTAATGGGACATGGTGGGCCTCAAGAAGCAAAGCAGGATGGTGCGGGCAAGCAAGTGCGCACATTTAAAGAAAGGGGCACAGCCTCCCAAAGTGGCCGCCATGTGGACAGAAATAAAGAAAGGGGCTATGCTTTCTGAAGCAGCCCCATGTGGACAGGGGTGCCATGCTGATCAAGAGAAACACACAAACACGTGTGTAAAGAACAACATGGAAGGAGTTGGGAGGGACAATGCTGCATTAAAATGCAAGCAGCTATGGCGTCAACGCTGGACATGGGCAAACAGTACCAGGAGCAGGAAACCAAGTAAAATTGTCCCCCAAACGATAGATTAAAAAACCCAAAATGTAAAGATACAGTACTTGGTCACTGCTCCATGGGAGGAACGAAATAGAAAAATGGAGGGAAAAAGAGACAGGACTGACCACTAACAAGCAATGGTTTTTAAAGGACACTGAAACAAACAAATGAATATCAGAGGGGTGGATTTAAACCCACAAGAGAAGTATATACTAAAGTATATACAAGCGGTCCTGAAAGCTTGACCTAAAAAGTGCCCTTTCTGAACCGCCTGTAAAACCTATGTATTTTTAGCCAACATTTTCACAATTTGCCCCCTTGTTTTTAACATTTTGTTGGGGAGACTCAACAGGGTTCTGAAAGTTTCACTTTCAATTGAATAAGGGGAGCACTAAAAAACAGCTTACAAAAGATTATGCTCAGTCAATATCCGAGCAGCAGTACTGAGCGTATGATGTGGTCAAAAGTGATAGCCTGAGCCAAGCACCGAATGTACACATTGTACCCAATGGATACTGAGGCCAGGTTGCAGAGAATAGAGCACTGATGAATACCTTGCCCTGGCCCATCCACCTCTTGTCATGCAGGCACCTCATATATATGTGGTACTATGGAAAGATATAGTAGGCATGAGGTCAAAGGTCATGCCTGGTATACTATACATACTATGGGGCAGATTTACAATTCCTGGAGCATTCCTGCAAATCAGCAGGGATGCGCCAGGAAACTTGCAACACACATCCCAATCCTTGCGCCACCACGGATGCGCCGCATTTACAATGTGGCGCATCATGGCACAAGGAAATGCAGTTGCGTGTCGCATCTCCCGTCATAGCGTTGGTGCAGTGCTGGAGTTGTGTTGCGGGTGCGACGCAACTCCAGCACTGTGCCAACCCGGCCTATCTTGAACATGGTGCGTCACACCTTACGCCTGCTTCAAGCAGGAGCATGGTTTTGACGCAGTGGGGTCGGAAAAGTGACTGAGTGAAATCTTGTAGATTTCACTTAGTCACTTTTCCAAGGCGTTCCTGCACCGGACACGAGGTGCAGGGCACAAGGCATGCAATTTGCTCACTATGTCCAATCAGCGATGGAACTAAATATAACCTGCAGCAAATACCTGCCTTCGCCACTCTTTCCTCTACAGCACAGCAGACTGTTGTGGCTGTGCCCAGCAGACTCTGAGTGTAGCCCTTGCCATTCCTTACGCCCTCTTTCATGTTCCCAGAATTATGTGTTCCTAATGGCATCATCAAAGCCGCTACGTAGGAGGAAACTGAGAACTGAGCACAAAGCCCAGCCAAATACCTCCATGTAGTAAAAAAAAGATTACAGGGTCGTTATAGTTAGAAAATAGTTTTTGGAATACCTTAGAAATTTACTTAAAAAAACCAAAGGTCACAGGGTTGTTATAGTTAGGAATTAAAATTTTAAAAACCTTAGAAATTTATTGAAAAACCAAAGGTCACAGGGTTGTTATAGTTAGGCTAAGGTTTCACTTGTATGAAACTAGTGAAATTCAGCAGTTATAGTTAGCTAAGCTAACTATAACTCGCACCCCAGTAATGCACTGCTTATGACCTCTCATATTACATCACTCATGACATGGCCAGTGACATCACTCATGACGTCTCCAAATGACATCACTGATGACATCATCAAGTGAGTAACTGTTTTTTAAGAGTTTATGGGTGTCAAACATATATACTAACATACTACAAAAGATACATTAGTATACTAGGTGCACTACTACTGAGTGATATTACTTGTAGCATATATAATGTGAAAGGCTGTAGGTATCCTTGTGTGTATGGGTGTGGGAGTTGCTATATGGGTGTATATGTGGGTGTGTGAGTAGCTGTGTGGAGATGTGTGAGTGACTATTGTTGAGTGAGTAGGTGTGTCACTGGGTTTACGGATGAGTGAGTGGCAGTTCGAGTGGCTGTATGGGTGGGTAACTAAGTGTGTATTGACTATGGGTGAGTGAGTGGGTGTCTCAATGGCTGTATGAGTTCGTGGCTGGTTGTGTAAGTGGCTGTATGGGTGAGTGAGTGACAGTGGGTGTTTGGTTGAGTGAGTTATTGTGTGATTGGCAGTATTGGAGAGTGAGTGTCTGTGTGAATGGCTGTACAGGTGAATGAGCAAATGTGTGAGTGCTAGTATGGATGTGTGAATAAGTGTGTAAGTGATTGTGTGGGGGTGTGAGTGCCTCTAAGAGTGAGTGTCAATCTTAGGAGGGTGTATGGGTGAGTTAGTGGGTGTGTGAGTAGCTGCATGGCTGAGTGTGTGGCTGTATGAGTGAGTGTATGTGTGAGTAGTTGTATGAATGGCCCTATGAGTGAGCGAGTATGTGTGTGAGTGGCTCTATGATGGAGTGAGTGGGTGTGTGAGTGAGTACTGGTATGGGTCTGTGAATGGGTATGTGAGTGGTTATGTGGGTGTGGGCATACAAGAGGTTGTATAGGGTGTGAGTGGTTCCGTGGATGACATAAACAGTGATGTAATTTGAGATGTCATCAGTGATATCTCTGACCATGTCGTGAGTTATGTAATATGTGAGGTCATAGGAAGTGAATTGTGTGGCGTGGCACTGTTGAATGACTGTGACTTCACTGTCATTCAACAGTGTGATGCCAGATGTGATGCTCTGCGTCCTGTGGAGGTAATAACTTATCCTGTCTCTTATTTGGTGGCTATGTGCCACCAAGGGCAAACTAAAGTGGATTGGAAGCAAAAGATGGTGGGGGACTGTGTATGCTACCCCTGCCGGCCTGAACTTTGTCGGCTAGATCTGTGACCCTCAGCCTTAAAAGAACTACAAAGTCTGTTGCTGAGGTGGAGAGCCTTGGTATTGTCTTTGCACTGAATCCCTAAAAAGGGGCAAAATTGCAGGGAATTCTGCTACACTGACACAGAAAGTGAGCGTGCTGTGGCTCTGCTTTCCCTACAGCAATTGAGTGCCAAGTCTGCCTTATAATCTGAGGAGATGGATGCCATCAAATGGGGTATCCATTAATGCACTTGGACGTCACCTGAAAAGCTTGGGCTCTCCTACACGTGTGGCGTCGAAGCACTGTGCTGGTACCGCTTGCCCTGCCCTAAGAATTCAGTGGTGTCCAATCAAGAACAAAGCACAAACTTTGCTGCATCCTAATTATCCTGGATGATCTGTGATAAATTGGTGCTAAACTCTTCAGGTATTGGCAGAAAAGTCTCGATGATGCTGTCCACAATGTGTGTGAATACCTTCCTAGGAGCAGCTATCTTTCACCTGGTGCAGGACTCGGCTGCAAGAGTAAAACACTTGTTTTCTGAATACTTCCATATGTTTGAATTCTCTGTCACAAGGAATTGTAGGAAAGAAGATGGCAGTGAACCTGCGCGTTAACACTGGGACAGCCACACTTCCTGGTGTCGGATGACGGGTCAGGAAGGCAGGGTCTCTATATCAGGTCTGGGCTTAATTCGCTGACTTTTTCTAAGCGGAACTCTTCGAAGTTACAACTGCAGTTTATGCTGGTATTCCTGCCGCTCGGGTAGAAATTCTACCTGAGCTGCAGCTCGCACTCACAAACTTACTGTTTGCGATCGTAAACTCACCGTTCGCAATCACGAGTGGGGAAAAAACTTCGCTGCACATCTTGAAGCAGAGTTTTCTGCAGCCCGCAAGGTCCACGGAGTGCAGAAAACTCTGCAAACTCTGCGAACGGAGCGAAGTTCCCCACCCAGGCCTACTCTATATGCGCATGCGTGACTTAGATCAAGTTCGAGCAGGGTGGTTTTCGAGTCGGACAAGGTAAACGGGTTATTCGTTGGCATCTGGGCTGGCGTCAACATGGTAAGGACCGGCATAGGTCGTGATGCTGGGATCGAAGTTGTGCTGGATGTCTGCCCTAGAGTCAGGGTGATCCTTGCAGAAGGGACAACAGGTACAGATGGCATTGAAGATGCATCTTCCAATGGTAACCAGACTGGAAGCCTTCTCAGATCCATGGACCCCAAAAGCCCACCAGAGGGAGCCAGAAGGGAGGAAACTATGTGCAGCAATGCTTTCCTAAAAGCCTCTATGTTCTGTGATGTTGCCGACACATATACAGCAGCACGTAAGAGATGCTTTTTTTTGTATAGCGTATGAAATGAAAGAGGCTTTTGTAGCGTATGAAATGAAAGAGGCTTTTGTATAGTTCACGCTTTTTTTTGTTTAGCGCATTAAATGAAAGAGGCTTTTGTATAGCTCACCCTCACATACAGCAGCGCATCAGGGATGCAATAATGCTCACCTACAGCAGCACGTCACAGATGCAATAACGCTCATATACAGCCGTGCGTCAGAGATGTAATAATGCTTATTTACAGCAGTGCGTCAGAGATGCAATAACGTTCATTTACAGCAGTGCGTCAGAGATGCAATAACGCTCATGTACAGCAGCGCGTCAGAGATGCAATAACACTCATATACAGCAGCGCATCAGAGATGCAATAACGCTCAGATACAGCAGTGCATCAGAGATGCAGAAACGCTCACATACAGCAGCGCGTCAGAGATGCAATAACGCTCATACACAGCAGCGCGTCAGAGATGCAATAACGCTCATATACGGCAGCGCGTCGGAGATGCAATAACGCTCATATACAGCAGCGCTTCAGAGATGCAATAACGCTCATATACAGCAGCGCGTCAGAGATGCAATAACACTCATATACAGCAGCGCATCAGAGATGCAATAACGCTCAGATACAGCAGCGCATCAGAGATACGATAACGCTTACATACAGCAGCGCTTGTCTGAGATGCAATAACGCTCATATACAGCAGCGCATCAGAGATGCAATACGCTCATATACAGCAGCGTGTCAGAGATGCAATAATGCTCATATACAGCAGCGCATCAGAGATGCAATAACGCTCATATACAGCAGCCCGTCAGAAATGCAATAACACTCATATACATCAGCGCGTCAGAGATGCAATAACGCTCATACACAGCAGCGCGTCAGAGATGCAATAACGCTCATACACAGCAGTGCGTCAGAGATGCAATAACGCTCACATACAGCAGCGCGTCAGAGATGCAATAACGCTCATATACAGCAGCGCAGCAGAGATGCAATAACGCTCATATACAGCAGTCCCTCAGAGATGCAATACCGCTCATACACAGCAGCGCGTCAGAGATGCAATAACGCTCACATACAGCAGCGCGTCAGAGATGCAGTAACGCTCATACACAGCAGTTGTCAGAGAAGCAATAACGCTCACAAACAGCAGCGCGTCAGAGATACAATAACGCTCATATACAGCAGCGCGTGAGAGATGCAATATTGCTCATACACAGCAGCGCATCAGAGATGCAACAACGCTCATATACAGCAGTGCCTCAGAGATGCAATAACGCTCATATACAACAGCGCACCAGAGATGCAATAACACTCATATACATCAGCGCATCAGAGATGCAATAACGCTCACATACAGCAGCGCATCAGAGATATAATAACGCTCATATACAGCAGCGCGTCAGAGATGCAATAACGCTCATATACAGCAGCGCGTCAGAGATGCAATAACGCTCATTTACAGCAGTGCATCAGAGATGCAATACACTAATATACAGCAGTGCATCAGAGATGCAATAGCGCTCATATACAGCAGTGCGTCAGAGATGCAATAACGCTCATATACAGCAGCGTGCCAGAGATGCAATAACGCTCATATACAGCAGCGCGTCAGAGATGCAATAACGCTCATATACAGCAGCGCGTCAGAGATGCAATAAGCTCATACACAGCAGCGCGTCAGAGATGCAATAACGCTCACATACAGCAGCGCGTCAGAGATGCAATAACGCTCATATACAGCAGCGCAGCAGAGATGCAATAACGCTCACATACAGCAGCGCGTCAGAGATGCAATAACGCTCATACATAGCAGATGTCAGAGATGCAATAAAGCTCACATACAGAAGCGCGTCAGAGATACAATAACGCTCATATACAGCAGCGCGTCAGAGATGCAATAATGCTCATACACAGCAGCGCGTCAGAGATGCAATAACGCTCGTACACAGCAGCGCGCCAGAGATGCAATAACGCTCACATACAGCAGCGTGTCAGAGATGCAATAACGCTCATATACACCAGCGCAGCAGAGATGCAATAACGCTCATATACAGCAGCGCATCAGAGATGCAATAACGCTCATACACAGCAGCGCGTCAGAGATGCAATAACACTCATATACAGCAGCGCGTCAGGGATGCAATACGCTCATTTACAGCAGTGCGTCAGAGATGCAATAACGCTCACCTACATGCATTAATACCCCTCACATTACTCTTAGAGACATAAGACCCACACAAAGCAACATGTAGGCTGATAAGATGACATAATTCCATGTTCAGGACGTTCACCTTAAAGAGGCGCTAAACCAGTATTTCCATGTGTGGAGAAGTGTGGCTCAATGGTTAGAGCGGCAGACCCTGATGCAGAGGTCTAGCCCGGGACCAGGGTTCAATTCCTCGCCGTGGCGGGTCTTGGGCTCAAAATTCTACGGACCTGATAATTGTCACCTCAGTGCCTATTCTAATCATAGAGTCCCACTCTGCAACTCTGGGCAATAGCTTGCTTAATCTCCACAACGACCCCCACAACGCTAAGGATGCCTGGCCTTCCCCTGGGGGTGCCCAGGAGTGGAAGCCTCACAGGGAAAGCCAGGACGGGTTCCACAGCGGTATTCATACAAGCGCCTTGAGACCCTTGCGGGTGAATAACGCTCATATACAGCAGCGCGTCGGAGATGCAATAACGCTCATATACAGCAGCGCTTCAGAGATGCAATAACGCTCATATACAGCAGCGCGTCAGAGATGCAATAACACTCATATACAGCAGCGCATCAGAGATGCAATAACGCTCAGATACAGCAGCGCATCAGAGATACGATAACGCTTACATACAGCAGCGCTTGTCTGAGATGCAATAACGCTCATATACAGCAGCGCATCAGAGATGCAATACGCTCATATACAGCAGCGTGTCAGAGATGCAATAATGCTCATATACAGCAGCGCATCAGAGATGCAATAACGCTCATATACAGCAGCCCCTCAGAGATGCAATAACACTCATATACATCAGCGCGTCAGAGATGCAATAACGCTCATACACAGCAGCGCGTCAGAGATGCAATAACGCTCATACACAGCAGTGCGTCAGAGATGCAATAACGCTCACATACAGCAGCGCGTCAGAGATGCAATAACGCTCATATACAGCAGCGCAGCAGAGATGCAATAACGCTCATATACAGCAGCCCCTCAGAGATGCAATAACGCTCATACACAGCAGCGCGTCAGAGATGCAATAACGCTCACATACAGCAGCGCGTCAGAGATGCAGTAACGCTCATACACAGCAGTTGTCAGAGAAGCAATAACGCTCACATACAGCAGCGCATCAGAGATATAATAACGCTCATATACAGCAGCGCGTCAGAGATGCAATAACGCTCATATACAGCAGCGCGTCAGAGATGCAGTAACGCTCATTTACAGCAGTGCATCAGAGATGCAATAGTGCTCATATACAGCAGTGCGTCAGAGATGCAATAACGCTCATATACAGCAGCGTGCCAGTGATGCAATAACGCTCATATACAGCAGCGCGTCAGAGATGCAATAACGCTCATATACAGCAGCCCGTCAGAGATGCAATAAGCTCATACACAGCAGCGCGTCAGAGATGCAATAACGCTCACATACAGCAGCGCGTCAGAGATGCAATAACGCTCATATACAGCAGTGCAGCAGAGATGCAATAACGCTCATATACAGCAGCCCATCAGAGATGCAATAACGCTCATACACAGCAGCGCAGCAGAGATGCAATAACGCTCACATACAGCAGCGCGTCAGAGATGCAATAACGCTCATACATAGCAGTTGTCAGAGATGCAATAAAGCTCACATACAGAAGCGCGTCAGAGATACAATAACGCTCATATACAGCAGCGCGTCAGAGATGCAATAATGCTCATACATAGCAGCGCGTCAGAGATGCAATAACGCTCGTACACAGCAGCGCGCCAGAGATGCAATAACGCTCACATACAGCAGCGTGTCAGAGATGCAATAACGCTCATATACACCAGCGCAGCAGAGATGCAATAACGCTCATATACAGCAGCGCATCAGAGATGCAATAACGCTCATACACAGCAGCGCGTCAGAGATGCAATAACACTCAAATACAGCAGCGCGTCAGGGATGCAATACGCTCATTTACAGCAGTGCGTCAGAGATGCAATAACGCTCACCTACATGCATTAATACCCCTCACATTACTCTTAGAGACATAAGACCCACACAAAGCAACATGTAGGCTGATAAGATGACATAATTCCATGTTCAGGACGTTCACCTTAAAGAGGCGCTAAACCAGTATTTCCATGTGTGGAGAAGTGTGGCTCAATGGTTAGAGCGGCAGACCCTGATGCAGAGGTCTAGCCCGGGACCAGGGTTCAATTCCTCGCCTTGGCGGGTCTTGGGCTCAAAATTCTACGGACCTGATAATTGTCACCTCTGTGCCTATTCTAATCATAGAGTCCCACTCTGCAACTCTGAGCAATAGCTTGCTTAATCTCCACAACGACCCCCACAACGCTAAGGATGCCTGGCCTTCCCCTGGGGGTGCCCAGGAGTGGACGCCTCACAGGGAAAGCCAGGACGGGTTTCACAGCGGTATTCATACAAGCGCCTTGAGACCCTTGCGGGTGAGTAGTGCGCTATACAAGTATCAATTTACAATTTACAGAACACGTTCGGGTTGTACACAACTTCCAAAAAGCATGGAAGAGTCACACCCTAAACACTCAAGGGCATCATAGGGACAGTGGGGACATCAGGGCATGCCAGGGCGATGTGTTGAGGCACAGCGAACCAGCACCTCTGGCCTGCTAGTCATTTCATAAGATCCAGCCGCTGACATGACACATTTCACACACATGACACATACACACACCCACTGATGAAGCCACATGAATACTCACTCGTTCACCGTCGGGTCCTGGGAGTCCGAGCAGTCCTGTTGGCCCAATGAATCCCTGTGGAGGCAGAAGAAACAGTAAATACACATCCCAGATACTGGGCACCTGTCTAGTCTTCAGTCTGTACACGCGGGCATCGTCCAGCGACGGTCTTCTTGAGATGAAATAAACCTTGAGGCAAGTGTATATGCCCATGGACTGCATGGTGCTGGCTTCCACGATGTAGTCCAAGGGCACATACCCTCACACCAGGGACCACGGTGTGCCATCCGGCAGGCGTCAGAGCGATGTGCGTCGGCGCGGCAGGAGTCCGAAGCGTCTTCAACCAGTCATGGCCTTTCTTATGCCAACATGTGTGCCGCTGGAGGTCAACTGGTCGTGTTCACCCATCTGGGGAGCAATGCTGCGTTAGATTCACATTTGATCATTATTGCTACAATACTTCATCCTTCCCAATATTTACCTGCCTGGTTTCAATGTGCCACTATGCATCTCAGCATCTGGAGAGGATTGCACTGTGCATCTCAGCATCTGGAGAGGATTGCACTGTGCATCTCAGCATCTGGAGGGGATTGCACTGTGCATCTCAGCATCTGGAGGGGATTGCACTGTGCATCTCAGCTTCTGGAGGGGATTGCACTGTGCATCTCAGCATCTCGAGAGGATTGCACTGTGCATCTCAGCATCTGGAGGGGATTGCACTGTGCATCTCAGCATCTGGAGGGGATTACACAGTGCATCTCAGCATCTGGAGAGGATTGCACTGTGCATCTCAGCATCTGGAGAGGATTGCACTGTGCATCTCAGCATCTGGAGAGGATTGCACTGTGCATCTCAGCATCTGGAGGGGATTGCACTGTGCATCTCAGCATCTGGAGGGGATTGCACTGTGCATCTCAGCATCTGGAGGGGATTGCACTGTGCATCTCAGTATCTGGAGAGGATTGCACTGTGCATCTCAGCATCTGGAGGGGATTGCACTGTGCATCTCAGCATCTGGAGAGGATTGCACTGTGAATTTCAGCATCTGGAGAGGATTGCACTGTGCATATCAGCATCTGGGGAGGATTGCACTGTGCATCTCAGCATCTGGAGAGGATTGCACTGTGCATATCAGCATGTGGAGAGGATTCCACTATCCATATCAGCATCTGGGGAGGATTGCACCGTGCATCTCAGCAACTGGAGAGGATTTGAGGTTATCAGGACGAATAACACAACCTTATACCTGAATCCTCCATCAGACCCACTCTCATGTATCACCATTGTTCGTTCTGTAGGCCTCTGCCAATCACCTCTGAAGCAGAACAACCTCTGCCAATCGTCTCTGAATCAGAATACCCTCTGCCAATCACCTCTGAATCAGAACAGCCTCTGCCAATCATCTCTGAATCAGAACAGCCTCTGCCAATCGTCTCTGAATCAGAACAGCCTCTGCCAATCTCCTCTGATTCAGAATACCCTCTGCCAATCACCTCTGAATAAGAACAGCCTCTGCCAATCGTCTCTGAATCAAAACAGCCTCCGCCAATCATCTCTGAATCAGAACAGCCTCTGCCAATCATCTCTGAATCAGAACAGCGTCTGCCAAGTGTCTCTGAATCAGAATACCCTCGGCCAATCGTCTCTGAATCAGAAAACCCTGTGCCAATCATCTCTGAATCAGAACAGCCTCTGCCAATCATCTCTGATTCATAACAGCCTCTGCCAATCATATCCGATTCATAAATCCCTCGGCCAATCACCTCTGAATGAGAACAGCCTCTGCCAATCGTCTCTGAATCGAAACAGCCTCCGCCAATCATCTCTGAATCATGGCCTCTGCCAATCGTCTCTGAATCAGAATAGCCTCAGCCAATCACCTCTGATTTAGAATACCCTCTGCCAATCACCTCTGAATGAGAACACCCTCTGCCAATCGTCTGTGAATAAGAAAACCCTCTGCCAATCATCTCTGAATCAAAACAGCCTCTGCCAATCAACTCTGAATCCGAACAGTCTCTGCCAATCACCTCTGACTCAGAATACCCTCTGCCAATCACCTCTGATTTAGAATACCCTTTGCCAATCACCTCTGAATGAGAACAGCCTCCGTCAACCATCTCCGAATCAGAACAGCCTCCGCCAATCATTTCTGAATCAGAACGGCCTCTGCCAATCATCTCTGAATCAGAAAAATCTCTGCCAATCATTTCTGAATCAGAACGGCCTCCGCCAATCATCCCTGAATCATAGCCTCTGCCAATCATTTCTGAATCAGAATGGCCTCCGCCAATCATCCCTGAATCATAGCCTCTGCCAATCATCTCTGAATCAGAAAAGCCTCTGCCCATCATTTCTGAATCAGAACGGCCTCCGCCAATCATCCCTGAATCATAGCCTCTGCCAATCATCTCTGAATCAGGACGGCCTCCGCCAATCATCTCTGAATCATAGAATCTACCAATCATCTCTGAATCAGGACGGCCTCCGCCAATCATCCCTGAATCATAGCCTCTGCCAATCATCTCTGAATCAGAAAAGCCTCTGCCAATCATTTCTGAATCAGAACGGCCTCCGCCAATCATCCCTGAATCATAGCCTCTGCCAATCATCTCTGAATCAGAACAGCCTCCACCCATCATCTCTGAATCAGAACAGCCTCCGCCAATCATCTCTGAATCATAGCCTCTGCCAATCATCTCTGCATCAGAACAGCCTCCGCCATCATCTCTGAATCAGAACAGCCTCTGCCAATTATCTCTGAATCAGAACAGCCTCTGCCAATCGTCTCTGAAACAGGATAACCTCTGCCAATCATCTCTGAATCAGAATACCCTCTGTCAATCATCTCTGAATCAGAATACCCTCTGTCAATCATCTCTGAATCAGAATACCCTCTGTCAATCATCTCTGAATCAGAATACCCTCTGCCAATCACCTCTGAATCAGAATACCCTCTGTCAATCATCTCTGAATCAGAATAGCCTCTGCCAATCATCTCTGAATCAGAATACCCTCTGCCAATCATCTCTGAATCAGAATACCCTCTGTCAATCATCTCTGAATCAGAATACCCTCTGCCAATCATCTCTGAATCAGAATACCCTCTGCCAATCGTCTCTGAATCAGAAATCCCTGTGCCAATCATCTCTGAATCAGAACAGCCTCTGCCAATCATCTCTGATTCATAACAGCCTCTGCCAATCATCTCCGATTCATAAATCCCTCTGCCAATCACCTCTGAATGAGAACAGCCTCTGCCAATCGTCTCTGAATTGAAACAGCCTCCGCCAATCATCTCTGAATCATGGCCTCTGCCAATCGTCTCTGAATCAGAATAGCCTCAGCCAATCACCTCTGATTTAGAATACCCTCTGCCAATCACCTCTGAATGAGAACACCCTCTGCCAATCGTCTCTGAATAAGAAAACCCTCTGCCAATCATCTCTGAATCAAAACAGCCTCTGCCAATCAACTCTGAATCCGAACAGTCTCTGCCAATCACCTCTGACTCAGAATACCCTCTGCCAATCACCTCTGATTTAGAATACCCTTTGCCAATCACCTCTGAATGAGAACAGCCTCCGTGAATCATCTCTGAATCAGAACAGCCTCCGCCAATCATTTCTGAATCAGAACGGCCTCTGCCAATCATCTCTGAATCAGAAAAGTCTCTGCCAATCATTTCTGAATCAGAACGGCCTCCGCCAATCATCCCCGAATCATAGCCTCTGCCAATCATTTCTGAATCAGAATGGCCTCCGCCAATCTTCCCTGATTCATAGCCTCTGCCAATCATCTCTGAATCAGAAAAGCCTCTGTCCATCATTTCTGAATCAGAACGGCCTCCGCCAATCATCCCTGAATCATAGCCTCTGCCAATCATCTCTGAATCAGGACGGCCTCCGCCAATCATCCCTGAATCATAGCCTCTGCCAATCATCTCTGAATCAGAAAAGCCTCTGCCAATCATTTCTGAATCAGAACGGCCTCCGCCAATCATCCCTGAATCATAGCCTCTGCCAATCATCTCTGAATCAGAACAGCCTCCACCCATCATCTCTGAATCAGAACAGCCTCCGCCAATCATCTCTGAATCATAGCCTCTGCCAATCATCTCTGCATCAGAACAGCCTCCGCCATCATCTCTGAATCAGAACAGCCTCTGCCAATCGTCTCTGAAACAGGATAACCTCTGCCAATCATCTCTGAATCAGAATACCCTCTGTCAATCATCTCTGAATCAGAATACCCTCTGTCAATCATCTCTGAATCAGAATACCCTCTGTCAATCATCTCTGAATCAGAATACCCTCTGTCAATCATCTCTGAATCAGAATAGCCTCTGCCAATCATCTCTGAATCAGAATACCCTCTGCCAATCATCTCTGAATCAGAATACCCTCTGTCAATCATCTCTGAATCAGAATACCCTCTGCCAATCATCTCTGAATCAGAATACCCTCTGCCAATCATCTCTGAATCAGAATACCCTCTGCCAATCATCTCTGAATCAGAATACCCTCTGTCAATCATCTCTGAATCAGAATACCCTCTGCCAATCACCTCTGAATCAGGCTCTGCCAATTATCTTGAAGTTGGGATGGCTCTGTTGCTCATCTCAGAGGTGGATGGCATCTGTCAATCATCTAAGAATTTGGTTGACCACTATTGATCAACTAAGAGTTGGGAAGGTCAGATTTGGGAGGGTCTCTGTCAATCAGCTTAGACTTGGGAGAGCCTCTGTCAATTATCTCTGAGTCACTGCAGTGTTGGGATGCCCCATTGGTCCAATAAATCATCTATGGGCTGCAATGACTGGCAATCATCTAAGGGTTGGAATGACTGCATCAGTCATTGGAGGGCCTTAAATGGTTGAATCAATCATCTGAAGGATGGAATAACACTCAACCATTTCAGGGCAGGAATGACGGGTTCAAATGTCAAAGCTTTATTGTTTAAGTTAATAAAAAACATCACAATTTCACAATAGAGAGAAGGTCAAACAATTTGCAGGCATTTGAAATGTTTAAAAGACATGTAACTATTTTTCCTAAAAGAAAAACACAATTCAGATCATGTTAAACAAACTAAAAACAGAGCATGATTCTATATCATAAAATTACCCACGATATTGGTATCTCGTCAATACCAAAATTAAAGACGTTTATGCAGCGGCTTAGGATTTCAAAGGGGTTGGCGGCTCGTTGGCCTTGACTAGACGGGCGGTATATATCTCTTTCGGCCCTTTGATCTTTTCGTAAAGAAACAAAAATGTCATCAGTTTACAGGACTTTGCACAAAGAGCTTTAATGGGGGCCGGTCTGCAGGTTTGAATACACTAGTGAGGTGAATAAAATCTTGCCATGCTGTGCCACATAAGCAACATGTTTTGGGGCCTTTATCCCTCTATGCAGGTTGAGTGGCCAAACTTGGTTAACGTGGCAGGTGCCATGTGGGCGTTCTGGCACGGGGGTGGGGGGTTGTTCCAGCGCAAGATTTCACTCAGTCACTTTTCTGACGCCGCTGCGTCAAAACCTTATGCCTGCTTGAGGCCGGCGTAAGGTGTGACGCACCATGTTGCAGATTGGCTGGGTTGGCACAGTGCTGGAGTTGTGAAACACATCTGCATTTCCTTGCTCCATGAGGCGCCGCATTGTAAGTCCGTACAAACTAAACATCACACAGTTGTACCACTATATTGATACAATATTGATACAATTTTCCATAGATTTCAGTACCACTAAAATGACATTTCTGGATGCGGAACTGACATGCTTCCAGGGACAATTACAGACATCTCTATACAAAAAGCCAACAGATAGGAACACCATCTTGCACCACAGAAGTGCACACCCTAGAAATCTTAAGGCAAACTTGCCTTATGGCCAACTGTTGCGAATAAGGAGGAATTACTCTGATTTGTGCCAGTATGATACCCATGCCCAAACTTTTTGTATGGCCATGAAACAGCGCGGTTACCCCAAATAATTGCTGAAACATTCTTTTAAAAGAGCACACTTCATGCCCCGCGAATGCATCCTACAAGTACAAAAGCGAGCAGCACTTGACAGATTAGTGTGTGTAACAACTTTTTGTCCAGATACCCATAACATGAGAGGCTGTTTTGAAGAATTGGCACTTGTTGGAAGGTCTAGATTGTCCCTTTCCCAAACCAATATTTGCTTACAAGAAAAACCAGAGCATAGGGCAACAACTAAACAGGGCTGATATTACAGTGCCAAAGCCTTACAGTGCCAAAGCCCAAAAATGACATGCTAACTCAGTGGAACATGAAACCTATTGAGGGCCACCATCAATGTGGGAATTGTGTGGCATGTCCCAATACCATCGAAGGGAAAGAATTTTGCCATTCAGGAATAAAATGGAAACATCTGGATTTCTCAAATTGCAGAACTAAGCATGTTATCTATGTGATACAGTGTCCGTGCATGTTGATTTAAGTCGGCATAACAAGCCAACAGGTAAATATGCGAATCAGCCAACATCGCTCACGCATCAAGAAGAAAGTTATGACCGCACCCACGGCTGAGCACTGTGTCGAGAAAGGCCACAATGAACATGACTTCAACTGGTCTATCCTGTTCACGGCCAAGCAAACCAATCGCTGTCTTGATGTAGAAAGAGTCCTTTTACGAAAGGAAGCTTACCTCATTCTAAAATCCAATAGCACTCAGACAGAGTTGAATAACCTAACTGAAGTTGCAAGACTTGAAATTCCGTCTTCACTTGGACCGAATTGGCAGTTAGTGACCACTGACCCTCATCTCATTTTAATCTTTGGGTTTGAGCCCTCTTCCTTAATGAAAAACGGTGACCTTGGGGCTGCGCCGATTAAGGCACTAGCCACTACGCACAGGAAGCCCTTCAATTCACATACTGCGTTTTAGTGGTAGGCACACACGGTAGGCGCAAACACAACATGTCCTTGGGCATAATGAATAACTACATGACTAGCTTGCGACATTTCACTAGCCACACATACCTTCAATCCATATCCCACACTGCAATCGGGGGATTTTAATTAAAAAGATATATTTCACTACAAGTACCACAATCCTCGGGTCTGAGCGTGACATAAAGCACGCCCACAAAACGAGCGGCCATCTTTGTTGAGATTGACTGGGACGTGTGTTACATCCAGAGTGACTCGAGAAATAGGTAAGCGTTTTGCCAGATTTGTGGTAAAACCAGTTTGACTAAGCGCGCTATTTATTTATTTATTTATATACTTCTATAGCGCAAGAATCGAGCCCGAAAGGGTTATCTCAGCGCTTTGACAACAACAGGCCGCAAAGGTACTGTATAGGCAGCAATCCTAAAGTTATGTCTCCATAAACAGATTCGTTTTTAGCATTTTTCTAAAGGTGAGGTATTTGGAGATCTGTCTTAAACTAAGGGGCAAGTTGTTCCACAGGGCCGGCCCCACTGATGAGAGGGCTCGGCCGCCTTGTCTGGCTTTTTTAATGAAAGGTGGTTTGAGCAGGAGTAGGTTACTTGACCGTAATTCTCGTTCTGGTTTGTAGGGCTGGAGAAGTTTGGCTAGATATTTGGGGCCATTTCCAAATAAACACTTATGTACAGTGCAGCAAATTTTGAATTTAACCCGTTGGCGTATTGGGAGCCAGTGAAGTTTTTTCAACAGGGGTCCAGAAGATGTTCTGGGGGGGGGCATTCAGAATCAATCTTGCCGCCGTGTTCTGGACCACCTGCAAACGATTGATGGCATCCTCATTGGCTTGTATCAGAAGCCCGTTGCAATAGTCAAGGCGACTTATTACAAGGGCTTGAACCAGAGTCTTTCTGTAGGTGTCAGGTAACAGGGGGAAGACTCGCCTGCGTAATCCGATGGAGTGAAAACAAGCACCTGCAATTACATTTGCATGTTCTTTAAGAGTTAAGTTTTGGTCTAGTTTCACACCCAGATTTTTGATGGCAGGTTTAGGGGAGGGTACAGGTCCCAAATCTTGGGGCCACCAATCAGGGGACCAAAGCATGCTGGCTTTCCCAAAACACATCACTTCGGTCTTCCCGACATTGCACTGGAGGTAGTTGGCAGCCATCCAGTTGGAGATGGCCCTCATGCCTTCCGCAAAGTTTTCCCTAACATTAGGGTCAGGGGCATGGAAAGGGTAGAGGAGTTGAGTGTCGTCGGCGTACGACACTGGAGTGAATCCGTACTTCCTCACAATCTCAGCAAGGGGGGCCACATATACATTGAATAATGTGGGGCTTAGACATGAGCCCTGTGGCACCCCCTTAGTGAGCGCCCTGGAGATGGAGTGGTAGGGGCCCAGGCTGACAGATTGTGAGCGACCGGAGAGAAAACTCTCCAACCATGTAAGTGCCTGACCTCTGATGCCCACTCCTTGTAACCGGTTCAGCAAGATCGTATGAGAAACAGTATCGAAAGCAGCTGACAGGTCTAACAGCACCAGAATCATCGAGCCTCCTCTATCCTGTGACATCTTGATGTTATCGGTCACGAAGAGGAGTGCAGATTCGGTGCTGTAGTTGGGCCTGAACCCAGATTGGGATTGGTCCAGGCCCCCTGTCGCTTCGATAAAGCTAGAGATCTGAGTGTTGACATGTTTCTCAGCCAGTTTGGTCAGGAGGGGCAAGAGAGAGATAGGGCGGAGGTTGGAGAGTTCAGTCCAGGGAGAGGTGGTATTTTTACGTATCGGGTTCACAGTTGCCTCTTTCCACTGTTGCGGGAGCTTACCTTCTTTAAAAGAAAGGTTAAGGATTTTAGTAATAATAGGGCATAATGATCTGCTCAGGTTATCGGTTAACCTAGCCGGGAGAAGATCACAAGGAGAGCCAGATTTCATGTTTTCCAGGAGTGTTTGAACTTCATTTTCTGTAACTTCTGGAATGACTTTAAAGGTTTCTGAAGGGGTTTCTTGACATAAGGTAGTGGAGTCTTCCAGGTTATTAGGGTGCTTGGCCAAGATTTTATTGTAAATGGTGTCAATTTTGTCCTCAAAGAATTGGGAAATATTGTTGCATAGTTCTT
Source organism: Lissotriton vulgaris (assembly GCF_964263255.1). Classification (NCBI taxonomy): domain Eukaryota; kingdom Metazoa; phylum Chordata; class Amphibia; order Caudata; family Salamandridae; genus Lissotriton; species Lissotriton vulgaris. The sequence continues at coordinate 2,035,222,030 of NC_141693.1, forward strand.
GAGAGAAGGTATCCGGACTTTCGCATGCCAAGGGGTTAGTGAAGGTCTTGAGAATTTTATATAGTTCTCTAGTGGAGTTAGCAGCTTCATCAAGCTGGGAGCGCAGGCTGGTTTTTCTTGCCTTTTTGATGTTATTATAGTAGGTGGATATGGCCTGCTGGTAGAGCGCCTTACTAGCAAGAGAGTGGTCCTTTCTCCATTGCTTTTCCAGTTTCCTACATTTTTGTTTCTCTGTTTTTAATGAGTCGGAATACCATATTTGTTTTTTGGTGGTCGGGGGTTTTTTGACAGTCTTTTGCGGGGCTAGAGAGTTTATGGTCTCTAGAAGAGAGCTGTTTAGTTTGGATAAAGCCGAATCGATGTCATCAGAATCGGAAATAGTTGGCTCTTTCCAGGTTTGTTCAAAAGAAGTTGGAGTAATTTTGTGCCATGCTCTTTTAGTAATGCTCATAGTGGCCGGGGGAGCAGGGGGTTTATCTAGTCTCAGGAAGGAGAATTCCAACATGCTGTGGTCAGACCAGCTGATGGATATAGGAGGGTGACAGTGTATTAAAGGATAGTTAGTAAAGATCAAGTCCAATGTATGGCCTTTCCTGTGAGTAGGGCCACAGTTTCTTAGGTGAAGACCTAAAAGAGCCAGATCGGCAAGGAGAAGCTTGGTATCAGGATCATCAGCAATATCTGCATGGAAATTGAAATCTCCGAGAACAATAAAATTTTCTTTAGCTCTTAAGTGTGGGGCTAGTATTTCAGTTAAGGCGAGTGAAAAGCCAGCATTGGGGCCCGGAGGTCGATATACTAGGGCGCCTCTCCAGTGATCTTTAGTTTTGGTGTGAATTTTAAAAATCATGATTTCCATAGTCGGTAAATTAATTTGTTCCACTACCGTAATATGGATGTTTTCTTTAAAAATGATGGCAATTCCTCCACCAATTTTTATAGGGCGGTCTTGTCTTAAAATTTTATATCCTTGAGGGATACCCAGAGTTATGGATGAAAGAGTGTGAGGCTTCAGCCAGGTTTCCTTGAGGAAACATATTTCAGGTTTGTGACTTTGGATAGTATCCCAAATCTCTACATGATGTCGGGGCAATGATCGAACATTCAGGAGAAAACTTTTCCAGCCTTTAGTTTTTAAGGTGGTCTCATTGTCCCTAGCAGAACAAATAATAATGCAGTTGGAAGTGGCTTGGAATCTGCATAGGGGACAAGAAAACGGGCCCTCGGGAAAAGGCCAATTGTCGCTGGCACACCTCTGTAATCCCTGAGGTTGGAGTGCTAACAAGGACTGCGAGGTGTACCTGATGCGAGTGTCTTTAGTTGAGGCCATGGTGGAAAAGGCAAGCAGGGTAAGGTTAAAATGTTCCCCTTTTGTCTTTTACAGTACTCGAACGTGTGTGGCAGAAAACCGCCGTACAAATCACTTTAGATGATCAGGTAAGGGCCTCATTGCTCCGATGGAGCCCCCCAATAAGCTAGAATTGTTTGAACGGCAGGACAGCAGCATTAAAACGTTTTTAAATGTTTTGCAGCTCTGTATTTTCACGACATGGAGTGTTTGAAAGTGTATATGTGTTGAGTAAACTCCACATACAACGCGAATAATCAGAAAGGAATCTGCTAACAACGAATACAAAGGTAGGCCACATAATGGCTTTCACACTAGGCTAGGGAGGCTCTAGGTTTGAATAATTTACACTTCGCATTTTCTTAGCAGCCCCCTGCACCTTTCACTGCCAAAATGTTGGGGAATTAGAGAAAGAAAAATTTCCGAGCATAACAAGAGATTATTCCACAGTCCACCTCCTAAACCTGGTTTGTGGTCTTGAGCCAGAGACATTGCATTGGTCATTTGTGCAACTGCAATGGAGATAAACAATGAGATTTTTAAACACAAAACTTCATTGCTTTGTTGTTCACATCATACAGACAAAAGAAAAAAGGCCCTCCAGAGATTCCAGGAACGGGCTTCCTGTAATCGAAACGCGTCGGCATACTTGGAGGCACAGGCACACTTGGAGGCACATTTGAAGGAATCATTTACTCACAAGAACTATTTGTTAGCTTTAACACCATGAAAGAGTATCATTAATTTGACTCTATCCCTTACGCTCTCCTTCCTTCCTGCCTTTCTTTTCCTCCTTTTGATTTTGTCTCTCATTTATTGAGATTAAGTACACATCAATTTAATGTGATGATTTTTTTTGAGTTTGTGTAGATACATTGTGACATGTTTTGTTTATAAATTGGTGTGTATAGTATTGTAAATATATGTACAGTTTGTCCTATCTTTGCTAATGAATATATATATATGTAAAATAACTTTATAAGTAAAAAAAGAAGTCAAAGGTATGAAATATAAGTACATGGTCTGAATTCAATGAAGAGTATTCTTGACCTTCATTAATTGTTCTTGTTTTTTTTTAAAAGAGTGGTCTAGGCATTTGTGTGTTTTTTGCTTTGTAAATGCGGCGCATCCGTGGTGGCGCAAGGATTGCGATGCGAGTCGTAAGTTTCCGGGCGCATCCCTGCTAATTTGCAGGGATTCGCCAGGAAACGTAAATCTGCCCCGTTGTGCTTAGATCTTCCGCCGGCCGGATTGAAGAGTAGGATTCAAGAACCATCCAGGCATGGCGCCGTTTAGCCGGTATAGTTCTGTCTTCTAGTAATGAGTGAAGGTTGGCCGCTTTATCACTCTGTGAAAGGCTTGGAAGGAGGGGTTCTGCGCAGGAATGACTGAGTCAATCATGTTAGGGCTGGAATGACTCAGTCAAGCATCTAAGGGTTGGAATGGCTGAGTCAAGAACCTGAGGGTTGGAATGAATATGTCAATCATCCAAGGGTTGGAATGACTGTCACTCATCTGAAAGGCGGGGCTCTGAGCGGTGCCCACAGAAAGTGAAGACACCAGTGGGCACCATGGGAAGCGAGGTGCAGTTTATATGAACATGTCAGAGGGACCAGCAGGAACAGAGAGAGAGACAAGCACAGAGGGGTCTCATGGAAGGATGACTTTACATGGGTGAAATAAACACAGCCTTGAACACGAACTACACAGTTGGTGTTCAAGAAAGTAAATATGCGAAGGTGTGGTTGCGGCACCCCCTGGCGGCAGCGGAGGAACCCAGGTGGGACATACCAATGGCTGCATGAAGAGAAGGGTGCAGCGCCCCCTGGCGGGACATACCAATCACTGCATGAAACGAGGGGGGCGGGGGCGGCGCTCCCAGGCGGGACATAACAATGGCTGCATGAAACGAGGGGGGCGGGGCGGCGCCCCCTAGCGGGACATACCAATCACTGCATGAAACGAGGGGGGCGGGGCGGGGGCGGGAGCAGCGCGCCCTGGCAGGACATACCAATCGCTGCATGAAAAGAGGGAGGCGAGGGCGGCACGTATCCTCCCTCAACACAACTTTTCTCAACATAACACAACTTACCCGACTGCCTTTAGGACCGGCTCTTCCTACGGGACCCGGTAAACCCTGAAACAAGAGAAATACAAAGACACATGTGATGAGGCTTGGTCACAACCGGTCATCAGCTGGACAGTAGCCCAGACTGGTGCCCCCATTACAGGTAAACATGCAGCACTGTCCACATTACAGATACACCTGTGACTCTGCCCGTTCATTGATGAAGAAGTAGCTCTGTCCCATTTACAGGTATGTCTTACCAGTTATTACTGATAAACCTGCTGCTCTGTCCTATTATTAATAATTCTGTTTACAAGAGACAGAACCCCGGCACTCTAAATATTTTGTGTATAATTTGCAGATAAATTGTTACAGCCGGGAAACCCTTTGTGGGTAGCTGCTGCGCGTTATAAGTGCAATAATAATAATAATAATAATAAAGGCACCAAAAGATAATGAGAGAAACGTTCTGTCACAGGAATTATGCATACAAAACAGTGATTTAATTCCTCAGAAACACGTAAATAGTTTTTCAAACAGTCTTGACATCTACAAAGGATAGATTCTGTAATGTAAATAGAAATCCTGTCCCTTGTCTTGGTAGCACGAAAACAGCCAACGAGCGTTTCGTCACCACTGTGACTTCCTCAGAGCTTATATAGTATCGTCACGGGAGCCTGCAAAATTGCTCTCACTTTGACTTCAGAAATCTCAAACTATTGGCAATGCTTTGTCGAAACTAATAGCGGACAAACTAAGAAAGCCTATTCCTAATGCTTCAGATCCTATCCTGTTTAGTTATGTCCTAGGCGCTGAACTTTGACGTTGATTATTTTCTGGGCAGCTGAGACAGTCTATCAACTTGTAATTCTTCCAGTTCGAGTTGATAAATAGATTTAGAACTCAGATTTCAAACCTATATTGAAGTTTCTAATGGAGAATTCACCAAAAAACAAATTCAAAACAAAAACAAGCACAGCAGTCCATGTCTAACTGTCACTCGTACTACGAGTGACAGTTGGACACGGACTGCTGTGCTTGCCGCTTTACATCTCTACAGGGTCTTATCACAGTACCCGAAACACTGGAATTTTCTATCCTCCTGATCTGACTTAAGAAAAGACTACTACTTCACGAGTATCCCAGGGCTTTACCATGATACACCAATGATCTGGAACTTTCTTCTTTGTCGGCCGGACAACCAAGACACAGATCTGAATTTGGTTTTTAGCAACTTCACTATATGTTTGAAACATAATGTTACCCAGTAAGCATCTGTTCTTGGCATGTAGAGCTGTAGATGCACATGCTTTGCATACTCCTGCCATCTGGTGTTGGGTCTGGATGTTTGCACTTTGTTTTTCTCGAAGTCTTGTCCATTTCTTTCGGTGATAGTGCGCATGGGCATCGACTCAATTGTTAGATTGTTTTTCTGCAGAGGGTGAGAATGGAGTTAGCAAAGGTAGAATAGATGTCCATGCGTATGTACGTAAAGTGATAACACTGCATCAGGTACAGGCAAGCGGGGAGGCCGGTGGGGGCATGTGAATCTACAGCTCTTCATGCCAAGAACAGATGCATACTGGGTAAGTAACATTATCTGTTCGAGGCATGTGTGCTGTAGATTACATGCTTTGCATAGACAAGACAGCAGTTTTCGCCCAAAGGGGTGGCTAACCTGTAGCTGTTGGAGTTGTCTGAAAGAGTGTTCCGAGTACTGCCTGGCCCTCATTCGCTTGTTGCCTCGCTAACACATCTACACAGTAGTGCTTGGTGAATGTGTGCGGTGTAGACCATGTTGCAGCTTTACAAATGTCAGATATGTGGATGTTTCCTAAGAAAGCCCTAGCAGCTGATTGAGCAGGGTTTTTGCTAAATAAACCTTGCTTGAATTGAACCCTCAGTAACATTTACTAATAGTGTGCAGTGAAAACTAATGTAGGAAAGAGCCTAACATGAGGGAAAATGTTATTGCGCGAGCGCGTATTAAAAACATTGAAGTAGGCCACAAATGTTTCTTGACAAACGAAAAATAAAAGGACTAATGCTGCTTTTTGTGCACTTAATTAATGTTTTCCAGGAAAATAATATTATCTTGGGTTGTGCATGGATAAATGCAGCGCTGGGTGGGTGCGTAATGGACAGCATTATAAGTGATTAATGATACCTGTGGTTTTTTTTCCATAGAAGCATGGTTTTCTGCTTTCGAGGAAACTTTTGGGTTAATGAAATGAAAATAAATTCAAAAAATAATGTTGAACGAGATGGGGGAGGTGGAAGACGAGCGTGAGTGTGCCTGTCAAGAGTTAGCTGAAAGAAACAATTTATTCATCAAGTGACACAGAATTTGCTACATGACCGGATGGAGTAAACAAATGCTGTAACAGTGGCTCGAACTTGTATTTCCTGGGTTGGCAGTAGATATACAGAATAAATACATTTCTAAGACATTGAGTGAGATGGACATGACGAGAGTGGTGTGACAGTACACCCCCATCCTTACCAAACATGTGTAGATAAATCCTCTGTTCTCACACGAATGTGGGTTGGACATTTGGGTTTTAGGGTATAATTGAGGTTCCTGGCGGGAGGGGTTAAGTTAGTCGATGGCTTGCTTTCCTACCTGCATGAGGAGAGGTCGTGTTGGCTGTCTCCTATTCGTGAGCTGGCTGTTCCTCTTTGCGGAATCCTGATTTAGTCTTGGCCTCTTCGACTCTTCTTGAGGGGCCTTACTGCTCTCATGGCCAGGGAGTAGTTTTTCTTTTTCAATTGGGTTAGTATAGACAGAAACTGAATTTGCATATTCATTTGCAAATGTAATTTGTCTCTTCGCCTTTCCACTCCTTTATGCCCTGTCAATTTGAGATGTATTGTTGTCATTAGTTCTCGGATATTGCTACTCTGCGATGATCTATGATTTGTGCTGTATTTGGTATTGATGAGCATTATTTCACATTATCTAGATAACATATTTTACACACACTAGCAGCCCGTACCGACGTCGTCCGGGAATGAATTGCTGCCGGCCAGTAGTATATTGTTTTGTAGGATTTCGTTTTGATAGCATTTCCTATCTGTGACAGGCCTGTGAAACGCTCCGATTCACAGTGCACTGCTGATGCACTTAAGAGTGCGCGTTCAGTAGTGTGTGAAATCGAGTTTCCCTACTTTACTTTTCCTTGCAATATTATATAGCGCGAACTCGACAACATGGCATGAGCACAATTTACATTACAGAAGTACACATTAATTTGTAGTAGGCACTGGGAGACAAAGCGATTTGCCTGGGATCACAGGATGTTGAGCTGATGCCGAGATTCAAACGTAGCTCCCCAGCTCTAAAGTTCGCAATTCTAGAACTTGTGGCGGGAGGTGTGTTTAAAAGTGTATGTTGGTGCTGGCCATCAATGAGAGAGACCTGTGCATTTTTCAAATGGGTGGTGAAAAAATATGAGTATGTTGCCGGAGATGTGGGCCGCCGTGCCACCAATGTACTTACCGGGGGAGGGTAAACACCCATTATTCCGCAACTTTCTTTCCGCATACCATCACTCCGCATACTTTCATTACGAAAGTACCATGACTCCGCAATGCCATTATAACGCATGGTATTACATTTTATATGCTTTTACCACGCATACATTTACAACGAAATTCGTTGTAAATGCATGAATGGTAAAAGCATGTTTTTTTAATGTTTGGATAAGGTAAGTATGGGTATAGGGGTATATGTTTTGGGGTACTGAGGTATATGTTTTGGGGTGTTTGGGTATTTTAAAGGTTCAGATATAGTTTTGGGTTATGGGGTACAGGGGTAGTTTTAGGGTTTAGGGATAGGTATGGGTTTTGGGGTACAGGGGTATTTTTAGGGTTCAGGGCAAGGTTTGGGTTTTGGGTTATAGGAGTATTTTTAGGGTTCAGGGGTAGGTTTGGGTTTTGGGGTACGGGGTATTTTAAGGGTTCAGGGCTAGGTTTGGGTTTTGGGGTACAGGGGTATTTTAGTGTTATGGGGTAGGTTTGGGTTTTGGGGTACAGGGTTATTTTTAGGGTTCAGGGCTAGGTTTGGGTTTTGGGGTACAGGGGTATTTTTAGGGTTCAGGGGTAGGTTTGGGTTTTGAGGTACAGGGGTATTTTAAGGGTTCAGGGCTTGGGTTGGGTTTGGGGTACAGGTGTATTTTAGGGTTCAGGGGTAGGTTTGGGTTTTGGGGTACAGGGGTATTTTTAGGGTTCAGGGCTAGGTTTGGGTTTTGGGGTACAGGGGTATTTTAGGGTTCAGGGCTAGGTTTGGGTTTTGGGTACAGGGGTATTTTAGTGTTCAGAGGTAGGGGGTTTTGAGGTACAGGGGTATTTATAGGGTTCAGGGCTAGGTTTGGGTTTTGAGGTACAGGGGTATTTTAAGGGTTTAGGGATAGGTTTGCGTTTTTGGGTACAGGGTATATTTATAGGGTTAAGATGGGTTAGTGTTTAAGGGTGTTGGGGTATTTTAAGGAGTACGGGTGGGTTATGATTATGGCGTGCAGGGGTATTTAAAGGGAGCAGGGTGGGATTAGCACACGATATGAGACATGGCATGAAGGGCGGAACGTACCACACGCCCCCAGCGTTTGTCACGCCCCCAGCACCCCCCCACAGCACAACGCAGACACTCCCACAAGGGACTACTTTACTGGCACAGTTCTTTTACCTTTTAAATGTATATGGTGGGCGTCTGCATAGCCTATGTCCTTCTGCTGCAAATGCCCTTTCCAATAGGGTGTGGAGATTGGTGCTGTGGTTCCTGAGATTACCCGCCTCAACGGTTTGGGCTCTCTCTTTATTATATTAGTATTATATTAGTATGGATAAATGAGTCTGTCTGTATGAGAGGTGTTTATTCTAGTTTTATGAGTATTTTAGGGACAAGTATTAGTTTGCCAAACCCTATCAACTATCGAAAGATTGCATCACCGTAATTGGTATGTTAGAAATGGAGATACAATTTTGGTCTTTCGTAAGTTTGGTAATTGTTTAGTAATTCACTAACCCAACGTGAAGGGACTGTTGGGTAATGAAATTGGGCCTTGTCTATAGAAAATGATTAGTCCCAGATTGCTGGATCACAGCCCCCGTTTGCGGGTTGGAATGCACCGTAGGGTGTATTGGTACAGTCCTCTTTGCTTTTGCATAGCAAGTTTGAATACATTGTCTTAAAAAAAAATATTGAAAACTACATTTTGGGCTTATATGCAAAATAGTATCTCCCAAAGTTCAGACACTTCAGTTTTGTCTCATAAAACCTCTCCCGTCGTTTGAGCAATATCTGGACGAAGTCCAACCACAGTCGGCAAAATCTTCGTCCATGAGGTTTCGCTGTGGTGTCTGTTAGTCATTTCTAATACAGCGAAATGGGGTCGGATAAGGATGAATATTGTTTCTCATGTCGACCTAACCTACAAGAGAACAATTTCCATACATTACTTTTCTGTCCAGCATTTTCCATCCAAAAGACGAAAATGGATTAAAGCCATTTGTCGGAACTTGTGAATTCGGGCTGGCTCTGATACAACAAGAATACTAACATCAGATACTTCACAGATTTCCTTTTTGTGTTAGCAGAAACTTGTTTGCCGTCAATGTATTAAGGAAAAAAAGGCATGAAATTGTAATGTTCCAGATCGCGATGTGCTGCTTTAAATATTCATAGCCCTTTCTGCACTTGAACTTTACACTTTATATTTGCCTGGAATTCATGCAGAAAGCCCCAGATACCTATATGCTCATTTGCACATGCTACGCGCTGCCTCAAGTAACTTTGTGCACTTTTAAAGCATTTGTACGTTTATTTGTTGTCTAGAATCTATGAAGAAGTCTTTGAAGTATTTAAGCTTCCCCCTATGTTTAAAATGAACTGAATAGCAAGCTTAGCATTTTATCGTATTTTATTGATCGATTCGCCAGTATTTTAATGTTTATGTAAAACTTTATTAATTGCAATTGTCCAAAGATGTAATAAGGGAAAGATTTTTATCAAAATTATGCTTATCATCATGTATGACCTGTTTTTATTTTGAATCTTTTGTGGTTTTTTAAAGCAAATGAAGATTAATTAATGAATGAATGAATACATTTAACTATCCACTGAGCAATACCGGATTTAGCAATAGGATTGCCTTTGTGTCGTGGAGCAAAAGCCACAAAGAGCTGTTTAGTTTTATGAAATGGTTTTGTTCTTTCTATGTTATACAATAATGCTTGTTTAACATCCCATGTGTGTAGTGCGCATTTTGCCACTGAATCTAGTTGAGGAAAGAACACAGGCAGCTCACCAGGTTGATTGATGTGAAAGGCAGATACCACCTTTGGAAGGAATTTGGCTTAGTGCGTCGGGCCACTTTGTTTTGGTGGACGTGACAAAATGGTTCCTCTATGGTTAGTGCCTGAAACTCACCCACTCTCCTCAGTGATGTAATAGTGTAACGTGGGCGAGAAGCAGACCAGGACAAAATGGGGTGTTCTTTCAACATAGTACGGTTTATTGGGGCGAAAACACAATATGTAGAAGAAACAGGGAATGTTCGTCCCAGAGGCTTCTAGAGAGTCTATACTTGGTCCTTCTTTACAAGGGATTATGGGAGTCGTAGTCCGCTTCCTTCCAGGGATTACTGGGGACACCTCCGTGTTTTGTGGCAGCCCCTCCCATCACTGTCCTTGGTTGGTGCTCCGCAGGGGGTTGCACCGGACCACAGGGGACGAAAGAAAACACAGAAAAGAAATGGCAGGAAAGGGGTTCTCCTTCCTTTACGTGTCGCGGGTGTGCCGGGGAAATGTAGGGAAAGTCACCACTACCGTCACCAATGTGTTAGCGCTCTTGCGGCGGTTAACAGGCTCTTATACTTGCTCACCCGTACTGCCCCCAGCCTTTGCCTCAACCCGGGTCCCTCCCGGCGTCAGCCCGAGACGTCCCCGTACCTTGTTGAGTCACAACCCTTCTCCTGAGCCGTGGCGGGCTTCAACGCGTTGCCAGCTAGGGGCCGCTGCCCTCCTCGTCGGTCATTCGTTCTCTCCTCCCGCAGTGAAGTTTCTTCGGCAGTAGCTGGTTCCGGGTTCTTCTGTGGCATCGTAACGTTGTTCCACGGCAGCACTTCAAAGGTTATCACCAGCATCTGCTCCTCACAAGCAGGTCCCAGCGATTGGCTGTCTTCCTCTGCGTCTTTCGTTTTCACAACGCCTGAACCACGTGACCCCATCACATGACCGGCCCAGGCATAGGAATTAAAGGGGCCGTACTCCCCGGGGACGTTCTGCAAATATATAATGAGAGAACAGTGAGGGGAAAAGTGCCCCGATTGTGCCTCCAGAGAGTCTGTGTCCTCACAAATAGCTATGAGGAAAGCAACTTTACAAGTGAGAAATTGCAGTTCACATTTATGCAATGGCTCGAAGGGTGGACCCATTAGTCTGGTAAGGACAATGTTAAGATTCCATACTAGAGCAAGTGGAAGTCTTGGTGGAATGACTCTTTTAATTCCTTCCATAAAAGCCTTGATAACAGGTACTCTGAAAAGGGACAGAAGTTGTCTATTTTGAAGGTATGCAGCTATTGCAGCAAAATGTAAGCATATGGACATGTAAAATAATCCAGACAGCTGTAAGTGTAGTAAATATCAAATTATTTTTTGGATGGAAGCATCTAGTGGATTGATATAGTTGTTATTACAATAGATATCAACCGCTTCCATTTAGCTGTGTAACGAGCCCTTGCTTGAGGCCTTCTGGCCTCGTTAATGATGTTCATACTGTCTGGTGGAAGGTTCAGATAACCAAACTCTATGATTTCAGGAGCCAGATCAGAGTATGTGTCCATGGCTCTGGGTGTGAGATATTGTTTTTGATGGGGAACTATCGAGAGCTCCAACCGGGTCATGAACCAAGGTTAACGGGCCCATGTGGGAGCTATTAGGATCAGAGTGAGGGATGTTTGACTCAGTTTCCGAACCACTATTGGAATGATTGGGAGAGGCGGAAAAGCGTAGACAAATATCCCTGACCAGTTCATCCATAGTGCATCGCCTTTGGACAAAGGGTGTGGATACCTGGAGGCGAAGCTTGGACATTTTGCATTTTGTGTGTGGTGAACAGATCTATGTCTGGGAACCCCACATTTGAAAGAATGGGAGGAGAACTTGAGGGTGGAGTTCCCACTCATGAATCTGTTGTCTCTGCCTGCCGAGAAGATCTGCGATCTGATTGTTTTCTCCTGGGAGGTGTTCTGTCAGGAGATATATTTTGTGATGTATGGCCCACCTCTAAATGGCTTGTGCGAGGCGTGACAGCTGGAGAGAGCGTGTCCTCCCCTACTTCAGTATGTAATACGTGGCTGTCATGTTGTCAGTGTGGACTAGGACAGCTTTGCCTGTATGGTGAGACTGAAAGGCTTGGAGCGCCAGAAACACCGCTAGCAGCTCTCGATGATTTATGTGAAGCTGCTTTAGTTTTTGACTCCACCAACCTTGAATTGTGTGAGTCTGGAGATGAGCTCCACAACCAGTGAGCGATGTGTCTGCTGTTAACACTGTCTGTGGAACCGGGCCGATGAAGGGCCGCCCCTTGGAAAGGTTCTCTGGATTCCACCACTGCAGAGAGCGATGGATGCGGCCGTCCACCAACACTAGATCTGATAACTGACCCTGACACTGGCTCCTCTGACGGGCTAAGCATTCCTGAAGGGGACGCATTTGAAGTCTTGCATCCCAAACTATGATGATGCAAGACGCCATCATTCCCAGTAGTTGCATATATACTCGAGCTGGTAATGACTGGTTGGGCTGAAACTGTGAAATTAGAGCCTGAATATTGCAGACCCTGGCTGCATTGGGACAGGCTAGAGCCTTTTGAGTATTAAGAGTGGCTCCTAAGTATGTTTGCCTGTTGGAGGCTTGGAGATGGGACTTCAACACATTTACTGTGAATCCGAGATCGTGCAGTAACTGTACTGTTATTCGAGTGTACTGGATACACTTTGGGTAAGAACTGGCTTTGAGAAGCCAATTGTCTAGGTATGGGAAGACATGAATATGTTGCCTTCGCAGGTGAACTGCGACTACTGCCAGGCATATTGGGGAATATGTATGAAAAGGCAGATTTGCGAGTCCTTAATAGCGATTTTTTGTGCGCTATCAAGGACTCTCTAACTGCTATGTATGTAGGAATCGCAATAATAATTCCTTGCAAGTCGCAATTAAGGAACCCCTTCCCATTCATTCCTATGGGCCAAGAGGCAAGATTGCAAGGGTTCCATAAGGACACCTTGTTGCACCCCTGAAATGTGCATATGTGCACATGTGGTGCACATACATGCCCTAAGGGCATATATGTGTGCCACATGGCACTTTGAAAAAAGCAAAAAAGTGCTTTTTCAAAGAATTCGCAAATTACCTCCAACTGTATGTTGGGGGTAATTTGCGATTTCTTATGCCAAGTTTGCACAATTTAGGTGATTTCTTCATTGCATTTAAGGAATCACAATTTGCAATTCCTTAAATGCAATTGCAAAAAAGGGAATCGCAAAGTTTGCGATTCCCTATTTCGCAATGGCCTTTTGGGATGATACATCCCAAAAGGCCCTTTCCTGTTCGAAAATGCTCAGATTCTGATAATCGATTAATTTGCAAACGGGAATTGAGCTTCATACATATGCCCCTTGGAGAATAATCTGGGAACAGTGGTGACTGAATGGAAGCACTTTGAAAGGTAGTGTTGTCCCGCTACCACAAACCTCAGATATTTGCGATGACCGGGATGTATTGGAATATGGAAGTATGCGTCCTTTAAGCCTAGAGTAGACATAAAGTTGCCTTGCTGTAGGAGTGTGAGCACTTGTTTATTATTTATTTCCGCATTTGTAAAGCGCCTGGTTACACCAACTGGTGTGTCCCCGCGCTATTTGGACCGTTAGCAAACTTTGAGAGTCTGTGTCTTCAGTTTAAGTACTACTTCTTATTCTGTACAACCATGCTTTTAGTTTTTTCCTAAAAAGTTTCTCTGATGGTTCCCCCCTAAAAGGTCAGGGGAAGAGCGTTCCGGCTTTTTGCTGCCAGGTAGCCGAAGGAGCATGCTATCTATCTATCTATCTATATAAAATTTGTAACGCGCGCAGTTACCCAGGGGCATCCCGGCGCTGAATTCGTGCCTTCCTTATCATGGGTACTTTCAACAAATGTGTCCCTGTGGATCTCAGTTGTCTTCCTCTCTCATAGGGAGTCATAAGAATATTAAGATACAGTGGACACCTGCCGTGCAAGATTCGATGCCCAGTGCACAGTGTCTTAAATGATATTCATTTCTGAATCGGTAGCCAGTGTAGTGAGTTTAGTGCATTCTTTAAGGATGCTTTCTTTGGCAGATTTAAAACAAGACAGGCTGCCGCATTCGGAACAGATTGCAGCTTCTGGAGTCCTTTTTTGTTTGCACCCAGGTACAGCACGTTTCCATAATCTAGCCTGGAAGTGACAAGTGCGTGGGTCAGGGCCTGTCTTGCCGCCAGAGGTAGGATGTCTAGGGTCTTCTTTAATATTCTCAGGATTCCAAAACATCTCCGTGCCACCCTTTTGATCTGAGACTCAGAGGATAATCTATGGTCTATCCATATTCCCAGGTTCTTCACTTCCGTCCTTGGGTGGGAATCTGACCTAAACTTGCTGGCCACCAAGCTGATGACCAGATAGATGGTGTGTTTCCGACTATTAGTATTTCCGTCTTGTGTCCATTAGTATAAGCCTGAGAGAGCCATCCTTTTTCGGTATGAGAAAGTATAGGGAGTAAAGCCCAATTCTTAATATTGTAAAGGTACGGGCTCTACGGCTCCCTTTTGCATAAGAGACTGAACCTCTTATTCAAGGAGATGTAGATGCTCTGGTGACATTTTGTGTGAACGTGGAGGAATATTTGGTGGATTGTTGGAAAGCTTCAGGCAATAACCAGATTGGATAATTCCTAGTAGCTATCTGTCTGAACTCTTTGTATGCCAGACGGGGAGGAATTGAGAGAGACATCCCCCAACAGGTGTGGAATGAACGGAGGAAGAGGAGGCAAGTCACTGTTTGTTTGTTGAGGGGGAGGTGTGGGGTGTGGAACCTTTACCTATTCCCTTGCCGTTATTGCCTCTAAATCCACCTCGAAAGTAACTTTTCGAAGAGGGTGACTGACGCCTCTATATGATGTTGAGGTGTTATCTGTAGATATGCCTTTGAAGCCCCCTCTGTAGAAGGAGCGACAAAGAGAACCCTAATTTGATGGGGACTGTAGGTCTCCCATAGATTTTGCAACATCTGTGTCCTTCTTAATCTTCGCTAAGGAAGCACCTATCACAGGACCAAAGAGATGCTCATTGTCAAAAGGAAGATTTAAGATAGAAGCCTGGACTTCAGGTTTAAACCCTGAAATTTTAAGCCAGGCGTGCCTTCTTAGCAAGACACTGTGTTGATTGCACGAGCAGCAGTGTCAGCCACATCCAAAGTGCATCTAATGGCAGTGTTTGAAATGAGTTTCCTTTCCAAAATTAGGTTGTGTGCCTTAGCGTTATGTTCATCAGGTAGAAATTGGAGTAATTGCTCCAATTCGTTGTAGTCCGCTCTGTCGATCTAGCTAAGAGAGCCTGAGTATTGGCAATACGCCAGTGATTGGCTGCTTGTGCAGCTACTCTTTTTCAGAGGCATCTACTAGTTTAGATTCCTTGTCTGGAGGAGGGTCATCCCCAGATGTTTGGGGCATTAGAAACCACTAGAGAATCTAATGGTAATTGACCCTAGATGTAAACTGGATCTGTTGGTGCAGATTTATACTTCTTATCTATCCTTGGTGTAAGAATACTTGCGCAAACCGGATTTTTAAAAATGTCGTCCGCATGTTTTAGCATACCCTTAAGCATAGGCAGTGTGAGGGTGGATCTCTGGGAAGAGCTTAGTGTCTCAAAGATAAAATCCTCCTCAAGTGACTCTTTAGATATTCAGCAGCCCTATTTATTAGATCTCTGTACAGTACATTTTCTTCAGGTGTAGAGGGTTTTGTAGGGTATTTATCTGGATCGTTATCAATGTTTGGATCTGTATTATAATCGTTCCATGTATCAGGACTATTATCGTCTACCCTGTCCCCATCATCCTGGATGTCAGGTGATTGTGGTGGTGGTGAATTTGTGGGTGTTATTAAATTAGAGTTAATAGGGGAAGTAGGTGATAGAGGAGGAGGAGAGGGATTAGTACACACATGTTTTCTCTTAAGAGGAATGTGGTAAGTGTCCTACATTTCTGGTTTGCGTTTTAATGGCAATTTGGCGTGAATATGTCCAGTTTTGGGATAGATGACCAGTTCCATTTGTTTCGGTCCAGGTTTGAAGACTAGACATCAAAACGATTCTCCTTTGATGGAGTAGAAGTGTTTTTTTGTTTCGTGCCAATGTTTTTGGAGCCGACGTTTTAGGCATCGAAGTGTTTGAATCCGAAGATGATTTCTGTTTCGGTACTGAAGGGATAGTTACCAAAACGTGCTTCGGTCTCAGTGCCGATTGTTTTGGCTTGGTGCCCAAATGCGGCCAAATCGAGCCCAAGCAAGAAGACTTTAATATTTGTTTGGGTGCCAGGCTAGAATGCGGGGCATTCAAAACATGGTCTTGTGCCAACCTAGGCCCAAAGGCAGAGGAGGTACCGAAGACTTTTACTTGGGCAGAGGTAGAGTTTGGGGCAGAGGAGGATCGGTATTCATGGTATGCTGACCATGCGGGATGTCTTCATCCATGTCGGATTCGGCTTCTGAAACAGAAATGTGTTCTTCTTCTTCCTCAGCTCCTTGAGTCTCGAAGACATTGTGTTCGGAATCTTCTCTGAAGAGATTCGGAGCTTAGCCGCTGTGTTGTTGTTGTATTTTGTGACGTCCAGCCTGTCAACACGGAGCATCTTCTTGGATTAGAAGGATCTGCCCGCGTTACAGTCTTTTTTGTAGTGCTCCAACGAGAGGCAAAAGTTGCACACCTCGTGCAAGTCGGCGTGCCGGTCCTTGGCGTGGCACCGAGGACAGAATTTAAATGGAGTCTGTTCAATCGACTGTAAGCTGGCACGAGGCAGCTAGACCCAACAGCCTTCCACTAAGTTTCCGATTGAAAGAGATTTTCCTGAACGATAGTATACGCGGAGAATGGAAAACTTGATTGAATAACAATACTGTCGAAGGTAAGTGGATTGTGCACCAGGAGGAACCCGTGAAGCCGTGTTAAACCGGAGTGCAGCAATTTACGTCCGAAGCCGATGGCAGAAAAAACCAATCTAACAATGGGGTCGATGCCCATGTGCACTATCACAGAAAGGAGGAGTCACCTACCTCGTGACTGGGAAGACTTCTTCGGAAAAAAACAAAGTGCAAACATCCGGAACCAACACTAGAAGGCAGGAGTATGCAAAGCATGTGATCTACAGCTCACATGCCTTGAATGTGTCTCTCTTGTTGAATATATATTATTAAGTTGTCAGCTGTCCTGCGGGTATATTACTAATGTATCTCATGCTGCGAGTATCTCAATAAAGTGTCTCTTGTGCTGCATGGATGATAGCATCGTCTCCTGTGCTGTGTGCAATAATAACGTGTCTCTGGTGCTGGTGTATGTTAGTTATGTGTCTCTTGTGCTGTGTGTATGTTACTAAAGTGTTTCTTCTCATGTTACATGTATGTAACATATCTCTCATGATGCATGTGTTAGTAACATGTCTGTCATGCTGCATGTATGTCACAAATGTGACTCTCGTTGTTTGTGTATGGTACTAATGTGTCTCTCATGCTGCATGTATGATAGTAACCTGTCTTTCATGCTGCATGCATGTTGGTAACGTGTCCTGTGCTGCACATGCTAGTAACATGTCTCTCCTGTTGTGTGTGTAAGTAACGTGTCTCTTCTGCTGCGTTTATGTTACTAACATGTCTCTTGTGCAGCATGTATGTTAGTGACTTGTCTCTTATGCTGCATGTATGTTAGTAAAGTGTGTCTCATGGTGAGTGTTCGTAACGTCTCTCCTGCTGCATTTGCTACTAACATGTCCCTTGTGCAGCGTGTATGTTAGTAACCTGTCATTGGTTCTGCATGTGTGTTAGTAAAGTCTGTCTTATGCTGCGTGTGTTAGAAACATGTCTTTGTTGCTGCATGTGTGTTAGTAACATGTGCTTTGTGCTGTGTGTATATGGTTGTAACAGGTCTTTCCTGCTGTATGTATGTTAGTAACGTATTTCTTGTGTTTTTGCATGTTAGCAACATGTTTCTCATGTAGTATTTATGTTAATACCATGTATTGTGCTGCGTGTATGTTAGTGACATGGCTCTCGTGCTGCATATATGTTAGTAACATGTCTCTCGTGTTAGTAGCTTGCCGCTCATGCAGCGTCTATACTAGTAACATGTCTCCTGTGCCTGTATGCTAGTAATATGTGGTGGTGCTAGCAGTGGTGGCAGCAGTGGTGGTGGTGGCGGTGTTGGCTGTGGTGGTGGCAGTGGTGGAGGTGGCGGTGTTGGCAGTGGTGGCAGTAGTGGTGTTAGTGGCGGTGTTGGCAGTGGTGTCAGCAGTGGTGGAAGTGGCAATGTTGGGATCGGTGTGAGCAGTGGTGGTTGTGGCAGTGTTGGAAGTGGTGGTGATGGCGGTGTTGGCAGTGGTGTCAGCAGTGGTGGAAGTGGCAATGTTGGGATCGGTGTGAGCAGTGGTGGTGATGGCGGTGTTGGCAGTGGTGGTGGAAGTGGTGGTGGCGGCTACAGTGGTGGTGGTTGTGGGAGCAGCTGTGGTGGCAGCAGTGGTGGTAGTGGGTGCAGTGGAGATGGTGGTGGTACAAGAGTGAACATCCTCTCACAAGCCTCAGATACATGTATGTCCAGAGGCCACTGCCCTCTGAGACAGTCTTTATAGCAGCCCGGGGCACCGTGATAAACCTGGCACCAATGACGCCCGACTGTGATGGGGTGTGCCGGTAATTGCACCCCAGTGTCACATAATTACAGGCTGTTGTCTCTGAACCAGGGGTACATGGGAGCAGGGTGAGATGGAGAACGAAAAGGGGTGTGCAGGGTGTGAGCCAGTTGGTTGGGGCACTGAGCTCTACCCCTATCTTGTAGAAGAGGGCCAGATTGGTGAGGGGGGCTGCACTTGTGCCAGTTGTGCAAGAGTCATTGCATGATCCCACTCAGGATACAGCTCCACCAATCCATAATGAGCACCTTGTGGCTTCCTCCTCCCTGAACTAGACTTGGATAGTGAGAGTGCACAGGCCCCCACGAGCAACACCTTACACAGTGAGCCTCCAAAGGCTCCCACGAGCAACACCTTACACAGTGAGTCTGCACAGGCTCCCACGAGCAACACCTTACACAGTGAGCGTGCACAGGCTCCCACGAGCAACACCTTACACAGTGGGCCTTCAAAGGCTCCAACGAGCAACACGTTACACAGTGAGCCTGCACAGGCTCCCACGAGCAACACCTTACACAGCGAGCATCCAAAGGCTCCAACGAGCAACACCTTACACACTGAGACTGCACAGGCTCCCACGAGCAACACGTTACACAGAGAGCGTGCACAGGCTCCCACGAGCAACACCTTACACAGCGAGCCTCCAAAGGCTCCAACGAGCAACACGTTACACAGTGAGCCTGCATAGGCTCCCACGAGCAACACCTTACACAGCGAGCATCCAAAGGCTCCAACGAGCAACACCTTACACAGCGAGCCTCCACAGGCTCTCAGGAGCAAGCCCTTACACAGCGAGCCTCCACAGGCTCTCAGGAGCAAGCCCTTACACAGCGAGCCTCCACAGGCTCCCACGAGCAAGACCTTACACGGCGAGCCTGCACAGGCTCCCACGAGCAACACTTTACACAGTGAGCGTGCACAGGCTCCCATGAGCAACACCTTACACAGCAAGCGTGCACAGGCTCCCAGGAGCAAGACCTTACACTGCGAGCCTCCACAGGCTCCCACGAGCAAGACCTTACACAGCGAGCCTGCACAGGCTTCCACAAGCAAGACTTTACACAGTGAGCCTCCAAAGGCTCCAACGAGCAACACCTTACACAGTGAGCGTGCACAGGCTCCCACGAGCAAGACCTTACACAGCGAGCCTCCAAAGGCTCCCACGAGCAACACCTTACACAGCGAGCCTCCAAAGGCTTCAACGAGTAACACCTTACACAGTGAGCTTGCACAGGCTCCCACGAGCAACACCTTACACAGCGAGCCTCCAAGGGCTCCAACGAGCAACTCCTTACACAGTGAGCCTGCACAGGCTCCCACGAGCAACACCTTACACAGTGAGCGTGCACAGGCTCCCACGAGCAACACCTTACACAGCGAGCGTGCACAGTCTCCCACGAGCAACACCTTACACAGCGAGCCTCCAAAGGTTCCAACGAGCAGCACGTTACACAGTAAGCCTGCACAGGCTCCCACGAGCAACACCTTACACAGTGAGCGTGCAAAGGCTCCCACGAGCAAGACCTTACACAGCGAGCCTCCAAAGGCTCCCACGAGCAACACCTTACACAGCGAGCCTCCAAAGGCTTCAACGAGTAACACCTTACACAGTGAGCTTGCACAGGCTCCCACGAGCAACACCTTACACAGCGAGCCTCCAAGGGCTCCAACGAGCAACTCCTTACACAGTGAGCCTGCACAGGCTCCAACGAGCAACACCTTACACACTGAGACTGCACAGGCTCCCACGAGCAACACCTTACACAGTGAGCGTGCACAGGCTCCCACGAGCAACACCTTACACAGTGAGCGTGCACAGGCTCCCACGAGCAACACCTTACACAGCGAGCCTCCAAAGGCTCCAACGAGCAACACGTTACACAGTGAGCCTGCACAATCTCCCACGAGCAACACCTTACACAGCGAGCATCCAAAGGCTCCAACGAGCAACACCTTACACACTGAGACTGCACAGGCTCCCACGAGCAACACGTTACACAGTGAGCGTGCACAGGCTCCCACGAGCAACACCTTACACAGCGAGCGTGCAAAGGTTCCAACGAGCAAGACCTTACACAGCGAGCCTCCACGGGCTCTCAGGAGCAAGCCCTTACACAGCGAGCCTCGACAGGCTCCCACGAGCAAGACCTTACACGGCGAGCCTGCACAGGCTCCCACCAGCAACACGTTACACAGTGAGCGTGCACAGGCTCCCACAAGCAACACCTTACACAGCGAGGTTGCACAGGCTCCCAGGAGCAAGACCTTACACTGCGAGCCTCCACACGCTCCCACGAGCAAGACCTTACACAGCGAGCCTGCACATGCTCCCACAAGCAAGACTTTACACGGTGAGCCTCCAAAGGCTCCAACGAGCAACACCTTACACAGTGAGCGTGCACAGGCTCCCACGAGCAACACTTTACACAGTGAGCCTCCAAAGGCTCCAACGAGCAACACCTTACACAGTGAGCCTGCACAGGCTCCCACGAGCAACACGTTACACAGTGAGCGTGCACAGGCTCCCACGAGCAACACCTTACACAGCAAGCCTCCAAAGGCTCCAACGAGCAACACCTTACAAAGTGAGCCTGCACAGGCTCCCACGAGCAACACGTTACACAGCGAGCCTCCAAAGGCTCCAACAAGCAACTCCTTACACAGTGAGCCTGCACAGGTTCCCACGAGCAACACCTTACACAGCGAGCGTGCACAGGCTCCCACGAGCAACACCTTACACAGCGAGCCTCCAAAGGCTCCAACGAGCAACATGTTACACAGTGAGCCTGCACAGACTCCCACGAGCAACACGTTACACAGTGAGCGTGCACAGGCTCCCACGAGCAACACCTTACACAGCGAGCGTGCACAGGCTCCAATGAGCAAGACCTTACACAGCGAGCCTCCACAGGCTCCCACGAGCGAGACCTTACGCAGCGAGCCTGCAGAGGCTCCCACAAGCATGACCTTACACGGTGAGCCTGCACAGGCTCCCACGAGCAACACCTTACACAGCGAGCCTCCAAAGGCTCCAATGAGCAACACCTTACACAGTGAGCCTGCACAGGCTCCCACGAGCAACACCTTACACAGCGAGCCTTCAAAGGCTCCAACGAGCAAAACCTTACACAGTGAGCCTCCAAAGGCTCAAATGAGCAACACCTTACACAGTGAGCCTGCACAGGCTCCCACGAGCAACACGTTACACAGTGAGCATGCACAGACTCCCACGAGCAACACCTTGCACAACGAGCCTCCAAAGGCTCCAACGAGCAACACCTTACACAGTGAGCCTGCACAGGCTCCCAAGAGCAACACCTTGCACAGCGAGCCTCCAAAGGCTCCAACGAGCAACACCTTACACATTGAGCCTGCACAGACTCCTACGAGCAACACATTACACAGAGAGCGCGCACAGGCGCCCACGAGCAACACCTTCCACAGTGAGCGTGCACAGGCTCCCACGAGCAACACCTTACACAACGAGCCTCCAAAGGCTCCAACGAGCAACACGTTTACACAGTGAGCCTGCACAGGCTCCCACGAGCAACACGTTACACAGTGAGCGTGCACAGGCTCCCACGAGCAACACCTTACACAGCGAGCCTCTACAGGCTCCTAGGAGCAAGACCTTACACAGCGAGCCTCAACAGGCTCCCACGAGCAAGACCTTATACAGCGAGCCTGCACAGGCTCCCACAAGCAACAAGTTACACAGTGAGCGTGCACAGGCTCCCACGAGCAACACCTTACACAGCGAGCGTGCACAGCCTCCCAGGAGCAAGTCCTTACACAGCGAGCCTCCACAGGCTGCCAGGAGCAAGACCTTACACAGCGAGCCTCCACAGGCTCCCACGAGCAATAACTTACACAGTGAGCCTGCACAGGCTCCCACGAGCAACACCTTACACAATGAGCCTGCACAGGCTCCCACAAGCAACACATTACACAGCGAGCCTCCACAGGCTCCCACACGCAACACCTTACACAGCGAGCATGCACAGGCTCCCACGAGAAATAACTTACACAGTGAGTCTCCACAGGCTCCCATGAGCAACACCTTACACAGCGAGCCTGTACAGGCCCCCACGAGCAACAATTTACACAGTGAGCATGCACAGGCTCCCACGAGTAACACCTTACACAGCGAGCCTGTACAGGTCCCTACGAGCAACACCTTACACAGTGAGCCTGTACAGGCTCCCACGAGCAACACATTACACAGCAAGCCTGCACAGGCCCCTACGAGCAACACCTTACACAATGAGCGTGCACAGGCTCCAACGAGCAACACCTTACACAGCGAGCCTCCACAGGCCCCCACGAGCAAGACCTTACACAGCGAGCCTCCACAGGCTCCCATGAGAAAGACCTTACACAGTGAGCCTGCACAGGCTCCCACGAGCAAGACCTTACACAGTGAGCGTGCACAGGCTCCGAGGAGCAAGACCTTACACAGCGACCCTCCACAGGCTCCCATGAGAAAGACCTTACACGGTGAGCCTAAACAGGCTCCCACGAGGAACACCTTACACAGTGAGCGTGCACCTCTCCCTCCCACCTCTGAGCATCCCTCTCCCTCTCATCTCACACCACCCCTCCCCTCTCATCTCACACCTTCCCTCTCACTCTCATCTCACACCATCCCTCTCCCTCCCATCTCACACAGTTCCTCTCATCTTATCTCACACCAACCCTCTCCTTCTCCCTCTCATCTCACACCGCCCCTCTCCCTCTCATCTCACACCATCCCTCTCCCTCTCCCTCTCATCTCACACCATCCCTCTCCCTCTCCCTCTCATCTCACACCGTCCCCCTCCCTCTCATCTCACACCGTCCCTCTCCCTCTCCCTCTTATCTCACACCGTCCCTGTCCCTCTCCTCTCACACCATCCCTCTCCCTCCCATCTCACACCGTCCCTGTCCCTCCCATCTTACACCGTCCCTCTTCCTCTCCCTCTCATCTCATACCGTTTCTCTTCCTCTCCCTCCCATCTAACACCGTCCCTCTCCTTCTCATCTCACACCGTCCCTCTCATCTCACACTGTCCCTCTCGCTCCCATCTCACACTGTCCCTCTCGCTCTCATCTCACACCAACCCCCTCCTTCTCCCTCTCATCTCACACCATCCCTCTCCCTCTCCCTCGCATCTCACGCCATCCCTCTCCCTCTCCCTCTCATCTCACACCGTCCCCCTCCCTCTCATCTCACACCGTCCCTCTCCCTCTTATCTCACACCGTCCCTGTCCCTCTCCTCTCACACCATCCCTCTCCCTCCCATCTCACACCGTCCCTGTCCCTCCCATCTTACACCGTCCCTCTTCCTCTCCCTCTCATCTCATAACGTCCCTCTTCCTCTCCCTCCCATCTCACACCGTCCCTCTCCTTCTCATCTCACACCGTCCCTCTCATCTCACACTGTCCCTCTCCCTCCCATCTCACACTGTCCCTCTCGCTCTCATATCACACCATCCCGCTCCCTCTCATCTCACACCGTCCCTCTCCCTCTCCCTCCCATCTCACACAGTCCCTCTCCCTCTCATCTCACACCGTTCCTCTCCCTCCCATCTCACAGCGTTCCTCTCCCTCCCATCTCACACCGTCCCTTTCTCTCTCCTCTCACACCGTTCCTCTCCCTCTCATCTCACACCATCCATCTCCCTCCCATCTCACACTATCCTTCTCCCTCTCCTCTCACACCGTCTCTCGCCCTCTCCCTCTCATTCACACTGTCCCTCTCGCTCTCCCATCCCATCTCACACCATCCCTCTCCCTCCCATCTCACACCGTCACTCTCCCTCTCATCTGACAATGTCCCTCTCTTTCTCCCTCTCATCTCACACCATCCCTCTCCCTCCCATCTCACACCGTCCCTCTCCCTCTCATCTCACACCGTCCCTCTCCCTCTCATCGCACACTGTCCCTCTCCCTTCCACCTCAGACCGCCCCTCTCCCTCCCATATCCCAGAGTCCCTCCCCCACTCACCTCACATGACCCTCTCCCTCCCACCTCATTGTCCCTCTCCCTCCCATCTCACACCGTCCCTCTCCCTCCCATCTCTCATCATCCCTCCAATCTTTAATCGTCCCTCTCCCTCCCACCTCTCAGTGTCCCTCCCCCTTTCATCTCACACATCCCACTCCCTCCTACCTCAGACCATCCCTCTCCCTCCCACTTCTCAGTATCCCTCTTCCTCCCACCTCTGTGTCCCTCCTACCTCAGACCGTACGTCTCCCACCCATCTCACACCATCCCTTTCCTTCCCACCTATCAGTGTCCCTCTCCCTCCTACCTCACACCGTCCCTCTCCCTCCCACCTCCCAACCATACATTCACACAGACTCTGTTTCATCCAATCATACGTTCACACAGACTCCGTTTCATCCAATCACACGTTCACACAGACTCTGTTTCATCCAATCTTACGTTCACACAGACTCCGTTTCTTCCAATCATACGTTCACACAGACTCCGTTTCATCCAATCATACGTTCACGCAGACTCTGTTTTATCCAATCATACATTCACACAGACTCTGTTTCATCCAATCATACGATCACACAGACTCCGTTTTTTCCAATCATACATTCACACAGACACCGTTTCATCCAATCATACGTTCACACAGACTCTGTTTCCTCCAATCATATGTTCACACAGACTCCGTTTCATCCAACCATACGTTCACACAGACTCTGTTTTATCCAATCATACCTCAGGGCTGGCTCTAGGCTCATGGTGGCCCTGGGCAGGGAGCATAGGTAGGGGGCCCGGATGAGGGGGTCCGGGCCGGGCGGAGCGCGCAGGCCAGTAAAGAGGGGAGGGGGTCAGGGAGTTTAGAAGTGGAACAGAGCCAGAGGCCGCCAAATCCCTGCCAGGGGCCACCACGCAAATATGTATCCATCCTCGGAGGATTAATATAATAAGGATATATATTGGCGTGGTGGCCCCTGGGGTTTGGTGGCCCTGTGCAGGTGCACAGCTTGCACATGCCTAGAGCCAGCCCTGCATACCTTCACAGAGACTCTGTTTCATCCAATCATACCTTCACACAGCCTCGGTTTCATCCAATCATACATTCACACGGACTCCGTTTCATCCAATCATACATTCACATAGACTCTGTTTCATCCAATCATCCAATCATACACACTCTCACCCATTCATACATTCACACAGCCTCCGTTTCAACCAATCATACATTCACACAGACTCTATTTCATCCAATCATACATTCACACACACACACTGTTTCATCCATTCATACATTCACAGGGACTCCGTTTCATCCAATCATATATTCACACAGACTATGTTTCATCCAATCATACCTTCACACTAACTCCGTTTCCTCCAATCATACGTTCACACAGACTCCGTTTCATCCAGCCATACGTTCACACAGACTCTGTTTTATCCAATCATACCTTCACAGAGACTTTGTTTCATCCAATCATACCTTCACACAGCCTCGGTTTCATCCAATCATACATTCACACGGACTCCGTTTCATCCAATCATACATTCACACAGACTCTGTTTCATCCAATCATACATTCACATAGACTCTGTTTCATCCAATCATCCAATCATACACACTCTCATCCATTCATACATTCACACAGCCTCCGTTTCATCCAATCATACATTCACACAGACTATTTAATCCAATCATACATTGACACACACACAGTTTCATCCGTTCATACATTCACAGGGACTTCGTTTCATCCAATCATACATTACCACAGACTCTGTTTCATCCGTTCATACATTCACACAGACTCCGTTTCATCCAATCATACGTTCACTCAGACTCAGTTTCATCCAATCATTCGTTCACACAGACTATGTTTCCTCCAATCATACATTCACAAGGACTTCGTTTCATGCAGTCATACGTTCACACAGACTCTGTTTCCTCCAATCATACATTCACACAGACTCTGTTTCATGCAGTCATACGTTCACACAGACTCTGTTTCATGCAGTCATACGTTCACACAGACTCTGTTATATCCAATCATACATTCACACGGACTCCGTTTCATCCA
The DNA here is from genome assembly GCF_964263255.1 of Lissotriton vulgaris. Lineage (NCBI taxonomy): Eukaryota > Metazoa > Chordata > Amphibia > Caudata > Salamandridae > Lissotriton > Lissotriton vulgaris. Next base: position 2,035,248,477 of record NC_141693.1, read on the forward strand.
ATCATACATTCACACAGACTCTGTTTCAGACAATCATACCTTCACACAGACTCTGTTTCATCCAATCATACATTCACATAGACTCTGTTTCATCCAATCATCCAACCATACACACTCTCATCCATTCATACATTCACACAGCCTCCGTTTCATCCAATCATACATTCACACAGACTCTATTTCATCCAATCATACATTCACACACACACACACTGTTTCATCCATTCATACATTCACAGGGACTCCGTTTCATCCAATCATATATTCACACAGACTATGTTTCATCCAATCATACCTTCACACTAACTCAGTTTCATCCAATCCTACATTCACACAGACTCTATTTCATCCAATCATACATTCACACACACACTCTGTTTCATCCATTCATACATTCACAAGGACTTCGTTTCATCCAATCATACATTCACACAGACTCTGTTTCATCCGTTCATACATTCACACAGACTCCGTTTCATCCAATCATACGTTCACTCAGACTCAGTTTCATCCAATCATTCGTTCACACAGACTCTGTTTCCTCCAATCATACATTCACACAGACTCTGTTTCATGCAGTCATACGTTCACACAGACTCTGTTTCCTCCAATCATACATTCACACAGACTCTGTTTCATGCAGTCATACGTTCACACAGACTCTGTTATATCCATTCATACATTCACACGGACTCCGTTTCATCCAATCATACGTTCACACAGACTCAGTTTCATCCAATCATACATTCACACAGACTCTGTTTCATGCAGTCATACGTTCACACAGACTCTGTTATATCCATTCATACATTCACACAGACTCTGTTTCATCCAATCATACGTTCACACAGACTCAGTTTCATCCAATCATACATTCACACAGACTCTGTTTCATGCAGTCATACGTTCACACAGACTCCGTTTCATCCAATCATACATTCACACAGACTCTGTTTCATGCAGTCATTCGTTCACACAGACTCTGCTTCCTCCAATCATAGGTTCACACAGACTCTGTTTCATGGAGTCATACGTTCACACAGACTCTGTTTCATTCAATCATATGTTCACTCAGACTCAGTTTCTCCAATCATACGTTCACACAGACTCCGTTTCATCCAATCATACGTTCACTTAGACTTAGTTTCATCCAATCATATGTTCACACAGACTATGTTTCATCCAATCATACCTTCACACTAACTCAGTTTCATCCAATCATACATTCACACAGACTCTATTTCATCCAATCATACATTCACACACACACTCTGTTTCATCCATTCATACATTCACAGAGACTTCGTTTCATCCAATCATACATTCACACAGACTCTGTTTCATCCGTTCATACATTCACACAGACTCCGTTTCATCCAATCATACATTCACTCAGACTCAGTTTCATCCAATCATTCGTTCACACAGACTCTGTTTCCTCCAATCATACATTCACGCAGACTCTGTTTCATGCAGTCATACGTTCACACAGACTCTGTTTCCTCCAATCATACATTCACACAGACTCTGTTTCATGCAGTCATACGTTCACACAGACTATGTTATATCGATTCATACATTCACACGGACTCCGTTTCATCCAATCATACGTTCACACAGACTCAGTTTCATTCAATCATACATTCACACAGACTGTTTCATGCGGTCATACGTTCACACAGACTCTGTTATATCCATTCATACATTCACACAGACTTCGTTTCATCCAATCATACGTTCACACAGACTCCGTTTCATCCAATCATACATTCACATAGACTCTGTTTCATCCAATCATCCAACCATACACACTCTCATCCATTCATACATTCACACAGCCTCCGTTTCATCCAATCATACATTCACACAGACTCTATTTCATCCAATCATACATTCACACACACACACTGTTTCATCCATTCATACATTCACAGGGACTCCGTTTCATCCAATCATATATTCACACAGACTATGTTTCATCCAACCATACCTTCACACTAACTCAGTTTCATCCAATCCTACATTCACACAGACTCTATTTCATCCAATCATACATTCACACACACACTCTGTTTCATCCATTCATGCATTCACAAGGACTTCGTTTCATCCAATCATACATTCACACAGACTCTGTTTCATCCGTTCATACATTCACACAGACTCCGTTTCATCCAATCATACGTTCACTCAGACTCAGTTTCATCCAAAAATTCGTTCACACAGACTCTGTTTCCTCCAATCATACATTCACACAGACTCTGTTTCATGCAGTCATACGTTCACACAGACTCTGTTTCCTCCAATCATACATTCACACAGACTCTGTTTCATGCAGTCATACGTTCACACAGACTCTGTTATATCCATTCATACATTCACACGGACTCCGTTTCATCCAATCATACGTTCACACAGACTCAGTTTCATCCAATCATACATTCACACAGACTCTGTTTCATGCAGTCATACGATCACACAGACTCTGTTATATCCATTCATACATTCACACAGACTCCGTTTCATCCAATCATACATTCACACAGACTCAGTTTCATCCAATCATACATTCACACAGACTCTGTTTCATGCAGTCATACGTTCACACAGACTCTGTTTCATCCAATCATACATTCACACAGACTCTGTTTCATGCAGTCATTCGTTCACACAGACTCTGCTTCCTCCAATCATAGGTTCACACAGACTCTGTTTCATGCAGTCATACGTTCACACAGACTCTGTTTCATTCAATCATATGTTCACTCAGACTCAGTTTCATCCAATCATACGTTCACACAGACTCCGTTTCATCCAATCATATGTTCACTCAGACTCAGTCTCATCCAATCATATATTCACACAGACTATGTTTCATCCAATCATACCTTCACACTAACTCAGTTTCATCCAATCATACATTCACACAGACTCTATTTCATCCAATCATACATTCACACACACACTCTGTTTCATCCATTCATACATTCACAGGGACTTCGTTTCATCCAATCATACATTCACACAGACTCTGTTTCATCCGTTCATACATTCACACAGACTCCGTTTCATCCAATCATACATTCACTCAGACTCAGTTTAATCCAATCATTCGTTCACACAGACTCTGTTTCCTCCAATCATACATTCACACAGACTCTGTTTCATGCAGTCATACGTTCACACAGACTCTGTTATATCCATTCATACATTCACACGGACTCCGTTTCATCCAATCATACGTTCACACAGACTCAGTTTCATTCAATCATACATTCACACAGATTCTGTTTCATGCAGTCATACGTTCACACAGACTCTGTTATATCCATTCATACATTCACACAGACTTCGTTTCATCCAATCATACGTTCACACAGACTCAGTTTCATCCAATCATACATTCACACAGACTCTGTTTCATGCAGTCATACGTTCACACAGACTCCGTTTCATCCAATCATACATTCACACAGACTCTGTTTCATGCAGTCATTCGTTCACACGGACTCTGTTTCCTCCAATCATACGTTCACACAGACTCTGTTTTATGCAGTCATACGTTCACACAGACTCTGTTTCATCCAATCATACGTTCACTCAGACTCAGTTTCATCCAATCATACGTTCACACATACTCCGTTTCATCCAATCATACGTTCACTCAGACTCAGTTTCATCCAATCATACGTTCACTCAGACTCAGTTTCATCCAATCATACGTTCACACAGACTCCGTTTCATTCAATCATACGTTCACTCAGACTCAGTTTCATCCAATCATACATTCACACAGACTCCGTTTCATGCAGTCATACGTTCACACAGACTCTGTTTCATGCAGTCATACGTTCACTCAGACTCAGTTTCATCCAATCATACGTTCACACAGACTCTGTTTCCTCCAATCATACATTCACACAGACTCTGTTTCATGCAGTCATACGTTCACACAGACTCAGTTTCATCCAATCATACGTTCACACAAGACTCAGTTTCATCCAATCATACGTTCACACAGACTCAGTTTCATCCAATCATATGTTTACTCAGACTCAGTTTCATCCAATCATATATTCACACAGACTCAGTTTCATCCAATCATACGTTCACTCAAGACTCAGTTTCATCCAATCATACGTTCACACAGACTCTGTTTCCTCCAATCATAAGTTCACACAGACTCCGTTTCATCCAATCATACGTTCACTCAAGACTCAGTTTCATCCAATCATACGTTCACACAGACTCCGTTTCATCCAATCATACGTTCACTCAAGACTCAGTTTCATCCAATCATACGTTCACACAGACTCTGTTTCCTCCAATCATAAGTTCACACAGACTCCGTTTCATCCAATCATACGTTCACACAGACTCTGTTTCCTCCAATCATACGTTCACACAGACACACTGTCAGAGACATAACAGGACATGGTAGTGAACAGACAGGCCCTGTGGCACACACTGGCACAGACAATTGGGACATGAGGCACACCCCAGACTCACAAACACTCTCAGAGCATCCTGCCCCTCGCCCCCCCACACCCACCAGAGGTCACACTCAAGGGGGGGTCACTGCACCTGCCTGCCAGGAAAGCCTTTAGCGCCAGGGCTCCCATCCGGGCCGCGCTCCCCCTGAAACAAAGAAGAGGAGGAGGGTCAGTGCTGGAAGGACCCCCGGGCCTGGACTGCAACAGAGAGAATGAGAGAGCAAGAGAGTGAGAGCGACAGAGTGAGACTGCAACAGAGAGAGAGAGGCAGAGAGAATGAGAGAGCAAGAGAGTGAGAGCGACAGAGTGAGACTGCAACAGAGAGAGAGAGGCAGAGAGAATGAGAGAGCAAGAGAGTGAGAGCGACAGAGTGAGACTGCGAGAGAGAGAGGCAGAGAGAGCGAGAGTGAGACTGCAACAGAGAGAGAGAGGCAGAGAGAATGAGAGAGCAAGAGAGTGAGAGCGACAGAGTGAGACTGCAACAGAGAGAGAGAGGCAGAGAGAATGAGAGAGCAAGAGAGTGAGAGCGACAGAGTGAGACTGCAACAGAGAGAGAGAGGCAGAGAGAATGAGAGAGCAAGAGAGTGAGAGCGACAGAGTGAGACTGCGAGAGAGAGAGGCAGAGAGAGTGACAGAGTGAGACTGCGAGAGAGAGAGCAGAGAGAATGAGAGAGCAAGAGAGTGAGAGCGACAGAGTGAGACTGCAACAGAGAGAGAGAGGCAGAGAGAATGAGAGAGCAAGAGAGTGAGAGCGACAGAGTGAGACTGCGAGAGAGAGAGGCAGAGAGAGTGGCAGAGTGAGACTGCGAGAGAGAGAGCAGAGAGAATGAGAACAAGGCATAGAGTGAGAGTGAGAAAGCAAGAGGAAGAGAGAGAGAGAGGGACTGAGAGAGTGACAGAGTGAGACTGCGAGAGAGAGAGTGAGAAAAAGGCAGAGAGTGAGAGTGAGAAAGCAAGAGGAAGAGAGAGAGAGGGACTGAGAGAGTGACAGAGTGAGACTGCGAGAGAGAGAGAGACAGAGAGAGTGATAGATTGCGAGAGAGAGACAGGGAAAGGGTGGAGGCAGAAAAAAAGAGATTGAGACAGCGGGATAGAGACAAAGAGTGGGAAGGGGAGAGAGAAAGCGAGACAAGAGCTACAGGGAGACATTGAAAAAGAGGGCAGGAAGAGAAGGGGCAGCCTGGGACACTGCCCTGGGGGTGAGAGGAGGGGGCAGGCCGGGGATTGGGGCACTATAGTCTTTGTACAGGTGCCCCCCCCGCCCAGGGCGCTACAGTCTGTGTACAGGTACCCCACCCCCCTGCCCAGGGCGCTACAGTCTGTGTACAGGTGTCCCCCCCCCCCCCCGCCCGGGGTGCTACAGTCTGTGTACAGGTACCCCCCTGCCCGGGGCGCTACAGTCTGTGTACAGGTGCCCCCCCCCCGCCCGGGGCGCTACAGTCTGTGTACAGGTGCCCCCCCCCCCGCCCGGGGCGCTACAGTCTGTGTACAGGTGCCCCCCGGGCCCAGGGCGCTGCAGTCTGTGTACAGGTGCCCCCCCCCGCCCAGGGCGCTACAGTCTGTGTACAGGTGCCCCCCGGGCCCAGGGCGCTGCAGTCTGTGTACAGGTGCCCCCCCCCCGCCCGGGGCGCTACAGTCTGTGTACAGGTGCCCCCCGGGCCCAGGGCGCTGCAGTCTGTGTACAGGTACCCCCCCCCCGCCCAGGGCGCTACAGTCTGTGTACAGGTACCCCCCCCCCTGCCCAGGGCGCTACAGTCTGTGTACAGGTACCCCCCCCCCCCTGCCCAGGGCGCTACAGTCTGTGTACAGGTGCCCCCCCCCACCCAGGGCGCTGCAGTCTGTGTACAGGTGCCCCCCCTGCCCGGGGCGCTACAGTCTGTGTACAGGTACCCCCCCCCTGCCCAGGGCGCTACAGTCTGTGTACAGGTACCCCCCCCTGCCCAGGGCGCTACAGTCTGTGTACAGGTGCCCCCCCCCCCCCACCCAGGGCGCTGCAGTCTGTGTACAGGTACCCCCCCCCCCGCCCGGGGCGCTACAGTCTGTGTACAGGTGCCCCCCCCCCCGCCCGGGGCGCTACAGTCTGTGTACAGGTGCCCCCCGGGCCCAGGGCGCTGCAGTCTGTGTACAGGTGCCCCCCCCCCCCGCCCAGGGCGCTACAGTCTGTGTACAGGTGCCCCCCGGGCCCAGGGCGCTGCAGTCTGTGTACAGGTGCCCCCCCCCGCCCGGGGCGCTACAGTCTGTGTACAGGTGCCCCCCGGGCCCAGGGCGCTGCAGTCTGTGTACAGGTACCCCCCCCCCCGCCCAGGGCGCTACAGTCTGTGTACAGGTACCCCCCCCCTGCCCAGGGCGCTACAGTCTGTGTACAGGTACCCCCCCCCCCCCTGCCCAGGGCGCTACAGTCTGTGTACAGGTGCCCCCCCCCACCCAGGGCGCTGCAGTCTGTGTACAGGTGCCCCCCCTGCCCGGGGCGCTACAGTCTGTGTACAGGTACCCCCCCCCCTGCCCAGGGCGCTACAGTCTGTGTACAGGTACCCCCCCCTGCCCAGGGCGCTACAGTCTGTGTACAGGTGCCCCCCCCCCCCCACCCAGGGCGCTGCAGTCTGTGTACAGGTACCCCCCCCCCGCCCGGGGCGCTACAGTCTGTGTACAGGTGCCCCCCCCCCCCGCCCGGGGCGCTACAGTCTGTGTACAGGTGCCCCCCGGGCCCAGGGCGCTGCAGTCTGTGTACAGGTGCCCCCCCCCCCGCCCAGGGCGCTACAGTCTGTGTACAGGTGCCCCCCGGGCCCAGGGCGCTGCAGTCTGTGTACAGGTGCCCCCCCCCGCCCGGGGCGCTACAGTCTGTGTACAGGTGCCCCCCGGGCCCAGGGCGCTGCAGTCTGTGTACAGGTACCCCCCCCCCCCGCCCAGGGCGCTACAGTCTGTGTACAGGTACCCCCCCCCCCTGCCCAGGGCGCTACAGTCTGTGTACAGGTACCCTCCCCCCCCTGCCCAGGGCGCTACAGTCTGTGTACAGGTGCCCCCCCCCCCCCCACCCAGGGCGCTGCAGTCTGTGTACAGGTGCCCCCCCCTGCCCGGGGCGCTATAGTCTGTGTACAGGTACCCCCCCCCCCTGCCCAGGGCGCTACAGTCTGTGTACAGGTACCCCCCCCCCCTGCCCAGGGCGCTACAGTCTGTGTACAGGTACCCCCCCCCCCCCTCTGCCCAGGGCGCTACAGTCTGTGTACAGGTGCCCCCCCCCACACCCAGGGCGCTGCAGTCTGTGTACAGGTACCCCCACGCGCCCATGGCGCTGCAGTCTGTGTACAGGTACCCCCCCCCCCCCGCCCAGGGCGCTACAGTCTGTGTACAGGTACCCCCCCCCTGCCCAGGGAGCTACCGTCTGTGTACAGGTGTCCCCCCCCCCCCGCCCGGGTTGCTACAGTCTGTGTACAGGTGCCCCCCCTGCCCGGGGCGCTGCAGTCTGTGTACAGGTGCCCCCCCCCCCGCCCGGGGCGCTACGGTCTGTGTACAGGTGCCACCCCCCCACCCAGGGCGCTGCAGTCTGTGTACAGGTGCCCCCCCCCACCCAGGGCGCTCCAGTCTGTGTACAGGTGCCCCCCCCCCCGCCCAGGGCGCTACCGTCTGTGTACAGGTGCCCCCCCCCCCCACCCAGGGCGCTGCAGTCTGTGTACAGGTGCCCCCTCCCCGCCCAGGGCGCTGCAGTCTGTGTACAGGTGCCCCCCCCCCACCCGGGGCGCTACAGTTTGTGTACAGGTGCCCCCCCCCACCCGGGGCGCTACCGTCTGTGTACAGGCGCCCCCCCTGCCTGGGGCGCTACAGTCTGTGTACAGGTGCCCCCTCCCCGCCCAGGGCAGTCTGCTTGAAGGCTGCCCGCCCCACCATTCTGGGGCACTACTGTCCGTATACAGTACTCCCCCTCTCTCTACCTACAGGGGTCATTGAGCCGGACACTCACCTGCTCCCCGGGGTGCCCCGCGGGTCCTGGGTAACCTTTCAGCCCCTGCAGAGACACAAGGGAAGCTTCTTAGTCACAGTCAAAGTTGTTCAGATTATATTAAATTATCACTCTCAAAAAAGACATTTGTTAAAAATGTAGCTATCATAACATAACGTGTATTTCCTAAGCGCACGTTCACCCAGAAAGGTGTCCTGGCGCTGAATAACATGTTTATTGTTACCCAACTCAATGGTACTCATTTTATCGACTTCAGAAGGATGAAAGGCTGACTGGACCCGCTGGTATTATCACGTAGAGACATCAAATGAATTACGTCATGGTAAGTGACTGGGCTATTAATTGTGCAGGTGATAGGTGAGAATCAAGCACCCCACGACAGCGCCGGCCTCTTAGGGCAGCGCTGCAGAAGGTTCAAGGCTGACTCAGGGGAGGCGGCAATTCCAGTTAGTTTAAAATTTTATTTTCAAAGAAAAATAAATAATGTCATCTCTGCCACATCTCAACCTTGATTCTTGTAATGATACTCTTTCTTCCCCCAATAACTTTCGGAGTCGGATGGTGGTACCAACCTCTTTATTCAGGTACATACATACAAGGAGCGCAAAGCATGTCCTGCGCCCAGCCTGCTCGCGCTCTGAATGCCGCGCTCCGCCTGCCGCGCCTCTACGTCAACGTACGTCACGTAGCTACGTGACGTACCGTGCTAGCGCGCTCACTACATATCTCCCTTTTTTCCAAAGAGTTATGTGAACAAGTCCTGACTCATATCGTAGTCTCTGAACCTCACTGGTGGGACCACCGCCCTGCCCCTTCTCGTCAGTCTTACCGGGGAACTGGCAGTCGTTGCTTCTTCACTCTGTCCACTCTCTAGCGCAGCTGCACCAGGCACGCTCCGACTGCTGTCTTCCTCCGGCTGACACTCTGCACTTGCCTCTTGATCTTCGTTACTACTTTCTCCTAAGTCCGGGCCTTCACCTCCATAGTCACTGGAGTGGTCACTGTTGCTCTCACTCTCTTCCATGTTGCCTCTGCTTCTCCAGTTGAGTATTTTATTGCACCTGGCCATGCGATCCTGCGACCACACGTTTCCATCGCTCAGCAAGGCCGCCCGGCCCTTGATTTCCACAACTCTCAGGGGCCTGCTGTACTTACTTTCCCCTTTTTTCTGTAGTGTGGGCAATCTTACTCTCACCCATTCCCCCTTTTCGAGGGCAGTGTCTTTTACATTCCTCCTCGCATCATAGTGTTTGGTATACACTGCTTGTGCCTTCTTCAGATTTGCTTGCACCACTGCCGGTGACCACTCACTCTTGATAACTCTGTCCTTCCATATCCTGTTGTCTTGGGTGAACGGCTCCCGGCCCCTTAATATCTGGAAAGGGCTATAGCCAGTGTTCGTGGGAGTTATCCGATACGCCCACACCATGTGCCATATCTCCGCCTCCCAGTCTTTGTTGTCTGCAATAGCCGCTTGTATCGAGCCCATCACCACTCTATTGAAGCGCTCCACCAACCCATTCCCCGCCGGGTGATATATGGATGTGTGTTTAGACGCTATTCCATTCCTTTGCATAAATTGGTTCCATCTGTCAGAGCGGAATTGGGGCCCATTGTCACTAAGGACACACTTAGGGATGCCCTCTCTCACGAAGGTCTCCGCCATGAAGCTCACTATTTTCTCAGTGTCCATTGTTTCTTCGATCTTAACTTCCGGCCATTTCGAATAACGATCCACCATTACACAAATGTATTTCTGTATACCTTGTGCATTCAGCACTGGCCCTAAAATGTCGATGGACAGTTCCTCCCACGGGTTTTGTGGAGGATCAATCTTTCCCAGGGCAGGGCGCAATGGTTTCAGCGTTTTGTCCGCGCCCTGGCACCTCAGGCACTCTCTCACATGTCTTTCCGCTCTTATGTCCATTCCTGGCCACCAATCATTCTGCTTGGCCCTTAGTTTCAGCTTTCCCACTCCCAGGTGGCCTTCGTGTAACATGTCCATCAATCTGGGTATCATCGTTGACGGGGGTATGACTCTTTCCCCTCTGTATATAAATGTTCCCTGGTCATCCATAGATAGTTCCTCTCTCACCTCGAAGTAGGGGACAAGGCCACGCTCTAATTTGCATTTGTCCGGCCAGCCTCTCACAATGTAGTCCTTCACTTTCTCCAGATTCGGGTCTCCTTCATATGCCGTTCTCCATTCCTGTTTGCTGATGGATACTTCGAGGTCCTCGGTGAGTGCGACCCACTCTTCCCCCGCCTCGGGGCATTCTGTACTGGGCTCCATCGCTGCCGCCCTACTCAGGTAGTCCGCCACTTTGTTCCTGTTCCCTGGAATGTGTTCAACATCATAACGGAACTCCATTAATTTGAGCGACATTTTCGAGATCCTCGGTGTCGCTTCCGCATGTCCACTAGATGTGAGCACTTTGAGCAGGGGCTTGTGATCGGTCCTCAACCGGAACCTTGTGCCCCACAGGAACTGCCGGAACCGGGACATGGCCCACACCACCGCCAACATTTCTTTTTCAATCACACTATATCTCTTTTCAGTGTCATTCAGGGTGCGGGATGCGAAGCATATGGTTTCGACTCTCCCTTGGCCTCGGTCTTGCATAAGGACTGCCCCCAGTCCTTTATCACTCGCATCTGTGGTGAGTATGGTGCTTCCTTGGGGGTCGAACCCTTGCAGTGGAATTGCCCCTGCCACTTCTCTCTTTATCATTTCAAATTCCCGTTGAGCTTCCTCTGACCAACAGAACTCGCTGTTCTCTCGGGTTGACAGCCTCATATGGTGAGTTTTCGAGGCGAAATGTTCAATGAATTTCCCATAGTATTCTGCCATTCCCAGGAATGACCTGACTTCCTCCTTGGTAGCTGGTGATGGTGCGTCGCAGATCGCCTTTACATTTTCACTCTTGGGAGTAACTCCTTGAGCACTGATTTCGTGGCCCAAGTACGTCACTTTCTCCATCCCTATGCGGCATTTGGCCCATTCTGCTGTGAGGCCCTTCCCTTCCAGGACGCCCAACACCGCCTCCAGCTTTCTGTCGTGGTCCATCCTGTCCTGGCCCATCACCAATATATCGTCCTGGAAGTATTGCACCCCCTTGAGGTCCTGAAACAACTGATGCATGAGCTTTTGAAACACCGCAGCCGCCGAGGCTAGTCCGAACGGCATGCGGCGGAATCGATAGCATCCGAAGGGAGTTATGAAGGATGTTAAGCTGCGGCTCTCTGGGTGTAACGCTATCTGGTGATACGCTGAAGTCAAGTCTATGGTGGAGTACCACTGAATACCCCTTGTGCTGGCCAGCATCTCCTCTATCCGGGGAAGGGGAAACTTCTCCACCACTATATTTTTGTTCAACTCACGTAGGTCCACGCATAAACGGACCTTCCCATTCGGTTTCTTCACCACCACCAACGGCGATAGCCATTCAGCACAGGCTATCGGCTCGATGATTCCTCTTTTCTCCAGCTGTTGTAGTTCTTCCTTCACGTCGTCCCTTACTGCTAGCGGGATGTTTCTCACCTTGTGTGCCACCGGTACAGCTCCTTTTTTGAGTATGATCTTGTGTGCAAATTTGTCGAGTCTGCCCACTGAGCCTCCGAAGACCGTTGGGAACTTCTTCCTCCATTTATTCGTGTCCAGCGCTTCCTCCGGCTCCGTCAATAATATCTGTTCCTTGCCTCCCGGGTCCAGCTTGATGCCCAGGTCTCCTTGGTCGAGCCACCCTAGGACGGAGGGACCTTTCTCGGAGACATACAGTTTGCACCTGGCCTCTCTGCCCCTGAACTCGAAGTTCAATCTCCTGCACCCGGCCATGGGGATTCGATCACCATTGTAGGTAACGGGACGTATGTCCAGCTTGTCCAGCTCGGGGCCCAGTCGCGGAGCAAACTTCTCTTCCCACACGCTCCGGGGGATGATGGTGTAAGGCGACCCTGTGTCTGCCACCACTTGGACTTCGACGCCTCCGATCTTCATTTCCATGACGGGTTTCATCGTTCTTCCTCCGCCGGTGCCACGGCCTCGGTCGTTTATGCTTAAGATTTCGTCGTAGATGCAGAGGACTGTGATCACCTCTTCCTCTGCTGCTTCTTCTGGCTCCTCCGATGCTTGGGCCACGTACTTCACTGCGTTCTTGGCTGCCTTCTTCCTGCACGCCTTCTCAAAATGGCCGATTATTCCACAGAACGTGCATTTGTCGCGAAGCGCGGGGCATTTCCGGTCGTGCGCCTCGTGCGTCCAACTGCCGCATCTGTAGCAAGGCCGTTTGTTACTTCCGGCCTGTTTGCCAGGGTTGCCTGGGCTGTTCCGCCATTTGTCGGGACCCTTTTCTGGCTGTTTCCGTGCCTGATTATCCTTGTGGTGTTCTTCCTCGTCTACTTTGTTCACCGTTCCACTGGGCACGATCTCTTTCTTCGTAGCCGCTGCACACCTTCGTGCCAGTTCAGCCCTTTTTACTATCACCAACACGTCCTTGAGAGAGGTGTCCCCTGCGGCCCATAGCTTGTCCTGCACGCTCGTGCACGTGGTGTGCATCACCACTTGGTCTTTTATGAATTCACTTTCCCAGTTGGCATATTTGCCCGAGACCGCCAGTTTCTTCAACGCCGCCACATACTCTTCCACCGTTTCCCCGGGTAGTTGCTTCCTTTGCTGGAAGTTAAACCTGTCTACTGAGACGCACACTGAGGGTTTGAAGTGTTCTTCTAGGTCTTCCAGCGCATGGGCATACACGTCGTCATCCTCTGTCTCTCTCTTCTTCGGCACCAAGCTTTTGTAGATCCTTAGGCCTTCTGGGCCCAGATTTAGCAGCAGGATGCGTTTCTTTCTCGGCGGCTTGAACTTCTCCTCGCTCTCGTCTTCCATCACTTCTATGAAATTGTCTATGTATTCCTTCCAGTCCTCCCATTTCATGAGCGGTTCCCCTGGTCGGGGAAGGAACTGGACTGGCGCTATCGCGTAGCCCGCTTGTGCATTCATCTTCTCCGCCCGGGCTGGGGGCAGCGTACCTTCCAGGCTTCTCGGGCTCCCTGGTGCACCGTTTCGTTCTTCCTTCTTGAGCAAGGGTGGAGGGCTGTTCCTTTCAGCCCTTTCCTGTTCGGGTGGAGTAGCCAGTGCGTATCCCGGTGGGCCGTGACCGTGACTGGCTTCCTACCTCGGTTGTTCAGGGTTCTTCGACCGTCGCTATTTGTGCTCTCGGTGCTCTGTTCTCTTTGCTGATGGTTGCGTTGCGCTCCTTGCCGTGCCCTATGAGGGTGGGGTCGCTGTGCGTACCCTCGGGCCTTCCTCGTTTCTCCTGCGCCACTACTCCGTTCCGCCGTGCTTCTCGTAGTCTGCGTGGTGGGGGTCGTGGGTCGGTATCCCACCCTCGTCGCCACTGTAATGATACTCTTTCTTCCCCCAATAACTTTCGGAGTCGGATGGTGGTACCAACCTCTTTATTCAGGTACATACATACAAGGAGCGCAAAGCATGTCCTGCGCCCAGCCTGCTCGCGCTCTGAATGCCGCGCTCCGCCTGCCGCGCCTCTACGTCAACGTACGTCACGTAGCTACGTGACGTACCGTGCTAGCGCGCTCACTACAATTCTCCTTTTAAATCCATGGAATCAGTACTAGCAGTCATGACTTTCGCTGTTCGATCACCACATTGGTAGCAAAGCTTTATGAATCAGAAGACCATTGGCACGTGATTCAGAGTCTTTCTTCACCAGAAGCACGCGAATGAGTCTTTCTTCCCTATAAGCACGTGAATATGTCTTTCTTCACCATAAGCACGTGAATCAGAGACTTTCTTCACTATAAGCACGTAAATATGTCTTCTTTACCATAAGCACGTGAATGAGAGTCTTTCTTCACTATAAGCACGCGATGCAGTCTTTCTTCACTATAAGCACGTGAATGAGAGTCTTTCTTCACTATAAGCACGTGATGCAGTCTTTCTTCACCATAAACACGTGAATCAGAGACTTTCTTCACTATTAACTGTTTTTGTCTTGTCTGGAAAGCTCTAACCTTCCCCCCTAAGAATCTTTTTAGGGCTTCCCAAACCGAGAAGTCGGAGGCCCTGTCTATATCGCGCTCTTAAAAAGATTCCAGGGTTAGTCGCACCTGCTCTATCCATCTGCTCTAACAAGTTGCTCTATCCGGCTGCTCTAACCCTGCTCTAACCAGCTGCTCTAACCATGCTCTAACCAGCTAGTCCAACCATGCTTTAACCAGCTGCCCTAAACATGCTCTAACCAGCTAGTCCAACCATGCTTTAACCAGCTGCCCTAAACATGCTCTAACCAGCTAGTCCAACCGTGCTCTAACCATCTGCTCTAACCATCTGCTCTAACCATCTGCTCCAACCACCTGCTCTCACCAGTCCTCATTAGTTAGTACCAATTTATCAAATACCCATCTAGGCAGAGATCTAATGACATTATTGCACGGTCTGAAAATGACGACGATAATTTCTGATTGCCTCGACAGAGAGTGAGAGAAACTGGAAAGAAATCTATATGTGAAGCTGAGTGTAAAGCAGGTATATGGTCACTGTTTTGGAAGGTCGATGCACCACAGGTATATGGTCACTGTTTTGGAAGGTCGATACACCACAGGTATATGGTCTCTCTTTTGGAAGTCGATGAGCCACAGGTATATGGTCTCTTTTGGAAGCCGATGCACCACGGGTATATAGTCTCTCTTTTAGAAGCCGATGCGTCACAGGTATATGGTCTCTCTTTTGGAAGGTCGATGCACCACGGGTATATGGTCTCTCTTTTGGAAGTCGATGCGCCACAGGTATATGGTCTCTCTTTTGGAAGTCGATGCGCCACAGGTATATGGTCTCTCTTTTGGAAGTCGATGCGCCACAGGTATATGGTCTCTCTTTTAGAAGCCGATGCACCACAGGTATATGGTCTCTCTTTTGGAAGTCGATGCGCCACAGGTATATGGTCTCTCTTTTGGAAGTCGATGCGCCACAGGTATATTGTCTCTCTTTTGGAAGCCGATGCGCCACGGGTATATAGTCTCTCTTTTAGAAGCCGATGCGTCACAGGTATATGGTCTCTCTTTTGGAGGGTCGATGCGCCACGGGTATGTGGTCCCTCTTTTGGAAGGTCGATGTGCCACAGGTATATGGTCTCTCTTTTGGAAGCCGATGCGCCACATGTATAGGGTCTCTCTTTTGGAAGGTCGATGCGCCACGGGTATATGGTCTCTCTTTTGAAAGCTGATGCGCCACAGGTATATGGTCTCTCTTTTGGAAGGTTGATGCGCCACAGGTATATGGTCCCTCTTTTGGAAGGTCGATGTGCCACAGGTATATCGTCTCTCTTTTGGAAGCTGATGCGCCACATGTATATGGCTCTCTTTTTGAAGGTCGATGCGCCACGGGTACATGGTCTCTCTTTAGGAAGGTCGATGCACCACAGGTATATTGTCTATCTTTTGGAAGGTCGATGCGCCACAGGTATATGGTCCCTCTTTTGGAAGACTGATGCGCCACAGGTATATGGTCCCCATTTTGGAAGGCTGATGCCATACGGGTACATGGTCCCTCTTTTGGTAGGTCGATGCATCACAGGTATATGGTCCCTCTATTGGAAGGCCCATCCGCCATGGGGAATATGGTCTCTCTTTTGGAAGCTGATGCGCCACAGGTATACGGTCTCTCTTTTGGAAGCCGCTGTGCCACAGGTATATGATCTCTCTTTTGAAAGGTTGATGCGCCAAGGGTATATGGTCTCTCTTTTGGAAGGTCGATGCGCCACATGTATATGGTCCCTCTTTTGGAAGGTCGATGCACCACGGGTATATGGTCCCTCTTTTTGAAGGCTGATGCGTCACAGGTATATGGATCCTCTTTTGGAAGGCCGATGCGCCACAGGTATATGGTCCCTCTTTTGGAAGGTCGATGCGCCACAGGTATATGGTCCCTCTTTTGGAAGGACGATGCACCACAGGTATATGGTCCCTCTTGTGGAAGGCTGATGCGCCATGGGTATAAGTCTCTCTTTTGGAAGCCGATGTGCTACAGGTATATGGTCTCTCTTTTGGTAGGTCGATGCATCACAGGTATATGGTCCCTCTATTGGAAGGCCCATCCGCCATGGGGAATATGGTCTCTCTTTTGAAAGCCGATGCGCCACAGGTATATGGTCTCTCTTTTGGAAACTGCTGTGCCACAGGTATATGATCTCTCTTTTGAAAGGTTGATGCGCCAAGGGTATATGGTCTCTATTTTGGAAGGTCGATGCGCCACATGTATATGGTCCCTCTTTTGGAAGGTCGATGCACCACGGGTATATGGTCCCTCTTTTTGAAGGCTGATGCGTCACAGGTATATGGTCCCTCTTTTGGAAGACTGATGCGCCACAGGTATATGGTCCCCATTTTGGAAGGCTGATGCCATACGGGTACATGGTCCCTCTTTTGGTAGGTCGATGCATCACAGGTATATGGTCCCTCTATTGGAAGGCCCATCCGCCATGGGGAATATGGTCTCTCTTTTGGAAGCTGATGCGCCACAGGTATACGGTCTCTCTTTTGGAAGCTGCTGTGCCACAGGTATATGATCTCTCTTTTGAAAGGTTGATGCGCCAAGGGTATATGGTCTCTCTTTTGGAAGGTCGATGCACCACATGTATATGGTCCCTCTTTTAGAAGGTCGATGCACCACGGGTATATGGTCCCTCTTTTTGAAGGCTGATGCGTCACAGGTATATGGATCCTCTTTTGGAAGGCCGATGCGCCACAGGTATATGGTCCCTCTTTTGGAAGGTCGATGCGCCACAGGTATATGGTCCCTCTTTTGGAAGGACGATGCACCACAGGTATATGGTCCCTCTTTTGGAAGGCTGATGCGCCATGGGTATATGGTCTCTCTTTTGGAAGCCGATGTGCTACAGGTATATGGTCTCTCTTTTGGTAGGTCGATGCATCACAGGTATATGGTCCCTCTATTGGAAGGCCCATCCGCCATGGGGAATATGGTCTCTCTTTTGAAAGCCGATGCGCCACAGGTATATGGTCTCTCTTTTGGAAACCGCTGTGCCACAGGTATATGATCTCTCTTTTGAAAGAATGATGCGCCACAGGTATATGGTCTCTCTTTTGGAAGGTCGATGCGCCACATGTATATGGTCTCTCTTTTGGAAGGTCGATGCACCACGGGTATATGGTACCTCTTTTTGAAGGCTGATGCTTCACAGGTATATGGATCCTCTTTTGGAAGGCCGATACGCCACAGGTATATGGTCCCTCTTTTGGTAGGTCGATGCATCACAGGTATATAGTCCCTCTATTGGAAGGGCATCCGCCATGGGGAATATGGTCTCTCTTTTGGAAGCCGATGCGCCACAGGTATATGGTCCCTCTTTTGGAAGCTGATGCACCACGGGTATATGGTCCCTCTTTTGGAAGGCCGAAGCGATACAGGTACATGGTCCCTCTTTTGGAAGGCTGATGCGCCACAGGTATATGGTCCCCATTTTGGAAGGCTGATGCCATACGGGTACATGGTCCCTCTTTTGGTAGGTCGATGCATCACAGGTATATGGTCCCTCTATTGGAAGGCCCATCCGCCATGGGGAATATGGTCTCTCTTTTGGAAGCTGATGCGCCACAGGTATACGGTCTCTCTTTTGGAAGCTGCTGTGCCACAGGTATATGATCTCTCTTTTGAAAGGTTGATGCGCCAAGGGTATATGGTCTCTCTTTTGGAAGGTCGATGCACCACATGTATATGGTCCCTCTTTTAGAAGGTCGATGCACCACGGGTATATGGTCCCTCTTTTTGAAGGCTGATGCGTCACAGGTATATGGATCCTCTTTTGGAAGGCCGATGCGCCACAGGTATACGGTCCCTCTTTTGGAAGGTCGATGCGCCACAGGTATATGGTCCCTCTTTTGGAAGGACGATGCACCACAGGTATATGGTCCCTCTTTTGGAAGGCTGATGCGCCATGGGTATATGGTCTCTCTTTTGGAAGCCGATGTGCTACAGGTATATGGTCTCTCTTTTGGTAGGTCGATGCATCACAGGTATATGGTCCCTCTATTGGAAGGCCCATCCGCCATGGGGAATATGGTCTCTCTTTTGAAAGCCGATGCGCCACAGGTATATGGTCTCTCTTTTGGAAACCGCTGTGCCACAGGTATATGATCTCTCTTTTGAAAGAATGATGCGCCACAGGTATATGGTCTCTCTTTTGGAAGGTCGATGCGCCACATGTATATGGTCTCTCTTTTGGAAGGTCGATGCACCACGGGTATATGGTACCTCTTTTTGAAGGCTGATGCTTCACAGGTATATGGATCCTCTTTTGGAAGGCCGATACGCCACAGGTATATGGTCCCTCTTTTGGTAGGTCGATGCATCACAGGTATATAGTCCCTCTATTGGAAGGGCATCCGCCATGGGGAATATGGTCTCTCTTTTGGAAGCCGATGCGCCACAGGTATATGGTCCCTCTTTTGGAAGCTGATGCACCACGGGTATATGGTCCCTCTTTTGGAAGGCCGAAGCGATACAGGTACATGGTCCCTCTTTTGGAAGGCTGATGCGCCACAGGTATATGGTCCCCATTTTGGAAGGCTGATGCCATATGGGTACATGGTCCCTCTTTTGGTAGGTCGATGCATCACAGGTATATGGTCCCTCTATTGGAAGGCCCCTCCGTCATGGGGAATATGGTCTCTCTTTTGGACGCCGATGCGCCACAGGTATATGGTCTCTCTTTTGGAAGCCGCTGTGCCACAGTTATATGATCTCTCTTTTGAAAGGTTGATGCGCCACAGGTATATGGTCTCTCTTTTGGAAGGTCGATGCGCCACATGTATATGGTCTCTCTTTTGGAAGGTCGATGCACCACGGGTATATGGTCCCTCTTTTTGAAGGCTGATGCGTCACGGGTATATGGATCCTCTTTTGGAAGGCCGATGCGCCACAGGTATATGGTCCCTCTTTTGGAAGGCTGATGCACCACAGGTATTTGGTGCCTCTTTTGGAAGGTTGATGCGCCTACACTATGCGCACCTGGGGGCCTATATTATGCGCTGCTGGGGGCCTACATTTTGTGCTGCTGGGGGCCTACATTATGCGCTTCTGGGAGCCTACATTATGCACTGCTGGTAGCCTACATTATGCGCTGCTGGGAGCCTACATTATGCGCTGCTGGGAGCCTACATTATGCGCTGATGGGAGCCTACATTATGCGCTGATGGGAGCCTACGTTATGCGCTGATGGGAGCCTACATTATGGACTGCAGGGAGACTACATTATGCGCTGATGGGAGCCTACATTATGCGCTGATGGGAGCCTACATTATGCGCTGCTGGGAGCCTACATTATGCGCTGATGGGAGCCTACATTATGCGCTGATGGGAGCCTACATTATGGACTGCAGGGAGACTACATTATGTGCTGCTGGGGCCTACATTATGCGGTGCTGAGGGTCTACATTATGCGCTGCTGGGGGCCTACATTATGTGCTGCTGGGGGCCTACATTAGGCGCTGCAGTGGGCCTACATTATTTGCTGCTGAGGGCCTACGCTATGTGCTGCTGGGAGCCTACATTATGCGGTGATGGGAGCCTACATTATGCGCTGCAGTGGGCCTACATTATTTGCTGCTGGGGGCCTACGCTATGCGCTGCTGGGGGCCTACATTATGCACTGCTGGGAGCCTACATTATGCGCTGCTGGGGGACTACATTATGCGCTGCTGCGGGTCTACATTATGCGCTGATGGGAGCCTACATTATGCGCTGCTGGGAGCCTATTTTTTGTGCTGCTGGGAGCCTACATTATGCGCCGCTGGGGGCCTACATTATGCACTTCTGGGGGCCTACATTATGCGGTGCTGGGAGCCTACATTATGCGGTGCTGGAGGCTTACATGAAGACCGTCACAATGATGAATCTTCGAAGTCACCAAGGCAGAGATGAGAGCTTCCTTCAGCTCTGAAGGAGAGGGGAGGGGTCCTTTAGAGCTGTCAGTGTCAGGCAGAGGGGCCCTGATGCACTGTCAGCGTCAGGCAGGAGGGGCCTGATGCACTGTCAGGCAGAGGGGCCCTGATTCACATGGGTTGCAGATGCCAACCTGGTGTCAAACATGACCCCTAATGTCCACGGTTCTGTAACTGGCGATGGAGACTGCACTGGAGGCCCCACAACGTGTCCCAGAAGAAGGCAGCAACACCGAAGAGCATGACCGAAGAGCATCAATTCACCAGAGAGCATCACCGAAGAGCATCACCGAAGAGCATCACCAAAGAGCATCACCGAAGAGCAACAGCAGAGAGCAGCACCGAAGAGCATCACCAAAGAGCATCACCAAAGAGCACCACCAAAGAGCATCACGAAGAGCATCACCAAAGAGCATCACCGAAGAGCAGCACCAAAGAGCAGCACCAAAGAGCATCACCGAAGAGCATCACCGAAGAGCATCACCAAAGAGCATCACCAAAGAGCATCAAATCACCAAAGAGCAGCACCAAAGAGCAGCACCAAAGAGCATCACCGAAGAGCATCACCGAAGAGCATCACGGAAGAGCAGCACCATAGAGTTTCACTAAAGAGCAGCACCAAAGAGCAGCACCAAAGAGCATCAAATCACCGAAGAGCAGCACCGAAGAGCAGCACCAAACAGCAGCACCGAAGAGCAGCACCGAAGAGCAGCACCAAAGAGCAGCACCAAAGAGCAGCACCAAAGAGCAGCACCAAATAGCAGCACAAAGAGCATCAAATCACCGAAGAGCAGCACCAACGATCATCCCTGAAGAGCAGCACCAAAGAGCAGCACCGAAGAGCAGCACCGAAGAGCAGCACCAAAGACCAGCACCAAATAGCAGCACCAAAGAGCAGCACCAAAGAGCAGCACAGAATAGCATCAAATCACCGAAGAGCAGCACGAAGAGCATCACCGAAGAGCTTCACCAAAGAGCATCATCCAAGAGCATCACCAAAGAGCATCACCGAAGAGCATCACCGAAGATCAGCACCAAAGAGCATCACCAAAGAGCATCACCGAAGAGCACCACCGAAGAGCATCAAATCATCGAAGAGCATCACCAAAGAGCATCACCAAAGAGCATCACCAAAGAGCATCACCGAAGAGCATCACCGAGTAGCATCACCAAAGAGCAGCACCAAAGAGCAGCACCAAAGAGCAGCACCAAAGAGCAGCTTCAAAAAGCATCACGAAAGAGCATCACCAAAGAGCAGCACCGAAGAGCATCACCAAAGAGCATCACCAAAGAGCATCACTAAAGAGCATCACCAAAGAGCATCACCAAAGAGCATCACCAAAGAGCAGCATCAAAGAGCATCACTTAAGAGCATCATCGAAGAGCAGCACCAAAGAGCATCACTAAAGAGCAGCACCAAAGAGCAGCACCAAAGAGCATCACCAAAGAGCATCACCGAAGAGCATCAACGAAGAGCATCATCAATCCCAGAAAGTGCGTTGGGGTGGAAAATCATTTCTAATCAGGCCTCCAAACTCTGGAACTCATTGCCTGTCGAACTTCGCTCACAAGCCTCCAAACTGAGATTCAGAAAATCCTTGAAAACATGGCTGTTCTCCCTGCCCTGATCTGTCTCACATCACCTTCTATTCTACAGCGCCAAGACGCCGCGGCATTCGAGCGCTTAATAAAAACTTCAGTCAGTCAGTCAAAGAGCATCACCAAAGAGCATCACCAGAGAGCATCACCGAAGAGCATCACCGAAGAGCATCACCAAAGAGCATCACTGAAGAGCAGCAGCAGAGAGCAGCACCGAAGAGCATCACCAAAGAGCATCACCAAAGAGCATCACCAAAGAGCATCACGAAGAGCATCATGAAGAGCATCACGAAGAGCAGCACCAAAGAGCAGCACTAAAGAGCAGCACCAAAGAGCATCACCGAAGAGCATCACAGAAGAGCATCACCGAAGAGCAGCACCAAAGAGCAGCACCAAAGAGCATCAAATCACCGAAGAGCACCACCGAAGAGCATCACCGAAGAGCAGCACCAAAGAGCAGCACCGAAGAGCACCACCAAAGAGCAGCACCAAAGAGCACCACCAAAGAGCAGCACCAAAGAGCAGCACCAAAGAGCAGCACCAAAGAGCAGCACAGAAGAGCATCAAATCACCGAAGAGCAGCACCGAAGAGCATCACCGAAGAGCATCACCAAAGAGCATCATCAAAGAGCATCACCAAAGAGCATCACCGAATCGCATCACCGAAGAGCATCATCAAAGAGCATCTCCGAAGAGCAGCACCAAAGAGCGTCACCAAAGAGTATCACCGAAGAGCACCACCGAAGAGCATCAAATCACCAAAGAGCATCACCAAAGAGCATCACCAAAGTCAAGTCAAGTCAAGTCATAAAATTTGTATAGCGCACTACATACCCAGAGGGTTTCAAGGCGCTTAGGAGGGGAGGAGGATTATTTGTCAAATATCCACGTTTTAAGCTGCTTTCTGAACGCTAGGTGGTTCTGGGTGAGGCGAAGGTAAGCGGGGAGTGAGTTCCATGTCTTAGCAGCCAGGTATGAAAAGGATCTGCCTCCCATGGTGGTCTTGTTAATGCGAGGTACCGTGGCGAGGGCTTGGCCGGAAGAACGTAGTTGGCGGGCGGGGGTGTAGAAGGACAGTCGAGAGTTGAGGCAATCTGGTCCAATGTCGTAGAGTGATTTGTGTGCGTGGGTAAGCAGACGGAAAGTGATCCTCTTATTGACGGGTAGCCAGTGGAGGTCTTTAAGGTGACCAGAGATGTGTTCGTTGCGTGGGATGTCTAATATGAGCCTGGCTGAGGCGTTTTGGATTCGTTGGAGTTTCTTCTGGAGTTTAGCGGTGGTGCCTGCGTAGAGGGTGTTTCCGTAGTCCAGTCGGCTCGTGACCAGAGCGTGGGTGACTGTTTTCCTTGTTTCGGAGGGGATCCAGCGAAATGTTTTTTTGAGCATGCGAAGAATGTTGAAGCAGGAAGAGGATACGGCGCTGACTTGTCTGTTCATTGAGAGTGAGGAGTCCAGGATGACGCCAAGGTTCCGTGCGTGGTCTGTCGGGATGGGTGCTTTTCCAAGGGCTTCCGGCCACCAAGAGTCGTCCCATGCAGAGGGGGATGTACCTAAGATGAGGACTTCTGTTTTGTCTGAGTTCAGTTTCAGACGGCTTTGTTTCATCCATTCAGCAACTTTTTTCATTCCTTCGTGTAGGTCAATTTTGGCGGTGCTGGGGTCATTGGTGAGAGAAAGGATCAGTTGGGTGTCGTCCGCGTAAGAGATGATGTTGAGGTTGTGTTGGCGTGCGATGGCTGCGAGGGGGCTCATGTATACGTTGAAGAGGGTGGGACTGAGTGAGGATCCTTGGGGTACGCCGCAAATGACTTCAGAGGCCTCGGACTTGAATGGAGGAAGGCGGACTCTCTGGGTTCTTCCGGTGAGGAACGAGGTGATCCATTTAAGTGCTTTTCCTTGAATTCCGATGTTATTGAGGCGTTGTAGAAGGGTGTTGTGGCAGACTGTATCGAATGCTGCCGAGAGGTCGAGGAGGATGAGGGCGACTGTGTCTCCATTGTCCAGTAGAGTTCGAATGTCGTCTGTTGCTGCGATGAGGGTGGTCTCAGTGCTGTGTTTTGCTCGGAAGCCAGATTGTGAGGGGTCGAGGGATTTGTTGGTTTCGAGTAAGGCGGCGAGCTGGTTGTTGACGGCTTTCTCGATGACTTTGGCCGGGAATGGAAGAAGCGAGATGGGGCGGTAATTTTTGAGTTCGGTGGGGTCCGCTGTTGGTTTTTTCAGAAGGGCGGTGAGTTCAGCTTGTTTCCAGTCTTCAGGGAAGGTAGCGGAGTTGAAGGAGCAGTTGATGACGTCTCGGAGGTGCGGTGCTATGACGGAGTCTGCTTTGTTGAAGATGTGGTGAGGGCATGGGTCTGTGGGGGATCCTGAGTGGATGGAGTTCATCAGGCGGATGGTGTCCTCAGTGGAGATTGGGTCCCAAGCGTTAAGGGTGTTCGCGGGGGGAAGAGGGTCGGCAGATGGTGGGGTGGGTTGGTTTCCGGGTTGGTTGTCAAAGCTGTTGTGGATGTCTGCAATCTTGTTGTGGAAAAAAGAGGCTAGGGAGTCGCAGAGGGTTTGAGAGGGGGTGATGTCGTTGGAGTTGGCTGAGGGATTGGAAAATTCCTTGACGATGTTGAAAAGTTCCTTGCTGTTGTGGGCGTTGTTGTCAAGTCGATCCTTGAATGCTGTTTTGTTGGCTTTTCGGATCAGTTGGTGGTGAGTGCGGGTGGCGCTTTTGAAGGCGTCCTTGGTGCTGGTGGTTGGGTCTTTTTTCCAGGCCTTTTCGAGAGAGCGGCAGAGTTTCTTGGACTTCTTGAGATCGTCGTTGAACCATGAGGCCTTCTTGCTGCCAGGTTTGCTTTGACGTTTTTTCAGTGGAGCTAAGGTGTCGGCGGTGTTGGATAACCATAGGGTGAGGTTGGCGGCGGCTTCGTTGGCGTTAGAAGGGAGGGCTGGGGAGTTTCGAAGGAGCGATGCGGAGATTTGGTCCGTGGTGATTTTCTTCCAGTTTCTTTGCAGGATAGGTTGAGAGTGGTTGATGGGTTTCGGCTTGTTGTAGGTGAAGTGAACGCAGCTGTGGTCAGTCCATAGGAGATCCGTAGTGTGGCTGAAGGAGACATGATTGCTGGATGTGAAGATGGGGTCTAGTGTGTGACCTGCGATGTGGGTGGGGGAAGTGACTAGTTGTTTAAGTCCTAGGTTGGCGAGGTTGTCCAAGAGGGTGGTGGTGTTGCGGTCGTTGATCTTTTCAAGGTGAAAGTTGAGGTCTCCCAGAAGGATGTAGTCTTTGGAGGGGAGTGCGTGTGGAGTGACGAAGTCCGCGATGTCTTCACTGAATTTTGCGCGGGGTCCAGGTGGTCTGTAGAGGAGGGTGCCTCTGAGTGTGGTGTTGGGGTCGATGTGGATCTGGAAGTGAAGGTGTTCGGAGTTGGCGAGGTTGGCGTCAGAGCTGGTTGAGATGCGGATTGATTTCTTATGGACGATAGCGATTCCTCCTCCTGTGTGGCTGGTACGGTCTTTGCGGGTGATTTTGTAGTCTTCAGGGATGGCAATGGTTATGTCTGGTGCGGAGGAGGCATTCATCCATGTTTCCGTAAGGAAGGCGACGTCTGGAGAGAAGGTGTCTAGTAGGTTCCATAGGTCAATGGCGTGCCTGTGCACCGATCACCGAGTAGCATCACCAAAGAGCAGCACCAAAGAGCATCACCAAAGAGCAGCACCAAAGAGCATCACCAAAGTGCATCACCAAAGTGCATCATCAAAGAGCATCACCGAAGAGCATCACCGAAGAGCATCACCAAAGAGCAGCACCAAAGAGCAGCACCAAAGAGCATCACCAAAGAGCAGCACCGAAGAGCATCACCAAAGAGAAGCACCAAAGAGCAGCACCAAAGAGCAGCACCAAAGAGCAGCACCAAAGAGCAGCACCAAAGGGCATCACCAAAGAGCATCACCAAAGAGCAGCACCAAAGAGCATCACCAAAGAGCAGCACCGAAGAGCATCACCAAAGAGCAGCACCAAAGAGCAGCACCAAAGAGCAGCACCAAAGAGCATCACCAAAGAGCAGCACAGAAGAGCATCACCAAAGAGCATCACTGAAGAGCAGCACCGAAGAGCATCACCAAAGTGCATCACCAAAGAGCAGCACCGAAGAGCATCACCAAAGAGCAGCACCAAAGAGCAGCACCGAAGAGCATCACCAAAGAGCAGCACCAAAGAGCAGCACCAAAGAGCAGCACCAAAGAGCAGCACCAAAGAGCAGCACCAAAGAGCAGCACCAAAGGGCATCACCAAAGAGCATCACCAAAGAGCAGCACCAAAGAGCATCACCAAAGAGCAGCACAGAAGAGCATCACCAAAGTGCATCATCAAAGAGCAGCTTCAAAAAGCATCACGAAAGAGCAGCATCAAAGAGCAGCAGCAGAGAGCAGCACCGAAGAGCATCACCGAAGAGCAGCACCAAAGAGCATCACCAAAGAGCATCTCTTCGGTCCACTCCGAGTGAAGCTTCAGCAGTGTCTCTGCATCCATCCAGCGGCTCCTCGTGCAGGCGTGACATTGAGTGACAGCTGTTTGAGGGTTTGAGGGACCAGCACAACTGTGGGGGTGTCGTCGGCACCGGAAAGGACTGAGCAGCCGAGCGATCGAAGGAGCTCGATGGGTAATGTGCGTGTTAACAGAGGAGGGCCCCGCGAATAGATAGAAAGGAGCTCGATCGATCGATCCAGTGGATCAAGAGGGGGTGGTCAACTGTATCGAAAGTGGCCGACAGGCCAAGTAAAGTCAAGGGGCTTCCCCCCCATTATTGACAACGACCCTGATGTCTTTGACAATGGCCCTCCTTTCTTTGATAATGGCCCTGATTTATACGACAATGGCCCATATTTCTTCAACAATGGCCCTGATGTCTTCTACAATGGCCCTGATTTCTTCAACAATGGCCCTGATGTCTTTGACAATGGCCCTGATGTCTTTGCCAATGGCCCTGATTTCTTCCACAATGGCCCCATTTTTTTTGACAATGGCCCCGATTTCTTCCACAATGCCCTGATTTCTTTTACAATGGCCCTCATTTCTTCGACAATGGCCCTGATGTCTTCGAGAATGGCCCTGATTTCTTCGACAATTGCCCTGATGTCTTCGAGAATGGTTCTGATTTCTTCGACAATGGCCCTGATTTCTTCGACAATTGCCCCGATGTCTTTGGCAATGGCCCTGATGTCTTTGACAATGGCCCTGATCTCTTCAACAATGGCCCCGATGTCTTTGGCAATGGCCCTGATGTCTTTGACAATGGAAAAAGGATTTTTTGCCGGGCGCACAGCGTTTTTAGTAAGTTGTTAAGTTTGTATGGATCTCCAGAGTATCGCCTTCTGTCTGGAGGCGTAATGTACTGAAAATGAAAGGGTTGCACTCTCAACACTGAGAGATGTCCTCCAGGATCCAGAGAAGTCCTTGTTTCAAGGTTTCACACAAAGATTATGACTCTGCTCAAAGAATTGTAATCTGAATATTTATTCAAATATATTCATGGCTTGTTGAGTTCACAAGCGTTTGCTGCTGTTCATGTTCCTTTAATATTTCGCACTCATACCATCCCAATGCATTTCGGCATTTCCATTATGCCTTCATCTGGGGATATATTTCTAAAAACGAAGAAATGCTTGTATTTTACATCATGTCAAAAAAATAGTTCATAGGCTGCCTAATGCATGCTGAATTATTATATAACAGCGAGTTCATGCGATGTACATGGTCAGAAGACTGGTTTATCATAATAAAGGGTGATATAACGTGAAAGAAGGATCATAGATGAAATAATAAAGTCTAAAGCACATGGTGAAAAGCCTGTGCATTCTGTTACTCGTTCATGCTGTTAAAAGAATAACGTGTGCATTTCGGCTACTTCATTGAAATAAACGGAGTGGTGTGAGTTAAATAAGATTAAAGGCGTGAATATGCCGTGTGAAACTCCTAAGTTTAGCATTAAATGAACACCTCAGTGCCTTACAGGTTACGTGGCTAAAAGAGCGCTTACCGCGAAAGTACGTCCGTGACAGTCAAAGCTGTAACTGGGTTCAGGAAAGGTCTGTCACCCGGAAGTGAATATACAAGAAAGGTAGCGTGAGGGCGCGACCTGATAGGGACTGTGTACAAAGTGAAATGCGGGGGTGAAAACGGGTAGGGAGCACGTTGAAAAAGTCAGTTATTAGAAGATGGTGAAAAAATAGTAGAAAATCGGAAAATAAAACCGGGGGTTCACTAAAAATCACAATGAATCATAATACTAGAACTGACATGTGATATAATTATGCGAGGCTAAGTAAACAAAATACTGTGATTCAACATGAGTTACAAGCTTTAAATGGTGAAATGAAAAAACCACTCTGCGCTAGTAAGGAGTCATTGGCTGGGGCCCCAGCTATTCAAAGATAACATAAATATTCCACTCGGTCATTTAGGCCGAATGGTTTCATGCTGCTTAAGGTGAAAATCCAATAGTTTTCTCTTTTTAATAGTTCCTGATGATTGTCTTTACCCTCTTGTTGTTTGACAGTTTCCAACACGCAATATCTCAGCTGGCTGATGCCATGGCCTGCTTCCAAAAAGTGTTGAGCTACGGTGGATTTTAGATGCTTGTTCCTTATGTTCGATTTATGCTCATTCAATCTTATCTTGAGTTTTCTCTGAGTTTGTCCGACGTAAATCTTGCCGCATGGGCATTTCAACATGTACACTGCGTTGCTGGTATCACAGGTTGCTGTAGCTCTTACTTTAATTTTGTTGCCCTTCATGGGGTGGTTAACTGTAATCCCTTGGATGACATTATTACAGTGGTTGCAGTTTCTGCATGGGATTGTTCCTTTGTATTCTATGTTGGTTGAGGGAGTTTTTAACAGTTCTCCTAAGTTTCTTGCTCTTGTGAAAGCAAAGGTGGGTTGAGTGTCAAAGATTTTATTGAAATCAGGCTCTATCCTTAGGATTTCCCAATGTTTTCTAATTATTTGTTTGAATTGGTGACTTGCTGTGGAATATTTAGAAACTATGGTGATTGCATCTGTATCAGTTGTCGGAGTATAAGCAAGCAGTTGACTTCTGGTTTTGGTTTCTGATCGTTGGATAGCCTGCTCGAGGACATGATGTGGGTACCCTCGGGCTTTAAATCTTTGACAATGGCTCTGATTTCTTCCTCAATGGCCCTCATTTCTTTTATCATGGCCCTCATTTCTTCGACAATGGCCCTGATGTCTTCAACAATGGCCAATGGCCCTGATTTCTTCAACAATGGCCCTGATGTCTTTGACAATGGCCCTGATGTCTTTGACAATGGCCCTGATGTCTTTGACAATGGCCCTGATTTCTTCTACAATGGCCTTAATTTCTTCGACAATTGCCCTGATGTCTTCGACAATGGCCCTGATTCCTTCGACAATGGCCCTGATTTCTTCGACAATGGCCCTGATGTCTTTGACAATGGCCCTGATGTCTTCTACAATGGCCCTGATTTCTTCTACAATGGCCTTAATTTCTTCGACAATTGCCCTGATGTCTTCGACAATGGCCCTGATTCCTTCGACAATGGCCCTGATGTCTTCGACAATGGCCCTGATTTCATCAGTCTCTTCTCTAAGAGCTGGTTCTGTGCAGTAGTTTGTTCTAAACCTATGTTGACCCGCGTAAAGGATGTTGGTGGATTCCACAAAGGCCCTGATTTCCTTCCTCAAACTTTACTCTCGGATCTGTGCTGGGGGAGTGGGCCTGAAGTTTTCCACTTCCAAGGGCTTCAGCGAGGGTTTTTCAAAAGTGTTCTGTGGAGGCTTTCTTCCCGCCAGTGGAAAGCTTCCAGGCAGGATGGACTTCAAGAGGCAGCGATGAGGTTCTCGCCATCCGATGGAGAGGCCGCGGAGGGCGGGGTCCGTGGGGGGGAGGGGGTGATTCAGAGCCTTCAGGTAATGAAGTCCCCTTGTCCTCTGTGAGGGGCGTCCCTGCGCTTGTGGGTTGTCAGGCATTGAGGACAGCCAGGCATTGAGGGCTGCCAGGCCTTGAGGGCTGTCAGGCATTGAGGGCTGTCAGGCATTGAGGACTGCCAGGCATTGAGGGCTGTCACGCATTGAGGGCTGCCAGGCATTGAGGGCTGTCAGGCATTGAGGGCTGCCAGGCATTGAGGACTGCCGGGCATTTAGGGCTGTCAGGCTATGAGGGCTGTCAGGCCTTGAGGGCAGCCAGGCATTGAGGGATGTCAGGCTTTGAGGGCTGTCAGGCATTGAGGGCTGTCAGGCATTGAGGGCTGCCAGGCATTGAGGGCTGCCAGGCATTGAGGGCAGCTAGGCATTGAGGGCTGCCAGGCATTGAGGGCTGTCACACATTGAGGGCTGCCAGGCATTGAGGGCAGCCAGGCATTGAGGGATGTCAGGCATTGAGGGTTGCCAGGCATTGAGGGCTGCCAGGCATTGAGGGCTGTCAGGCATTGAGGGCTGTCAGGCATTGAGAGCTGCCAGGCATTGAGGACTGCCAGGCATTGAGGGCTGTCACGCATTGAGGGCTGCCAGGCATTGAGGGCTGTCAGGCATTGAGGGCTGCCAGGCATTGAGGACTGCCGGGCATTTAGGGCTGTCAGGCTATGAGGGCTGTCAGGCCTTGAGGGCAGCCAGGCATTGAGGGATGTCAGGCTTTGAGGGCTGTCAGGCATTGAGGGCTGTCAGGCATTGAGGGCTGCCAGGCATTGAGGGCTGCCAGGCATTGAAGGCAGCCAGGCATTGAGGGCTGCCAGGCATTGAGGGCTGTCACACATTGAGGGCTGCCAGGCATTGAGGGCAGCCAGGCATTGAGGGATGTCAGGCATTGAGGGTTGCCAGGCATTGAGGGCTGCCAGGCATTGAGGGCTGTCAGGCATTGAGGGCTGTCAGGCATTGAGGGCTGCCAAGCATTGAGGACTGTCACGCATTGAGGGCTGCCAGGCATTGAGGGCTTTCAGGCATTGAGGGCAGCCAGGCATTGAGGGCTGTCAGGCGATGAGGGCTGCCAGGCTATGAGGGCTGCCAGGCATTGAGGGCAGCCAGGCATTGAGGGCAGCCAGGCATTGAGGGCTTTCAGGCATTGAGGGCTGCCAGGCATTGAGGGCTGTCAGGCTATGAGGGCTGCCAGGCATTGAGGACTGCCGGGCATTGAGGGCTGTCGGGCATTGAGGGCTGTCAGGCCTTGAGGGCAGCCAGGCATTGAGGGCTGTCAGGCTATGAGGGCAGCCAGGCTATGAGGGCTGTCAGGCATTGAGGGCAGCCGGGCATTGAGGGCTGTCGGGCATTGAGGGCTGTCAGGCCTTGAGGACAGCCAGGCATTGAGGGCAGCCAGGCATTGAGGGCTGTCAGGCATTGAGGGCTGCCAGGCATTGAGGGCTGCCAGGCATTGAGGGCTGTCAGGCTATGAGGGCTGTCAGGCATTGAGGGCTGTCGGGCATTGAGGGCTGTCGGGCATTGAGGGCTGCCAGGCATTGAGGGCTGTCGGGCATTGAGGGTAGCCAGGCATTGAGGGCAGCCAGGCATTGCGGGCTTTCAGGCATTGAGTGCTGTCAGGCATTGAGGGCTGCCAGGCTATGAGGGCTGCCAGGCTATGAGGGCTGCCAGGCTATGAGGGCTGCCAGGCATTGAGGGCTGTCACGCATTGAGGGCTGCCAGGCTATGAGGGCTGCCAGGCATTGAGGGCTGCCAGGCATTGAGGGCAGCCAGGCATTTAGGGCTGCCAGGCATTGAGGGTAGCCAGGCATTGAGGGCTGCCAGGCATTGAGGGCTTCCAGGCATTGAGGGCAGCCAGGCATTGAGGGCTTCCAGGCATTGAGGGCTGCCAGGCATTGAGGACTGTCGGGCATTGAGGGCTGTCAGGCCTTGAGGACAGCCAGGCATTGAGGGCAGCCAGGCATTGAGGGCTGCCAGGCTATGAGGGCTGCCAGGCATTGAGGGCTGCCAGGCATTGAGGGCAGCCAGGCATTTAGGGCTGCCAGGCATTGAGGGTAGCCAGGCATTGAGGGCTGCCAGGCATTGAGGGCTTCCAGGCATTGAGGGCAGCCAGGCATTGAGGGCTTCCAGGCATTGAGGGCTGCCAGGCATTGAGGACTGTCAGGCTATGAGGACAGCCAGGCTATGAGGGCTGTCGGGCATTGAGGGCAGCCGGGCATTGAGGGCTGTCGGGCATTGAGGGCTGTCGGGCATTGAGGGCAGCCAGGCATTGAGGGCAGCCAGGCATTGAGGGCAGCCAGGCATTGAGGGTTGCCAGGCATTGAGGTTTGCCAGGCATTGAGGGCTGCCAGGCATTGAGGGCTGCCAGGCATTGAGGGCTGTCAGGCATTGTGGGCTGCCAGGCATTCAGGACTGTCAGGCATTGCGGGCTGCCAGGCATTGAGGGCAGCCAGGCATTGAGGGTTGCCAGGCATTGAGGGCCATCAGGCATTGCGGGCTGCCAGGCATTGAGGGCTGTCACGCATTGAGGGCAGACAGGCATTGAGGGCTGCCAGGCATTGAGGGTTGCCAGGCATTGAGGGCTGCCAGGCATTGAGGGCTGTCGGGCATTGAGGGCTGCCGGGCATTGAGGGCTGTCTGGCATTGAGGGCAGCCAGGCATTCAGGGCTTTCAGGCATTGAGGGCTGTCAGGCTTTGAGGGCTGATGGGCATTGAGGGCTGCCAGGCATTGAGGGCTGCCAGGCATTGAGGGCTGCCAGGCATTGAGGGCTGCCAGGCATTGGGGTAGCCAGGCTATGAGAGCTGCCAGGCATTGTGGGTAGACAGGCATTGAGGGCTGTCAGGCATTGAGGGCTGCCAGGCATTGAGGGCTGTCAGGCATTCAGGGCTGCCGGGCATTGAGGGCAGCCGGTCATTGAGGGAAGCCGGGCATTGAGGGCTGCCAGGTATTGAGGGCTGCCAGGCATTGAGGGCTGTCGGGCATTGAGGGCTGCCGGGCATTGAGGGCTGCCGGGCATTGAGGGCAGCCGGGCATTGAGGGCTGCCAGGCATTGAGGGCAGCCAGGCATTGAGGGCAGCCAGGCATTGAGGGTTGCGAGGCATCGAGGGCAGCCAGACATTGAGGGTTGCCAGGCATTGAGGGCAGCCAGGCATTGAGGGCAGCCAGGCATTGAGGGCTGTCAGGCATTGAGGGCAGCCAGGCATTGAGGGCAGCCAGGCATTGAGGACTGTCAGGCATTGAGGGCCTTGTTTTGAGGTCATGTTTACCTATGGCTCACAGGAAGGGGAGGAGCCACAGCCAGGAGATGTGTTTCTTTCAAGTTGCAGCCCACTCGTCGCATAGTGTGGAGAAGTGTGGCTCACTGGTTAGAGGAGGCAGACCTGGAAGCCGAGGTCAGCCCGGCACCAGGGTTCAATTCCCGGCTCGGCGGGGTCTTGAGTCCTAAAATGTCCATGGACTCGACAATTCTCGCTCCGGTGCCTACTCGATTCACGGGTTCACACTCTGCGACTCTGGGCAATAGCTTGCTTAATCTCCACAACGGCCCCTCGTGGCGGGATGCCTGGCTTTCACCTTGCGGATACCCTGCCGGGGTTATCTCACAGGGGAATACCAGGACGGGTTCCCTAAGCAAGCGCTTAGAAACCGCTCGGTGATTTGCCCTATATAAATTCCTGTACAAAAAAAAAAAATTCCTGTACATAGTTGGTGGGGGGCAGGACTCGCAGTGATATACTCTGAAACACACACTCCACACCCAACACATCACAAGACACAACCGTGTGTGTCACAAGGAGCCCCGGCATTGCACCCCTGCAGTGGGAGCCCCGCCCCCAGCGTCATGTCTCATAGGGTATACAACTGTGGCAAATCAGCGGGGCAGATTTACAAGCCGCCGTTTCGTCACTTCTGTGACACAGCGGCGGCGTAACGCCATGTTGCGCCTTATTTACCAATGTGACGCATCTAGGGAGACGCGACACGTTGTAAAGCCCTGCGCCGCTTTAAACCTGCATTAGGTTTAACGCATGCAGGGTGGGCGTTCCGTCGCAAGGAAGCCCCGTAAAAGTGACGCAGTGAAATCCACCAGATTTCACTAAGTCACTTTTACGTTCATGCTGCGTCAAAACCCTGCACCTGCTTGAAGCAGGCGTAAGGAGTGACTCAGCATGTTAGGTATAGGGCACCCCTGAGCACTGCTGGAGTTGCGTCGCGCTTGCGACACGACCTCAGCAATGCGTCACACTTACAACATCAGATGCGTCACGCATCTCTCTAGCCTTGCGCCACGATGCGCCGCATTGTAAATGTAATACATGCGTGGTGGAGCAAGGGTAGAATTGCATGTTGCATCTTTACTTGCGCAGGGATGCGCCAGTCCTTGTAAATCTGCCCCCGGACTTTGATCCCATCCTGCTTTTCTAATGATTCATGTGCTGTCAAAGAGCATCAACAACTGTGCAAGAGGCAGGAAAAAGCCTAGTGCGTCCATAGCGCCTCCAGCCGAAGAGGAGAGCCTGCTCATAGCGCCAAGAAGCCTCTAGTGCGTCCATAGCGCCTCCAGCCACAGAGGAGCCTGCTCATAGCACCAAGAGGCCTCTAGTGCATCCATAGCGCCTCCAGCCGAAGAGGAGAGCCTGCTCATAGCGCCAAGAAGCCTCTAGTGCGTTAATAGGGCCTCCAGCCAGAGAGGAGCCTGCTCATAGCGCCAAGAAGCCTCTAGGGCGTCCATAGCGCCTCCAGCCAGAGAGAAGCCTACTCATAGCGCCAAGAAGCCTCTAGTGCGTTCATAGGGCCTCCAGCCAGAGAGGAGCCTGCTCATAGTGCCAAGAAGCCTCTAGTGCGTCCATAGCGCCTCCAGCCAGAGAGGAGCCTGCTCATAGCGTCAAGAGGCCTCTAGTGCGTCCATAGCGCCTCCAGCCAGAGAGGAGCCTGCTCATAGCGCCAAGAAGCCTCTAATGCATCCATAGCGCCTGCAGCCGAAGAGGAGAGCCTGCTCATAGCGCCAAGAGGCCCCTGTGACTTCGAAACTGCGCAGCGCACGCAGAGGCGCATCTCTTACCTTCCGCCCCACAGGCCCAGGGAGACCGGTCAGTCCGGGCAGGCCGAGCGCCCCCTGAAAGAAGAGCAGAGACACAGGTCAGCACAGACAGACCGACACACAGACAGACAGACCGACCGACAGGCCGACAGACGGACAGACAAACACACACAGACAGACAGACCGACAGGCCGACTGACCGACAGACAGACGGACACACAGACAGACAGACCGACAGACCGACAGACAGACACACAGACACACAGACAGACAGACAGACCGACAGGCCTACAGACCGACAGGCAGATGGACAAACAGACAGCCTTCCGGGACCTTCACTCTGGACTCTGCTTTACAATTACAAGGCCACATTCTGACACCTCTAAAGGGCTACAGGCAACTGTCACAGCTACAGGAGACTGTCCATTGTTAGGAGACTGTCCTAGCCACATTAGACTGCCCCATCTACAGCAGACTGTCCCACCCACAGGAGACTGCCCATTGGTAAGAGACTGCCCCACCCACAGGAGACTGTCCCACCCGCAGGAGACTTCCCATCAGTAGGAGACTGCCCCACCAGCAGGAGACTGTCCCACCTGCAGGAGACTGCCCCACCCGCAGGAGACTGCCCCATCCACAGGAGACTGCCCCATCCACAGGAGAATGTCCCACCTGCAGGAGACTGTCCCACCCGCAGGAGACTGTCCCATCCGCAGGAGACTGTCCCATCCGCAGGAGACTGTCCCATCCGCAGGAGACTGTCCCACCCACAGGAGACTGTCCCATCTACAGGAGACTGCCCCACCCACAGGAGACTGCCCCACCCGCATGAGACTGTCCCATCTGCAGAAGACTGCCCCACCCGCAGGAGACTGTCCCACCCGCATGAGACTGTCCCACCCGCATGAGACTGTCCCATCCACAGGAGACTGTCCCACCCGCATGAGACTGTCCCATCTGCAGGAGACTGCTACGCCTAAGAGAGTGAGGAGAATGTTTAAGAAGACAATGGTCAGGTCCTTGGGTGTTAGTAAGTTACAAACACAGTTGTCCATGTCAGGGAGATGCAAAGGAGAGGGAATAAGTATAGACTCTGAATCAGTGCTATAGTAAGGCTGTCCAGCCGGACAGGGATATTATAATAATAGAAATTGGGTAAAGAAAAGGAAAAACAATAAGACAACAATTAGTAACTAAACGAATAAAACGCACATCCTTAACAACAAGGTGCTGAATTAAGCTAGTGATAAGCCGGAGGGTTCGACGTTGCAATTGCCAGGTCACCTTAACTCAAGCCACCAACCACAGTCATTATCTACCCCGCCATTCTCAGTGCCCAGGTGCCTCATGAGCGGCTCCACCTTGGCGTATCACTAGCTTAATTCTTCAATACAGTTTTTTCAGAATGTTGCCTTTCCTCATTCAACACTGATCACGAGCCGTCTTCATGGTCCGCCACACTAATCATGATATAGGCTTCTGGCCCCTAGCACAAGACTTCGTCATAATGGATGCGTGTCACCCGTTCCTCACCAGCACCTTGTTATTAAGGATGTGCGTTTAATTTCTTTATTTTCCAATTGTTTTTTTTCTTTTCTTTTCCCCATTTCTTCTATTTCTTTTCACAGGCAATTCTTTCTCAGGCATGTAATATTATGTCCTGATGATGATCCCAGTATTGTTTTTACGGGATCGAAACGTCATCGACTTACATCTCATCATAAACACAACTCAATTCATTACTTATGTGTAAAGGTGTGATCGTACCTGAGAGCTGACTGGATCCAGAGCCTGGAGGCCCCTCTGGCACTGTGCAGGGGGGCCTGAGAGCTGACTGGGTCCGGAACATGGGGGCCCCTCGGGAACTGGGCCTGAGAGCTGACTGTGTCT
Source organism: Lissotriton vulgaris (assembly GCF_964263255.1). Lineage (NCBI taxonomy): Eukaryota > Metazoa > Chordata > Amphibia > Caudata > Salamandridae > Lissotriton > Lissotriton vulgaris. The sequence goes on from NC_141693.1 coordinate 2,035,285,364, forward strand.
GGAGCCTGGGAGCCCCTTCGGTACTGTGCATGGGCGGGACTGAGAACTGATGGTCTGGAGCCTGGGGCCCCTCCGGTACTCGGCCTAGGAGCTGACTGGGTCCGGAGCCTGCGGCCACTCGGGAACTGGGCCTGAGAACTGACGGTCCGGAGCCTGGGGCCCCTCAGGAACTGGGCCTAAGAGCTGACTGGGTCCGGAGCCTGCGGCCCCTCCGGTACTGGGCCTGAGAGGCAACTGGGTCCGGAGGCTGGGGCCCCACGGGAACTGGGCCTGAGAGTCGACAGGGTCCGGAGCCTGGGGGCCCCTCTGCCACTGTGCACAGGGTTCCTGAGAGCTGACTGGGTCCGGAGCCTGGGGCCCCTCGGGAACTGGGCCTGAGAGCTGACTGGGTCCGGAGCATGGGGGCCCCTCGGGAACTGGGCCTGAGAGCTAACTGGGTCCGGAGCCTCAAGTTATGTTATGCCACTAAAAGGGGCCAGTATGATACAGGTGGCAGCTTGCCTCTGCTCGAGTCCAACCCCTTGTATGTGCGGTATCCATTTTACATTATGTGTATACCAGTCCCAGAGAAGTACATTCTCTTCCTACCACGCGAGAGCTGCTCCCTTTAAGCTTGTTTTGGACCCCATTAGCAGGGAAGCACATTGAAGTATCAAAAGCTAGCCCCTTCTGTGTACAACCCCCACTGAAGCCACGCAGTCGGCTCTGCATCCTCTTGGGCATAGATTTATCTGTGTCACATGGAGAGGGCAGGAAGATATCCTCTCCTTGCTCAGGCCAATGCTTCGAGCACCATGGTGCAAGGGTGCCTGCGTTGCATGCAGCATGGTGCAAGGGTGCCTGCGTTGCATGCGCCATGGTGCAAGGGTGCCTCTGTTGCATGCAGCATGGTGCAAGGGTGCCTGCGCTGCACGCGCCATGGTGTAAGGGTGCCTGCGTTGCATGCACCTTGGTGCAAGGGTGCCTGCGTTGCATGCAGCATGGTACATGTGTGCCTGGGTTGCATGCAGCATGGTGCAAGGGTGCCTGCGCTGCACGCGCCATGGTGGTAGGGTGCCTGCATTGCATGCACCTTGGTGCAAGGGTGCCTGCGTTGCATGCGCCATGGTGCAAGGGTGCCTGCATTGCATGCAGCATGGTGCATGTGTGCCTGGGTTGCATGCAGCATGGTGCAAGGGTGCCTGCGCTGCACGCGCCATGGTGTAAGGGTGCCTGCAATGCATGCACCATGGTGCAAGGGTGCCTGAGTTGCATGCGCCATGGTGCAAGGGTGCCTGCGTTGCATGCACCATGGTGCAAGGATGCCTGCGTTGCATGCAGCATGGTGCAAGGGTGCCTGAGTTGCATGCAGCATGGTGCAAGGGTGCCTGAGTTGCATGCGCCATGGTGCAAGGGTGCCTGCAATGCATGCACCATGGTGCAAGGGTGCCTGCGTTGCATGCAAAATGGTGCAAGGGTGCCTGCGTTGCATGCAGCATGGTGCAAGGGTGCCTGAGTTGCATGCACCATGGTGCAAGGATGCCTGCGTTGCATGCAGCATGGTGCAAGGGTGCCTGAGTTGCATGCAGCATGGTGCAAGGGTGCCTGAGTTGCATGCGCCATGGTGCAAGGGTGCCTGCGTTGCACGCGCCATGGTGCAAAGGTGCCTCTGTTGCATGCAGCATGGTGCAAGGGTGCCTGAGTTGCATGCGCCATGGTGCAAGGGTGCCTGCGTTGCATGCGCCATGGTGCAAGGGTGCCTGAGTTGCATGCACCTTGGTGCAAGGGTGCCTGCGTTGCATGCGCCATGGTGCAAGGGTGCCTGTGTTGCATGCGCCATGGTGCAAGGGTGCCTGCGTTGCATGCAGCATGGTGCAAGGGTGCCTGTGTTGCATGCAGCATGGTGCAAGGGTGCCTGCGTTGCATGCACCATTGTGCAAGGGTGCCTGCGTTGCATGCGCCATGGTGCAAGGGTGCCTGCGTTGAATGCAGCATGGTGCAAGGGTGCCTGCGTTGCACGCACCATGGTGCAAGGGTGCCTGCGTTGCATGCAGAATGAAATGAATGATGAATGAAATGAATGAAGCTTATATAGCGCATGACTTACCCTGGGGCATCTCCGCGCTTGCTTAGGGAACCCGTCCTGGTATTCCCCTGTGAGATAACCCTGGCAGGGCATCCACAAGGTGAAAGCCAGGCATCCCGCCGCGAGGGGCCGATGTGGAGATTAAGCAAGCTATTGCCCAGAGTCGCAGAGTGTGAACCCGTGAGTCGAGAAGGCACCGGAGCGAGAATTAACGAGTCCGTGGAATTTTTTAGCCCAAGACCCGCCGAGGCGGGGAATTGAACCCTGGTCCAGGGCCGAACTCAAGCTCCAGGCCTGCCGCCTCTAACCCCTGAGCCACACTTCTCCATGGTGCAAGGGTGCCTGCGTTGCATGCACCATGGTGCAAGGGTGCCTGCGTTGCATGAACCTTGGTGCAAGGGTGCCTGTGTTACATGCGCCATGGTGCAAGGGTGCCTGCGTTGCATGCAGCATGGTGCATGTGTGCCTGGGTTGCATGCAGCATGGTGCAAGGGTGCCTGCGCTGCACGCACCATGGTGTAAGGGTGCCTGCATTGCATGCACCATGGTGCAAGGGTGCCTGCTTTGCATGCAAAATGGTGCAAGGGTGCCTGCGTTGCATGCAGCATGGTGCAAGGGTGCCTGAGTTGCATGCACCATGGTGCAAGGGTGCCTGCGTTGCATGCAGCATGGTGCAAGGGTGCCTGAGTTGCATGCGCCATGGTGCAAGGGTGCCTGCGTTGCATGCGCCATGGTGCAAGGGTGCCTGAGTTGCATGCGCCATGGTGCAAGGGTGCCTGCGTTGCATGCAGCATGGTGCAAGGGTGCCTGAGTTGCATGCGCCATGGTGCAAGGGTGCCTGCATTGCATGCAGCATGGTGCAAGGGTGCCTGAGTTGCATGCGCCATGGTGCAAGGGCGCCAGCGTTGCATGCAGCATGGTGCAAGGGTGCCTGCGTTGCATGCGCCATGGTGCAAGGATGCCTGCGTTGCATGCGCCATGGTGCAAGGGTGCCTCTGTTGCATGCAGAATGGTGCAAGGGTGCCTGCGTTGCATGCAGCATGGTACAAGGGTGCCTGTGTTGCATGCAGCATGGTGCAAGGGTGCCTGCGTTGCATGCACCATTGTGCAAGGGTGCCTGCGTTGCATGCGCCATGGTGCAAGGGTGCCTGCGTTGAATGCAGCATGGTGTAAGGGTGCCTGCGCTGCACGCACCATGGTGCAAGGGTGCCTGCGTTGCATGCAGCATGGTGCAAGGGTGCCTGCGTTGCATGCAGAATGAAATGAATGATGAATGAAATGAATGAAGCTTATATAGCGCATGACTTACCCTGGGGCATCTCCGCGCTTGCTTAGGGAACCCGTCCTGGTATTCCCCTGTGAGATAACCCTGGCAGGGCATCCACAAGGTGAAAGCCAGGCATCCCACCGCGAGGGGCCGATGTGGAGATTAAGCAAGCTATTGCCCAGAGTCGCAGAGTGTGAACCCGTGAGTCGAGAAGGCACCGGAGCGAGAATTAACGAGTCCGTGGAATTTTTTAGCCCAAGCCCCGCCGAGGCGGGGAATTGAACCCTGGTCCAGGGCCGAACTCAAGCTCCAGGTCTGCCGCCTCTAACCCCTGAGCCACACTTCTCCATGGTGCAAGGGTGCCTGCGTTGCATGCACCTTGGTGCAAGGGTGCCTGCGTTGCATGCACCTTGGTGCAAGGGTGCCTGCATTACATGCGCCATGGTGCAAGGGTGCCTGCGTTGCATGCAGCATGGTGCATGTGTGCCTGGGTTGCATGCAGCATGGTGCAAGGGTGCCTGCGCTGCACGCGCCATGGTGTAAGGGTGCCTGCATTGCATGCACCATGGTGCAAGGGTGCCTGCGTTGCATGCAAAATGGTGCAAGGGTACCTGCGTTGCATGCAGCATGGTGCAAGGGTGCCTGAGTTGCATGCACCATGGTGCAAGGGTGCCTGCGTTGCATGCAGCATGGTGCAAGGGTGCCTGAGTTGCATGCGCCATGGTGCAAGGGTGCCTGCGTTGCATGCGCCATGGTGCAAGGGTGCCTGCGTTGCATGCAGCATGGTGCAAGGGTGCCTGAGTTGCATGCGCCATGGTGCAAGGGTGCCTGCATTGCACGCAGCATGGTGCAAGGGTGCCTGAGTTGCATGCGCCATGGTGCAAGGGCACCAGCGTTGCATGCAGCATGGTGCAAGAGTGCCTGCGTTGCATGCGCCATGGTGCAAGGATGCCTGCGCCATGGTGCAAGGGGGCCTGGGTTGCATGCAGCATGGTGCAATGGTGCCTGTGTTGCATGCGCCATGGTGCAAGGGTGCCTCCTTTGCATGCAGAATGGTGCAAGGGTGCCTGCGTTGCATGCGCCATGGTGCAAGGGTGCCTGCGTTGCATGCCGCATGGTGCAAGGGTGCCTGTGTTGCATGCGCCATGGTGCAAGGGTGCCTGTGTTGCATGCGCCATGGTGCAAGGGTGCTTCTGTTGCATGCAGAATGGTGCAAGGGTGCCTGCGTTGCATGCGCCTTAGTGCAAGGGTGCCTCTGTTGCATGCAGAAAGGTGCAAGGGTGCCTCCATTGCATGCAGCATGGTGCAAGGGTGCCTGCGTTGCATGCGCCATGGTGCAAGAGTGCCTGCGTTGCATGCCGCATGGTGCAAGGGTGCCTGTGTTGCATGCGCCATAGTGCAAGGGTGCTTCTGTTGCATGCAGAATGGTGCAAGGGTGCCTGCGTTGCATGCGCCATGGTGCAAGGGTGCTTCTGTTGCATGCAGAATGGTGCAAGGGTGCCTGTGTTGCATGCGTCATGGTGCAAGGGTGCCTGCGTTCCAAGCAGCATGGTGCAAGGGTGCCTCCATTGCATGCAGCATGGTGCAAGGGTGCCTGTGTTGCATGCCCATGGTGCAAGGGTGCCTCCATTGCATGCAGCATGGTGCAAGGGTGCCTGCGTTGCATGCGCCATGGTGCAAGGGTGCCTGCGTTGCATGCGCCATGGTGCAAGGGTGCCTGCGCTGCACGCGCCATGGTGCAAGGGTGCCTCTGTTGCATGCAGCATGGTGCAAGGGTGCCTGCGTTGCATGCAGCATGGTGCAAGGGTGCCTGCGTTGCATGCGCCATGGTGCAAGGGTGCCTGCGCTGCACGCGCCATGGTGCAAGGGTGCCTCTGTTGCATGCAGTATGGTGCAAGGGTGCCTCTGTTGCAGTTCGGGCTGGACTGTTCCCATGAGGCACAGGGTCAGACTGATTTGCATATAGCCATGTCTGAACTGGGGTGGCAGAGTGGGCTAAAGAACGGTGATGGATCAAACCCAGATCTTTTGACTGGGTGTGAGTGTTTGACTGATTTGGATGCTCCGTCCATCACCACCCCCTTTTGTACCGCTTTTGCATGCAGCATGGTTTTTGTTGTGGAAGGGGCACCTTTCAGCACGAAAACAATACTTTTAGGAGTTTTCCTCTTTTTATGTTTGCTGCAGACCAGTCTACAGGCAACGGCCTCAGTCATTGGAGATCGCTCAGCGGAGATGGGCCAGTCTACAGACCATTGCCCTGCCCATAAGGGACTGCCCAACTGGCAGACGTCTGCCCAGCCACAAGAGACAGTTGAGCCCAACATTATAGAGCACATTCAACTACAGCACATCAATACTGAACAGAGCACAGCAGTCTTTGGCACAGGCGAGCACTGTAGGACAAGGTTGAGCACAGCACTCTAGCGGCCAGATTCATGAAAGACCCGTTTTGCGAGTCTGAAATAGCGATTCATAAGGAATCGCTATTACAGACTCGCAAAACGGGATTCATGTAGGAATCGCAAAATTAAATGCGATTCCTACAGATTCCTTATTTGCGACTAGCAAATTGCTAATCGCAAATAAGGAATAACTCCCCATTCATTCCTATGGGCCAAAAGGCCCATAGGAATCAATGGGGAGTATTCCTTATTTGCGATTAGCAATTTGCTAATCGCAAATAAGATAGCGATTTGAAGGGTGCCACGGGTGTCCAAAGGACACCCTGTAGCACCCCTTAAATGCACATTTCAACAGGTGTTGCGCACACACATGTCCTAAGGACATGTGTGTGTGTAACATGCAACTTAGAAAAATGCTTTTAAAAGCATTTTTCTAAGTTTTCGCTATTTACCACGAGGTTTGACCTTGCGGTAAATAGCGGCCGAAATTTGCGATTTCGCAATTTTAAAATGTTTCAAGAATAGCATTTAAGGAATCTCTAATAGAGATTTCTTAAATGCTATTCCTCGCAAATTTGCGAGTTTCTAAATAGCGATTTTTGCATTTGGGATGATGAATCCCAAATGCAAAAATTGCACTCGCAAAGGGCCAGATTCTCAGAATCTGGCCCTTTGCGAGCGCAAATATGGTTGATGAATCAGGCTGTAAGGCACAACCGGCTGAGCACAGCACAGTAGAGTAAAGCTGGGCACAGCACTGTAAGCCCTATCTAAGCACAGTATTATACAGCACATCTTAATACAGCACTGTAGGACACAGCTGACCACAGCACTCTAGGGCACCACTGGCCACAGAACAGTAGGGCCCGCTGGCCACACCCCGTAAGGCACAGCTGGCCATACCCCGTAAGGCACAGCTGGCCACACCCCTGTAGGACACAGCTGGCCACAGCATCGTATATCATAGCTGGCCACAGCCCTCTAGGACACAGCTGGCCACAGCACCATACGGCTGGCTACAGACCATATGGTACACCTGGCCACAGCACCGTACGGCACAAGTGACTGTGACTCAGTGCTGCATCCTATGACACAGCTAAGAACAGCACTCTGGGGCACAGCTGACACCAGCACTCTAGGGCACAGTTGACCACTGCACTCTAGAGCACAGTGACCACAGCACTCTAGAGCACAGCTGACCACAGCACTCTGGGGCACAGCTGACACCAGCATTCTAGATCACAGTTGACCACTGCACTCTAGGGCACAGCTGACCACAGCACTCTAGGGCACAGCTGACCAAAGCACACTAGGGCACAGCTGAGAACAGCACTCTAGGACACAGCTGACCAAAGCACTCTAGGGCACAGCTGAGAACAGCACTCTAGGACACAGCTGACCACAGCACTCTAGGGCACAGCTGAGAACAGCACTCTAGGGCACAGCTGACCACAGCACTCTTGGGCACAGATGACCAAAGCACTCTTGGTCACAGCTGAGAACAGCACTCTAGGGCACAGCTGACCACAGCACTCTAGGGCACAGCAGACCACAGCACTCTGGGGCACAGCTGACCACAGCACTCTAGGGCACAGCTGAGAACAGCACTCTAGGGCATAGCTGACCAAAGCACTCTAGGGCACAGCTGAGAACAGCACTCTAGGGCACAGATGACCACAGCACTCTTGGGCACAGATGACCTAAGCACTCTTGGTCACAGCTGAGAACAGCACTCTAGGGCACAGCTGACCACAGCACTCTAGGGCACAGCAGACCACAGCACTCTGGGGCACAGCTGACCAAAGCACTCTAGGGCACAGCTGAGAACAGCACTCTAGGGCACAGCTGACCACAGCACTCTTGGTCACAGCTGAGAACAGCACTCTAGGGCACAGATGACCAAAGCACTCTTGGTCACAGCTGAGAACAGCACTCTAGGACACAGCTGACCAAAGCACTCTAGGGCACAGATGACCAAAGCACTCTAGGACACAGATGACCAAAGCACTCTAGGGCACAGCTGAGAACAGCACTCTAGGGCACAGATGACCAAAGCACTCTAGGGCACAGCTGAGAACAGCACTCTAGGGCACAGATGACCAAAGCACTCTAGGGCACAGCTGAGAACAGCACTCTAGGGCACAGATGACCAAAGCACTCTAGGGCACAGCTGACCAAAGCACTCTAGGGCACAGCTGAGAACAGCACTCTAGGGCACAGATGACCAAAGCACTCTAGGACACAGCTGAGAACAGCACTCTAGGGCACAGCTGACCAAAGCACTCTAGGGCACAGCTGAGAACAGCACTCTAGGGCACAGCTGAGAACAGCACTCTAGGGCACAGATGACCAAAGCACTCTAGGACACAGCTGAGAACAGCACTCTAGGGCACAGATGACCAAAGCACTCTAGGGCACAGCTGACCAAAGCACTCTAGGGCACAGCTGACCAAAGCACTCTAGGGCACAGCTGAGAACAGCACTCTAGGGCACAGATGACCAAAACACTCTAGGGCACAGATGAGAACAGCACTCTAGGGCACAGCTGACCAAAGCACTCTAGGGCACAGCTGACCACAGCACTCTAGGGCACAGCTGAGAACAGCACTCTAGGGCACAGATGACCAAAGCACTCTAGGGCACAGCTGAGAACAGCACTCTAGGGCACAGCTGACCACAGCACTCTGGGGTACAGCTGAGAACAGCACTCTTGGGCACAGATGAGCAAAGCACTCTTGGTCACAGCTGAGAACAGCACTCTAGGGCACAGCTGACCACAGCACTCTTGGGCACAGATGACCAAAGCACTCTTGGTCACAGCTGAGAACAGCACTCTAGGGCACAGCTGACCACAGCACTCTAGGGCACAGCAGACCACAGCACTCTGGGGCACAGCTGACCACAGCACTCTAGGGCACAGCTGAGAACAGCACTCTAGGGCACAGCTGACCAAAGCACTCTAGGGCACAGCTGAGAACAGCACTCTAGGGCACAGATGACCACAGCACTCTTGGGCACAGATGACCAAAGCACTCTTGGTCACAGCTGAGAACAGCACTCTAGGACACAGCTGACCACAGCACTCTAGGGCACAGCAGACCACAGCACTCTGGGGCACAGCTGACCACAGCACTCTAGGGCACAGCTGAGAACAGCACTCTAGGGCACAGCTGACCAAAGCACTCTAGGGCACAGCTGAGAACAGCACTCTAGGGCACAGCTGACCACAGCACTCTTGGTCACAGCTGAGAACAGCACTCTAGGGCACAGATGACCAAAACACTCTTGGTCACAGCTGAGAACAGCACTCTAGGACACAGCTGACCAAAGCACTCTAGGGCACAGATGACCAAAGCACTCTAGGACACAGCTGACCACTGCACTCTAGGGCACAGCTGACCAAAGCACTCTTGGTCACAGCTGAGAACAGCACTCTAGGGCACAGATGACCAAAGCACTCTTGGTCACAGCTGAGAACAGCACTCTAGGACACAGCTGACCAAACCACTCTAGGGCACAGATGACCAAAGCACTCTAGGACACAGCTGACCAAAGCACTCTAGGGCACAGCTGACCAAAGCACACTAGGGCACAGCTGACCAAAGCACTCTTGGTCACAGCTGAGAACAGCCCTCTAGGGCACAGCTGACCAAAGCACTCTAGGGCACAGCTGACCACAGCACTCTAGGGCATAGCTGAGAACAGCACTCTAGGGCACAGCTGACCTCAGTACTCTGGGGTACAGCTGAGAACAGCACTCAAGGGCACAGTTGAGAACAGCACTCAAGGGCACAGCTGACCACAGCACTCTGGGGCACAGCTGGCCACAACACTCTAGGGCACAGCTGACCACAGCACTCTAGGGCCCAGCTGACCACAGCACTCTAGGGCACAGATGACCAAAGCACTCTTGGTCACAGCTGAGAACAGCACTCTAGGGCACAGCTGACCACAGCACTCTAGGGCACAGCTGAGAACAGCACTCTAGGGCACAGCTGACCACAGCACTCTAGGGCACAGCTGAGAACAGCACTCTAGGGCACAGCTGACCACAACACTCTAGGGCACAGCTGACCACAGCACTCTAGGGCACAGATGACCAAAGCACTCTTGGTCACAGCTGAGAACAGCACTCTGGGGCACAGCTGACCACAGCACTCTAGGGCACAGCTGAGAACAGCACTCTAGGGCACAGCTGACCACAGCACTCTAGGGCACAGCTGACCACAGCACTCTAGGGCACAGATGACCAAAGCACTCTTGGTCACAGCTGAGAACAGCACTCTAGGGCACAGCTGACCACATCACTCTAGGGCACAGCTGAGAACAGCACTCTAGGGCACAGCTGACCACAGCACTCTAGGGCACAGCTGAGAACAGCACTCTAGGGCACAGCTGACCACAGCACTCTAGGGCACAGCTGACCACAGCACTCTAGGGCACAGCTGACCACAGCACTCTAGGGCACAGATGACCAAAGCACTCTTGGTCACAGCTGAGAACAGCACTCTGGGGCACAGCTGACCACAGCACTCTAGGGCACAGATGACCACAGCACTCTAGGGCACAGATGACCAAAGCACTCTAGGGCACAGCTGAGAACAGCACTCTAGGGCACAGCTGACCAAAGCACTCTAGGGCACAGCTGACCAAAGCACTCTAGGGCACAGCTGACCAAAGCACTCTAGGGCACAGCTGAGAACAGCACTCTAGGGCACAGATGACCAAAGCACTCTAGGGCACAGCTGAGAACAGCACTCTAGGGCACAGCTGAGAACAGCACTCAAGGGCACAGCTGACCACAGCACTCTAGGGCACAGCTGAGAACAGCACTCAAGGGCACAGTTGAGAACAGCACTCAAGGGCACAGATGACCAAAGCACTCTTGGTCACAGCTGAGAACAGCACTCTAGGGCACAGCTGACCACAGCACTCTAGGGCACAGCTGAGAACAGCACTCTAGGGCACAGCTGACCACAGCACTCTAGGGCACAGCTGAGAACAGCACTCTAGGGCACAGCTGACCACAGCACTCTAGGGCACAGCTGACCACAGCACTCTAGGGCACAGATGACCAAAGCACTCTTGGTCACAGCTGAGAACAGCACTCTAGGGCACAGATGACCACAGCACTCTAGGGCACAGCTGAGAACAGCACTCTAGGGCACAGCTGACCACAGCACTCTAGGGCACAGCTGAGAACAGCACTTCAGGGCACATCTGACCACAGCACTCTAGGGCACAGCTGGCCACAGCACTCTAGGGCACAGCTGACCACAGCACTCTAGGGCACAGATGACCAAAGCACTCTTGGTCACAGCTGAGAACAGCACTCTGGGGCACAGCTGACCACAGCACTCTAGGGCACAGATGACCACAGCACTCTAGGGCACAGATGACCAAAGCACTCTAGGGCACAGCTGAGAACAGCACTCTAGGGCACAGCTGACCTCAGTACTATGGGGTACAGCTGAGAACAGCACTCAAGGGCACAGTTGAGAACAGCACTCAAGGGCACAGCTGACCAAAGCACTCTAGGGCACAGCTGACCAAAGCACACTATGGCACAGTTGACCAAAGCACTCTAGGGCACAGTTGAGAACAGCACTCTAGGACACAGATGACCAAAGCACTCTAGGGCACAGCTGACCAAAGCACTCTAGGGCACAGCTGAGAACAGCACTCTAGGACACAGATGACCACAGCACTCTAGGGCACAGCTGAGAACAGCACTCTAGGGCACAGTTGAGAACAGCACTCAAGGGCACAGCTGACCACAGCACTCTAGGGCACAGCTGACCACAGCACTCTAGGGCACAGATGACCAAAGCACTCTTGGTCACAGCTGAGAACAGCACTCTGGGGCACAGCTGACCACAGCACTCTAGGGCACAGCTGACCAAAGCACACTAGGGCACAGCTGACCACAGTACTATGGGGTACAGCTGAGAACAGCCCTCAAGGGCACAGTTGACCAAAGCACTCTGGGGCACAGCTGGCCACAGCACTCTAGGGCACAGCTGACCACAGAACTCTAGGGCACAGCTGACCACTTCACGTTAGGGCACAGCTAAGAACAGCACTAGAAGGAATAGCTAGCCGCAGCACCCTAGGGGTAACTAGACATAATATTGAAGTAAAAATATAGAATGGACAAAATATCGAATGGACACAATATAGTGGTGAAAAATATCGAATTGAAGGTAAGTAATATAATATCGATTTTTAAAATATAGAAAGTCAAAATATCGAAGTATATAATATAGGTGTTAAAATATATTGAATTTTTAATAGTATCGATAATTTTATCGCCCTATTACCTAGCTGTCGCTAACACCAGTTAGCGACAGTTATTAGGCGATAGCGGGCATTTAGGGGCCCACTATGCATGTCAGCGATAATTATCGCTAATGACATGCAAAGTGGGCGTGCCAAGATGTTAGCGACTGGAAACAGTCGCTAACATCGCTATCACCTATTACCAACTTTTGGAAATAATCGCGCTAAGCGCGATTATCTCCAAAAGCTAACGCCTGCCCAGAGCAGTTCTTAGCCATGTTATCCAATGGAAGGTGGATAACATGGCTAAGAGCATTGTCACGATAATGCATGAATATCGCTGATTTTACAGCGATATTCATGCATTTCCCACGATTTTTACCGCTTTTGAGATAAATCTTGATAATATCAAGGCATCTCAGCGGCAAAAATCGTCGAAGCGCGGCGATATTTTAATACCCGCTAACCAAGCTTAGCGATAATTATCGCTATAGCTTGGTAATATGCCCTTCGATATTTTTACTATATTTTTTACGATATTTTCGATTCAATATTTTTGTACTTACCTGTTTGTAGATAGGAATTCGATATTTTTGCATTCTATATTTTCGCCCACCCTCGCAGAACCCCTCCCGCGGAGACCCAGCTGTCCTGCTTTCCTAGTCCTTCTCTGGAGGAATTCTGCCTTCTGGCGAACAGTGTGTCTTCAGGATCACCACTTGATCCTATGCCCCATAAGATCTGGAAGGCATTTCAAACCGAGCTATTTCCGCCGCTCCACGCCATTTGCTGCCAGTCACTGAGCAGAGCAGTAGTTCCAGATAGCTGGAAGAGGGCAATTGTTACACCATTGCTGAAGAAGGCCTCCTTGGACCCTTCAAGCCCGGCCAACTACAGGCCTATTTCGCTTCTGCCTTTTATAATAAAGGTTGTGGAGAAGTGGGTCACGAAAACACTAACCAGCTTTCTGGAAAATAACTCCTGCCTGGATACATCACAGTTCGGCTTCAGGCCGGCTCACGGCACGGAGGCTGCTCTGGTCACCGTGCTGGACGATCTACGAACGCGTGTCGACATGGGCAAGTCAGCATTCTTAGTGCTGCTTGACATGTCGGTCGCGTTCGACACGGTGAACCATGCAGTACTACTGGACCGTCTCCGGAGCACAGGAGTAACTGGCCTGGCCTTGAGATGGATAACATCTTATCTCAGTGACAGACAGCAGACAGTGGCATTACCACCTTTTCGCTCTGCCATGCAGCAAGTGGATCAGGGTGTCCCCCAGGGGTCGGCGATCAGCCCGATCCTGTTTAATCTGTACTTGCGACCTCTGGTTGCCCTGATAAAGTCATTCGGCATATCTGTCATCAATTATGCCGATGACACTCAATTGATTTTTTCATTTGAGGGTACCAGGGCAATATCGAGAGACACCTTCCACTGCTGCATGGCGGCCACAGCGGAATGGCTGCGAGCCAACTCGCTGCAATTTAATGGATCCAAAACGGAGGTTCTTCATTGCTCCCTAGACCGTACCCCTTGTCCGCTTCCGGACGATTTTTGGCCTACATCTATTCCAGGTACGGTAGAGGCTGCTGAGTCGGCCCGTAATTTGGGAGTTCTGTTTGAACCCAACCTGCAGCTTGATGCCTCTGTGAACAGAACTATAGCGGGATGTATGGGCTTACTTCGGGCGCTACGTAAGATCCTACTGCTTCTTCCCAAGGAGGCAAGGACAGAGGTAGTGCGCAGTTCTATTCTTAGTCGATTAGACTACTGCAATGCACTACTTCTGGGAGCACCAAAAACTTTGATTCTAAAGCTTCAGAGGATCCAAAATATAGCGGCTAAATTGGCTTTGTCCCGTCCTCGATCTGCCTCTTCCTCTGGCGCATTAGCAGACCTCCGTTGGCTACCCATTCAAGAGAGAATTTCCTTCAAGGCGCTCTGTCTCGTTTTTAAGGCCCTACATGGACAGGGGCCGATACCGCTCCAAAATCTTTTTTCCTGGTACCACACTGCCAGACCCCTAAGATCCTCCTCTGCGTTTCTGGTGACGGTCCCCAGGATCAATAGAGTGAGGGTGGGTGGTCGTGCTTTTAGTTTCACGGCTGCCACTCTCTGGAACACCCTCCCGTTGGCGCTGAGGTGTAGACAAGATTTCATCCCTTTTAAAAAGGACCTCAAGACCTTTTTGTTCCCCAGAGCAACGTAACGGTAGTATGCCTGCAGGATAGACGCAGTCTCAGCGCCAGGATACCCTTTGGGTGGCAGCCGCGCTGAACAAGTAAACAAATAATAATAATAATAATAATATTTTGTCATCGATATTTTGTTAAGTCTATATTTTTGTATTCGATATTATGTCAGTGATCCCACTCTAGGACACAGCTGACCACAGAACGCTGGGAGACAGCCCACTACAGCACTCTAGGGCACAGCTGACCACAGCACTCAAGGAAACAGTTCACCACAGCACTCTTGTGCACCGTTCACCTTAGCACTCTAGTGCACCGCTGACCACAGCACTCTAGGGCACAGCTGGCCACAGCACTCTAGGACACAGCTGAACACAGTACTCAAGGAAACAGTTCACCACAGCACTCTTGTGCACCGTTCACCTTAGCACTCTAGTGCACAGCTGACCACAGCACTCTAGGACACAGCTGACCACAGAACGCTGGGAGACAGCCCACTACAGCACTCTAGGGCACAGCTGACCACAGCACTCAAGGAAACAGTTCACCACAGCACTCTTGTGCACCGTTCACCTTAGCACTCTAGTGCACCGCTGACCACAGCACTCTAGGGCACAGCTGACCACAGCACTCTAGGGCACAGCAGACCACAGCACTCTGGGGCACAGCTGACCACAGCACTCTAGGACACAGCTGAACACAGTACTCTAGGGCACAGCTGGCCACAGCACTCTAGGACACCGCTGACCACAGCACTCTAGGACACAGCTCACCACAGCACTCTAGGGCACAGCTGGCCACAGCAGTCTAGAGCACCGCTGACCACAGCACTCTAGTGCACTGTCCACCATAGCACTCTAGGGCAAAGTTCATCACTGCACTCCGCGGCACAACTGACCACAGCATTCCAGGGCACAGCTGACCACATCACTCTAGTACACCGTTCACCATAGCACTCTAATGCACCGTTCACCATAGCAGTCTAAGACCCAGCTCATCACAGAACTCTAGAACTCAGCTCACTACAGCACTCTAGGACACAGCTAACCACAGAATCCTAGGGCACAGCTGACCACAGCACTCTAGGACACAGTTGACAACAGCTCTCTAGTGCACCGTTCACCATAGCACTCTAAGACACAGCTCACAACAGCACTCTAGGACACAGCTGACCACAGCACTCAAGGAAACAGTTCACCACAGCACTCTTGTGCACCGTTCACCTTAGCACTCTAGTGCACCGCTGACCACAGCACTCTAGGACACAGCTGAACACAGCACTCTAGGACACAGCTGAACACAGTACTCTAGGGCACAGCTGGCCACAGCACTCTAGGACACCGCTGACCACAGCACTCTAGGACACAGCTGACCACAGCACTCTAATGCATCATTTACAATAGCACTCTAGTGCACAGTTCACCACATCACTCTAGGACACAGCTGACCACAGCACTCCAGGGCACAGCTCACCATAGCACTCTAGGACACATCTCACCACAGCACTCTAGGGAACAACCCACAACAGCACTCTAGGACACGGATGACCACAGCACTCTAGGACACAGTTGACCACAGCACTCTAGGACACAGCTTACCACAGCACTCTAGGACACAGCTCACCACAGCACGCTAGGGCACAGCTCGCCACAGCACTCTAGGACACAGCTCACCACAGCACTCTAAGGTACATCTAAGCACAACACATCACAGGTACCTTTTTTCCTTTGGGAGCCTTTCCAAGTGAAAACCCAGGATCACCTTTTTGTCCCTGGAAAAGAAAAACGAATTTGAAGTTATACACATTGAAGGGGATAAGATAAGAAACAAAAAATAAAAAAATACAAATTGAGAGTGAAAAAGATGTAAAGAAGATGTGTAAATGAAGAAATCCAGAGAGAGCTGGAGTCACCAAGAAAAGGCAGACTCAGAAGAGCAAAGCAGGACCAGAGAAGCAAGATGAGCAGAGAGAGAAGAGGAGACAGCCAGAGGCAGCTGTGAGGCAAAAAGAGGAGAAAAGATGAGAATGGGCTAAGAGAGAGGCAGAGAGTGTCACAGGAGACAAGAGAGTGCAGGGCTGAGACAGAAAGAGGCAGAGAGTGTCACAGGAGACAAGAGAGTGCAGAGCTGAGACAGAAAGAGGCAGAGAGTGTCACAGGAGACAAGAGAGTGCAGGGCTGAGACAGAAAGAGGCAGAGATTGTCACAGGAGACAAGAGAGGACAGGGCGGAGACAGAAAGAGGCAGAGAGTGTCACAGGAGACAAGAGAGGACAGGGCTGAGACAGAAAGAGGCAGAGAGTGTTACAGGAGACAAGAGAGGACAGGGCGGAGACAGAAAGAGGCAGAGAGTGTCACAGGAGACAAGAGAGGACAGGGCTGAGACAGAAAGAGGCAGAGAGTGTTACAGGAGACAAGAGAGTGCAGGGCTGAGACAGAAAGAGGCAGAGAGTGCCATGGGAGACAAGAGAGGACAGGGCTGAGACAGAAAGAGGCAGAGAGTGTTACAGGAGACAAGAGAGTGCAGGGCTGAAACAGAAAGAGGCAGAGAGTGCCATGGGAGACAAGAGAGGACAGGGCTGAGACAGAAAGAGGCAGAGAGTGTCACAGGAGACAAGAGAGGACAGGGCTGAGACAGAAAGAGGCAGCGAGTGTCACAGGAGACAAGAGAGGACAGGGCTGAGACAGAAAGAGGCAGAGAGTGTTACAGGAGACAAGAGAGTGCAGGGCTGAGACAGAAAGAGGCAGAGAGCGCTATGGGAGACAAGAGAGGACAGGGCTGAGACAGAAAGAGGCAGAGAGTGTCACAGGAGACAAGAGAAGACAGGGCGGAGACAGAAAGAGGCAGAGAGTGTCACAGGAGACAAGAGAGGACAGGGCGGAGACAGAAAGAGGCAGAGAGTGTCACAGGAGACAAGAGAGTGCAGGGCTGAATAAGAAAGAGGCAGAGAGTGTCACAGGAGACAAGAGAGGACAGGACGGAAGAAGAAAGAGGCAGAGAGTGTCACAGGAGACAAGAGAGGACAGGGCGGAGACAGAAAGAGGCAGAGAGTGCCATGGGAGACAAGAGAGGACAGGGCTGAGACAGAAAGAGGCAGAGAGTGTCACAGGAGACAAGAGAGGACAGGGCTGAGACAGAAAGATGCAGAGAGTGTCACAGGAGACACGAGAGTGCAGGGCTGAGACAGAAAGAGGCAGAGAGTGCCATGGGAGACAAGAGAGGACAGGGCTGAGACAGAAAGAGGCAGAGAGTGTCACATGAGACAAGAGAGTGCAGGGCTGAATAAGAAAGAGGCAGAGAGTGTCACAGGAGACAAGAGAGGACAGGGCGGAAGAAGAAAGAGGCAGAGAGTGTCACAGGAGACAAGAGAGGACAGGGCTGAGACAGAAAGAGGCAGAGAGTGTCACAGGAGACAAGAGAGTGCAGGGCTGAGACAGAAAGAGGCAGAGAGTGTCACAGGAGACACAAGACTACAGGGCTGAGACAGGAAGAGGCAGAGAGTGTCACAGGAGACAAGAGAGTGCAGGGCGGAAGAAGAATGAGGTGAAAAGAGAGATCGAGGACTGAGGTCAAGTGGCCACTGAGCAGCAAATGTCCATCAGTCCAGTAACTACATAACAAGTTACTTCAATCATCCAAAAATGGCCCCCTCTGGTACCCCCTCCCCCCCACGACCCACAGGTTCATGCTACCAATCACTCCACACCCGAGCCACGTGCAACGTCAGCGAAGACCTGCCTCGTATTCATGTATGCATGGATGGACGGATACATTGTAGTGTAGTTACTATTTTCCCAATAGGCTCTGCGCATTTGAATAACATAAACAGCATACTGTAAAAGCATTGATATGGTTTCTTAGCCATATGGTACTTTAAAATGGATAAAATATATACATACATAAAAACATTTGACTAACGTACTCAACTGGTGCTTCTAACTACGCCTACCCCGGTGTACCTGACCTAAGCCTAATACTTGGGAAGGAGTAAGTCAGTAGCAGTTTAAGTTAAGTTGGTAAAGATTGTTTTGCCAAGAATCTGCATCAAGAATTCTCCTAAGGGTTTAGTTAGCTCCGTACCTTGGTAATAGAATGTGGGAGGTCTGCTATCTCTTTCTTCAGGACTCGATCCCCCAGCAACCCACAAGGGTGGCTGGAAACACCGGAGCTGGATTTTCTCGGCTGGAGAAAAAGACAACATCTCTCTCAGTGTGTCAAAACAGGAGGGGCGGCTTCCGTGGGCTCTCACATCAGCTGGGCTCTCGGGCAAGTAGATTGCCGCTCTGCTCCAAACCACCGTGTGTTTGCTTAAGGCAACTGTTGGTATATTTATACCTGAAAGGTGCCGAGTTTGACGTAAGGTTGGACATAAGACGTCACTAAGAACTAACAGTTCTTTCTGGACTCCAGGAGTTCTTGTTCAAATCAAAACAAAATATGGGGGGGATTTCCCGGGCTGCTGGAGGCTTGGTTTGTTTAAAGAACGCGTTGTGCTTTCTAGAAGTCGATGGGAATAGCCGTGCTGTGCTTTGGACTGCATGGGCTATTACTGAATATGGATATGATTCTTATGCCTTTACAAGGATATTATTGATTATAACCACATATGGGCATGAATCGGGAATATTGAATTAGGGTCCTAGATAGAAACACAACACCCACTCCACGGATTAATGTCCATCATTACTAAAAAACTAAGCAATAGTAAACATATAACGATGCATGTGTGTTTCCACCCCACCCCACCCCAAAATACATATTTCGCATTTGAAATGGTATATGGTAAATACACAAAATGAGTGTTGGTACTGTACGCTGTTCAAGCAGTGTCATCATTCAGATAAATGCATATATATATCAGCTGAATGAAATTGCGAAAATTACACATGAAATGGCTCTGAATACAGAAAAGAAGGTCGAGACCATTCCATCACATATTTATACAAAATGTTGTGTATGTGCTAGAGGCTGAGGTAAAAAATTGTCTCTAGTATCCCAAAAATAGAAGCTCTGTTCTCTAAGAATAGTTCTACTATAAGCAGAGTACCATGTGCCAAAAAAAGGTACATATTTTGGAAAATGGACAAAAATAATTTCGCTTTCAGGTGGAAAATAGTTCCAAATATTTTCTGTAACTTTGTTTATCAAAACTGAAGGCCGAATTCAGACTTCAGGGAACGCTGTGTGCTCATTGTTTTTTTTTAAGAGTTATTCTCGTTGACTGGAGAGAACATCATTTCAGACAGACTCGCAAAAAATTGGTCTACAACATCAGGTGAAAGTTCGACCAAGTTCGAAAATGCTGCAACTGTGCAGTTTGGAGCGTGATTGCTATCATCGATGTTTGGATCAGCAATGCTCACAGAAGGTTGTACCTGTTTGGTGCTGCTTTCCTCTCGTACCTCACCACCACCTACTCGTAGTGGTGAAGTCTCAACGAATGCCGTCATCAGAATGGGTAGCCGCTGGGGACAACACGATGCATGAGTCGATACAGGACCTAGCAAAGTATCGATATCCATTGGTACTGCTGATGGTAGTGTAAGACAGACGTCCAACACGAATTCTTCTCCGCATAGCAGACATCGAAGCACAGGTAAGATGCAATACTGCCAGATCGGTCTGAATGAAAGAAACCAGGTTGTACTCAGATCTCCTAGCCGGGCCAATCCGAGGACCTTAGTGATACAGTCTCGGTATTGTATTGCTAGGATCGTCTCTTCCATCGTTGCTGGAGTCTTGTCTGTGGATTGGCTTGCCAAATCGGAGCAGAAGGAACAAAAATAAAATTCCTGCCACGAGTCCCAGGATTAAGGGTAGGCCGCCAAAGACAGAATGGACAAAATTCAGGAAGATGCCCAGAACTGTTTCAAAGGGTGCTAACAGTCCCGAAAAAACTGTCTTAAATACATGTGCGATGCCACTGGTATCAGACATGTTTAAGGTTTGGCTTAACATTTCTACGAAATGCACGGGGCAATTTGTCGATATAAGGGAATGTATCTCTGCCGATGTCCTTGCCACTTGCAGATCATACATTTCTTTGGATGACGTTAAAGGCACAGTTGTCTGTAAAAGAATAGACTTCATTCTGCTTAAAGTATCAATTCGAATAGAAGAGATATTCAAGGAAGGCCATAACGCAGCCCCATATCTGGATTGCTGCATGGATACAATACTAGCACACAGCAAACGGCCCTGGAAGTTACGGTCGTCAGATAGGCTTTTCCTGGCAGCATGCCACAACAGCTGTGGTCACTTATTAAAACGTAACTGCCGTTAGAAAGTGGTCTAAAAAATGGCTCTATCTGTTTTGCAGGCGTGCCATGCAGGTGACATGAAAGGTTATTTGAAGACCCTTCGCAGGCTCCATGCAAATTAATACCTTGACACAGAAGTGTACCGCTTAGTGATTTTTTACAATTGTTACAACTGACGAATACCTCCTTGTTCCTTTCACTATAACATCTGTGTGTATAAGGTAAATCCCAGGTTGATTTGATGTATTCTTTACCCAACCTTTCATACTGGCCCACAGGTATATACTCTTGGCAGTATTAAAACTGGAAAGTTGTTATCGGAATTGTAATTGTTCCATTTATTATCCATTCAATGACATGTCTCTCTGACATTGTCAACGGTAATCTCTCAAGTTTTTCAATGCTCAGAATCGTATAGTCTGCTCCTTTTTGTGCCAAACTGATTTGTTTATCAGTAAGGTTAAAGATACCAAATAATGACGTTGTGTAGATTAAACGCCATTGTACATAGCCTGAACGCAGATTTTGCACCTTCCAACCAAGCTGTACAATAGAACGTAAAAGTTACTGACCATGTTGTAACATTAGTAAGTCCTGCTCTATTATATCAAAACTCAAAAGCAGATGATACAATGCTGTCCAGTGAATATATTCTGGAGGACAGAGTCGTTAACCCATTGTCCACTACAGAAAGTGATTTTTCCAAATTTATACGATCAATTTCTCGTATTTTTTCTGCTGTTTCAATTTGCATTACTTTCCAAGCTTCGTTGTACGCAGCGCATATACTGGCCGCTATGAAACGTTTTTGACGCTGTTTGCGTGGTCCCAATATGAAATCACGCAAGTCAGCACCGTCTTTAAGTAAAGTCAAGTGTTGCTTAATTTCAGCCAGTGTGGATTTCTCTAGCCACTCAAGGCATAGTTTCCCTACACTGTATGTTGTAACTATCCCTGGATGTTGTCTCTGGGAGTATCTCGGGTCTGGCCTGGTCATTTTGAACCCCTGTGTTTTGTTCAGGAATCTATCTTGACAGTTATTTGTGTCTGTTGGCCAGATCAACCACTTTTCCCAATCAGGATGTGTTCTGTTTTGGTGTATAATATGGGATACGTCTATCTCCACATCTGTAGTGCCACCACTATCAGTTATGGGTTTCGGAAAAGACGGTGTATTTAAGTCTTTTATCTTAGCTAGGCCAAGACAAGTAGTTTGTTGAATTGTGTCATTCATTTGTTCTGGGATCATGCAGGCCCTACATAATGCTTCTAGGCCTTGTACTTGCCAATCTTTGGAACCCCAGATCGTTTTTGTTTCAATAGTGTTTTTCCAAAATTCAAAACCAAATGTAGACATTTTGTCATAAAATTTTTCAGAATAAATCAATTTAGTATTTGTCAACATTGTTTTCATTCCTGTCCTAAATAACATTTTAAAATAAAACGTTTCTGGATCACTGTTATTAAACCCTGAGAAGTACTGGAATTTCTCATAAAATGTTTTCGAGCTGCCTTTTGGCGGAGTTGGACAGTGTTCCCATCTATACTACTATTATAAAGAGAGAACAGACACCTTTTGGCAAGGTAAACTCGGGAACCACAGCGCTAATCCACACACCCAATACATTGTTGTAATCCTCAGGGTGTGTAGATGGACATAGGCTGCATAAAATAAAATAAAAAAATTAAAGTTTAAAAACAAAGTAGTCCCCTAAAACAAGCGCCGGCCGTGACGTAGCACTAACCGCGACCTACACCTGCGTGATAACGACAGGGGGGGAGGAGCGGTGATAAGCGGCGAGGAGGGACGTGCGGCGAGGTGTGGCGCGGCGCCTCAGGTAAGGCGAGGCGGGAGGCGGGAGCCGGTCCGGGCAATGTCGGTGCGGGCGGGGGCCTGGGAGTGGGGGCTAAGACATCACATTATTAATGTTTTCAAAGTCCCAATCATCAGATAAGGTACTTGGTGTCACAAAGTCACTTAATGAAACCTTAAACTGGTGTGGATATTTCAAGAGCTCAACCGGGCCAAAAATGTCATAATCAGTTATGTCCCATGCTACCCCACCGGGTATTGGATTGGCTGAGATGTTTACTGATGACAGTTCTCTTTTCTCGATGTGGGAGGATGTATGAGGCTTTAGGACCAAGTTGATGTTCTGACTTGCTGTGTCCATTGTACTATATTTTCCATCTATGAATTTTCCCAAACATAGAACCATGATGAGCCAAAGCAGGAGAGTAAGTACACCTAACACAATCCAAAATTCAATCCATGGTGAAATCAGATATGTTTCTTTTAGTTGGAAAGAAGTTCAATTACTTTGTCTTTGAAAGTTTTTGTTGTAGGCGTTTATTCATGCTCGCTTGGATCTTCAGAGAAGTCGTCGAAGTTGATGAAGTAGCCAGATGCAGTTCTGTCAATTGCTGGAATTATTTCCGGATTTTCATTTGCTTTTGCATTTTTCTTTGTTTCATTAGCATAGTCAGAGGCTACATCATTGTAGACTGGTGTTTCTTGACTAACTGTTGCAATTTGGGTTTCAAGAGGCACAAGTTCCATGGCATTATTGCATAGTCCTTTATTATTCACTGCAGATTTATCAAATGTGATTAGTCTCTCAGTATGAGCCTCTTGTATTGTAGCAAATTTTGGTATTCTGCTATTTCTTGGGAGTCCACTGGGCCTACTACTTATTATTGGCCACATGATTGTGGTTTTACCAGGTCGATGGGTACAACTCTGTTCTCCTTTTTACCAGCAAGGGTCGGTAGTACAACTGATCTTGTTCCGCTGATAGCTAAGACAGGTACTGCTTTTCTATAAGAAGGCCCAAATTCCTTCTTCACCGCGATCTTCTCTCTGACCAGATCCCCAATCTTTGGAATCCAGACAGGTCTTGCTGGGACAGGTGGTTTTTCTTCAGTGGCTGTCAGCTGTTGTTTCAACTTTATGTTACTCAAGTTTTTTCTTGTTTCATTTAAATCCTGTAAAACAGCCAACCGGTCTTTGATATCAAAGGATTTTTCTTTTACCACTGAAGTGTGACAATCAAGATCCTGAATGCGCATTCTAGTGCCGAACAATAGTTCGTATGGAGTGAGACCTTTTAGAGAATTTCTTGGCAGATTATTAAGACTACGTTGGACACTTGTTAAATGTTTGACCCACCCATCACCCGAACCTAATACCCTCGCCGTTATAGATTGCTTTATGTCCCGGTTTTTTCTTTCCACTACCGCATTTCCCTCAGGATGGAAGCGAGAAGAGTACCGCAATGCAATGCCCATGCTGTTCATGGCCTCTTTGTAAGCTCGAGAGCTAAACGCAGGACCCTGATCAGAATGTAGCATGATAATTGCGCATGTGCCGATAAAGACTCGCAAATCTTTTATAACAGTTCTGGCGTCAGCCGAGTGCTGGGGTCTACATTTAAGTGAATTCAGTCTTAATAATTATGGGGACGCATTTCTCCGGCTGGATTTCTGCGCTATAGATAGCCTGATGCTCTCTAATAGTGGTATCTGGGGTATTGGCTGGTCCGGTTCACAACTGCGATCTCTGTTGCAGTCCTCACAATTTCTTGCAAAATAGTAGATATCTACGCTCATTCCCGGCCACCAGTAATTTGATTGTAATTCTATCAGAGATTTTATGATCTCTTGGTGCCTCAGACCCAATCCCATGTGTGCTTCTTGTACCAAGAAGATTCTCCGATTCGTGTTTGGAATTACTCTATCCCCCACTCCAGGGATTCGAGCACACGGAACGGAGTTTGCATCAATTATGTATGTATTATTGAGAGGATAGTTGAGAGGTAATGCCGCATAGTCGCCTTTTAATGAGGCTTTTACCGCCAGCAAGGTTTCCCCATCTATGTGTTTTTCGGCACGCTTTTCAGTGGCTACGGAAGCCGGTTGAACCGCTTCCGCTGTGGCTGTGTTAGCCAATGAATTCCCTGCAGCGTGAACGCCATCACGTCGATGACTCAGTGCGTGTATCACGTGAGTCTTTCGTAGTTCTTTCTTTACAAGAACTACTCGTTCCCAAAGCGTTTTATGCTTTATTGTGGCAGCGCTGTCATCTTTGTAACCGTTTTTACTCCATGTCACTGTTGAATGACTTGGCGCAGAAATACGAATCACACACTATTAGTGTGGAGAATTTGCGATCGGCATTTTCAAGCGCCATCTTTAAAGATCTTATTTCAGCTCGCTGAGCTGAACAGTTTCTGAGTGATTCAGTTTTGGTGATCATCGGTGTGAATTTACCAGAGCGCCAGCGACCTTTAACAATCGTGCAAGCTACATTGTAGGATTTTTTAACTACATCGTAGTGTTGTCCAAATCTGTCCATATAGATTATGCAGGTGTATTGTTCCAGAGGCAGAATTTCGATTGGCAGAGGATGTTCTCATTCATATTCTAGATCATCTAGTTTTTTCAGTTTCGGGCCAAAATAGTATTTTACGTTTTCTGTAGCAAAAGAATTTTCCCATTCTATCCATTTTGGATCTAAGGCCACTATAATCAGATTACGTGGACTTGTTAATGCCTCAAGGGCTGATTCTGCTGTATAAACAGATATTCTTTTGCCTTGGGCTAGGGCTCTTTCTTTTGCTACAGCAGATTGAACCGCTGTCAAAAAAAATTCTGTAGAGCTGAATTTCATTTCAGCTTAAGTGTACAAATGTGATTTGTAAGCTATGGGTACCGTTTCTCCCTCATTAGAGGCCAGGTATGTGAATCCGCATCTTCCTGGGATGACTCGGATTACAAGATTGCGTATGTTTTCGCGAGTTTGTAATTTTGTTTTAGTTAACATGTCTGTTTGCAATGATCTCAAAATCTCTGTGTGTTTCTGAGTCCAAATGATTTGTTTGAAATCTGGTCTTATCAATTCATAGAGAGGTTTAACCCTCTTTGCATAATTTAGAATGTATGTTCTTCCGAAATGCAGAAAACCTAGTATTGATTATAAATTCTTCAGTGTTTTTGGTGCTTGGAGGACAGCACATTTCTCTAAGAAATTGTCTGCCAGGCTTTTGCCTTCACTTGATAATTCATATCCTAAAAATAGGACAGTTAGATGGGCATTTCGTGACTTTTTAAAGTTGAATTTGTAACCCTCTGATGCGAACCCAAGTATTATGGCGTTCACTCTTTTTAAGTGAGTCTCCAGGTCATCATCTGTGAGATAGATGTCATCGACATAGGATAATGCCTCATCATCATATATTTGTAGTAACTCTGTTACCCTTGCTGAGAATAATCCTGGGCTATTCTTGAATCCCTGTGGAAGTCGGCAAAATTGTTTTTGCGATCCCATTATTGAGAAAGCGGTCAAATACCTCCCTTCAGGTGCAATGTTTTGACAGAAGAATCCATTAGAGATATCTAATGTCGTTTTATATCTTTTGCGTACAATGTTATTGGTTAGTGCTGCACTATGTGAGTTTTGTACTGCAAATGTTTTACAACAGGAGTTAAAGTGTATTTAGTCCAAAACTAGACGATATGAATCGTCTGGCTTGGAGACAGGAAACAAAGGATTGTTCATTTGTGAGGTGCATGTTTCAATCACCCCTTGATATTCAAGTTGATCTAAGATCTCCCTGACTTGCTTTTTGGCTTCTTGTTTAACTGGGTACTGCCTTTGTGCAGTGAGCTGATTTTTAAACTGGATTTTGTGGTGAGGAGAGTCTTCATCCCATCCTACATGATTTTTATATAAAGCAGGAGCTTGAGCCACTGCCCATTTTCTTGCGAATGTGTATTTTTTATGAATCAGAATATGATTTGAGAAGGCAGGCATAATCATTTCTTCACCATGAGGGCACTCCCTGACAAACTCTGGTGGCCAGTCTTTTTCAGCTAACAGGATGTCATAGCCTTTAGAAAGTTTCTCCCAAAAGAGACCTTTTATTTTCCTTGTTTTATCTCCCTCTATACGTAATGTTATTTCATATAGTTTATGGGGCACACTAACTCGTGTGTCTGCAGTTTCAACCTGAATGTATTCATTTGTGTCCACTGTCTCCAGAAGATTCATCAGGATCTTGCGAGCTATTGTCACTTCTGCTGCGCTGTCTAGCATTGTCTGTGCCCACTCTCCGTTTTTCAGTTGTGTCCTCAGAATTCTCGGCATGTTTAATTTTAATACTTGCTACCTTCTTTCTGGGAAATTGTAATTTTTTACTTTGATGAGCAGGTTCCTTGTCTTTGGACTTGACGTGCTCTTCTCTGTGTTCTGACCGTCCTCTTTTTTCCGATTTCTGTGAGGAAGTCTAAAAAAGATCGAGAGGGACGTGTATCAACATCTTGATATCTATCAGGTTTTTTCAAATTATCCCTATTTCTAAGGTTGTATCTTTTTTCAGAGGGCTCCCTTTGGGGAGACTTGTCTTCTCTGCCTAGAGATCTTTCTCTCCGCTGAGGAGACCTTCCTCTGGACTGGAAACATTTTTCCCTGGGAGTGGATTGTTTATAACCATCCCAACTCTTTTTTGGAGTTTTTAAATTATTTTTAATAAATGTTTTTTCAGGATTTTCAGTTAGTTGGGATTTTACCGGTTTCCCACCCAAACTATCTCTTCCTAGTTCTTCCTAGGATTTTTCTATGATTCTGGCGAGTTCAAATGGTTGATCTGCTATATCTGTCTCATTCAATTTCTGGAGGTACTTTATATCGTCCCTTGCCAATTTAACTAATTCTCTATATGCCTTTGTTAATTATTTTAGTTTAACTAGGAGTTCTTCTTCGCTTGACATTGTTTCAATGTCTGAATGTGTTGCGTAGCTGGCTAGAACCGGCCCGTTGCTCCTGGTCTACCTAGTGGAGCGAGCCTGGTGATGTGATTTTTATGTTTTAGGGCGCCTTTAAACCAGAGCAGGTGCTCTTGGTAATTTAGTGGGATTTCAATGTCCTCGAAAGGAGTGTATTCATCCGGAGGTTCCTCTTTTTTATAATAGTGGAAGTCTTTTGTCACAGCATTTGCTGCTGGAAAATGTATCCATGAATAGAATACCTCTGTCTGCCGATATTCATGTGCCCCTACCACGAATATGACTGTACCACCTCGTGATGTCAGTCCATTTTCTATAAGTTTAAGAGTTATAGTTCTCCTTATATTGACCAGAATGAGTATAGCACTCGGGTCAGTTTCTTGAAGACTTGTGTCTTCCTCTAAGAGTCAAGTTGCTAAGGCTTCTCTTTCTCTCTCTTCGTCACTTTCTGCCATTTTACTGACTGAAAGCTTTTTGTTGCAGATCGAGTTTCAAGGAAACAAAGATTAGGTGCACAATATTTTTGGAACACTGTATCCTTCAACGTTGACTAAACCAAAAACTAATACAAAGGATTCTCATCCTACTAAGTTCCGGCGGATATTTAACCTTTCCCCCACTCCAGACGTCTTTTGGAGTTTTTACGGGAAAAGGGGTTCTGTGTGAAAAAGCACGACTGAGTTACTCTAGTGTCTTGAGTTAGATTATCGCCTTACGAAACGTTGGGCGCCATGTAGTGTAGTTCCTATTTTCCCAATAGGCTCTGCGCATTGGAATAACATAAACAGCAGTGTAGACGTAGGACTGAGGTCATCTAGGTCTCTACTGACTATGTTAAACTTAATTTAGGTTTGCGCCAGCTAGCTCAGAGGTCACTAGAAACTTTCTTGAATGAATAGGGAGGGATGAACTTCCCTGATTCAGACAAGAAGGGATTCAGTTTCTGACAACCGCATAAACATGACAACTTTGCTCCCTCAGAATAAGAGTGTATCTCTAAAGTCGTGTGAAAACAATAGGCAGCTATTTCACTCAGTCAACCGTGCATACTTAGTTTCACCAGAGTGCAGAGAAATAGAGAGACGGGCGTTTTCAATAAAAGGTGTTATTTATTGAGCAGTCTTCTTTCTCATGCAAGAGAAATGAATTGCCACAATTGCAATATTTATCATAAAGTGAAGTACGTACAGTAAAAGTAGTATTATGAAATAATACTGTAGAAGCATTGATATGGTTTCTTAGCCATATGGTACTTTAAAATGGATAAAATATATACATACATAAAAACATTTGACTAACATACTCAACTGGTGCTTCTAACTACCCCTACTACAGTGTACCTGACCTAAGCCTAATACTTGGGAAGGAGTAAGTAAGTAGCAGTTTAAGTTAAGTTGGCAAAGATTGCTTTGCCAAGAATCTGCATCAAGAATTCTCCTAAGGGTTTAGTCAGCTCCGTACCTTGGTAATAGAATGTGGGAGGTCTGGTATCTCTTTCTTCAGGACTCGATCCCCCAGCAACCCACAAGGGTGGCTGGAAACACCGGAGCTGGATTTTCTCGGCTGGAGAAAAAGACAACATCTCTCTCAGTGTGTCAAAACAGGAGGGGCGGCTTCCGTGGGCTCTCACATCAGCTGGGCTCTCGGGCAAGTAGATTGCCGCTCTGCTCCAAACCACCGTGTGTTTGCTTAAGGCAACTGTTGGTATATTTATACCTGAAAGGTGCCGAGTTTGACGTAAGGTTAGACATAAGACGTCACTAAGAACTAACAGTTCTTTCTGGACTCCAGGAGTTCTTGTTCAAATCAAAACAAAAGCAGGGGGATTTCCAGGGCTGCTGTAGGCTTGGTTTGTTTAAAGAATGCGTTGTGCTTTCTAGGAGGCGATGGGAGTAGCCGTGCTGTGCTTTGGACTGCATGGGCTATTACTGAATATGGATATGTTTCTTATGCCTTTACAAGGATAATATTGATTATAACCACATAAGGGCATGAATCGGGAATATTGAATTAGGGTGTATGCCTGTATGTATGTAGAGATGCAGGGGTGTATGTGCGTATGGATGAAGTTTTGTATTTGTGGCTATATCTAAGGATGTGCGTATTGATGCATGTACGTTGTATGTACATATAAGAACATAGGGATGTATGCATTTATCTTTGAATGTAGCGCTGTATCTATAAAGTGCTGTATCTATGCATGGATGCATTCATGCAGTCATGTATGGTAGGATATAGGGATACACATGCATTGTGATGTGTACATGGATGGACACTTGTGTAGCGCAGGGTTAGTAGACAGCCGCGGACCCTCGTGTGCTGGACCCCAATCGCTGTGAGCCTCGGATGGTCAAGGCAGGTGATGGCCCCTGCTGGCCAGCCCCCCAGCATGAGGATTGATCCCCAAGACTCCCCCTCATCGCCTCCTCCCCCCACAACCCTCCACCTCCTCCATATGCATCATATTCAAGCCTGGCTCTCATCTCTGCCGCCTCCTCTGGAATCCATTTTGTTTCGAGTTCCATTTTGTAACATTCGCTGGAAGCCTCCAGGAGGTGCCTAGGCCTGCCGGCTGCAGCTGACCGCGCAGCACCCTTGGGTGACTGCTCGGCCTTGAGAAATGTTGCAGTGACATTATCAGTGATGTCATATAATATGTAGGAGAGTTAGCAGTGCGTGTTACAGTTACCATAGTGTACGAGTTACAGATACTTGAGATAACAAACTCAAACTCCAGCTCAAACTACAGCTGGTGAATTTCTATGGGTTTGTGTCTGTAAAATGTGAACCGAACTATAATGTCCATGTAACCTTTAGTTTTTTAGTGAATTTCTACGGTTCTAAAGAAATTCTGGAGCATATTACCAAGCAATAGCGATAATTATCGCTATTGCTTGGTTAGAGACAAAAATGTATTGCCAACCTGCGCCGATTTTTATCACAGATAAACCTTGGTATTACCAAGGTTAATCGCAAATGCGATAAAAATCGGCCGCAATGCATGAATATCGCTGAAAAGTCAGCGATATTCATGCATTACCAAGCTAATGCTCTTAGCCATGTTATCCACCTACCATTGGATAACATGGCTAAGAACTGCTCAGGGGCAGGTGTTAGCTTTTGGAGATATTCGCACGTAGCGCGAATATCTCCAAAAGTTGGTAATAGGAGATAGCGATGTTAGCAACTGTTTCCAGTCGCTAACATCTTGGCACGCCCACTTTGCATGTCATTAGCGATAAATATCACTGACATGCAAAGCGGGGCCCAAGAAGGTCGCTATCTCCTACTAGCTGTCGCTAACTGGTGTTAGCGACAGCTAGGTAATAGGGTGATCATTTTATCTCCGCTTTCTTGGCTTTTAAAGCCAAAGAAGCGGAGATAAACCCCTTGATAATATGCCCCTCTATTTCCCAAAAATAATGTCCCTATAACCTCTTTTTTTCAGTGAATTTCGTCTTTTTGTAACGTAAACTAATATTTAATTACCTTACGTTAATCCAACCTCCACCGCGCTGACAACCCTCCTGCATGCAGCCAACCCTCGAAAGGCAGCCAACCCCATAGGGTGAAATGCAGCCCCTCAACCCTGGCTGATTTCGGACCTTGGGACCCCTGGTCCTGCCAACTTTTTTGGGGAGGGGGATATATGGCGCCACTCCCTGAGCCGTATTAGGCCCGGCGACCCCATCATCCAGGGAAATTGTGTAAATTATTGGGAGGGGGCATGCAGTCCCCTCCCCAGGCCCATTTCAGCCCCCAAGTACCCCTTCTCCCGGGGCCTGTTCACCTTGGCACACAGCCCCCCTCCCCAGGCCATCTTCTGGCCCTAAGAACCCCATCTTGCGCGGCCAGGCCTTATTTACGGGGAGCAGCAGCCCCCATCTCCGTGCCTATATTGGCCATGTGGACCCCATTCCACAAGCCTAGGCATTTAAAAATTGGGGAGGGGGCCATGTGGCCCTCCTCCCCTGGCCAGTTTCAACTATGGGGACCCTTTCTCCTGGGGCCCAGCCACATTATGAATGGGGAGATGGCCACGTGGCCCCCTCTCCCTGGCTAATATTTGCCTCAGCATCCCATCTCTTGAGGTCTGACTAATAATATGGGAGGGGAGCCGCGCAGCCCCCCTCCCCGGGCCGATTCCGGCCCAGGAACCCCATGCTCCGGAGATCAACCAATAAAGAGTGGGTGCCCTGGAGCAGGGCCGGACTGGGAACTGAAACTGGCCCTGTCAAAGTGCACGGCTAGCCCCCCCACCCCCGGGAGAGAGGGTGGTTGGGGTGCGACCACGCTCTTTACCAGGGCCGGTTTTCGGACGATTTTGTTACAGGGCCGTTTTTGCAGCTATGCTGCAAAAACGGCCCTGTAACAAAAACGGCCTCCAGGGGCCCAAAACCGCCCCCACCCGTGCGGCTCACCGGGGGATTGCCCGGTGCCCGCAACAGCCAGTCCGGGCCTGCCTTGGAGCCCACCAAGGGCACCAACTTCACCACTGTTGAGGGCCGCAGCAGGAGCCCAATGTCCCCACGGCCCCAGCCAGCTTCCCGCCACCAGCGGGAACCAGCATTTCTCCCTTCCACAGGGAGCAGCTACAGATGATGCTCCCTGCGGGCGGGAAGGGGTAATTTTTTCATCTGTTTCATTGCTCGCTTCACAGCAGGCAGGAAACAGATGAAAAGTATGCTTCCAGTGGTAAGGAAACATTTTGATGCTCCTGGCCACTGGGGGCAGGACGACTGGTGCAGTGGTGGTTCCAGGCGTTGGGTTTATTTTTCCTCAGCAGGCTCAGAGTCTGTCTTGGGTGTTTCTTTTGAACAGAGCTGCTGTTCACAGGCGATCCAGTCTTTTTTGAAGGCAGTCAGTCTTTCCCGGGTTCTGGAGGTCGCTGGCTGCAGGACAAGGTGACTTTTGGTGCAGGATCTCTGGAAACTGCAGATAGGCCAGTAAGGCTGGGGCCAAGTCAATTCTTCTCTGCAGTCTCCTCTGCTGGGCATCTTCTTTCGTTCTTCGTCACAGGTTGCAGGAATCTGACTTGTAGGTTCAGGGCTGCCCCAGAGACAGCTTTCTACAGTTCCCCCTAAATACTGTATTTAAGGGGTGTTTTAGGGGTCTCGAGGTAGTAGCCAATGGACTACTGACCTCAGGGTGACTACACCCTTGGTGTGCTCACCCCACGTGGGGGAGTGTGAACAATCCCTAATGCTGATCAGAGAATGCCTGCCATCTGCAAGATGGCGGGCACTGAAGAGCGGGCTTTACCAAGCCTTCCCCACCTGAGGGGTAGGGTTGGCAGAGGTGGGCACATCTCCTGGGATGTGCTACAAAGGAGGGGGGAAAGGAAGGGGGCCGGCTCCTGATAGCAGGGGAGGCCGAGGGTGGCGTTACAAAGGCGGCAAGGCCCTTGAAGCTCCCCTGCCACAGAAAGCTTTTCCTGGCCTGGGGGGCAGTGTGACCACCTCCTCCCAGGAAATGCTTTGTTTCTGGGCTCAGGGAGCGAAGGCTCCCACCCCAGGAGTCCAGAAACATGTCTCATGGTGGCAGACTGGTGTGTACCAGTCAGGGAACCCACCAGAGGCTGGTCATTTTTCAGGGGGCATCTCTAGGGTGCCCTCTGAGTGCATTCTTCATTAAATTCACCACAGGCATCGGTGTGGGTTTATTGTGCTGAGAAGTTTGATACCAAACTTCTCAATTTTTAGTAAAGGCATTATGGTGCTGTTGAGTTCGTAATGACAAACTACCAGCACCATATACTCCTAATGGCATTACTGCACTTACAATGTCTAAGAATTGGTCAAGACACTGTAGGGGCACATGGCTCATGCACCTGTGCCCTCACCACTAGCATAGGACACCCAGCTAGAGGGGTGGCTGATGTATGCCCGGGCAGTGGTTTGTGGGCATGGCACACAGGGATGTGTGCCATGTCGACTCCTCATTTTGCTCTGCACCAAAACACGCAGCCTGCCAAGGCAGTGTGAGTGTGTGTCAGGCTACAGGGCCTCTACGTGTGAACCTCTCAGCAGTGCAGTGACAGGCACGCCTCTGGGAGTGCTTTGAGAGCTCCATGAAATGCCAAATCATTCTAAGCCCAGGTCCTGCTTGCCGTGAGCTGACAACAAGCGCCAGGGGCACACATGTCCCCACACATGTCCCTTACACACCCAATGGGCACACATGTCCCTTACACACCCAAAGGGCACAAATGTCCCTTACACACCCAAAGGGCACACATGTCCCTTACACACCCAATGGGCACACATGTCCCTTACACACCCAAAGGGCACACATGTCCCTTACACACCCAAAGGGCACACATGTCCCTTACACACCCAAAGGGCACACATGACCCTTACACACACAAAGGGCACACATGTCCCTTACACACCCAAAGGGAACACATGTCCCTTACACACCCAAAGGGCACACATGTCCCTTACACGCCCAAAGGGCACACATGTCCCTTACACACCCAAAGGGCACACATGTCCCTTACACACCCAAAGGGCACACATGTCCCTTACACACCCAATGGGCACACATGTCCCTTACACACCCAAAGGGCACACATGTCCCTTACACACCCAATGGGCACACATGTCCCTTACACGCCCAAAGGGCACACATGTCCCTTACACGCCCAATGGGCACACATGTCCCTTACACACCCAATGGGCACACATGTACCTTACACACCCAATGGGCACACATGTCCCTTACACACCCAATGGGCACACATGTCCCTTACACACCCAATGGGCACACATGTCCCTTACACACCCAAAGGGCACACATGTCCCTAACACACCCAAAGGGCACACATGTCCCTTACACACCCAATGGGCACACATGTACCTTACACTCCCGATGGGCACACATGTACCTTACACACCCAATGGGCACACATGTACCTTACACACCCAAAGGGCACACAGGTCCCTTACACACCCAATGGGCACACATGTCCCTTACACACCCAATGGGCACACATGTCCCTTACACACCCAAAGGGCACACATGTCCCTTACACACCCAAAGGGTACACATGTCCCTTACACACCCAATGGGCACACATGTACCTTACACACCCAAAGGGCACACATGTCCCTTACACACCCAATGGGCACACATGTCCCTTACACACCCAATGGGCACACATGTACCTTACACACCCAAAGGGCACACATGTCCCTTACACACCCAACGGGCACACATGTCCCTTACACACCCAATGGGCACACATGTACCTTACACTAACCGTGGGCACACATGTCCCTTACACACCCAAAGGGCACACATGTACCTTACACTAACCGTGGGCAATGAACTCTGCTCGCGGAGGTTGCAGAGATTTGTTAACTAAGCCTCACAATAAAAACACGGAATTCATGCAAAAACTCTGCCTCTGCCATGTAACAGAGTTAGCTCCTGCACCCACAACCCTTTGATAAAACAACTTTACCTTCCATGCTAAAAAGCATATAACCAATTCACAAAAGTGAGCTTGAAAAATATCAGGCAATGAGAGAAGTGATGATTTTGGAGTCACCCTTAACCGAGGGGGAGGACCACCCAGATGCCTTGAACACAAGGAACATATCATGCTGAACGATTTGGTGGTGGTCCCATCCTCCTAGGACCACTCACAGCACAGTTATGGGCAAACATACAATCCCAACCGAAGGCCCTGCAAAGCATTATGGGGCGAGATTCTAGAGTTTAGTGAATATTCTAGTATTAGTTCTCAGCTGAGCCCAAGAGCCGCCCCTTGAGGAGTGTTTTGATATTGGATACTATAATATTCACGGCACTCTAGATTCTCGTCCCATAATGCTTTGCAGGGCCTTTGGTGGGGATTGTTTTTTTGCCAATAACTGAGCTTGGGGTGGTCCTAGGAGGATGGGACCACCACCGAATCGTTCAGCATGATGTTCTCTTTGTGTTCAAGGCATCTGCTTGGTTCTCTTCCTAGGTTGGGGAGGTGACCCTAAAATTATCACCTCTCCCACTGCTTGCAATATTTTCATTTTCACTTTTGTGAGATGACTATATGCATTTTGGTCATTTAGTCATGCAAGATAGATTTACTTGTTTTATCAAAGTTATGTAATGTTTCTGTTCTATTAATTGGGATGAGACAGAGCTGAGTTCACTGAGTTTTTGTTCAGCTCCACAGAATTCCACATAGTGGTAATGGCCATAACCTCAACCTTGATGTGACGGGGTACTTACCAATGTCTGAAATATTATTACATGCACATGTGTGATGTGTTGCCCGGATCTACGCTTCCAAGCTTTGGCCGTATCAATAAACGGCACCCCCCCCCCAGCACCCCCAGCCAAAGAAGAGAGCCGGAGGAATGCAGAGACGGCTTCGGGGAGCTATGCGCTCCAATGGCTTTATCCTCCACATATGGAACCGGTAAAGTTAATATAGGCCGTGATGCATCATGTCAAATGCAAGCATTTGAAGACCTGGGGAGTTCGTGCCGCGGGACCAAGGGCAGCTTTTGAAAGGGGATCTGAGGGGTTTGTGGTCATGGTTTGGTTTAATGAGTGCTCTGCGGCAGCCTCGCTGAACATAAACAACAAATTAATGAGAAGTCATCAGGATTGGGAAAGAAAGATCGGAGGTATACCTCACCTATCACACACCAGTGAGGACCTGTGCACACATTTTAGGTTATAAAGAGTTTAAAAAAAGGGATGTCCACGCGGCCTCTGAGTGGTCTATGCATGGAGCAGGCATGTCCAAGCGGCCTCTGAGTGGTCTGTGCATGGGACATGCATGTCCACGTGGCCTCTGAGTGGTCTGTGCATTGAACACGCATGTCCATGCGGCCTCTGAGTGGTCTATGCATGGGAGATGCATGTCCATGCAGCCTCTGAGTGGTCTGTGAATGGGACTTGCATGTCCATGTGGCCTCTGAGTGGTCTGTGCATGGGACATGCATGTCCACACGGCCTCTGAGTCGTCTGTGCATGGGAGATGCATGTCCACGTGGCCTTGGAGTGGTCTGTGCATGGGAGATGCATGTCCATGTGGCCTCTGAGTGGTCTGTGCATGGGACACGCATGTCCATGTGGCCTCTGAGTGGTCTGTGCATGGAACACGCATGTCCACACGGCCTTTGAATGGTTGGTGCATGGGACACTCATGTCCATGCGGCCTCTGAGTGGTCTGTGCATGGGACATGCATGTCCACGAAGCCTCTGAGTGGTTTGAACATGGGACATGCATGTCCACATGGCCTTTGAGTGGTCTGTGCATTGGACACGCATGTCCACGCGGTCTCTGAGTGGTCTGTGCATGGGACACACATGTCCACATGGCCTCTGAGTGGACTGTGCATGGGAGATGCATGTCCATGCGGCCTCTGAGTGGTCTGTGCAGGGACATGCATGTCCACGCAGCCTCTGAGTGGTTTGAACATGGGACACGAATTTTAACAGAAGGGGGGAGAGAGAGAGTCAGTGGATTCAGTCTCCCTACATGCATACATAAACAAAGTGGAATCCACTCAAGGTGGTAGTGATCCCTGAAGTGATGGGGAGACACACAGTGTTGTTTAAATGCCCCTCACACACCAACAGGCCCCTTGGTGTCATGCTTCATCATCGGGGCCTTCGCACCCCTCTACGGGATGCGGCGTGCTACGACTCGCGGATACGCAGGAGCACTTTGAAGTGAACTATGTGTGGGTGTGTGTGTATATAGAACCAAGGTGTGAGTGAGGTGAGGTGAAAAAAGTGAAAAGTTAAAAAATACCTGGCACGTGGGAGGAAAAAAGATTTTAATTTAATCCCCGGCTGGTATTATTAAAAGAAGTGCAGAGCGTGGTTAAGTAGATACGAGTTAAGGTATCGAAAACCACTGTAAAAGTGTCAACATGTTTCGGAGGTCACAGCCTCCTTCTTCAGGACAAGGGTTATGCACTTACCCTCCCCTTACTCACATGCAGAATGTAAAAGTGTTTTAAAAAAATTTACAAAATTACCACAATGTGTAATATTCCTAACAATGTTTTAAGTGTTAGTGAATGCAGTTGCGCCCAGTTGGCGAAAGAACTTAGAGTTCTAAAGTGTAAGACCTCATGAGCCTAAGTGTATATTGGGGATCCTTCCTTCCTGCTCAGAAAAGACGGTTACTGCACTGGCCATTCGCCTGCCTTCCCTCAACGCGGCTCCGATGTCATTAAAACACTTTTACATTCTGCATGTGAGTAAGGGGAGGGTAAGTGCATAACCCTTGTCCTGAAGAAGGAGGCTGTGACCTCCGAAACATGTTGACACTTTTACAGTGGTTTTCGATACCTTAACTCGTATCTACTTAACCACGCTCTGCACTTCTTTTAATAATACCAGCCGGGGATTAAATTAAAATCTTTTTTCCTCCCACGTGCCAGGTATTTTTTAACTTTTCACTTTTTTCACCTCACCTCACTCACACCTTCGTTCTATATACACACACCCCCACACATAGTTCACTTCAAAGTGCTCCTGCGTATCCGCGAGTCGTAGCACGCCGCATCCCATAGAGGGGTGCGAAGGCCCCGATGATGAAGCATGACACCAAGGGGCCTGTTGGTGTGTGAGGGGCATTTAAACAACCCTGTGTGTCTCCCCATCACTTCAGGGATCACTACCACCTTGAGTGGATTCCACTTTGTTTATGTTGAATAATCCGTCGTCACAGTACCTGTGATTATTCACACAAATTGGCTACATCTTCCCCCAAATTTAAAATCTTATAGTTTTGACGCTCAGCTCACAATGGTAAGTAAGTCAACTAAGTGGTCAAAAAATGGATGGTTCAGTGTTCGGATCCATTCCAAATGTTGATGCTTTTAGTGGCGCAAGAGGGAGCCGCCATTAGCTGGGCTAACAGGTGTGGTACAGATCCCTGCACTGCTCAGCTAGCACAGGCACTGCACGTCTGGCACTGGGGGCTGCGGGGGCCCAGCCCTTGACACTACAATTCAGGTAGTTGTAACCGTATTAGTCCCTAAGTACTACTGTTTACCAGCTTGCACTGTCCTAGGTGCAGACCACCCAGAGGCCGCATGGACATGCGTGTCCCATGCACAGACCACTCAGAGGCCGCATGGACATGCGTGTCCCATGCACAGACCACCCAGAGGCCGCGTGGACATGCGTGTCCAATGCACAGACCACTCAGAGGCCATGTGGACATGCATGTCCCATGTTCAAACCACTCAGAGGCTGCGTGGACATGCATGTCCCTGCACAGACCACTCAGAGGCCGCATGGACATGCATCTCCCATGCACGGTCCACTCAGAGGCCATGTGGACATGTGTGTCCCATGCACAGACCACTCAGAGACCGCGTGGCGGTTTCTATAGTTGGGCGGAGGCGCAGCGCCCTTAGTCATTTCACAGCTTTATGAATGGTAATTACAAAAAGCAATTACCATCCATTTTCCTTCAAAAACAAAGCATACTGTGCAGATCCGCCTCGCAAAAAAACAGACATCAGGCACCCGGGCAGATTTCAGAAGGGCACTTACGCTAAGGGGCGCGTGCCAGTTACGTCATGTTTTTGGGTGAAAATGAAGGTAATTTTAAGCAGCCTAGAAGGGGCTGACGTTTTGCCAGCCCAGTCAATCAAACAATCAATCACTGCATTTATGAAGCGCGCTACATACCCGTGAGGGTCTCAAGGCGCTGGGGGGAGGGCGGGCCGCTACTGATCGAAGAGCCAGGTCTTGAGGAGTCTTCTGAAGGCCAGCAGGTCCCGAGTCTGTCCCAGGCTGGTGGGGAGAGCGTTCCAGGCCAGCAACCCTTCGGAGCCCCCGGGACGGCCCAGTAATGACGTGTCAAGCATCCCCGGGCGTGTCCAGTGCCAGCACTGGACTCTGAGGCGGCCTGTCAGTCAGAGCCGCCTCGTACAACCCTTCCCGGTCCCAAGTGTCCACAGTGGGGACTGGGAACGGGGGGTTGCAGCCTTTGCAGAGACCCTGCAGGCCGAGGGGCCCGTGAGGGCAGTCAGAAGAGGCTTGCTTGTGGAAACGAAAGAAATCGGACAGACTGAGCTGATCGCATTTCAGGACAAGCCTGCTGGGTGGGTTAGTACTAGCAGCCTGCCTGAAATAATGATACCGAATCTATTCAAGCTGGTTTGTTTCGGGAACATTAGTGGTAATCCCACACAACGTGTAATACTAATAAGTCACACAAAAGAGGGTCCGTACTTTTTAATCAAACAGCATTATTTTTTTTAATTTAAACGCTCCCAATTATAAAGCCTAAGTCTGCTTCAAAAGTGTCTATTATACATGTAAGCTGCGCCACCACTGGATGAGATAGCCAGTGTCTCCTTCCTTTAGGCAGATGTACACGTGTGCGCGTCTCTGCATACTTCCCCTACCTCTACCCTACAGCTGCGCCTGTGTCTTCATCCTCTAGGCAGCTGCACCTGTGTCTCCTTCCTCCAGGCAGTTGCACCTGTGTCTTCATCCTTCAGCTGTACCTGTGTCTTCATCCTTCAGGCGACCGCACCTGTGCCTTCACCCTTTAGGCGGCTGCACCTGTGTCTTTATCCTTCAGGCAGCTGCACATGTGTCTCTTTCCTTCAGCTGCATCTGTGTCTTCATCCTTCAGGCAGTTGCACCTGTGTCTCCTTCCTTCAGCTGCACCTGTGTCTTCATCGTTCAGGCGGCCGCACCTGTGCCTTCATCCTTCAGGCGGCTGCACCTGTGTCTCCATCCTTCAGGCAGTTGCACCTGTGTCTCCATCCTTCAGGCAGTTGCACCTGTGTCTTCATCCTCTGGCTGCACCTGTGTCTCCTTCCTTCAGGCAGTTGCACCTGTGTCTTCATCCTTCAGCTACTCCTATGTCTTCATCCTTCAGGCAGCTGCACCTGTGTCTTCATCCTTCAGCTGCACCTGTGTCTCCATCCTTCAGCTGCCCCTGCGTCTTCATCCTTCATGCAGCTGCACCTGTGTCTCCTTCCTTCGGGGAGCTGTACCTGTGTCTTCATACTTTAGTTGTACCTGTTTTTCCTTCCTTCAGGCAGCTGCACTTGTGTCTCCTCCCTTCAGGCAGCTGCACCTTTGTCTTCATCCTTCAGATGTACCTGTGTCTCCACCCTTCAGGCAGCTGCACCTGTGTCTTCATTCTTCATGCAGCTGTACATGTGTCTCCATCCTTCAGGCAGCTGCACCTGTGTCTTCATCCTTCAGGCAGCCGCACC
The DNA here is from genome assembly GCF_964263255.1 of Lissotriton vulgaris. Taxonomy (NCBI): domain Eukaryota; kingdom Metazoa; phylum Chordata; class Amphibia; order Caudata; family Salamandridae; genus Lissotriton; species Lissotriton vulgaris. The sequence goes on from NC_141693.1 coordinate 2,035,325,837, forward strand.
TGTGTCTTCATCCTTCAGGCGGCTGTACCTGGTCGTCATCCTTCAGGCGGCTGCACCTGTGTCTTCATCCTTCAGATGTACCTGTGTCTCCTTCCTTCAGTCAGCTGCACCTGTCTTCTTCCTTCAGCAGCACCTGTGTCTCCTTCCTTCAGTCAGCTGCACCTGTGTCTTCATCCTTCAGCTGCACCTGTGTCTCCATCCTTCAGGCAGCTGCACCTGTGTCTCCTTCCTTCAGGCAGCTGCACCTGTGTCTCCTCCCTTCAGGCAGCTGTACCTGTGTCTTCATTCTTCAGGAGGCCGCACCTGTGTCTTCATCCTTCAGGCAGCTGCACATGTGTCTCCTTCCTTCAGCTGCACCTGTGTCGTCATCCTTCAGGCAGCTGTACCTGTGTCGTCATCCTTCAGGTGGCTGCACCTGTGTCTCCTTCCTTCAGCTGCACCTGTGTCTTCATCCTTCAGGCAGCTGTACCTGTATCGTCATCCTTCAGGTGGCTGCACCTGTGTCTCCTTCCTTCAGCTGCACCTGTGTCGTCATCCTTCAGGCAGCTGCACCTTTGTCTTCATCCTTCAGATGTACCTGTGTCTCCACCCTTCAGGCAGCTGTACCTGTTTTGTCATCCTTCACGCGGCTGCACCTGTGTCTCCTTTCTTCAGCTGCACCTGTGTCTTCATCCTTCAGGTGGCCGCATCTGTGTCTCCACCCTTCAGGCAGCTGCACCTGTGTCTTCATTCTTCATGCAGCTGTACCTGTGTCTCCATCCTTCAAGCAGCTGCACCTGTGTCTTCATCCTTCAGGCAGCCACACATGTGTCTCCATCCTTCAGGCAGCTGCACCTGTGTCTCCTTCCTTCAGGTGCACCTGTGTCTTAATCCTCCTGGCACCTGGACCTATGTCTTCATCTTTCAAGCATCTGCACCTATGTCTTCATCCTTCAGGCAGCTGCACCTGTGTCTCCTTCCTTCAGGCAGTTGCACCTGTGTCTTCATCCTTCAGCTGCACCTGTGTCTTAATCCTCCAGGCACCTGGACCTATGTATTCATCCTTCAGGCAGCTGCACCTATGTCTTCATCCTTCAGGCAGCTACACCTGTGTCTTCATCCTTCAGGCAGCTGCACCTGTGTCTCCTTCCTCCAGGCAGTTGCACCTGTGTCTTCATCCTTCAGCTGCACCTGTGTCTTCATCCTTCAGGCAGCCGCACCTGTGCCTTCACCCTTCAGGTTGCTGCACCTGTATCCTTTAGGCAGCTGCACCTGTGTTTTCATCCTTAAGGCAGCTGCACATGTGTCTCCTTCCTTCAGCTGCATCTGTGTCTTCATCCTTCAGGCAGTTGCACCTGTGTCTCCTTCCTTCACCTGCAACTGTGTCTTCATCGTTCAGGCGGCCGCACCTGTGTCTTCATCCTTCAGGCGGCTGCACCTGTGTCTCCTTCCTTTAGGCAGCTGCACCTGTGTTTTCATCCTTCAGGCAGCTGCACATGTGTCTCCTTCCTTCAGCTGCATCTGTGTCTTCATCCTTCAGGCAGTTGCACCTGTGTCTCCTTCCTTCACCTGCACCTGTGTCTTCATCGTTCAGGCAGCTGTACCTGTGTCGTCATCCTTCAGGCGGCTGCACCTGTGTCTTCATCCTTCAGCTGCACCTGTGTCTCCTTCCTTCAGTCAGCTGCACCTGTGTCTTCATCCTTCAGCTGCACCTGTGTCTCCTTCCTTCAGGCAGCTGCACCTGTGTCTCCTTCCTTCAGGCAGCTGCACCTGTATCTCCTCCCTTCAGGCAGCTGTACCTGTGTCTTCATTCTTTAGGCGGCCGCACCTGTGTCTTCATCCTTCAGGCAGCTGCACATGTGTCTCCTTCCTTCAGCTGCACCTGTGTCGTCATCCTTCAGGCAGCTGTACCTGTGTCGTCATCCTTCAGGCGGCTGCACCTGTGTCTCCTTCCTTCAGCTGCACCTGTGTCTTCATCCTTCAGGCAGCTGTACCTGTATCGTCATCCTTCAGGCAGCTGCACCTGTGTCATCATCCTTCAGGCGGCTGCACCTGTGTCTCCTTCCTTCAGCTGCACCTGTGTCGTCATCCTTCAGGCAGCTGCACCTTTGTCTTCATCCTTCAGATGTACCTGTGTCTCCACCCTTCAGGCAGCTGCACCTGTTTTGTCATCCTTCACGCGGCTGCACCTGTGTCTCCTTTCTTCAGCTGCACCTGTGTCTTCATCCTTCAGGCGGCCGCATCTGTGTCTCCACCCTTCAGGCAGCAGCACCCGTGTCTTCATTCTTCATGCAGCTGTACCTGTTTCTCCATCCTTCAGGCAGCTGCACCTGTGTCTCCTTCCTTCAGGTGCACCTGTGTCTTCATCCTTCAGCAGCTGCACCTGTGTCTTCATCCTTCAGCTGCACCTGTGTCTTAATCCTCCAGGCACCTGGACCTATGTCTTCATCTTTCAAGCAGCTGCACCTATGTCTTCATCCTTCAGGCAGCTGCACCTGTGTCTCCTTCCTTCAGGCAGTTCCACCTGTGTCTTCATCCTTCAGCTGCACCTGTGTATTAATCCTCCAGGTACCTGGACCTATGTATTCATCCTTCAGGCAGCTGCACCTATGTCTTCATCCTTCAGGCAGCTGCACCTGTGTCTTCATCCTTCAGGCAGCCACACCTGTGCCTTCACCCTTCAGGCGGCTGCACCTGTAAGCTTTAGGCAGCTGCACCTGTGTTTTCATCCTTCAGGCAGCTGCACATGTGTCTCCTTCCTTCACCTGCACCTGTGTCTTCATCGTTCAGGTGGCCGCACCTGTGTCTTCATCCTTCAGGCGGCTGCACCTGTGTCTCCTTCCTTTAGGCAGCTGCACCTGTGTTTTCCTCCTTCAGCTGCACCTGTGTCTTCATCCTTCAGGCAGCCGCACCTGTGCCTTCACCCTTCAGGCGGCTGCACCTGTATCCTTTAGGCAGCTGCACCTGTGTTTTCATCCTTCAGGCAGCTGCACATGTGTCTCCTTCCTTCAGCTGCATCTGTGTCTTCATCCTTCAGGCAGTTGCACCTGTGTCTCCTTCCTTCACCTGCACCTGTGTCTTCATCGTTCAGGTGGCCGCACCTGTGTCTTCATCCTTCAGGAGGCTGCACCTGTGTCTCCTTCCTTTAGGCAGCTGCACCTGTGTTTTCCTCCTTCAGCTGCACCTGTGTCTTCATCCTTCAGGCAGCCGCACCTGTGCCTTCACCCTTCAGGCGGCTGCACCTGTATCCTTTAGGCAGCTGCACCTGTGTTTTCATCCTTCAGGCAGCTGCACATGTGTCTCCTTCCTTCAGCTGCATCTGTGTCTTCATCCTTCAAGCAGTTGCACCTGTGTCTCCTTCCTTCACCTGCACCTGTGTCTTCATCGTTCAGGCGGCCGCACCTGTGTCTTCATCCTTCAGGCGGCTGCACCTGTGTCTCCTTCCTTCAGGCAGTTGCACCTGTGTCTTCATCCTTCGCCTGCACCTGTGTCTTCATCCTTCAGGCAGCTACACCAGTGTCTTCATCCTTCAGGTGCTGCACCTGTGTCTACTTCGTTCAGGCAGTTGCACCTGTGTCGTCATCCTTCAGCTACACCTGTGTCTTCATCCTTCAGGCAGCTGCACCTGTGTCTTCATCCTTCAGCTGCATCTGTGTCTTTATCCTTCAGGCAGCTGCACCTGTGTCTTCCTCCTTCAGCTGCACCTGTGTCTTCATCCTTCAGGCGGCTGTACCTGTGTCGTCATCCTTCAGGCGGCTGCACCTGTGTCGTCATCCTTCAGATGTACCTGTGTCTCCCTCCTTCAGTCAGCTGCATCTGTGTCTTCATCCTTCAGCTGCACCTGTGTCTCCTTCCTTCAGGCAGCTGCACCTGTGTCTCCTACCTTCAGGCGGCTGTACCTGTGTGTTCATCCTTCAGCTGCACCTGTGTCTCCTTCCTTCAGTCAGCTACACCTGTGTTTTGATCCTTCAGCTGCACCCGTGTCTTCATTCTTCATGCAGCTGTACCTGTGTCTCCATCCTTCAGGCAGCTGCACCTGTGTCTTCATCCTCCAGGCAGCCTCACATGTGTCTCCATCCTTCAGGCAGCTGCACGTGTGTCTCCTTCCTTCAGGTGCACCTGTGTCTTCATCCTTCAGCAGCTGCACCTGTGTCTTCATCCTTCAGCTGCACCTGTGTCTTAATCCTCCAGGCACCTGGACCTATGTCTTCATCTTTCAAGCAGCTGCACTTATGTCTTCATCCTTCAGACAGCTGCACCTGTGTCTCCTTCCTTCAGGCAGTTGCACCTGTGTCTTCATCCTTCAGCTGCACCTGTGTCTTAATCCTCCAGGCACCTGGACCTATGTATTCATCCTTCAGGCAGCTGCACATGTGTCTCCTTCCTTCAGCTGCATCTGTGTCTTCATCCTTCAGGCAGCTGTACCTGTGTCGTCATCCTTCAGGCAGCTGTACCTGTGTCGTCATCCTTCAGGCGGCTGCACCTGTGTCTCCTCCCTTCAGCTGCAGCTGTGTCTTCATCCTTCAGGCGACCACACCTGTGTCTTGATCCTTCAGGCGGCTGCACCTGTGTCTTCATCCTTCAGCTGCACCTGTGTCTCCTTCCTTCAGGCAGCGGCACCTGTGTCTTCATCCTTCAGCTGCAGCTGCACCTGTGTCTCCTTCCTTCAGTCAGCTGCACCTGTGTCTTCATCCTTCAGCTGCACCTGTGTCTCCTTCCTTCAGGCAGCTGCACCTGTGTCTCCTTCCTTCAGGCAGCTGCACCTGTGTCTCCTTCGTTCAGGCAGCTGCACCTGTGTCTCCTCCCTTCAGACAGCTGTACCATGATCTTTATCCTTCAGGCGGCCGCACCTGTGTCTTCATCCCTCAGGCAGCTGCACATGTGTCTCCTTCCTTCCACTGCACCTGTGTCGTCATCCTTCAAGCAGCTGTACCTGTGTCGCTCGTCATCCTTCAGGCGGCTGCACCTGTGTCTTCATCCTCCAGGCAGCCTCACATGTGTCTCCATCCTTCAGGCAGCTGCACGTGTGTCTCCTTCCTTCAGGTGCACCTGTGTCTTCATCCTTCAGCAGCTGCACCTGTGTCTTCATCCTTCAGCTGCACCTGTGTCTTAATCCTCCAGGCACCTGGACCTATGTCTTCATCTTTCAAGCAGCTGCACTTATGTCTTCATCCTTCAGACAGCTGCACCTGTGTCTCCTTCCTTCAGGCAGTTGCACCTGTGTCTTCATCCTTCAGCTGCACCTGTGTCTTAATCCTCCAGGCACCTGGACCTATGTATTCATCCTTCAGGCAGCTGCACCTATGTCTTCATCCTTCAGGCAGCTGCACCTGTGTCTTCATCCTTCAGGCAGCTGCACCTGTGTCTCCTTCCTCCAGGCAGTTGCACCAGTGTCTTCATCCTTCAGCTGCACCTGTGTCTTCATCCTTCAGGCAGCCGCACCTCTGGCTTCACCCTTCAGGCGGCTGCACCTGTATCCTTTAGGCAGCTGCACCTGTGTTTTCATCCTTAAGGCAGCTGCACATGTGTCTCCTTCCTTCAGCTGCATCTGTGTCTTCATCCTTCAGGCAGTTGCACCTGTGTCTCCTTCCTTCACCTGCACCTGTGTCTTCATCGTTCAGGCGGCCGCACCTGTGTCTTCATCCTTCAGGCGGCTGCACCTGTGTCTCCTTCCTTCAGGCAGTTGCACCTGTGTCTTCATCCTTCGGCTGCACCTGTGTCTTCATCCTTCAGGCAGCTGCACCTGTGTCTTCATTCTTCAGGTGGCTGCACCTGTGTCTACTTCGTTCAAGCAGTTGCACCTGTGTCGTCATCCTTCAGCTACACCTGTGTCTTCATCCTACAGGCAGCTGCACCTGTGTCTTCATCCTTCAGCTGCATCTGTGTCTTCATCCTTCAGGCAGCTGCACCTGTGTCTTCATCCTTCAGGCGGCTGTACCTGTGTCGTCATCCTTCAGGCGGCTGCACCTGTGTCGTCATCCTTCAGATGTACCTGTGTCTCCCTCCTTCAGTCAGCTGCATCTGTGTCTTCATCCTTCAGCTGCACCTGTGTCTCCTTCCTTCAGTCAGCTGCACCTGTGTCTCCTCCCTTCAGGCAGCTGTACCTGTGTGTTCATCCTTCAGCTGCACCTGTGTCTCTTTCCTTCAGTCAGCTGCACCTGTGTTTTGATCCTTCAGCTGCACCTGTGTCTCCTTCCTTCAGGCAGCTGCACCTGTGTCTCCTTCGTTCAGGCAGCTGCACCTGTGTCTCCTCCCTTCAGACAGCTGTACCTGTGTCTTTATCCTTCAGGCAGCCGCACCTGTGTCTTCATCCTTCAGGCAGCTGCACATGTGTCTCCTTCCTTCAGCTGCATCTGTGTCTTCATCCTTCAGGCAGCTGTACCTGTGTCGTCATCCTTCAGGCAGCTGTACCTGTGTCGTCATCCTTCAGGCGGCTGCACCTGTGTCTCCTCCCTTCAGCTGCAGCTGTGTCTTCATCCTTCAGGCGACCACACCTGTGTCTTGATCCTTCAGGCGGCCGCACCTGTGTCTTCATCCTTCAGCTGCACCTGTGTCTCCTTCCTTCAGGCAGCGGCACCTGTGTCTTCATCCTTCAGCTGCAGCTGCACCTGTGTCTCCTTCCTTCAGTCAGCTGCACCTGTGTCTTCATCCTTCAGCTGCACCTGTGTCTCCTTCCTTCAGGCAGCTGCACCTGTGTCTCCTTCCTTCGTGTCTCCTTCCTTCAGGCAGCTGCACCTGTGTCTCCTCCCTTCAGACAGCTGTACCATGGTCTTTATCCTTCAGGCGGCCGCACCTGTGTCTTCATCCCTCAGGCAGCTGCACATGTGTCTCCTTCCTTCCACTGCACCTGTGTCGTCATCCTTCAAGCAGCTGTACCTGTGTCGCTCGTCATCCTTCAGGCGGCTTCACCTGTGTCTCCTTCCTTCAGCTGCACCTGTGTCTTCATCCTTCAGGCAGCTGTACCTGTGTCGTCATCCTTCAGGCGGCTGCACCTGTGTCATCATCCTTCAGGTGGCTGCACCTGTGTCTCCTTCCTTCAGCTGCACCTGTGTCTTCATCCTTCAGGCAGCTCTACCTGTATCGTCATCCTTGAGGCGGCTGCACCTGTGTCTCCTTCCTTCAGCTGCACCTGTGTCTTCATCCTTCAGGCAGCTGTACCTGTATCGTCATCCTACAGGCTGCTGCACCTGTGTCGTCATCCTTCAGGTGGCTGCACCTGTGTCTCCTTCCTTCAGCTGCACCTGTGTCTTCATCCTTCAGGCAGCTGCACCTGTGTCGTCATCCTTCAGACGGCTGCACCTGTGTCTCCTTCCTTCAGCTGCACCTGTGTCTTCATCCTTCAGGCAGCTGCACCTGTGTCGTCATCCTTCAGGCAGCTGTACCTGGTTTGTCATCCTTCACGCGGCTGCACCTGTGTCTCCTTTCTTCAGGTGCACCTGTGTCTTCATCCTTCAGGCGGCCGCATCTGTGTCTTCATCCTTCAGGCGGCTGCACCTGTGTCTTCATTCTTCAGGCGGCTGCACCTGTGTCTCCTTCCTTCAACTGCACCTGTGTCTCCTTCCTTCAACTGCACCTGTGTCTTCATCCTTCAGGCGGCTGCACCTGTGTTTCCTTCCTTCAACTGCACCTGTGTCTCCTTCCTTCAACTGCACCTGTGTCTTCATCCTTCAGGCGGCTGCACCTGTGTCTTCATTCTTTAGACAGATGGCCCTGTGTCTCTTTCCTTCGGGCAGCTGTGCAATGGAGGGCGTCTCTGCATACTTCCCCACCCTCTGCCCCCACAGATGTACGCGTGTGGGGTTACGTGACATCCCTATGTTGGGGTCTTTGACCCCCTCCCTGGCCCTGCCCCCCCCTCCCCCCCACACACACGTGCACTGAGTTCCCCAGATGCTTCAAGCCGGGCCTGACTGAGCGCTGATAACTCACTCCAGATGTTGAGCTCTGCCCTGTTGTGACTGAAGTCTGAAAGTGCTTCCACCAGCGAGCACTGCCCCCCCACACCCCCCCTCCTCTGCAGGAAGCTTTTATGGGACCCGAGCTCGCATTAATATCCTCCCAACAGCTTGTCCTCCTCACCCCACCCGTGGGGGGAGGGGATTCCTACAGAACTCCCTGCACCCGGTCCCATCAACACCCCGCACCCCCAGCACCCAGTACTCCCCCCACTGCCCCCCAGCACTCTAGCCATTATCACAAATGGGGTTACCCTATAAAGTCAAAAGGACCTGTGTATCGGTCAGTACAGAAAAACAACGGTCCTAGACTGTTGTGGGTCAAGGGTCAAAACAATGCCATTGAGTGAGGAGAGTCATTTTGGCTCATAAGATCATACGCACATAAAGAAATGGAAAGGCCACTTCCAAAAGACTTTTCCTATCGCTATGCTCTTTGGCGTGCAGCTTGTAAATAGGAGAAATGTCGGTTAGCGTCATTTCTCACAGTATTTTGGGACGGAATGCCCACTTTGCAGAGCTGGACGTTCAGGGACAAGGCGCTAAGGCAAGAATTCACGCGATAGCCTGACCTTACTAACAGAGCGATACAATTATCGCCGCTTTACGGCCGAAAACGGCCGCTAAAGTGGCGATAATTGTTTTGATGATATGCCCCAAAGTTCCCTCTAGTTCAGGTTTTGACTCATCATAAAGTAGCACAGAGGGTGAATGCGCCTGTTGCAGATTACAAGGTGCACAAAATGTGAATAGGGCAGTGGGTTACTGCTTTTAAAAGAGACATCCTTTGGTTACTGGCAGTTTGCAAGTTAAAATTCAAATATAGAAAACTGTTATCGAAGCGCTGGTTGGAGACTGCTAAGTATAGATTAGCAAACGCAAGGAGATGATGGACGGAGCGCTGAAACTTTTCTGACACTCACCCCAGTCACAGATCTGGGTTGAATCCATCATCTTTCCTTAGCTCACTCCACACCACCCCAGTTCAGACATAGCTATATGCAAATCAGTCTTGACCCTGTACCTCATGAGAACAGTCCAGCCCGAACTGCCAAGCCAGGTCTTCCCTGGACCAGAAACTAGCATCGTGGGACCGGTTTCTGGGTAACACCCCTCATCAGCCAGGCTATCTTGAAAGCGGAGAGCAAGGGACCCACGTCTGGGCATACCCTGTCAACTTAGGGCAAACCAAGCAAACACAAGAAAATGATGGACGGAGCGTTGAAACTTGTCAGACAGCCCGAAACCAGTCCCACAATGCTTGTTTCCGGTCCAAGGATGACATGGCCTGGCAGTCCGGGCAGGCCTGTTCCCATTGGGCGCAGGGTTAAGACTGATTTACATATGGCTGGCTCCAAACTGGAATGGCATGGTGAGCAAAAAATCGATGAATTTAGGCCCAGATCTCTGTACTGGGGTGAATGTATGACATTGTTCTGAATTCTGTCCATCAACTGTTGTTTTTGCATTCGTCACCCAGAGTGGGACGGGTATGCTCGGACGAGTCCCATGCTCTCCATGCTGCTGGAGTCAAGCTATCCTGGCTGAAGACGGCTGATAGCCAGAAACAGGTCCTAGGATGCTTGATACCGGTCCAGGGAAGACATGGCTTGGCAGTTCGGGCTGGACTGTTCTCATGAGGCACAGGGTCAGGGCTGATTTGCATATGGCCATGTCTGAACAGGGGTGGTGTGGAGTGCAAAAAGACGATGGATTTAGGCCCAGATCTCTGTACAGGGGTGAATGTAAGACATTGTTCTGCATTCTGTCCATCAACTGTTGTTTTTGCATTCGTCACCCAGAGTGGGACGGGTATGCTCGGACGAGTCCCATGCTCTCCATGTTGCTGGAGTCAAGCTATCCTGGCTGAAGACGGCTGATAGCCAGAAACAGGTCCTAGAATGCTTGATACCGGTCCAGGGAAGACATGGCTTGGCAGTTCGGGCTGGACTGTTCTCATGAGGCACAGGGTCAAGGCTGATTTGCGTATGGCCATGTCTGAACAGGGGTGGTGTGGAGTGCAAAAAGACGATGGATTTAGGCCCAGATCTCTGTAGAGGGGTGAATGTAAGACATTGTTCTGCATTCTGTCCATCAACTGTTGTTTTTGCATCAGTCTCTTCGGAGCCGAGCAAGGGTCTCACACGTTGCCCTCTATGTCCCCCTTATTGGCAGAGGGGGCATCCGAAGGGCGCACGGAAGGTGACCCAGGCCAGCTCCATAATCTGCGGAAAGGAAGACCCGAGGGGGGTGGGGGGACGGCCACATGTGTCCCTCTTTGAAGTGCCTGGCGCCATGTGCGTGGGGGATGGCGATCGCCCCAGGCCCTCCTCCTGCTCACGCACATCTGTCGCATCTGGAGACACGGAGCCTCCAGCGCAGGGACTTCTGGGACATCTGGGCAGGCGTGGCATGCACTGCACTCCAGGGGCTGTGGGGCCAGCACCTACGGGACGTGGAGAGACACTGACCCACACACTGGGTGAGGCCCTAAGCACCTCATGCACCAGGGGGGACCCTGCCCAAGAACTGCTGCACCGGATGAGACACTGACCCACACACTGAGGTGAGACACTGACCCACACTCTGGAATGAGACACTGACCCACACACTGGGGTGAGACACTGACCCGCACACTGAGGTGAGAAACTGACCCACGCTCTGGGGTGAGACACTGACCCACACTCTGGGGTGAGACACTGACCCACACTCTGGGGTGAGACACTGACCCACACTCTGGGGTGAGACACTGACCCACACTCTGGGGTGAGACACTGACCCACACTCTAGGGGGAGACACTGACCCACACTCTGGGGCAACAAACTGACCCACACACTGAGGTGAGACACTGACCCACACACTGAGGTGAGACACTGACCCACACTCTGGGGTGAGACACTGACCCACACTCTGGGGTGAGACACTGACCCACACTCTGAGGTGAGACACTGACCCACACTCTGGGGTGAGACACTGACCCACACACTGAGGTGAGACACTGACCCACACTCTGGGGTGAGACACTGACCCACACATTGAGGTGAGACACTGACCCACACTCTGAGGTGAGACACTGACCCACACACTGAGGTGAGACACTGACCCACATTCTGGGGTGAGACACTGACCCACACTCTGGGGTGAGACACTGACCCACACTCTGGGGTGAGACACTGACCCACACTCTGGAATGAGACACTGACCCACACACTGGGGTGAGACACTGACCCACACACTGGGGTGAGACACTGACCCACACTCTGGGGTGAGACACTGACCCACACTCTGGGGTGAGACACTGACCCACACTCTGGGGTGAGACACTGACCCACACTCTGAGGTGAGACACTGACCCACACTCTGGGGTGAGACACTGACCAACACACTGAGGTGAGACACTGACCCACACACTGAGGTGAGACACTGACCCACACACTGAGGTGAGACACTGACCCGCACACTGAGGTGAGACACTGACCCACGCTCTGGGGTGAGACACTGACCCACACTCTGGGGTGAGACACTGACCCACACACTGAGGTGAGACACTGACCCACACTCTGGAATGAGACACTGACCCACACACTGGGGTGAGACACTGACCCACGCTCTGGGGTGAGACACTGACCCACACTCTGGGGTGAGACACTGACCCACACTCTGGGGTGAGACACTGACCCACACTCTGGGGTGAGACACTGACCCACACTCTGAGGTGAGACACTGACCCACACTCTGGGGTGAGACACTGACCAACACACTGAGGTGAGACACTGACCCACACACTGAGGTGAGACACTGACCCACACACTGAGGTGAGACACTGACCCGCACACTGAGGTGAGACACTGAACCACGCTCTGGGGTGAGACACTGACCCACACTCTGGGGTGAGACACTGACCCACACTCTGGGGTGAGACACTGACCCACACTCTAGAATGAGACACTGACCCACACACTGGGGTGAGACACTGACCCGCACACTGAGGTGAGACACTGACCCGCACACTGAGGTGAGACACTGACCCACGCTCTGGGGTGAGACACTGACCCACACTCTGGGGTGAGACACTGACCCACACTCTAGGGGGAGACACTGACCCACACTCTGGGGCAACAAACTGGCCCACACACTGAGGTGAGACACTGACCCACACACTGAGGTGAGACACTGACCCACACTCTGGGGTGAGACACTGACCCACACTCTGGGGTGAGACACTGACCCACACTCTGAGGTGAGACACTGACCCACACTCTGGGGTGAGACACTGACCCACACACTGAGGTGAGACACTGACCCACACTCTCGGGTGAGACACTGACCCACAGACTGAGGTGAGACACTGACCCACACTCTGAAATGAGACACTGACCCACACACTGGGGTGAGACACTGACCCACACACTGGGGTGAGACACTGACCCGCACACTGAGGTGAGACACTGACCCACGCTCTGGGGTGAGACACTGACCCACACTCTGGGGTGAGACACTGACCCACACTCTGGGGTGAGACACTGACCCACACTCTAGGGGGAGACACTGACCCACACTCTAGGGGGAGACACTGACCCACACACTGAGGTGAGACACTGACCCACACACTGAGGTGAGACACTGACCCACACTCTGGGGTGAGACACTGACCCACACTCTGGGGTGAGACACTGACCCACACTCTGGGGTGAGACACTGACCCACACTCTGAGGTGAGACACTGACCCACACTCTGGAATGAGGCACTGACCCACACACTGGGGTGAGACACTGACCCACACACTGAGGTGAGACACTGACCCACGCTCTGGGGTGAGACACTGACCCACACACTGAGGTGAGACACTGACCCACACTCTGGAATGAGACACTGACCCACACACTGGGGTGAGACACTGACCCACACTCTGGGGCAACAAACTGACCCACACACTGAGGTGAGACACTGACCCACACACTGAGGTGAGACACTGACCCACACTCGGGGGTGAGACACTGACCCACACTCGGGGGTGAGACACTGACCCACACTCTGGGGTGAGACACTGACCCACACTCTGGGGTGAGACACTGACCCACACTCTGGAATGAGACACTGACCCACACACTGGGGTGAGACACTGACCCACACACTGGGGTGAGACACTGACCCACACACTGAGGTGAGACACTGACCCACACTCTGGAATGAGACACTGACCCACACACTGGGGTGAGACACTGACCCACACACTGAGGTGAGACACTGACCCACGCTCTGGGGTGAAACACTGACCCACACACTGAGGTGAGACACTGACCCACACACTGGGGTGAGACACTACCCCACACTCTGGGGCAACAAACTGACCCACACACTGAGGTGAGACACTGACCCACGCTCTGGGGTGAGACACTGACCCACGCTCTGGAATGAGACACTGACCCACACACTGGGGTGAGACACTGACCCACACACTGAGGTGAGACACTGACCCACGCTCTGGGGTGAGACACTGACCCACACTCTGGGGTGAGACACTGACCCACACTCTGGGGTGAGACACTGACCCACACTCTGGGGTGAGACACTGACCCACACTCTGGGGTGAGACACTGACCCACACTCTGGGGTGAGACACTGACCCACACTCTGGGGTGAGACACTGACCCACACTCTGGGGTGAGACACTGACCCACACTCTGGGGCGACACACTGACCCACACACTGAGGTGAGACACTGACCCACACACTGAGGTGAGACACTGACCCACACTCTGGGGTGAGACACTGACCCACACTCTGGGGTGAGACACTGACCCACACTCTGAGGTGAGACTGACCCACACTCTGGGGTGAGACACTGACCCACACACTGAGGTGAGACACTGACCCACACTCTGGGGTGAGACACTGACCCACACATTGAGGTGAGACACTGACCCACACTCTGAGGTGAGACACTGACCCACACACTGAGTTGAGACACTGACCCACACTCTGGGGTGAGACACTGACCCACACACTGAGATGAGACACTGACCCACACACTGGGGTGAGACACTGACCCACACTCTGGGGTGAGACACTGACCCACACTCTGGGGCGACACACTGACCCACACACTGAGGTGAGACACTGACCCACACACTGAGGTGAGACACTGACCCACACTCTGGGGTGAGACACTGACCCCACTCAGGGGTGAGACAATGACCCACACTCTGGGGTGAGACACTGACCCACACTCTGGGGTGAGACACTGACCCACACTCTGGGGTGAGACACTGACCCACACTCTGGGGCGACACACTGACCCACACACTGAGGTGAGACACTGACCCACACACTGGGGTGAGACACTGACCCACACTCTGGGGTGAGACACTGACCCACACTCTGGGGTGAGACACTGACCCACACTCTGAGGTGAGACACTGACCCACACTCTGGGGTGAGACACTGACCCACACACTGAGGTGAGACACTGACCCACACTCTGGGGTGAGACACTGACCCACACATTGAGGTGAGACACTGACCCACACTCTGAGGTGAGACACTGACCCACACACTGAGGTGAGACACTGACCCACACACTGAGGTGAGACACTGACCCACACTCTGAGGTGAGACACTGACCCACACTCTGAGGTGAGACACTGACCCACACACTGGGGTGAGACACTGACCCACACTCTCGGGTGAGACACTGACCCACGCTCTAGGGTGAGACACTGACCAACACACTGAGGTGAGACACTGACCCACACTCTGGGGTGAGACACGGACCCACACTCTGGGGTGAGACACGGACCCACACTCTGGGGTGAGACACTGACCCACACTCTGGGGTGAGACACTGACCCACACTCTGGAATGAGACACCGACCCGCACACTGGGGTGAGACAGTGACCCACACTCTAGGGTGAGACACTGACTCACACACTGAGGTGCACTAACCCACACTCTGAGGTGAGACACTGACCCAAACACTGGGGTGAGACACTGACCCACACTCTCGGGTGAGACACTGACCCACGCTCTAGGGTGAGACACTGACCCACACACTGGGGTGAGACACTGACCCACACACTGGGGTGAGACACTGACCCACGCTCTAGGGTGAGACACTGACCCACACACTGGGGTGAGACACTGACCCACACACTGGGGTGAGACACTGACCCACACACTGGGGTGAGACACTGACCCACACATTGAGGTGAGACACTGACCCACACTCTGAGGTGAGACACTGACCCAAACACTGGGGTGAGACACTGACCCACACTCTCGGGTGAGACACTGACCCACGCTCTAGGGTGAGACACTGACCCACACACTGGGGTGAGACACTGACCCACACACTGGGGTGAGACACTGACCCACACACTGGGGTGAGACACTGACCCACACACTGGGGTGAGACACTGACCCACACATTGAGGTGAGACACTGACCCACACTCTGAGGTGAGACACTGACCCACACACTGAGGTGAGACACTGACCCACACTCTGAGGTGAGACACTGACCCACACTCTGAGGTGAGACACTGACCCACACTCTGGGGTGAGACACTGACCCACACTCTGGGGTGAGACACTGACCCACACTCTGGGGTGAGACACTGACCCACACTCTGGGGTGAGACACTGACCCACACTCTGAGGTGAGACACTGACCCACACACTGAGGTGAGACACTGGCCCACACACTGAGGTGAGACACTGACCCACACACTGAGGTGAGACACTGACCCACACTCTGGGGCGAGACACTGACCCACACTCTGGGGTGAGACACTGACCCACACTCTGGGGTGAGACACTGACCCACACTCTGGGGTGAGACACTGACCCACACACTGAGGTGAGACACTGACCCACACGCTGGGGTAAGACACTGACCCACACTCTGGGTTGAGACACTGACCCACACTCTGGGGTGAGACACTGACCCACACTCTGAGGTGAGACACTGACCAACACTCTGAGGTGAGACACTGACCAACACTCTGGAGTGAGACACTGACCCACACTCTGGGGTGAGACACTGACCCACACTCTGGAGTGAGACACTGACCCACACTCTGGGGTGAGACACTGACCCACACTCTGGGGTGAGACACTGACCCACACTCTGAGGTGAGACACTGACCAACACTCTGGAGTGAGACACTGACCCACACTCTGGGGAGAGACACTGTCCCACACTCTGGGGCGAGACACTGTCCCACACACTGAGGTGAGACACTGACCCACACTCTGGGGTGAGACACTGACCCACACTCTGGGGTGAGACACTGACCCACACTCTGGGGTGAGACACTGACCCACACACTGGGGTGAGACACTGACCCACACTCTGGAATGAGACACTGACCCACACACTGGGGTGAGACACTGACCCACACACTGAGGTGAGACACTGACCCACGCTCTGGGGTGAGACACTGACCCACACTCTGGGGTGAGACACTGACCCACACTCTGGGGTGAGACACTGACCCACACTCTGGGGTGAGACACTGACCCACACTCTGGGGTGAGACACTGACCCACACTCTGGGGCGACACACTGACCCACACACTGAGGTGAGACACTGACCCACACACTGAGGTGAGACACTGACCCACACACTGAGGTGAGACACTGACCCACACTCTGGGGTGAGACACTGACCCACACTCTGGGGTGAGACACTGACCCACACTCTGAGGTGAGACACTGACCCACACTCTGGGGTGAGACACTGACCCACACACTGAGGTGAGACACTGACCCACACTCTGGGGTGAGACACTGACCCACACATTGAGGTGAGACACTGACCCACACTCTGAGGTGAGACACTGACCCACACACTGAGGTGAGACACTGACCCACACTCTGGGGTGAGACACTGACCCACACACTGAGATGAGACACTGACCTACACTCTGGGGTGAGACACTGACCCACACACTGAGGTGAGACACTGACCCACACTCTGAGGTGAGACACTGACCCACACGCTGGGGTGAGACACTGACCCACACTTTCGGGTGAGACACTGACCCACGCTCTAAGGTGAGACACTGACCAACACACTGAGGTGAGACACTGACCCACACTCTGGGGTGAGACACGGACCCACACTCTGGGGTGAGACACTGACCCACACTCTGGGGTGAAACACTGACCCACACTCTGGAATGAGACACCGACCCGCACACTGGGGTGAGACACTGACCCACACTCTCGGGTGAGACACTGACCCACGCTCTAGGGTGAGACACTGACCAACACACTGAGGTGAGACACTGACCCAAACACTGGGGTGAGACACTGACCCACACTCTCGGGTGAGACACTGACCCACGCTCTAGGGTGAGACACTGACCCACACACTGGGGTGAGACACTGACCCACACACTGGGGTGAGACACTGACCCACGCTCTAGGGTGAGACACTGACCAACACTCTGAGGTGAGACACTGACCCACACTCTGAGGTGAGACACTGACCAACACTCTCGGGTGAGACACTGACCCACGCTCTAGGGTGAGACACTGACCCACACACTGGGGTGAGACACTGACCCACACACTGGGGTGAGACACTGACCCACACACTGGGGTGAGACACTGACCCACACATTGAGGTGAGACACTGACCCACACTCTGA
This sequence comes from Lissotriton vulgaris, assembly GCF_964263255.1. Lineage (NCBI taxonomy): Eukaryota > Metazoa > Chordata > Amphibia > Caudata > Salamandridae > Lissotriton > Lissotriton vulgaris. The sequence goes on from NC_141693.1 coordinate 2,035,343,430, forward strand.
GGTGAGACACTGACCCAAACACTGGGGTGAGACACTGACCCACACTCTCGGGTGAGACACTGACCCACGCTCTAGGGTGAGACACTGACCCACACACTGGGGTGAGACACTGACCCACACACTGGGGTGAGACACTGACCCACACACTGGGGTGAGACACTGACCCACACACTGGGGTGAGACACTGACCCACACATTGAGGTGAGACACTGACCCACACTCTGGGGTGAGACACTGACCCACACACTGAGGTGAGACACTGACCCACACACTCAGGTGAGACACTGACCCACACTCTGAGGTGAGACACTGACCCACACACTGAGGTGAGACACTGACCCACACTCTGGGGTGAGACACTGACCAACACTCTCGGGTGAGACACTGACCCACGCTCTAGGGTGAGACACTGACCCACACACTGGGGTGAGACACTGACCCACACACTGAGGTGAGACACTGACCCACACACTGAGGTGAGACACTGACCCACACTCTGGGGTGAGACACTGACCCACACTCTGGGGTGAGACACTGACCCACACTCTGGGGTGAGACACTGACCCACACACTGAGGTGAGACACTGACCCACACTCTGAGGTGAGACACTGACCCGCACACTGAGGTGAGACACTGGCCCACACACTGAGGTGAGACACTGACCCACACACTGAGGTGAGACACTGACCCACACTCTGGGGCGAGACACTGACCCACACTCTGGGGTGAGACACTGACCCACACTCTGGGGTGAGACACTGACCCACACACTGAGGTGAGACACTGACCCACACGCTGGGGTAAGACACTGACCCACACTCTGGGGTGAGACACGGACCCACACTCTGGAGTGAGACACTGACCCACACTCTGGGGTGAGACACTGACCCACACTCTGAGGTGAGACACTGACCAACACTCTGGAGTGAGACACTGACCCACACTCTGGGGTGAGACACTGTCCCACACTCTGGGGCGAGACACTGTCCCACACACTGAGGTGAGACACTGACCCACACTCTGGGGTGAGACACTGACCCACACTCTGGGGTGAGACACTGACCCACACTCTGGGGTGAGACACTGACCCACACACTGGGGCGAGACACTGACCCACACACTGAGGTGAGACACTGACCCACACTCTGGGGTGAGACACTGACCCACACTCTGGGGTGAGACACTGACCCACACTCTGGGGTGAGACACTGACCCACACACTGAGGTGAGACACTGACCCACACACTGAGGTGAGACACTGACCCACACTCTGAGGTGAGACACTGACCCACACACTGAGGTGAGACACTGGCCCACACACTGAGGTGAGACACTGACCCACACACTGAGGTGAGACACTGACCCACACTCTGGGGCGAGACACTGACCCACACTCTGGGGTGAGACACTGACCCACACTCTGGGGTGAGACACTGACCCACACACTGAGGTGAGACACTGACCCACACGCTGGGGTAAGACACTGACCCACACTCTGGGGTGAGACACTGACCCACACTCTGGGGTGAGACACTGACCCACACTCTGGGGTGAGACACTGACCCAAACACTGGGGTGAGACACTGACCCACACTCTCGGGTGAGACACTGACCCACGCTCTAGGGTGAGACACTGACCCACACACTGGGGTGAGACACTGACCCACACACTGGGGTGAGACACTGACCCACGCTCTAGGGTGAGACACTGACCAACACTCTGAGGTGAGACACTGACCCACACTCTGAGGTGAGACACTGACCAACACTCTCGGGTGAGACACTGACCCACGCTCTAGGGTGAGACACTGACCCACACACTGGGGTGAGACACTGACCCACACACTGGGGTGAGACACTGACCCACACACTGGGGTGAGACACTGACCCACACATTGAGGTGAGACACTGACCCACACTCTGAGGTGAGACACTGACCCAAACACTGGGGTGAGACACTGACCCACACTCTCGGGTGAGACACTGACCCACGCTCTAGGGTGAGACACTGACCCACACACTGGGGTGAGACACTGACCCACACACTGGGGTGAGACACTGACCCACACACTGGGGTGAGACACTGACCCACACACTGGGGTGAGACACTGACCCACACATTGAGGTGAGACACTGACCCACACTCTGGGGTGAGACACTGACCCACACACTGAGGTGAGACACTGACCCACACACTCAGGTGAGACACTGACCCACACTCTGAGGTGAGACACTGACCCACACACTGAGGTGAGACACTGACCCACACTCTGGGGTGAGACACTGACCAACACTCTCGGGTGAGACACTGACCCACGCTCTAGGGTGAGACACTGACCCACACACTGGGGTGAGACACTGACCCACACACTGAGGTGAGACACTGACCCACACACTGAGGTGAGACACTGACCCACACTCTGGGGTGAGACACTGACCCACACTCTGGGGTGAGACACTGACCCACACTCTGGGGTGAGACACTGACCCACACTCTGGGGTGAGACACTGACCCACACACTGAGGTGAGACACTGACCCACACTCTGAGGTGAGACACTGACCCGCACACTGAGGTGAGACACTGGCCCACACACTGAGGTGAGACACTGACCCACACACTGAGGTGAGACACTGACCCACACTCTGGGGCGAGACACTGACCCACACTCTGGGGTGAGACACTGACCCACACTCTGGGGTGAGACACTGACCCACACACTGAGGTGAGACACTGACCCACACGCTGGGGTAAGACACTGACCCACACTCTGGGGTGAGACACGGACCCACACTCTGGAGTGAGACACTGACCCACACTCTGGGGTGAGACACTGACCCACACTCTGAGGTGAGACACTGACCAACACTCTGGAGTGAGACACTGACCCACACTCTGGGGTGAGACACTGTCCCACACTCTGGGGCGAGACACTGTCCCACACACTGAGGTGAGACACTGACCCACACTCTGGGGTGAGACACTGACCCACACTCTGGGGTGAGACACTGACCCACACTCTGGGGTGAGACACTGACCCACACACTGGGGCGAGACACTGACCCACACACTGAGGTGAGACACTGACCCACACTCTGGGGTGAGACACTGACCCACACTCTGGGGTGAGACACTGACCCACACTCTGGGGTGAGACACTGACCCACACACTGAGGTGAGACACTGACCCACACACTGAGGTGAGACACTGACCCACACTCTGAGGTGAGACACTGACCCACACACTGAGGTGAGACACTGGCCCACACACTGAGGTGAGACACTGACCCACACACTGAGGTGAGACACTGACCCACACTCTGGGGCGAGACACTGACCCACACTCTGGGGTGAGACACTGACCCACACTCTGGGGTGAGACACTGACCCACACACTGAGGTGAGACACTGACCCACACGCTGGGGTAAGACACTGACCCACACTCTGGGGTGAGACACTGACCCACACTCTGGGGTGAGACACTGACCCACACTCTGAGGTGAGACACTGACCAACACTCTGAGGTGAGACACTGACCAACACTCTGGAGTGAGACACTGACCCACACTCTGGGGTGAGACACTGACCCACACTCTGGAGTGAGACACTGACCCACACTCTGGGGTGAGACACTGACCCACACTCTGAGGTGAGACACTGACCAACACTCTGGAGTGAGACACTGACCCACACTCTGGGGCGAGACACTGTCCCACACTCTGGGGCGAGACACTGTCCCACACACTGAGGTGAGACACTGACCCACACTCTGGGGTGAGACACTGAGCCACACTCTGGGGTCAGACACTGACCCACACTCTGGGGTGAGACACTGACCCACACACTGGGGTGAGACACTGACCCACACACTGAGGTGAGACACTGACCCACACACTGAGGTGAGTCACTGACCCACACTCTGGGGTGAGACACTGACCCACACTCTGGGGTGAGACACTGACCCACACTCTGGGGTGAGACACTGACCCACACACTGGGGTGAGACACTGACCCACACACTGAGGTGAGACACTGACCAACACACTGAGGTGAGACACTGACCCACACACTGGGGTGAGACAAAAACCACCACCTGCTGCAGTGGACGAGGCACTGATCAACGCAGAGGGTGACAAACTGACCGACACACATGGAGCGAGACACTGACAGACACACAAAGGGTAAGACACCAGCTGCCCTGGGAGAGATACTAATCAAGCCCTCATGTGAGACACCGATCAATACACTCATGGAGAGACCCTAACCAGCACACATGGAATGAGACACTGACCAACACATGGAGCGAGAAACTGACCATCACACATGGAGCGAGACGCTGACCGACACACATGGAGCGAGACTCTGACCAACACTCATGGAGGGAGACCCTGACGACACACATGGAGGGAGACACTGACCAACACACATGGAGCGAGACCCTAACCAACACTCATGGAGCGAGACCCTGACCAACACTCATGGAGCGAGACCCTGGCTGACAGACATGGAGCGAGACCCTGACCGACACACATGGAGGGAGACACTGACCAACTCACATGGAGCGAGACCCTGACCGACATACATGGAGCGAGACCCTGACCAACACACACGAAGCGAGACACTGACCAACACACATGGAGTGAGACACTGACCAACACACATGGAGCGAGACCCTAACGACACACATGGAGTGAAACCCTGACTGACACACATGGAGTGAGACCCTGACCAACACACTTGGAGTGAGACACTGACCAACACACATGGAGCGAGACCCTAACGACACACATGGAGTGAAACCCTGACTGACACACATGGAGTGAGACCCTGACCAACACACTTGGAGCGAGACACTGACCAACACACATGGAGTGAGACACTGACCAACACACATGGAGCGAGACACTGACCAACACACATGGAGCGAGACAATGACCAACATACATGGGGTGAGACCCTAACCAACACACATGGAGGGAGACACTGACCAACACACATGGAGGGAGACACTGACCAACACACATGGAGTGAGACACTGACCAACACACATGGAGTGAGACACTGACCAACACACATGGAGTGACCACTGACCAACACATGGAGCGAGACACTGACCAACACACATGGAGTGAGACACTGACCAACACACATGGAGAGAGACCCTAACCAACACACATGGTGTGAGACACTGACCAACACACATGGAGTGAGACACTGACCAACACACATGGAGCGAGACCCTGACGACACACATGGAGGGAGACACTGACCAACAGATGGAGCGAGACCCTGACCAACACACATGGAGTGAGACACTGACCAACACACATGGAGCGAGACCCTAACCAACACACATGGAGTGAGACACTGACCAACACACATGGAGTGAGACACTGACCAACACACATGGAGCGAGACCCTGACGACACACATGGAGGGAGACACTGACCAACACATGGAGCGAGACCCTGACCAACACACATGGAGAGAGACACTGACTGTGAGGAGGTACCGGGGAATACATATAAAGGACACTGGATTCCTTACCACCCTGATGAAAACGAAGACAGCAGCTCCTCCAAATCAGCTTGTACAATCACCAAGCCTCTTTTCCCCGCCCCACAGTATGCAGAAGTCCAGCCCTTTTTAACATATACGTTTCAGACTTGGCGAGGATCATCAAATCGCATGGGTTGAGTTTAACATCATACGCCGATGGCACTCAGCTGGTGCTGGCAGTTCACAAGGATGGAACAGCGGTGGCGGCCGGATTCCAGGAGGGTATGCGAGCCATCAGCTCCTGGATGACAAGCAACTGATTGAATTAAATTCGGATAAAACCGAGGTAATGACCTTTGGGAACCTTACCCCTGGATGGTCCTCCACCTGGTGGCCCAGTCAAATGGGCCCCCGCCAGAACCCGTTACCAAGGTCAGAAACCTCGGGTTTTATTCAATGATAAACTCCTCTTCCACCATCATGTAAATGCTGTTGTCTCCTCCTCATACCACACCCTTAGAAAAATCAAGAAATTACTTCCTTTCCTCCCAGTATCAGCTGGTAAAACTCTCATCACCAACCTTGTCCTCTCCAAAACCGATTACTGTAAAGGCCTCCTGCTCAACGCCGAAGAAAAAGTCCTCAATAAACTTCAATCAGTCCAAAACGCGGCAGCCAGAATTTTACTTGGCATCCCCAAATTCAAATCCGCTACATCTGCCAAACGTCAGCTTCACTGGCTGCCTATCAGAAGCCGTACCAAGTTTAAGGCACTTTGCATCGCTTACAAAGCTATCAATAACTTAGGACTCCTCTTTTAAAAAAAAGCTTTCTTAATGTATGCCCCTAACAGAACCCTGCGCTCCTCCTCAGCCCACCTCTTACCGGTCCCGCGCACAAAAAAATCCTCCTTGGGGGATAGGAACTTCCTGGTCGTCACTGCCAGGCTCTGGAACTCTCTTCCTCTCTCCATCAAAACAAGTCCCACCCTCATGGTCTTTAGGAAACAAGTAAAAACCTGGCTTTTTAATCAATAATTTGCTATTCCAGCGCCTCCCTTGTCCTCATTCATAGTCTACAAGCGCCGAGACACCCCAGGGTATTTGCACACTATAAAAATTTCCAAAACATAAACATAAACAGAACCTGAACCTGAAGTCGTTACCTCAGAAGGCGGACCCCGGTGAACGGACCAATCGGGAACGTCACAGGAAGGTCAGAAGGGGCAGAAAAAGCCGGAAGAGGATGCTGTAGGCGGGCTCGCTGAACCTGGACCTACAACGCCAGGAGGAGACGCCGAACTTGCAACAGACCCCTTCAACGTCGCTGAGGAGCCTGGAAACAAGACCACGGACGACAACAGAGAGGAAAAGGAGAAGACTGCCACGGACAGGCTCGAAGATCCGGACGTCAGGACTGAAGACTGGTGGAGCCCGGGGGACACGCACGAGCCACCACAACTCCGGAGAGTTGTGGCAGACAGCGGTACGTAGTCGTTACCTCGGGTTCACAAGGGAGGGAGTAAGGGGTGGGAGGCTGGGAGACTGGGTGGCAGAAAGGATCGCCGTGAAGCGAGACCCTGACTGATACACATGGAGTGAGACACTGACCAACACACATGGAGCGAGACACTAACCAACAATCATGGAGCGAGACACTGACCAACACACATGGAGCGAGACACTGACCAACACACATGGAGCGAGAACCTGACCGACACACATGGAGCGAGACCCTGACCGATACACATGGAGTGAGACACTGACCAACACACATGGAGTGAGACACTGACCAACCACATGGAGCGAGACTTTGACCAACGCAGATGAAGCGAGACCCTGACTGATACACATGGAGTGAGACACTGACCAACACACATGGAGCGAGACCCTGACCGATACACATGGAGCGAGACAATGACCAACACACATGGAGTGAGACACTGACCAACCACATGAAGCGAGACTTTGACCAACACACATGGAGCGAGACCCTGACCGATACACATGGAGTGAGACACTGACCAACCACATGGAGTGAGACACTGACTAATCCTGCTACATCTGGTGAGACGCTGACCAACACACACTGTACTGGGTGAGATACTGGCCAGCACTCATCACAGTGGGCGAGACACAGACAGACACACATGGAGTGAGACACTGACCAACACACATGGAGCGAGACACTGACCAACCACATGGAGCGAGACTTTGACCAACACACATGAAGCAAGACCCTGACTGATACACATGGAGTGAGACACTAACCAACAATCATGGAGCGAGACACTGACCAACACTCATGGAGCGAGACCCTGACCGACACACATGGAGCGAGACACTTACCAATATACATGGAGCAAGACCCTAACCAACACACATGGAACGAGACCCTGACCGACACACATGGAGCGAGACACTGACCGATACACATGGAGTGAGACACTGACCAACACACATGGAGCGAGACACTGACCAACCACATGGAGCGAGACTTTGACCAACACACATGAAGCGAGACCCTGACTGATACACATGGAGTGAGACACTAACCAACACACATGGAGCGAAACACTAACCAACAATCATGGAGCGAGACACTGACCAACACACATGGAGCGAGACCCTGACCGACACACATGGAGCGAGACACTGACCAATATACATGGAGCAAGACCCTAACCAACTAACATGGAACGAGACCCTGACCGACACACATGGAGCGAGACACTGACCAACACACATGGAGCGAGACACTAACCAATACACATGGAGCGAGACACTGACTAATCCTGCTACATCTGGTGAGACACTGACCAACACACACTGTACTGGGTGAGATACTGGCCAGCACTCACCACAGTGGGCGAGACACAGACAGACACACAAACGGAGACACTCACAGCATCTGCTTCACCTAATGAGATACTGCCCACAAATGGAGTGAGATACTCCTCAAGACATGAGATAAACAATAAGACCTCCTGTACAGGGTGAGACACTCACCAACACCTCCTGCACTGGTTAAGATACTGACAAACCCCCACTGCACTGAGTGAGACACAGACCAAAGGGTGAGACACTGGTCAACACAGAGTGAGACTATAACCAATGCCCACGTCACCAGCTGAGAAAGGGATTAAAACATGCAGCACAGAGACCCCCTTGCACCATGGTGCAAAGGTATATCTCTGGTGCACGGCGGCTGATTTTGGCACCAGTACCAGGGGCAGAGATGAGAGAGAGCGCCATATTTCAGTAAATTGTGCGCTCTCCTCCTCTCTCCTTCCCACGCAGCGCAGCTTTGGGGCTGCTGCACTGCGCTGCTTGAATACATGGTAATTCTGCCTGAGGTATTCCTGAGCAACGCTGCTAGGTTGAGGTAGCTGATTCTGGATGGCGCACTCTCGTTTTTTTTAGGCCTCGCCTAGCGACGCAGCGCATGCGCTGTTCACCTTGGCGAGATTTATTGTTGTAGGTTCCTTGGCCGATGGGGGACAAGAGATGTGCTCGCGTACGGACAGGAGATGTGAACGTGTGCACATTGCCAATCCCTTCCTGTCTCCTGCTCCCTGTGCCAGCACGGACAGGAGATGTGCACGGGCATGGCCGTCAAGTTTGCTCTCCACGTTTCCGGCATTCTGTGAGGCACAATGCACGCATGTGGCTTTCAGTCTCGCTTCTCTTTGTCAATGTCGGAAATAAGTGCTTTATTTACATATATGAGCATTTGTTGTAACAATGGTGCTTTACTGCATGTTCCCATCCCTCCCCTCCCACTACGCCCCTCCCTGCTCCTTCTCCCTATCATGGTCCACCATCACAGCAGCTTCAGGAGGGACCGTCCTGGGCTCTCTCCCAGTTCGAAGACCGGGTTAAGTTGCAAAATGGTCCTACAAACCATGGGGAAGGTCTTGTGGTAAGCCGGTTCATCTGCGGGAAGGTTTTTCTTCTGACCGACGGAACTAGCGATCTGTTCTGCAATGTTGTGAAGCACCACAAAAAGGGCTTCAGTGTGCTAAGGGATGGCGTATGTTGGCCAGGGCATCTGCTGCGGGATGGGACAGGGAAGGTAAACAACTTTTTCAAGGTTTGCTGGGGGGACGTCATTAATGACTGTGGCATTCAGATTAGTGGTCCCCCATTTGTGCACTTTGAAAGTATGCAGGGCGCCATGGTGGACTGTGTGTTTTTGGGGAGGGGCAGTGGTTCACGCCCCCTCTCCAAAAGATAAAACCATGCGGAGCTGCATAACGCTGAAGAGAGGCATGCCTGTGCGAGATAACATCGGGAGCGCACTTCGATGTATCCTAGCTTTTTGAGAACATCCTTGGACACTTTGGGACTCTAATGGTCGAAAAGGTAGTGGATGAACAATCCTCCACGCTGTTAAAAAAGTATTGACATATTAGAACAGTCACCACCTTTTTTCCTCCTACCCATAACAAATAGTATTCCTGCCTGGCAGCTCCATTCTTGGGTCTTAAAAGTGGACTTTTGAACAAGCGCTGCTGAGTGGTTAATGCAGATATACATCTGCATGTGTGCCCAAAACATTACTTCTGTTCCAGCAAAGCACTCCACGGGAGGCCAGGGAACCACCCCTCTCAATATAATTATGTTACGTGAATCAGGCATAATGTGTACGTTAGCGGTAAGGGAGAATTGCTGAAGCCCTGCTGGTAATATGGTTGGCGATCCAGGGGGCGCTGTAAAGGAGCTGCTGAGAGGGGGCTGCGTAGGATGGACAGTCGAAATGTACAGCACCAGCAGGTACTGGCTGCACACTTCTATGGGGACTGTAGTGTATAGCTAAGTAGCGCTTTGCTTGATCTGCGCTGTTTATCTGCTCAAAGTGTATTTTGCATTGGCGCTCTGTGGCTTCTGAAATTGTGCCGCTTTATTGACATTTTGCTTGCTTTGTGCCTCATTTGCGCTCTGTAAGATTAGAACTGCTTCCCCTACGCTCTCAGCGCATTTACCTGTAGCGCTACGCTGTGCCTCCCCCCCGCCTCCATTTTGTTTGTTGTCCTCGTCGTCCTCGTGCACCCGCCCCGCCTCCCAGCTGATACGCCCTCGCCCCTCCCCCTCCACTATCCATATATGACAGTAGCTCCCGCGCGCAGCGTTCACGCGCAGCGACCGCGCCCAATCCGCGCCGAAGGTGCGCCAAAGGTAAGCCCGTCTACGCCCGTCCGCGCCTGGACCGCGCCCAGCGCCAGACCCCCTGCCCCTCGCGCTGCCCAGCCCTCCCGCATTACCTACGATGCCGCCTCCCTCCTAGCCCTTAACCCCGGTCGCGCCCCCAACTGCGTCCAAGCCGCCCCTGGACAAACCCATGGACCTTTCTCATGCCACTCCTGCAAATTCAGCGGCACCGACAACATCTCCGATACGATCACACCACGGATTCCCGACCCCAACCACCTAGAATGCATCCTTCTCAACACCCGCTCGGTCCACAGGCACGCCATTGACCTCTGGAACCTACTAGACACCATCTCTCCTGACGTCGCCTTCCTAACTGAAACATGGATGAACGCTTCCTCCGCCCCTGACATCGCCATTGCTATCCCTGAAGACTATAAGATCACACGCAAGGACCGCACCGACCATACAGGAGGTGGAATCGCTATCGTCCATAAGAAATCCATCCGCATTTCCACCAACTCCGACGCCAACCTCGCTAACTCCGAACACCTTCACTTCCAGATCCACATCGACCCCAAGACAACTCTTAGAGGCACCCTCCTCTACAGACCACCAGGACCCCGCGCAAAATTCAGTGAAGACATCACGGACTTCATCACCCCACACGCGCTCCCCTCCAAAGACTACATCCTCCTGGGAGACCTCAACTTCCACCTCGAAAAGCTCAACGACCGCAACACCGCCACCCTCTTGGACAACCTCGCCAACCTCGGACTTAAACAACTGGTCACTTCCCCCACCCACATCGCAGGTCACACACTCGACCCCATCTTCACCTCCAGCAACCATGTCTCCTTCAGCCACACTACGGAGCTCCTCTGGACTGACCACAGCTGCGTTCACTTCACCTACAACAAACCAAAACCCATCAACCACCACCAACCAACTCTACAAAGAAACTGGAACAAAATCACCATCGACCAGATCTCCTCATCGCTCCTTCTAAACCCCCCAGCCCTCTCTTCTAATGCCAACGAAGCCGCCTCCAACCTCACCCTTTGGCTATCCAACACCGCCGACACCTTAGCACCACTGAAAAAACGTCATCACAAACTTGGCAACAAGAAGGCCTCATGGTTCAACGATGACCTCAAGAAATCCAAGAAACTGTGCCGCTCCCTTGAAAAGGCCTGGAAAAAAGACCCATCCACCAGCAACAAGGATGCCTTCAAAAGCGCCATTCGTACTCACCACCAACTGATCCGAAAAGCCAAGAAAACATCATTCAAGGATCGACTTGACAACAACGCCCACAACAGCAAGGAACTTTTCAACATCGTCAAGGAATTTTCCAACCCCTCGGCCAACTCCAACGACATCACCCCCTCTCAAACCCTCTGCGACTCCCTAGCCTCTTTCTTCCACAACAAGATTGCTGACATCCACAACAGCTTCGACAACCAACCCGGAAGCCAACCCACCCTACCATCTGCTGACCATCTTCCCCCCGCTAACACCATTAACGCCTGGAACCCAATCTCCACCGAGGACACCATCCGCCTGATGAACTCCATCCACTCTGGATCCCCCACAGACCCATGCCCTCACCACATCTTCAACAAAGCAGACTCCGTCATAGCTCCGCACCTCCGAGACGTCATCAACTGCTCCTTCAACTCCGCCACCTTCCCGGATGACTGGAAACACGCTGAACTCACCGCCCTTCTGAAAAAACCAACAGCAGACCCCACCGAACTCAAAAACTACCGCCCCATCTCGCTTCTGCCATTCCCGGCCAAAGTCATCGAGAAAGCAGTCAACAACCAGCTCGCCGCCTTCCTCGAAGCCAACAAATCCCTCGACCCCTCACAATCTGGCTTCCGAGCAAAACACAGCACTGAGACCGCCCTCATCGCAGCAACAGACGACATTCGAACTCTACTGGACAATGGAGACACAGTCGCCCTCATCCTCCTCGACCTCTCTGCAGCATTCGATACAGTCTGCCACAGCACCCTTCTACAACGCCTCAACAACATCGGAATCCAAGGAAAAGCACTTGATTGGATCACCTCGTTCCTCACTGGAAGAACCCAGAGAGTCCGCCTCCCACCATTCAAGTCCGAGGCCTCTGAAATCATCTGCGGCGTACCACAAGGATCCTCACTCAGCCCCACCCTCTTCAACGTATACATGAGCCCCCTTGCGGCCATCGCTCGCCAACACAATCTCAACATCATCTCCTACGCGGATGACACTCAACTGATCCTTTCTCTCACCAGGGACCCCAGCACCGCCAAAACTAACCTACACGAAGGAATGAAAGAAGTCGCAGAATGGATGAAACACAGCCGTCTGAAACTGAACTCGGACAAAACAGAAGTCCTCATCTTAGGTACATCCCCCTCGGCTTGGGACGACTCCTGGTGGCCGGAAGCCCTCGGAAAAGCACCCATCCCGACAGACCACGCACGGAACCTAGGCGTCATCCTAGATTCTTCACTCTCAATGGACAAACAAGTCAGCGCCGTATCCTCCTCCTACTTTAACATTCTTCGCATGCTCAGAAAAACATTTCGCTGGATCCCCTCCGAAACAAGGAAAACAGTCACCCATGCTCTGGTCACGAGCCGACTGGACTACGGAAACACCCTCTACGCAGGCACCACCGCTAAACTCCAGAAGAAACTCCAACGAATCCAAAACGCATCAGCCAGGCTCATATTGGACATCCCACGCAACGAACACATCTCTGGTCACCTTAGAGACCTCCACTGGCTACCCGTCAATAAGAGGATCACTTTCCGACTGCTTACCCACGCACACAAATCACTCTACGACATCGGACCAGATTGCCTCAACTCTCGGCTGTCCTTCTACACCCCCGCCCGCCAACTTCGCTCTTCCAGCCAAGCCTTCGCCACTGTACCTCGCATCAACAAGACCACCATGGGAGGCAGATCCTTTTCATACCTGGCTGCCAAAACATGGAACTCACTCCCCGCTTACCTTCGCCTCACCCAGAATCACCTAGCGTTCAGAAAGCAGCTTAAAACGTGGATATTTGACAAATAATCCTCCTCCCCTTTCCTAAGCGCCTTGAAACCCTCTGGGTATGTAGTGCGCTATACAAATTTCATGACTTGACTTGACTTGACTGGTTGTTTACCTTCTCAAAACTCTCATGGCTTCCCAGGGGACTCATCTAGGGGCATCGTTCCGTGGCGTGACACGCATTCTAACACACCCATTTCCTTAGCTCTCAGACATCAACAACCCACCCCTACTCGAACTACAGCACTTCACATATTGCTAACAATACCTGCCCACCGGCGTCTCCTCTACTATTACACCCACACTGCGAGTTTCACCCTCCGCAAATGCATCGCAAGCCATTGCCCACCCACCTCCCTGAACATAACTGGCACTGACAGCCCTTCTCTCACACATTATGCCAGCTTCCTTCTGCACACTGCGCACTCTCAAACAACTTGTTGGCATACTTAAACAACGCATTTTCCTCAACCCATAACCTCTCTTTGCACCTACCCAGCCCTTCCACTTTTATTCCACACCACTGTCTTTTCCAGCCTCTTTTTACCCGTTAACCGTGCATCCTATAGAGCAACACTCATCAAGGAGTAACCTATGGTGACATTTTCTTTTCTACACTTCATCTTAGTTGCGGCTTTCTATACATATATTGGTCTGTGGTTTAGGAACATAAATGAGCAAGAGTTACACTGGTGTGAGTGAATGTATGACGCAATAATTCACAAAACTGAGCTCCTTTTACCTTTTGGCACACAGACGATTTATTAATGTTTGCCGAGGAAACTGGGTTTTCGTTTGTCCGTAACGCACAATATATCCCAGCACTTTAAAAAGATATATTTCACTGCAGATAAGGGCAACAAGTCAAATGGGTCAGATTTGTTGAACGAAAATGTTCTACTTGGGACATCAAACATATGTATTGTGGTGCGGGGTGCTTACCATTGCAAGCATCCGTCTGTCCTGCTCTTTTCTTGAGACCACGAATGAACTGGAATGATACATTTGTTTTATTTGTCAAATTTGGCCCTATTCCTGCTGATAAGGAAGAAACTGTCTCAGTATGCACACAAACTATAGGAGCAGATTGACAAGCCCCTTCGCCTCTTTTATGCTGCTAGTCGTCACTTTCGTGACGCAGCGGTGGTGCAAAACCAGCGCATGCTGCGGGGTATTTACAACGTGACGCATCTGGGAGATGCGTCATGTTGTAAAGCCCTGCGCCAGAAGTAGGCGTTCCTGCGCGGGGGGGGGGCGTTCCGGCGCAGGAATGCTTCCTAAAAGTGGCTGAGTGAAATCTTCAAAACCCTGCGCCTGCTTGAAGCAGGCGTAAGGATTGACGCAGTATTGTAAAGATAGGGCACCCCAGAGCCTTGCTGGAGCTGCGCCGCACTTGCAACGCAACTTCAGCAATGCACTGCCTTTACGGCCAGGATGCGCCAGGCATCTGTCCCTTTTTGCCCCATGGTGCGCCGCATTATAAATGCGGCGCCAGGACGCACAATAACAGCCGCATCCCTGCTGATATGCAGGGGTGCGCCAGATATTGTAAATCTGCTCCATAGACTTTAGTGATAGCAAACTGTGCTGCTGTATGAAGAAGCAGTTAACGTAGTAAAGAACCTTCAACACCTGCAGGATGCCAGGGGTCGTTTGCATTTGCAGTTCACAATAGGAATTACTTTTTTTTGCCTCTTTCTTTTTTCTCCAGCCCATTACCATATTGGCTACATATGAACTCATGGTCAGTGAAAGGCACATTGTGTGTACATAGCGGCAAAATGGCGGCCACGTGACGCTGCGCAGGATTTTGCTCCTTTACCTGGCCGGAATGCTACGCCTAGGCTGACCCGAGCTGTGCTTTTTTTCAAACTGTCTCGGCGCCCACTGACCTTCAGAGCACACCAGAGATCCCCAGAGGTGCTCACGGAACCGCATTACTCCCGCCAGACGCGCAACACCCATTGGACTCACCGGGCTTCAGCCCCCCCCGTCGTGTGTGGCAGCCCGGGATGAGACAGATCCCGGGCACACACACTGAGCCGCACCCGAACGTTTCACTGGTCTTTAACCCCTTCGATGCTGATGACGAGCTCAGCTCATCATCAGCTACGGCGCTCGTATGCTGATGACGAGCTGAGCTCGTCATGTAACGCGGGTTTTCGAAAAACCCAGCAAACAGCGGGAAAACCGCTAGCGCGCAAGGGGTTAAAAGGCCATTTGAATGTTAATTAGGCCTTGCAGTTGTTTCACCCCTTCTAAGAGGTCCTGCAGCTCCACTCTGCCTACTGATTAAAGGTTCAGCCCCCCCGAAATTGTTTCATAGCCCCCCCCGAAACTCGGCTCTAGTTGCGCCTCTGACTCCCTGTAGGAAAGTGGCTACCTGACTATGGTTACCCCAGAATTTTTGCCTTGTGTTTAGCTGGTTTTCGACTTAGTTGGCCTGGTTCCCTGCTAATCAGGGCCCCAGGCTATCTGCTCTCTCTGTAAAATAGATTCCATGTACCCTAGGTGCATAACTAGATTGGCTTGGGTCACCTTATCAGCCCCTGTACAGAGCACTATAGGTGCCCAGGGCATAGGTGCATCCAAGGCCTACCAGGGGCTGCAGCATATCTTTTGCCACCCCTGGCTGGCTATCTAATATTGACACAACTGGCTGATTACTCAGCTGGGGCAAGTGGGTGTAATCACCCCTTGCTTAGATATAGTATACCTATATCTAAACCTATATCTGGACACATATAAACCTGTGAGCCACTCCTATGGAAGGCCTTATCAATCCTGGAGGCAGAGTGCGTGGTCTAATATGAGATGGAGCTCGATCATGAGCTGAGCCTGTCTGCAGCTGTCGGGAACAACTCCCTAAGCTGTTCCGGGATAATGCAATACCATATACTATTAAGTGCATTATAATCCTCGCGGTTATATAGCAACTTTGGTTTGGTTTTATCAAAACATGTTGTGTAAGGTGTCATACGATTTGGAATACTATCCCTCGACAGTCCTGTCGACGGGGATAGCATTCCACCCCTCTAGAGGGAGAAGACATGTTACTTTACTGAAACGCGGTTGTTTTTTAAAAGAGCCTCAGATCCACAAAATGGATGCTTCTGCCACAGACACAAGTCTAACCTCCTGCTGCTGACCGAAACTCAGCAGAGGAGGCCTGGACAAAGGTTTTCCTGTCGCAGGGAGATGTTGCACCACCCCAGTCAGGAGATAGTGGATTGTAGCAGGGAGGTTTGAAAGAAACCAGGCACTGCCTGGGGAGCACACGGCTTCCCCTTGCATAATCTGGCCAAACCGGTTCTGGGGCACACCAGCCCCAGTCCCAGCATGGCCTGGATCAAAGGGAAAGGGGTGTATCCACCCCCTTCCTGGGTCCCACCCATAGGAGGGGACCTAGCAGGTAATCCAGCCCCCTAGATTGGTATAAGAATGGGAGCAGTGCCAACGCACTCGGATTATCCTGATGAAACATTTGAAATGAAACTCTGGACCCTTCGACATCCTACTCGACGTAGAAGACTGAAGAATCTCCCTTGTGGTCAAGGAGTGACCACCCTGTTCAAACAGGCACTATCCAGCACCTCGATGTCTGCTTTGTTGCAGTTCCCGCCGGAACTCGAGCGACAGAGATCGACGAGATTAAGCTTGCCTGCCTTCTTACAGCCCGATCCACAGTCCCTGCAGAGGTGAGACCCGTGGAGGCGACCGGGAGCGGGGGCACGCCATCTTGAAAAGACCACGAGACGCTGACCGTGCAGCCCACGAGTGACCCTCGAAGCTATACACCGGGGTTTGAGAAGCCCCAGCCCTGAGCCACTTTTGCACCGAAGTTCAGCCCTCTACACTCGACGAGTGCTGCGTGGCGCCCTTCTGCTTCCTTTGGCTCAACGCGTTGGCCTGGTCACTTGCCAGCTGGCTTGTGGCCCCTGTGCCAACGAAAACCAAAATATGACTTGTGATTCTGGTTGCTCCAGACTTGCATCCGCTCCTCTGAAAAGGAGCACCCGCTCTGACTCTCCTGGTCCGAGTGAGAAGCAATCTTCCAATCCCGCGTGGATTGCTCTTGCCAAGTGTTGTTTGCTCCGATCTTGAAGACGACAGCGCCGACGGTGAGAGCCTGCGTGGGACAGCCCGTGACCCGCTCCTGGACGTCGCAGGTGCCCCAGAGCCCCTGTGGCAGCGGAGAGAAGCTCCTCGACAACCACCTGATTGCACCCGACATTGCCTGGTTCCGTCCTGGTTCCACCCTGGTCACTGCTGAGTGACCCAGACTCTGTCCCCTCTGCTTTTAGGTACTTTACGACTCTGATCTACCCTTGGATCACACCGGACACTTCTCCTTCACATCGCCTGCAGCATCTTCAGCTTCAAGCACCCCCAACCTGCATGACGAAACCCGACACCACTTCGACCCTATGCACCCGCTTCCTGTGGGTGAGGTAACTCAGCAACGCCGGTGTTCCCACACTGGTACATACCTCTAGGGTCTGTGTCTAAAGTTTTGTCCTTCTAGGTTCAGCAGAAGTATCCTTAAACTCTATTTGTGTAACTTTTACGCACCATTGACTTTGCATTGGTGCATGTGTGTGCTTTAAGCGCTGCACCCGAATCCCGCGGGCTTTTCCCGACTTCAGCATTGCTTGTCCTGACTGCACCCAGCGATTCCCTAGGCCCTGGGCCTAACCACTGTTCGATTGTTATCTCTTATACCACTTTCTTAACATGTGGTTTGAGTGGCCACCCGCCCTCATCCATAATTGTGCAACTTTCATATGTTATACTGTGCTTTTGATTTAACGCTTGCGACCCTTTGCTCATAAATAGTACTGGGGATTATTTTAGTAATAAACACATATTTTTTTATAATATATACTTGTGTGGTGACCTTTCATTTGGTATTACAGGATTGTGATTGGTAAAACAGCTCGCTTAACACGACCTCTTGAGTTTAGCCTTTAAGGCTGCTTAGTCCATGCTACCACTAGGATAGCTTGTCTAATAAGGTTGACTTACAACCAGACACCATAAGGGATTGTTTGGACTGATACAAGGTGGTTCCAGAATTGGAAACATCATATATCAGGCCAACTTCTCACACTCCCGCAGGCTGTTTACCGGCAAAATCACCGAATATGGATGATATTTACTTTTACGCTCTGCCGGCTCCAGCTGGCGGAACTCCGCCTCCGTGCTTCGCGGAGCGGAGCTGGCCGGCTGCCGACGCTGAGGCTGGAATCGGCTTGCGCCCTGACGCCCAAAAACACACCTTCATTGCTTCTGGAGAGGAACGTTTGCAAGACAGAAAATGACCCCCCCTCGAGTTGCTGCTAAAGATGGGGGTGCTAGCAGTAAAGACGCCAGTACAGCAAAAAAACTGGGGACATTAGCTCGCCCCGATTCAGCTGCTGCTACTAACCAAGGGGGGAGAGATACTGCAGAGATGGTAGTTGAGTGCAGAGGCAAACCTGCCATGGAGCACACTCCTCTGGACACGGGGGCCGAGAGGAAGACTTCGACAGTGCCTGGCATGTTCCCTGGAGAGTCAATAAGTCGCAAACCGAACTTCCAGCCTAAATCTAATTCTGAGCGAATGCCCATCCTGCTGAGGAGTAAGAAAATTGTTTCCAAAGTGCTTGCAGTAGGTGTATCAGAGGCTGCTGTGATTACGACGACGACTATGACTCCCAGTACTGACTCTACAGCTACACTCTACAGCTACACTGAGCTCTTCTAGCACTCCTAGTATCCCACCTGGACCTCCTCCAGCACGGTCGCTCCCCCCATGCTCCCTGATCCCAGCTCCTGTTGACGATCTGACCGAGACTACAGAGCTGTAACTGCATTTATTTAATTAATTCCGCCTTGCGGTGTGTTTATTTGTTTATTTATTTCCGTTCCGCCTCGCGCTGCACTTATTTAATTAATTGTGCCTTGTGGTGTGTTTATTCATTTTCGTTCCGCCTCGCGCTGCACTTATTTAATTAATTGTGCCTTGTGGTGTGCTTATTCATTTTCGTTCCGCCTCGCGCTGCACTTATTTAATTAATTGTGCCTTGTGGTGTGCTTATTCATTTTCGTTCCGCCTCGCGCTGCACTTATTTAATTAATTGTGCCTTGTGGTGTGCTTATTCATTTTCGTTCCGCCTCGCGCTGCACTTATTTAATTAATTGTGCCTTGTGGTGTGCTTATTCATTTTCGTTCCGCCTCGCGCTGCACTTATTTAATTAATTCTGCCTTGCGGTGTGTTTCATTTATTTATTTCAGCCTCGCGCTGTGTTGGTTTAAGAAATTTTGCCTTTAGCCCCCGGTGCCCTGTGACCCTCCATCTTGTTGTGTGTCCCCTGGCCCGCCCCTCCTCCCTGCTACCGCCTCCCAGCTGCTGCCCCTCCCACGCTCCGCCCCCTCCACCATCCATTTATGGCCAATGCCCCCACGCGCAGCGTCCACGCGCTTCGGACACGCCGAAGGTGCGCCAAAGGTAAGCCCGTCTACGCCCGTCCGCGCCTGGACCGCGCCCTGCGCCAGACCCCCTGCCCCTCGCGCTGCCCAGCCCCCCCCGCGTTACCTATGATGCCGCCACCCTCCTAGCCCTTAACCCCGGCCGCTCCCCCAACTGCGTCCAAGCCGCTCCTGGACGCACCCATGGACCGTTCTCCTGCCTCTCCTGCAAATTTAGCGGCACCGACAACATCTCCGCTGCGACCACAACACAGATTCCCGACCCCAACCACCTAGAATGCATCCTTCTCAACACCCGCTCGGTCCACAGGCACGCCATTGACCTTTGGAACCTACTAGACACCATCTCTCCTGACGTCGCCTTCCTAACGGAAACATGGATGAACGCTTCCTCCGCCCCTGACATCGCCATCGCTATCCCTGAAGACTATAAGATCACTCGCAAGGACCGCACCGACCATACAGGAGGAGGAATCGCTATCGTCCATAAGAAATCCATCCGCATCACCACCAGCTCCGACGCCAACCTCGCTAACTCCGAACACCTTCACTTCCAGATCCACATCGACCCCACGACCACACTCAGAGGCACCCTCCTCTACAGACCACCAGGACCACGCGCAAAATTCAGTGAAGACATCACGGACTTCATCACCCCACACGCGCTCCCCTCCAAAGACTACATCCTTCTGGGAGACCTCAACTTCCACCTTGAAAAGAGCAACGACTGCAACACCGCCACCCTCGTGGACAACCTCTCCAACCTCGGACTTAAACAACTGGTCACTTCCCCCACACACATCGCAGGTCACACTCTCGACCCCATCTTCACCTCCAGCAACCATGTCTCCTTCAGCCACACTACAGATCTCCTCTGGACTGACCACAGCTGCGTTCACTTCACCTACAACAAGCCGAAACCCATCATCCACCTCCAACCAACTCTACAAAGAAACTGGAACAAAATCACCACAGAGCAGATCTCCACATCACTCCTTCAAACCTCCCCAGCCCTCTCTTCTAATGCCAACGAAGCCGCCTCCAACCTCACCCTTTGGTTATCCAACACCGCCGACACATTAGCACCACTGAAAAAACGCCAACACAAACTTGGCATCAAGAAGGCTTCATGGTTCAACCACGACCTCAAGAAATCCAAGAAACTGTGCCGCTCCCTTGAAAAGGCCTGGAAAAAAGACCCATCCACCAGCAACAAGGACGCCTTCAAAAGCGCCATCCGTACTCACCACCAACTGATCCGAAAAGCCAAGAAAACAGCATTCAAAGATCGACTTGACAACAACGCCCACAACAGCAAGGAACTTTTCAACATCGTCAAGGAATTTTCCAACCCCTCGGCCAACTCCAACGACATCACCCCCTCTCAAACCCTCTGCGATTCCCTAGCCTCTTTTTTCCACAACAAGATTGCTGACATCCACAACAGCTTTGACAACCAACCCGGAAGCCAACCCACCCCACCATCAACTGACCATCTTCCCCCCGTTAACACCCTTAACGCCTGGAACCCAATCTCCACTGAGGACACCATCCGCCTGATGAATTCCATCCACTCTGGATCCCCCACAGACCCATGCCCCCACCACATCTTCAACAAAGCAGACTCCGTCATAGCTCCGCACCTCCGAGACGTCATCAACTGCTCCTTCAACTCCGCTACCTTCCCAGAAGATTGGAAACACGCTGAACTCACCGCCCTTCTGAAAAAACCAACAGCAGACCCCACCGAACTCAAAAACTACCGCCCCATCTCGCTTCTTCCATTCCCGGCCAAAGTCATCGAGAAAGCTGTCAACAACCAGCTCGCCGCCTTCCTCGAAGACAACAAATCACTCGACCCCTCACAATCTGGCTTCCGAGCCAAACACAGCACTGAGACCGCCCTTATCGCAGCAACAGACAACATTCGAACTCTACTGGACAATGGAGACACAGTCGCCCTCATCCTCCTCGACCTCTCTGCAGCCTTCGACACAGTCTGCCACAGCACCCTTTTACAACGCCTCAGAAACATCGGAATCCAAGGTAAGGCACTGGAATGGATCACCTCGTTCCTCACCGGAAGAACCCAGAGAGTCCGCCTCCCACCATTCAAGTCCGAGGCCTCCGAAATCATCTGCGGCGTACCACAAGGATCCTCACTCAGTCCCACCCTCTTCAACGTATACATGAGCCCCCTCGCGGCCATCGCCCGCCAACACAACCTCAACATCATCTCTTACGCGGATGACACTCAACTGATCCTATCTCTCACCAAGGACCCCAGCACCGCTAAAACTAACCTACACGAAGGAATGAAAGAAGTCGCCGAATGGATGAAACAAAGCCGTCTGAAACTGAACTCAGACAAAACAGAAGTCCTCATCCTAGGTAAATCCCCCTCTGCATGGGACAACTCCTGGTGGCCGGAAGCCCTCGGAAATGCACCCATCCCGACAGACCACGCACGGAACCTTGGCGTCATCCTGGATTCTTCACTCTCAATGAACAGACAAGTCAGCGCCGTATCCTCTTCCTGCTTTAACATTCTTCGCATGCTCAGAAAAACATTTCGCTGGATCCCCCCCGAAACAAGGAAAACAGTCACCCACGCTCTAGTCACGAGCCGACTGGACTACGGAAACACCCTCTACGCAGGTACCACCGCGAAACTCCAGAAGAAACTACAACGAATCCAAAACGCCTCAGCCAGGCTCATATTAGACATCCCACGCAACGAACACATCTCCGGTCACCTTAAAGACCTCCACTGGCTACCCGTCAATAAGAGGATCACTTTCCGACTGCTTACCCACGCACACAAATCACTCTACGACATCGGACCAGATTGCCTCAACTCTCGACTGTCCTTCTACACCCCCTCCCGCCAACTCCGCTCTTCCAGCCAAGCCTTCGCCACTGTACCTCGCATCAACAAGACCACCATGGGAGGCAGATCCTTCTCATACCTGGCTGCCAAAACATGGAACTCACTCCCCGCTTACCTTCGCCTCACCCAGAATCACCTAGCGTTCAGAAAGCAGCTTAAAACGTGGTTATTTGACAAATAATCCACCTCCCCTTCCTAAGCGCCTTGCAACCCTCTGGGTATGTAGTGCGCTATATAAATGTTTTGACTTGACTTGACTTGACTATCACTCCTAGTAGCTCCGGTCATATTACTCCGACGAACTTAGGCCATGTAACACCTGGGGTGGATGGCACCGCAGCAGGACTGGAAGCTGCAACATTTCAACCCCCTGGCGGGGGTACAGTATCTATTACTTCAGCACCACTCACCCTAGTGCAATCCTTGGTGGTTCAAACAGAATGGCAAGTGGAGGATAACATTGGCCCAGATCAAATAGGCCCGGATCCTGACTGGAACTCTTTCCCGGAGGCGCAGGAAGGAGGGGGTGCAATACTCGGTACTCCTGATGGGGAGAGCTTCTTCTCTATGGCAGAAGAATCGGACTCGATAGGGGGAAGTGATAAGGAAGCCTCAGAGGGAGATGGCTCGGCTGATGCTAGTGATACAGATAGTGCACCCAATACTGCTGACACACTTCGACATGCTGCTAGCCGCTCTAAAGGGGGAAAACATCCTGGCTCCCGGTGCCAAAGTACCCACATCCACTCTGACTCTGATATACATCTCCAGTGGGATTATTCTAATGCCAATCCTGGTTGAGAAGGAGAAGAAGAAGGGCTCAGATTCCAAGAGAACCCTCAGGCCTCTGGCGCTAAGGGCGCCATCAATGTCTCTCATATACGCAACTCTTAAAGCTATGCAAATTGAGGCCCGTCAGAACCACAAAAGGGCCCAATTGGCGACAAAAAAATCCAGGGCGCAATTAGGAAGACAACAAAAGCCTGTATCGAAGTCATGGTGCGCACAACGGTGCTAGAGGAGCGGGTGGTAGGGCTCGAGGCTGGACTGAAGAGTACTGAACAGAAGACATCCGCTAATGATGCCAGAATGGTGGACATCTTATGGAAGCTCGTGGAGTCGGAAAACCGACAGCGACTAAATAACTTGCGCCTGCTGGGCATCGCAGAAAAAGTGGAAGGGGGGACATACGCGGCTTTGTGATTAAGCTTTTTAAGTCTGCCTTTCCAGAACTTTCATTCTGGAACTGGGAAGCTGAGATCCAGTGCGTCCACCGGTTCCCCCTAATGGTTAAGAAAAATCCCGGGCAGGACCAAAGGCCACGAGCTATCCTTATATTTTTGGGGAACTTTGTTTTGAGGCAAGCAGCATTCGAAAAGGCTCGACCCGATGCCAAGAAGTCAGCGGAAGGACAGACGTTCTTTGTGCGACCGGTCTTCTGCCATACTACTGTGGAGAGAAGGTGGCGCCTGCAGCTGATGATCTCTCCTTTTCAAAAACTTGGCTGCGAAGTCTATTTGATGAACCCTGCTCGTTTGAAAGTGATTTATCAGGATCGGTTAAGGGTGTTCACCTCTGAGATTCAAGCAGGGGATTATTTAAAGGAGATATTGGGTGAACAGATAAGTCTGTATAAAAACTGGACATCAGGAAGGTGGGGGGAGGTGTATAGGGAGGATAGGAGAACAGGGGGAACAAAAGGCCATTGGCTCTAGGTGTCTGTCCCGTCCCCTCCCTTCTCTTTCGTCATTTGATATTTTGTTTAGCTATTGGCCTTGTTGTTGGTTGTATTTCCTTCACTCGCGTTGTGGTTTATAGGGGCCTGGGTTTTATGGGACAATGGGATATGGGATATTGGGCAAGGCCAAGGGCTCTGGGTGAAGGGGGGCCAAGCCACCTGCTCTCTTTTATATTGGTCAGGGAGCCACAGGGGCACACCAACGTGGGAGGCATCACAAGGGTCGGTCTGGAGACCTTTTTTGCCGAAGTGATGGGTGGGAGGGCCCGGGGTGGGGGTGGGTGGATCCTTGTTAAGGGGGGAAGGGAATCAGAAATGAAAGGGGCAGCTCGGGGGATATATCTTTATTGTCTTTCTTTCCACTCTGTCTATTATTGGTATAGTTTATATAACCAATGGGGGGAGTCAGGATAGCGACTATTAATATATGTGGATTGAATGACCCAGCGAAGCGGGGCAGGATCAAAGAAGATGTTTGAATTCTTAGGGCAGATATTATCTGTCTCCAGGAGACCCACATTGAAGCCAGCAGAAGCAAAATTATGGAATTAGATGGCTTTCAGCTGATCATATGTTCTAAGCAGGCGGTTAAGATCAGGGGGGTGGCCATATTTGCCCGCCGTAGTTTGGCAAATTTTTCACGCTCAATCTCAGATAAGTATGGCAGATGGGCCATAACTCAGTGTGTCATCAATAATAACATGTTTACTTTATGTTCAGTCTAGGGCCCGGTGTTAGATGCTTCAGAGCTGTATGACTGGTTGAAAACGGAATTGGTGGGGTGGCCGTTGCAACTCATAATCTGTGGAGACTTTAACATAAATATGGGCTGTGCAGTATCGAATCAACCCGAACTGGCTTATCAAGGGCGTAAACCGAAAGTGTATAGGTCTCTATGTCAGCTGAAAGAACTTCAAGGGCTAGTGGATGCCTGAGCAGCAATTAAAAGTTGGGAAGATGGGTTTACGTATTATTCAGCCCCACACCAATCACATTCAAGATTGGATTATTTTTTTATCTCTCGTAGTTTGGTGTCGGGCTGTAAAATTGAGAAATATCCCAAGGTTATGTCAGACCATAATCCTCTGGTCCTGGAAGTGTGTATCAAGTGCCCAAAGTATACTTCTATCTGGACATTTAATAGGGCTTTGCTGAATGGCAACGAATATGTAGAACATATGGGAGTTTGGATCACAAGATGTGTGAAAGAGAATCGGGGTAGTACTAGTCTGCAGAATGTGTGGGATACGCTAAAAGCTGGAGTTAGAGTGGAGCTGGGGTCAGAAGCTAGAGAAAAAGAAGATAAATAATCTCTATGCAGAACTGATCAAAGCTGAGCTAAACTTGGTTCAAGTAATTTCCGAAAGAAGGGATATCAAGGCGGCACAAACAAAGATTTTAACTACTAGAGCTGCTATAACGGAGATCTCATCAGCCAAAACTGCAGCCAGGTATCTTGCCTGGCGTACGAAAATTTACGAAAGCAATGAAAAGGAAGGGCATACGTTAGCTGTCCGAATAAGAGAAAAAGATGTCCAGGCTCGGATTACGGGAGTTAATGACCCAGACTTTGGTTTTGTGAATGACCCGGACGCTATCCTTGCTGCCTTCGAACATTTTTATCAGAGGCTGTACTCAGAGGACAGGAGAAATATTCTAGCATTTCAGGATGAAATAGTGGGATTTCTGGATAGGGTTAAAATAGAATCACTGCCCCTGGCAGATAGGGAAATGTTGGAAGCTCCGATTACTTTAGGGGAGGTCAGCAATGTACTAGAGGCGGTCCCATCTGGCAAAGCTGCAGGGCCTGATTTTCTTCCAGGTGAATTAAATAAAAAATTCAAGGTCAGCTTGCCCCAATTATGTTTTAGCTATTTAGCTTGATTCAGGGGGGAGCCTCCGCCGGACACGTGGAGGTTTGCTAAAATTGTTATATTCTTAAAAAAAGGGAAGGCGGCCACAGACTTAGGGGCCTATCGGCCATCACTTTGATTAACAACTACGTTAAAATTTACTCAAAGATTTTGGCGAATATATTGGCGACTGTAATAAAAAAAATGGTGTCCCACAGTCAACACGGTTTTGTTCCGGGCCGGGAAACCATAGATCATATTCACAGAGTAATAACTCTAATTGATTACACCAAGGTGACAGGAGACCCTATGGCTTTAATTTTATTGGACGCCGAAAAGGCTTTTGACAGGGTCTTCTGGCCCTTTTTATGGGCGGTTATGAAGCATTATGGAATTGGGGAAGGCTTTATTCGGGCCATTGAAAGTATGTATCAAGATCCAATTGCCAAGCTAGCACTGATGAGAGCACACTAGGGAGAGATCAATAGAGGGCGGGGCACTAGACAAGGGTGCCCCTGCTCGCCCTTGTTATTTGCAATCTATATTGATCTGCTAATTAGACTAATACAAGAGAGCCAGGTAATTTTCCCAGTTTCTGCCCGTGGAGGAGAGGTAAAAATTCTAGGCTATGCTGACGATTTAGCGACAGTCACGTCGGCTCCACAGCAGACTCTGGAGGAGTTAGGTGTGTTAACATCTCGATTTGGTAAAGTCTCCGGCTATCATATGAACGAAAGCAAAACCCAAATAGTCATTAATGAAAAAGTGGACCTCGTTGATCAACGGATTGTAGCAAATGCAAGGTATTTAGGGGTTGAGATAAGTGCTACCCGGATCACTGAAATAATATCGAGGGACAAAATATCGACTTGCCAAAATATCGTGGACAAAATATCGACAGTCAAAATATCGAGTTTGTATCTACAAACAGGTAAGTACAAAAATATCGAGTACAAAATATCGTTTACAATAACATAGATGTAAAAAATATCGACTTTATTAAAAACAGTGTTAAATTAAATTAATATTAAATTTTAATTACTAAAATATACTTAAAAATACTTAAATTAAATTATAATAATTAAATAATAAATGAAAATAATAAAAATATTTTTTTACAATCTTATTTGTTAAAACATATATATATAGTAACATAATATAATTAAATAAGATACTATTATATTACGACGGTCACATTATCGATTAGCAAAAATATCGTTTAAAAACTGAAAACTGACCCTGAACCCTAAAATATACCCCTTTACCCAAAAACCCAAAACTGACACTGAACCCTAAAAATACCCCTTTACCCAAAAATTTAAAACTGACCCTGAACCCTAAAAATACACCTTTACCCAAAAACCCAAAATCTGACCCTGAACCCTAAAAATACCCCTTTACCCTAAAACTGAAAACTGACCCTGAACCCTAAAAATGCCCCTTTACCCAGAAACTGAAAACTGACCCTGAACCCTAAAAATGCCCCTTTACCCAAAAACTGAAAACTGACCCTGAACCCTAAAAATACCCCTTTACCCAAAAACTGAAAACTGACCCTGAACCCTAAAAATGCCCCTTTACCCAAAAACTAAAAACTGACCCTGAACCCTAAAAATACCCCTTTACCCTAAAACTGAAAACTGACCCTGAACCCTAAAAATACTCCTTTACCCAAAATTTATCAATATTATTTAATTACCAAATAATTATTAATTAACAATAAAGTAAATATATTAGCACATTAGCTGTAATTATTTTAATAATTAATATTATTTTTTCCCAATTAATTACTTAACAATAACACAAAATTATATATATTAAAATGTACTCTAATTAATGTAATTAACTAATTACAATTAATTAATTACCAATTAATTACTAATACAAAATATGTCCAAAATTATATTAATTAATTAACTAATTATTATTAATTAATTATCAATTAATTATTAATTAAAAATATTTACAAACATATATTAATTAATTAATTATTATTAAATTACTTCCCACCCTATTCCCCTATAAACCCACAACCCGCTACAGAATTACATTACGCAATTATTATAAAAACAAAATTCATTTAATAAAATATTTTATAACATTAATACACACTTTTCACACATATTATTACATAAAAATACACTATAAAATATTATATATTATTAAAAATTCGATATTTTTGCTATCTATATTTTATACAGTCGATATTACTTCACTTACCTGAAAAACGATATTTATGTAGTCGATATTATGTCCAGTCGATATTTTGTCCAGTCTATATTTAAAACTCGATATTATGTCCAGTCGATATTTTGGAGTCGATATTTTGTCTGTGCACAGTGCTACCCCAACTGCTATAGTAGATTTAAATCTTGCGCCCCTATTAGTCAAAATGAAATCTGATACCAAGAGGATGGGCAATCTTTACCTGACGCTTATGGGTCGAAGCAATGTTATTAAAATGATTTTTTTGCCCAAGATACTTTATTATTTTAGAGCCGTCCTCCTTGAATTTAATAAGCTATGGTCTTACTAAGCATTTCAATAGATGGCAAACAGTGCTACAGGCTGGGCAGGGGGATTGTGAGGATTCTCTGCTCTTCAGTCAATCTTCATGTATATCTGCAAATTTGCAAGTACAGTGTTTCAAGACCTGGTGTAATCTGTACGTGACTCCAGCTCGTATACATAGATGGGGGGGTACTACCGGGATACACTGCCCTCGTTGTGGGGTGGTGGCCGTCGATGGCACGCACATGTTCGCTACCTGTCCGGGACTCTTCCAAATATTACCCAAAATTGAACAAAGGCTGGGGGCTATACTAGGTCACATTGTGACACTTACCCACTGGAAATAATGTTGGGAATTTCTAATCAAGCGATGGATGAAAATCATAGAAAATTGCTGTTTATTGCTATGGCTGTTTATCGTTTATGCTTGGCCACAGCATGGCTTGATGCAGTTCCACCGACAGAACATGTTTGGCTTAATACATTTCTATCTATAAATAATTGGGAGATTGCAGTGGTGAGGAGGAAGGGAAGACGGGCTAGAGAGAGAGGAGAGAAGCTCTGGCTGCCTCTGACTAATTGGCTTAAAAGTTTGGTATGAAATATTTTTGTTGTTGCGATATATCTATGTACATATTTATTTATTTTCTTTCTTCTTTTTGTAATTCCTTTCACTTAGGTGCTTGGATTTTGGCTCTGTTTGAAGATTGATCCACCTGGGTGGGAGGGGGGAGGAGAAAATATTGTAAAAAAAACATTTGGGGTATCAGCCACATTTTTTTTTGTCTGTTGTTTATGAATTATGCTTGTTTTTCTTTTTGTGTTCTGACACCCCAATAAAACAAATAAAAACATTAAAAAAAGGAATGACTTTTTTTTCAGGGCCATGTTATGGGATTTTGTGTACATTTTAAAGTCAGCACAAGGACCTTGGAGTATTTGCAATGCAATAGGTCTCGTATTTAGGAGACTTTTTTTGGCATTGTAAATAACAATGCCTTTTTTTGTATGTGTTTTGAAAAACCTGCAAGCGGTGCATAGTCATTTCTGGCAGTAACTGCACCTCTTTTGCTGCCAGCCTTGCTTCTCGTAAGCAATTGCTATAAGTACAAAGTGCGCGTTTACACACTGCTTTCAGGTTTTCAAAACACATAAATAAAATACATTGCCATTTACAATGCCAATAGCTCAAATTCGGGCAAATGTGAGACCTATTGCATTGCAAATGCTTGTTTTCATGGTTAGCAGGCGCTGTGTTGCCTTGATTGCCATCATCTGTACTCTGGACACCGCCAGCAGGTCTGAATACCGTGTCTGTCTGGCCCACCGCAGAGCTACGAGAATGAGTATTATCCATTATTGTCTGGCTTTATTTACTTACTTATATGTTTTAACCCCTTCCACGCTGATGACGAGCTGGGCTCGTCATGGCGTAGCCTCCTCGCACGCTGATGACGAGCCCAGCTCGTCACGTAACATGCGTTTTTAAAAATCTCAGAGCAGGAGAGGAATTCCGCTAGCGCGCATGCGGTTAATAGCGCCAGCTAGACCCGAAGGCATCAGAGCACTTTACATGAAAGAAACAGCATAGCGTTTCATTACAAAGGATGCATAAGAGAGACATTGACTGTCGTAGGTCTGCGTATGACGCTCCACACACACATTCTAGATCCAGCCTGAAATAGAGGGGGAGATAGTCAGTTGCAGGAGAGGTGTGATTACAGTGTGGGGGTTCGTTTAGGAAATCCTAAATTAGAGGAGTGTTTGACTTATTAAGCAACTGAAAGCAGACAAAAACCCGCTGTCACACACAGTCAGTCTTAGTGAGAGTGAGCTATTGGAGCATAGTTTGGTTGGCGTGAGTGGTACGGTATTTGTTCGAAGAGAAAGAGTTTCAGGTCTCTTTTGAAGCAGGAGAATGAGGGGTTGCAACGAGCTCTCTACGGAGAGTGTTCCGTATCCTGGGTGCATTTCCAGAGAAGGAGCGAGCCTGGGCGGTTCCCTTTTGAGTTTCAGAGGAACAAGGAGTGAGTTGGAGTTTCTCAGAGGTCTGGTTCTTCCCGCTGTCGTACGTTTGTTGCCTAGATGGTTCAGGGATTGTGTGTGAAGGGCTTTGTGTGTGAAGCAGGCGGTCTTGTAGATACACCCCCTTCAGTGGGCAGCCAGTTAACGGACTGGGGTGATGTGTTCTAATCATTTAACACCAGTTATGAGTTGGGCCGCCATGGTCAGAAGTGTTTTTACGGGGGCAGGGTGAGTGTTCGGCATGCCTGTAAATATGGCGTTTATATTGACAATTTTAGAGAGAAATAGAGAGACTGTCCTGAAGTCGCCTGGGGGGGGGGGGGAATGAAAGGATGAATGTTCTTGAGGTGCTTCAGTGAGAATAGAGCTCCTTTGGCTGAACCTGTGATGTGATCCTTCATTGTCAAGTTCTTGTCGAGGGTGATGCCGAAGGACTTTACTGAGTTGGACAGAGCGAGGGAGAATATTAGGGCATTCAAGTTTTCGAGCCACTCTTGGATTGGATGGGGTTACTTTTGGGGGCAAACAGTATTCATTCTGATTTGTTTGGATTCACCTTTAAGTGGCTCGAACTAAACCAAGTTTGAGTTTTGGTTAGTGTGGCGTTGAGGTGTAGGATGTCACTGGGGGCTTTGATTTTGTAGTAGAGTTGCATGTGATCAGCGTAGAGGTGGGACTTGCCCCCTGCTTCCTTCGGGATGGTTGTAAGGGGTTCCATGAAGAGGTTGAAGAGGGAGGGGGAGCGAGTTGAGCCTTGGGTGCACGAAGAGTAACATGTGTGGGTTTGGAGAGCCAGGAGTTGATTTTAATTTGTTGTGAACGGTGCTGAAGGAAAGATGTGAACCATTCAAGTACAGTGCCATGAACACCAGAGCGTATCTTGAGTGTCTCAAGTAGCGCTGAGTGATGGACAGTTTTGAAAGCCGCTGATAGGTCAGGCAGGATGAATAAGCATGCTTCTCCCTCGTCTCAGGTTCTAAGGATGATATTGAGCAAGGTTGCTTCTGTCCTGCAGCCTCGTCGGAATCCTGATTTGAAGCTCTCGTGGAGGTTGTAATCTTCTATATGTTGGGTAAGGTATTCAAGAATGCACTTCTTGTTGGTTTTGGCTACGAATGGGAGGTTGGAGATAGGTCTGAGGTTGTTGAGCTCATTAGGGTCAGCCCCTGTCTTTTTCATTATGGGAGAGATTGATTTGTCCTAGTTGGAGGGAGTTGGGTACGGAGCCTGAGGTGAGGGATGAGTTGATGATTTCTATCTAGAACGGGGCAATGATATGGTTAAGGTTTTGTATTATTGTGGACGGGAGGAGATCCGTAGTGTGGGAAGTCAGCTTCAAGTTCACAGTTATATTGAAGACTTCTTTTTCTGTCATGAGTTTGAAGTCGGACCTACTGGCATCGTTTTTCAATTGGGTGAGATCATGGTTGTCCTTAGTATAATTTAGGTCCATTTCGTCGTTAGTAAGCCTATTGGAGCATGTTAGGAGGGAAGGCAGACATGTGACTTGGGTGAAGGATTGATCAATTTTTGTGACTTTATCAGTGAAGAAGCTGGCAATTTCTCTGCAACATTCATTGGTGGCTGTTAATTCACGAGGGGATGTGAGGGAGTATTGACTTTTAACCCCCTAGGCGCGGTGTTGAATCCGCCGCGGTGCGAACATTTCCGTGCGCGGGCGGGGCAGTGTCGGCCAACGGACGTGCGCAGCATTACGGAGGTATTGATCATGACGGCAGTTAGCCGACGCACCCAACAAACTGGTTAACAATGTTAAAGGGTTCCCTCTGTCTTTTTTTGAGATGGTCAAGTTGGTTGCAGAAAAAAGAGTCTTTTTCTCTAAAAATGCGCTTCTTGAATGACAGTTGTGCAGTTCTAAGGAGAGCTAGGTGCATTGTCGAGGGGTTCTGCCTCCATGTCCTTTCCGCAAGTCTGAGTTGTCATCTCTCATCGATAAGCATTGAACCAAGAGTTTGATTTGATAAACCTCAATCCTTTTTGTTTGAGTGGAGCCACACCTCTGTCATGGCTTTGTTAAAGTGTGTCATGAGGTCATCAACAGTGTGGTTGGGAGGGTGGCGCTGTAGTTGGGCACTAATCCTGGCTTCCAGTTCAATTAATGGGTCTCGTTTGATATTTCTGGTTGGGTGTATCAGTTAGGGCTGACTGGGATCAAATACTTGTATTGATGTTAACCCTTCCATGCGGCCGCGATTCCCCTGGTGTGCTGTGAACAGCACGAACAGGGGCGGGCCGTGACGAACCCCAGCCGTCATCAGCACGTGATCAGACCAGTCAATCAGTGATTGATTTAAGTGAGACCAGCGCTTTTTTGTGATATCCACATCAAGCGATGTGTGTTTTTTGATACATCAAGTCATCTGGGTTGTTCCAGTGAATATGGAAGTCGCCCAAGAATACGTCCTTCGTGTCCGTTAAGGAGAATTGTTTAATTATGTCAGTTAGCTCTTCTGTGAAGAGGACGCGATCACCAGGAGGGTGGTAGATGGTCTGCAAGTCAAAGGCAGAGGAGCTTTTGACTGAAAGTTTGGGTCCGAGGTACTCAAAGGCCAAGTATTCTGCAGATTTTCTGTGACTCATTTTTGAAGGAGCTCTCTGACTTCTCTTTATAGTTGTGTGAGTTCCTGTACCCTAAGGTTTTTACCCTTGGAGGGACGTGTGGCAGTGGTTTGGTGAGTTCTATGCAGTAGCCATGTGTTATTATGCTTAAAATCAAGTTGTCGGGGTTCGATTAACCTCCACTCCTGTAAGAACCCTCCACTTCTGCACCCACTGGTGTTTTGTGGTGGGGATGAGTGGTGCTTGCTTGTTGATCCTTCTCCCCTGGGAGGTTGGCCTCTTCCTCTTCACCTTCCTCAAAAGGGCTGCCTTGCTGGTTGTTGCCACTGATGGTGTGTCAGTTGTTGTGCTGCCTGATGAGTGAGGCTTTGCTGTGGTTGCTGGCATTTTTGTTCAGTTGGAAAGGCCGATGAAGTGACCCTATGGGGGTCCGTAGGGAATTGCAGTGCCGGCCCTACGAGGAGCAACTGCCCGATGATGAAGAATGACACCCGTTGGGGTATCTGAGGGCATTAGAGGACGAAAAGGGTCTTTTCCCCTCACCGGTGGGTACCCCTTACCTAAGTATTTTTCCTTCTTCCTTTTTTTGTTCACTTTTCTTTTCCCTGTTAAATGCACGGGTGACTTTATGCACCCTTAAGCATGGTTGACTTTTTACACCCTGCTATAGGAACAGTGTCCTCCTGTTGGTTTAAAATGTATGCATTAGGAGCATGGATACTGGACCTGTAATGACTCCTAGGTCCCCCCTCTCTTTGTGATATATGAGGAAAGAGGGCACAGGAGCACCCCCAGATACGCACTGTTCCCTGCAACCCGTGCACAGGTACCTACCACATAGTCCCTGAAGTTGGGTTCCTTCACAGTCTTACACACCCAGAAACCCTCCCTCTGCACTCACTCCTCTCGGCCTCACTCACTGTTGGTGCTGAAGCGGGAAAAAGGAACATTGTGCTTACCTTAGGACCAGGTGGTCCAGGGCGGCCAGGGTTTCCGTGGGGACCAGGGGGACCCTAAAAAAATGGAAAGACATTCATATACTGTTATTATCCACAATTATATTATTACACTACTAAGAGACATTTTAATTTAAAAAATCAAGGCAGATTTAAGGCAAATCCTGGCCACGGTGCTTGCACTGTCATGTGCAGAGTAAGCACCGCTGGCGACAATCATGAGCCAACCATGGAGTGCCGAGCAGGGCCGGTGTGGAGGTGCCTGCTCTGGCAGTGTTAGGGGGATTCCTAGCAGTGACAGATGTGGCCCTGCCTGCTCTGCGAATCATGGAGGGGTCAAATACCAATATTGATTGATGGTCTTCTTAAGCTGGTTGGATTTTATGAAGAATGTTGACACAAAGACTAATTGTTCCAATTTTGTTTTCTCTTTATTGGTTAATAATTCCTCACGTGGTGTCCACCCCGCTCTTTTCATTAGCAGTTTAAGCAATTTTATGGGGTATCCACGATCCTTTAATTTGTGTACCAAGTTGTATGCATGGTACTGATAATCAGTTTTTTTCTGTACAATTTCTTGTTATCCTCAAAAATTGGCCGTAGGGGAGGTTATCTCTTAAACTGCGAGGATGATGACTGGCATAGTGCAAGCTTTATTCCTATCTGTAGGTATGGTGTCAAGTGTCGTTTTTAGTACTCCTTCAAATGAATAAACTTCGACATCTAGAAATGTGGCACGAGTCGCATTGTGGTGTGCGCTGAATTTGAAGTCTGGTGACCTGTCATTAAGCCAGCAGTGAAATTTCTTAAGCCCCTCTTCTTCTCCAGTCCATACAAATAATATGTCGTCATTAAACCCTACACAGTTGGATGCAAACCACTTGGTACACAAAAGCAGACAATCAATCAAAATTGGCTTTTGATCACACACGGGGATCACTCTTTCAAACAAGCATTGGCATAGCCAATAGGTCTCGCCTTTAGGACATTATAAGCGTTTAGTTATCCAGCACAATATCCTTGGTGCAACAACATTAAGTGTTGAATGGCTAAACACTTAAAAGGTCCCAAAGGTGAGACCTATTGTCTATGCCAATGCTTGTTTTGAGTGATTGGCTCGTGCAGAAGTGCCCCTATGAGGCAGAGATGCTGAATGTTCTTTTACAGGAGCCCCTGTGACATTGCACCTCTTCAAAATGTATCTTGAGTCTGGTGCAATACTTCTAGCCCCTATTCCCATCTTCTCGCACCCAATGCATCCCTAAATGTCACATGTACAGCCGGGGTTGACACTCCTATTACCCCTGCCTTCAGTGACACTTTACATGTCATGGGTGGTGGTGGACGTGTTAGTGGACGTGGTGGTGGTGGATGTGGTGGTGGTGGTAGTCGTGGTGGTGGTGGACATGGTGATGGTGGTGGACGTGGTGGTGGTGGACATGGTGGTGGAGGACGTGGTGGTGGATATGTTAGTGGACGTGGTGGTGGTGGTGGTGGACGTGGTGATGGTGGATGTGGTGATGGTGGTGGTTGTGGTGGTGGTGGACGTGGTGCGAGTAGTGGACATGGTGGTGGTCATGGTGGTTAACGTGGATGTGGTGGTGGATGTGATGGTGGTGGACGTGGTGGTGGTGGATTTGGTGGTGGACATGTTGGTGATGGACGTGTTGGTGGTGGATGTGGTGATGGATGTGGTGGGGGTGGACGTTGTGATGGTGGTGGACATGGTGGTGGTAGACGTGGTGGTGGACGTGGTGGTAGACGTGGTGGTGGTGGACGTGGTGGTGGTGGTTGATGTGGTGGTGGATGTGGTGGTGGTGGATGTGGTGGTGTTAGTGGTGGATGTGGTGGTGGTGAACGTGTTTGTGGTGGGCACAGTGGTGGTGAATGCAGTGGTGGTGGTGGACATGGTGGTGGATGGGGTGGTGGTGGATGTGGTGGTGGTGGAGGACTTGGTGGTGGTGGACATGGTGCTGGATGTGGTGGTGGTGGATGTGGTGGTGGCGGATGTGGTGTTGGCGGACGTGGTGTACGTGGTAGTGGTGGACATGGTGGTGGTGTTGGATGTGTTGGTGGTGGTGTATGTGGTAGTGGTGGACATGGTAGTGGTGGACATGGTGGTGGTGGACATGGTGGTGGTGGTGTATGTGGTGGTGGTGGACGTGGTGGTGGTGGTGGATGTGATGGTGCTGGATGTGGTGGTGGTGGATGCTTTGATGGATGGTGATCATGGTTGTTAACGTGGATGTGGTGGTGGTAGTGGACGTGGTGGTGGATGTTGTGGTGGTGGATGTGGTGGTGGTGGACGTGGTGGTGGTGGACGTGGTGGTGGACATGGTGCTGGTGGACATGGTGCTGGTGGATATAGTGGTGGTGGAAGTGGTGGGGTGGACATGGTGGTGGTGGACATGGTGGTGGTGAATGTGGTGGTGGTAATGGATGTGCTGATGGTGGACATGGTGGTGGTGGACATGGTGGTGGACGTGATGGTGGTGGACGTGCTGCTGGAGGTGGTGGTCATGGTGGTTAATGTGGATGTGGTAGTGGGCGTGGTGGTGATGGTGGACATGGTGGTGGTGGACGTGGTGGTGGACATGTTGGTGATGGACGTGTTGGTAGTGGATGTGGTGATGGACGTGGAGGTGGTGGATGTTGTGATGGTGGTGGTGGATGTGGTGGTGGACATGGTGGTGGTGGTGGACGTGGTGGTGGTGGTAGTGGATGTGGTGGTGGTGGATGTGGTGGTGTTGGTGGTGGACGTGGTGGTGGTGGACGTGGTGGTGGTGGATGTGGAGGTGGACATGGTGGTGGTGGTGGACGTGGTGGTGGTGGTAGTGGATGTGGTGGTGGTGGATGTGGTGGTGTTGGTGGTGGACATGGTGGTGGTGGACGTGGTGTTGGTGGTGGACGTGGTGGTGGGTATGGTGGTGGTGGACGTATTTGTGGTGGACACGGTGGTGGATGCGATGGTGGTGGACATGGTGGTGGTGGATGTGGTGGTGGTGCACGTGGTGGTGGTGGTGGATGTGGTGATGGTGGATGTGGTGGTGGACATGGTGGTTTTGGTGGCGGTGGTGGTGGACGTGGTGGTGGTGGACATGGTGGTGTTGGATGTGGTGATGGTGGATTTGGTGGTGGACATGGTGGTGGTGGTGGACGTGGTGGTGGTGGTAGTGGATGTGGTGGTGGGTGTGGTAGTGTTGGTGGTGGACGTGGTGCTGGTGGACATGGTGGTGTTGGATATGGTAGTGGTGGGATGGACATGGTGGTGGTGGACATGGTGGTGGTGGACGTATTGGTGGTGAATGTGGTGGTGGTAATGGATGTGCTGATGGTGGACATGGTGGTGGTGGACGTGATGGTGGTGGACGTGCTGCTGGTGGTGGTGGTCATGGTGGTTAATGTGGATGTGGTAGTGGACGTGGTGGTGATGGTGGACATGGTGGTGGTGGACGTGGTGGTGGACATGTTGGTGATGGACGTGTTGGTAGTGGATGTGGTGATGGACGTGGAGGTGGTGGATGTTGTGATGGTGGTGGTGGATGTGGTGGTGGACATGGTGGTGGTGGTGGACGTGGTGGTGGTGGTAGTGGATGTGGTGGTGGTGGATGTGGTGGTGTTGGTGGTGGACATGGTGGTGGTGGACGTGGTAGTGGTGGATGTGGAGGTGGACATGGTGGTGGTGGTGGACGTGGTGGTGGTGGTAGTGGATGTGGTGGTGGTGGATGTGGTGGTGTTGGTGGTGGACATGGTGGTGGTGGACGTGGTGTTGGTGGTGGACGTGGTGGTGGGTATGGTGGTGGTGGACGTATTTGTGGTGGACACGGTGGTGGATGCGATGGTGGTGGACATGGTGGTGGTGGATGTGGTGGTGGTGCACGTGGTGGTGGTGGTGGATGTGGTGATGGTGGATGTGGTGGTGGACATGGTGGTTTTGGTGGCGGTGGTGGTGGACGTGGTGGTGGTGGACATGGTGGTGTTGGATGTGGTGATGGTGGATTTGGTGGTGGACATGGTGGTGGTGGTGGACGTGGTGGTGGTGGTAGTGGATGTGGTGGTGGATGTGGTAGTGTTGGTGGTGGACGTGGTGCTGGTGGACATGGTGGTGTTGGATATGGTAGTGGTGGGATGGACATGGTGGTGGTGGACATGGTGGTGGTGGACGTATTGGTGGTGAATGTGGTGGTGGTAAAGGATGTGCTGATGGTGGACATGGTGGTGGTGGACGTGATGGTGGTGGACGTGCTGCTGGTGGTGGTGGTCATGGTGGTTAATGTGGATGTGGTAGTGGACGTGGTGGTGGTGGTGGACATGGTGGTGGTGGACGTGGTGGTGGACATGTTGGTGATGGAGGTGTTGGTAGTGGATGTGGTGATGGATGTGGTGGTGGTGGATGTTGCGATGGTGGTGGACATGGTGGTGGTGGTGGATGTGGTGGACATGGTGGTGGTGGTGGATGTGGTGGTGGTGGTAGTGGATGTGGTGGTGGTGGATGTGGTGGTGTTGGTGGTGGACATGGTGGTGGTGCACATGGTGGTGGCGGACGTGGTGGTGGGTATGGTGGTGGTGGACGTATTTGTGGTGGACACGTTGGTGGTGGATGCGATGGTGGTGGACTTAGTGGTGGTGGATGTGGTGGACGTGGTGGTGGTGGTGGTAGATGTGATGGTGGTGGACGTGGTGGTGATGGATGTGGTGGTGGTGGATGTGGTGGTGGTGGACGTGGTGATGGACATGGTGGTGGCGGTGGGGCTGGACGTGGTGGCGGTTGACATGGTGGTGGTGGATGTGGTGGTGGACGTGGTGATGGTGGACGTGGTGGTGGTTGACATGGTGGATGTGGTGATAGTGGTGTTGGATGTGCTGGTGGGGGTGGTAGACATGGTGGTGGCAGATGTGGTGGTGGTGGACATGGTGGTGGTGGACGTGGTGGTGGTTAACGTGGTGGTGGTCATGGTGGTGCTGGACATGGTGGTGGTGGATGTGGTGGTGGATGTGGAGGGGGACATGCTGGTGGTGGTTGTGGTGGGCATGGTGGTGGTGGTGGACGTGGGGGTGGTGGACGTGGTGTATGTGATGGTGGTGGACATGGCGGTGGTGATGGACATGGTGGTGGACATGGGGGTGGACAAGGTGGTGGTGGTCGTGGTGGTGGACGTGGTGAGGGATGTGGTGGTGGTGGACGTGGTCCTGGTGGATGTGGTGGTGGTGGTGGATGTATTGGTGATGGACGTGGTGGATGTGGTGGTGGACATAAAGGTGGACATGGTGGTGGTGGATCCGGTGGATGTGGTGATAGTGGTGTTGGATGTGCTGGTGGTGGTGGTGGACGTGGTTGTGGTAGACATGGTGGTGTTGGAAATGATTGTGGTGGACATGGTGGTGGTGGACGTGGTGGTGGTTGTGGTGGTGGTGGGCATGCTGGTGGTGGTCATGGTGGTGGTGTTGATGGGCATGGTGGTGGTGGTGGTGGACATGGGGGTGGTGGACGTGGTGGATGTGGTGGTGGTGGACATGGTAGTGTTGGATGTGGTGGTGGTGGTAGTGGACATGGTGATGGTGGACGAGGTGGTGGTGGACGAGGTGGTGGTGGACATGGTGGTGGTGGGGGCGAAAGAATAGGGTTATAGATTTACTGGTGCTTTTGTGCCTCTTTCAGGCGAATTGCTTCAATTGGTCAAGAACCATGTGACCTTCGTAATAAAGGTAGGGGTAATGTGTCAAACTACACCAACAGCGCAGCCTGACTATTTTTGAACCACAACGCAAGATCTTCCGATGGATCCCGATCGAAACCAGGAAGACAGTCACCCAGGCCCTCGTCACCAGCCGGCTGGACTACGGAAACACCCTCTACGCCGGAACCACAGCCAAGCTACAGAAAAGACTACAACGCATCCAGAACGCCGCCGCCCGACTCATCATGGACATCCCTCGACGCAGCCATATCTCCGGCCACCTGACAGGCCTGGACTGGCCGTTGAGGGCACCGGGCAATTCCCCGGTGGGCCGCATGGTTGGGGGCCGGTTTTGGGCCCCTGGGGCCGTTTTTGTTGCAGGGCCGTTATGCTGCAAAAACGGCCCTGTAACAAAAACGGCCGAAAACCGGCCCTGTCACAGAGCGCGGTCGCACCTCTCCCCCCTCCCCTCTCCTCCCGGAGGGGGGGAGAGGGCAGGCCGAGCACTCTGCCAGGGCCGGTTCTGGTTCCCAGTCCGGCCCTGCCACCTGAGGGACCTGCACGGGCTCCCCGTCAACAAGAGGATCACGTTCAGGCTCCTCACCCATGCACACAAGTCTCTCCACAACCTGGGCCCCAAGTACCTCAACGACCGCCTGACCTTCCACACGCCCACCTGCCAGCTACGGTCCGCTAGCCTCGCCCTCGCTGCCGTACCACGCATCCGAAGAGCCACCGCCGGAGGCAGATCCTTCTCCTACCTGGCGGCCAAGACATGGAACTCCCTCCCCATCCACCTTCGGCTGACCCAAGACCACCTCTCCTTCAGGAGACAACTCAAGACCTGGCTGTTCGAGCAGTAGCGGCCCCCTTCCCCTAAGCGCCTTGAGACCCTTCTGGGTGAGTAGCGCGCTATACAAGTATTATGATTGCTTGATTGATGGCTCTTTTTTCTTTATGATGCCTCTACGAATGCACCACATCGCGAATAAGAATCTAGAGGTGACAGCTACAGTTAGTGAATGCATCTCATACTACATAAACACTACACGAAGACCACACACTGCACTTGTACTACGTAAACACTACACAACAACCCCAAACTGCACTCGTACTACATAAACACTACACGAAGACCACACACTGCACTCGTACTACATAAACACTACACGAAGACCACGCACTGCACGTGCACTACGTAAACACTACACGAAGACCACACACTGCACTTGTACTACGTAAACACTACACAACAACCCCAAACTGCACTCGTACTACATAAACACTACACGAAGACCACACACTGCACTTGTACTACGTAAACACTACACAACAACCCCAAACTGCACTCGTACTACATAAACACTACACGAAGACCACGCACTGCACGTGCACTACGTAAATACTACACAAAGTGCTCCAATTGCCCTGGGACTATCCCCAGCGCACGTCTAGTGAACATGTCATATTACGCACTGCTGCCCAGAGATGCGATGCTGTAGGGCAGCTCAACTGTGCAAACTCACCAAAAGACGACAAACCGCAGCACATATGCCGATAGACAACACAGTGTACCCCTGCTCACAACAGACTGCACGCAGCACCTCAAGTGCCCTACACCTACACGCTGCCCCGGATTGTGGAAGACTCAGCTGCCCACACACTGCGTGCTCCAGGCACCCCCAGAGCGGCAGCAGCCGTGTGACTATCTAGTGCCCTGAGGCTGGGGGGGGGGGGGTTGCGTCTACTGGCGCAGGAGAGAGACCCACAGGCTGTGAAGCCTGGAAGCGGTCAGCTCTGCCCGCTGCACAGGCGACTGACTCTACCCAGCCCCACCGGCCTCACTGAAGAGAAGAGACAGCCTGGAGCTGGGGGGCGGGGGGGGGGCAGTGGCCTCTCGTGGCCCCGCACAGGGACTCACAGTCTCTCTCCAGCCCCTCCGGCCTCACTGAAGAGAAGAGACAGCCTGGAGCTGGGGGCGGGGGGGGGGGGGGGGGGCGGGGGCAGTGGCCTCTGCCCCGCACAGGGACTCACAGTCTCTCTCCAGCCCCTCCGGCCTCACTGAAGAGAAGAGACAGCCTGGAGCTGGGGGCGGGGGCGGGGGCAGTGGCCTCTCGTGGGCCCCGCACAGGGACTCACAGTCTCTCCCCAGCCCCTCCGGCCTCACTGAAGAGAAGAGACAGCCTGGAGCTGGGGGGGGCAGTGGCCTCTCGTGGCCCCGCACAGGGACCCTCGTTGCCTCTCCACGTAGACCGGACGCCACGTGGAAGGGACTCCTACTTTGAAACACTCGACCTTGGCAGGGACGGGGCCGTCTTGGCCTCATTAGAATCATAACATAATTTATGATTTCACCAAATCGGCCTGGAAGGTTTCCCGAGTGACTTCCTGATGCGAGTGCGGAGCTGGGACTGGGACCCATTAGCGCCTCCCGCCGTGTGCAGCGCTACGAAGGGGTCGAATAGGCGCCTACCGCCGTGTGCAGCGCTACGAAGGGGTCGACGAGGCACCCACGAAGTAGGACGCGAGTGTGCACAGAGCCCCCCCCCCTGCACCCTACAACCACAGGATGGATTCCAACCTCCTGACCTCACAAAAACACACACTGCACCCCAGCCTCCAAGGACGAGGCCAAAGAGTACACACTGCGACACCTTACTACACGCTACTACACCTTACTACACCTTACTAGAGAAGTGTGGCTGAGAAAATAAAACTATATTTATTTTAAAGGTATTTACCCTCAGGTGATGCCTGTGTTTGTGCGCGCACTGTGTTCGCATGGCTACAATGATACTGCGACACCTGCAGATAATGTTTCTTTGTGCAGTTTTGCAAGCAATCATAATAAGCTGCTCAAATATTCCGAAACTCCCAGCATGAAACGGACAGACTTCAAGCTTCCAATGATCGACTCTCCTTTCTCTTTCAAGTGATTCTCTCCTCCTTTTCCATCCGCTGCCGCCTCCTCTCTCCCAGCACCGCCTGCTCTTAAGCCACGTGCATGTCTCCCTTGATCCTTATTATTTCATATCTACAGATTTCCCTCACCTCGTTTCAAAGATCACAACCTCTCCTTTAAAAGTCACACCTCTGCAGCCAAACAATACTTCATCACATGTAATTCATCAATTAATACAGCCAACCAATGCTTGAATTCACAGCTCCCCGCTTCAACTACAGACCGCGCTTAACTCCTATTAATGTCACCGACCACATCATAACTGCAGTAAAAGCAGGACATATGTTCCTTAACGGCACAAGACCAAACCCAATAACCAAGAATGAGGCAAAAAACAAACTAACTTGGAGATCTGGAGCAGTGAGCTGCCTGCAAAGCACAACCATGAGTCCTCAGGAGTTCCAACTCTATATAAATGCAACTACAATACAATATATCACACACATACAATATATCACACTCATACAATATATCACACTCATACAATATATCACACACATACAATATATCACACACATACAATATATCACACTCATACAATATATCACACTCATACAATATATCACACACATACAATATATCACACTCATACAATATATCACACACATACAATATATCACACACATACAATATATCACACACATACAATATATCACACACATACAATATATCACACACATACAATATATCACACACATACAATATATCACACACATACAATATATCACACTCATACAATATATCACACACATACAATATATCACACTCATACAATATATCACACACATACAATATATCACACTCATACAATATATCACACACATACAATATATCACACACATACAATATATCACACACATACAATATATCACACACATACAATATATCACACACATACAATATATCACACACATGAATAACATATCACTCCACAGCAGCCGGTCATTGAAGTCTATACAGACGCATTCATTCCTTATCCTGCTCGACATAAAACAAGGCAAAGCTGATGTGGGCCGTGCCCACGAGCCAGTCATCTACCCGTCCACAGCAACAAACCACCCATCACCAACTGAACAGGAACAGAATAACTTAGGAGACCTCTCACG
Source organism: Lissotriton vulgaris (assembly GCF_964263255.1). Classification (NCBI taxonomy): domain Eukaryota; kingdom Metazoa; phylum Chordata; class Amphibia; order Caudata; family Salamandridae; genus Lissotriton; species Lissotriton vulgaris. The sequence goes on from NC_141693.1 coordinate 2,035,387,909, forward strand.
TGCCACTGGCCAATGGAGGACTATAATGTGGTTTCACACTGTGGGTCGCAATGGCGAACAGATGTGGGGTGATGGTAACATAGTCCATCTCAGCAGATCTCTGCCTTCTCCCCACCCTACACCTGCTCCGACCCATGAACTTTAAACAAAATATCTGAGAATGGGCATCCCAGCGCAGTACCCATGTGAGTGGGCTATGAAAATAAGAACTACCATAAAGGGACCTGTAGCGCTTACCAAAGCTGCACATTTACAGAAAACCATGAACAGCACAGCTATCCCTCACGTCTTCACCCATAGCACTATACCTGTCTCTACGCTGCCGTCACGCACCACATTGAAACACTGTCCACACAGGGTCAAAACAAAAAGAAGACACTTCCAACCACACGCTCTACGGGGTCTAGAGAGCCGTGTAGGCAGCAATTCAGCGCCCTACATAGGGATTGAAAACCTATGTACAAGTTGCAATAGAATACAATACCACGTCACCCGGAGTTATTTACAGGTCAAACGGAGGGAAAAGAAACTCCATTTAAGGCCAAAGAGACGGAGTCTGAAAACCAGGCCTGGAGGAAGGGACATACTCGGTGCAATATGAGATGTTCTGTTGTATGTTACATTTTAGTGAGCATAAAAGCAAACTTACAGAGCATGCTAGTGTGTAGAATACCACATAGAAAATATCTATATACCCGTGTCTTCACGAGCTCTGCTGAATATTCTTTCATCTACATTCAAAGTGTTTCTCAATTTGCAGCTTGGGTTAGTTTTTAAAACTGATTATATACCATTTATTTTTTTCTCTCTCTACATTGCATGTTACAAGGCATGCACTTGTTTATAGAACACGAAGGTGCACTCGGTGATAGGTTACATTTGAAGCATTCACGTCACTTCTCACCTTCTGGTCAACACGCAAAAAACGAGTTTTTAAAACTGATCACTATATACCATATATTTTTCTTTCTTTACATTGCATGTTACAAGGCATGCACTTGTTTTTAGAACACCTAGGTGTACTAGGCGATAGGTTACATTTTAAGCATTCCATTTTTCGTCACTTCTCACCTTCTGTCAACACGCAAAAAACTTACTCAAAACGTGCGAAGGGGAAGGTGTTAACACGCAACAAACCGATAACAATTCTCGAACCAGTAAAAATGCCAAGTAGGTGAATGCGCCTGCTGCAAGGCTAAATGTGAAACCTGGGTTCAAATCCTAGGAGGGAAAATCGGGCTTTCATCTGACAATTTAAGCCACTTTGCTTGGATGTGCAATAAAAAAAAACACGTGATACTAAACAGTTCAGTCTGCTTCCGATTGGGCCATAAAAATACATTTTAAAAAGCGACATCATATTAACTTTTATTTTTATAGTTATTGTTAACATAATATTGCCCCTTCACAGTGCTGTAAACACCAAGTGTTAGTATTACTCACTTTAACAGTACTCAAGTAGCCAGCTTCGGAAGGATGAAAGGCTGAGCTGGTTATTCAAACTTCCAACCCACGGCTATCTCGTGAAACATGACGAACGCGTCAATGCCGAGCTCGCTCCACTATGAGTGCATGGGTAATACAGCACTTAAGTGTGGTGGGTGATAACGTGTGAGAGATGGAATCGCTGTGCATCAGAAGCATTTAGGAAGGAAATCAACATTGTAGACATTGTGTTGTATTTGTTTACCTGTTTGCTTGTCTCTTTTTCACTGCATATGTTTTAATACTTGTAGGCAGAGGGAGCTTAAGTGATCAACTAAAAATATCAGGAGTCTGTTCACGTGCCGAACCCGCCATCTGAAGTCGTCTTCAAGTTCCACTTCATATGGAGGCTGGGTTACAAGACGCTTTAAGTAGTAATTTATTTTATCGCTCTTGGTAGGATCTAGGGGCATATTATCAAGCCTGTGCGCTAAAATTATCGCCGCTTTATCGGCCGAAAACGGCCGATAAAGCGGCGATAATGGGCTTGATAATATGCTCTGTGGAATTCCAATCGAAGCCCATGTTAGATGTCTTCACATCTAACATGTGCTTCGATTGGAATTCCATAGAGCATATTATCAAGCCCATTATCGCCGCTTTATCGGCCGTTTTCGGCCGATAAAGCGGCGATAATTTTAGCGCACAGGCTTGATAATATGCCCCCAAGAGCTGTGTCGACAGCAAAAACCCTAGTGTGACGGCGCAGGATTTTCTCCTTCTGCTCAAATAAAACGTGCCCGACTGCAGACACATTTAAAGCTCTCTAGCCAAGGACGCACTGCCCTCTCCTTCGCTCACGCTCCCCGGATGGCCCTCACCCCATCTGCAAAGTGCTGCAGTGACATTATGTCACAGTTGTGCACGATCACACTTTGCGCCTGCCCCCTTTCCTCCTCGTCACTTCGACCTGAACGGGGGCCTATATGCAACGACAGACAAGCACCTACCTCTCAGTGCCCTCACTGCGTTGCGAAACTTCTGGATGCCGGCCAGTAAGAGAGCAATGACCGGCGCGCGGCGGGGATGCTGGCGCCGTGGGCGTGCGCGCGACTGAAAGATCAGCCACCAGAGATCAACCACCAGAGATCAACCACCACCAGAGATCAACAACCAGAGATCAACAACCACCAGAGACCAAAAACCACCAGAGATCAACAACCACCAGAGATCAACAACCACCAGAGATCAACCACCAGAGATCAGCCACCAGAGATCAACAACCACAAGAGATCAACAACCACCAAAGATCAACCACCAGAGATCAACAAACACCAGAGATCAGCAACCAGAGATCACCAACCAGAGATCAAGCACCAGAGATCAAACACCACCAGAGATCAACCACTAGAGATCAACAACCACCAGAGACCAACAACCACCAGAGATCAACAACCACCAAAGATCAACCACCAGAGATCAGCCACCAGAGATCAACAACCACCAGAGATCAACCACCAGAGATCAACCACCAGAGATCAACCATCAGAGATCAACCACCAGAGATCAACCATCAGAGATCAACCCCCAGAGATCAACAACCACCAGAGATCAACCACCAGAGATCAACGACCACCAGAGATCAACCACCAGAGATCAACCACCAGAGATCAACAACCACCAGAGATCAACCACCAGAGATCAACCACCAGAGATCAACCATCAGAGATCAACCACAAGAGATCAACAACCACCAGAGATCAACAACCACCAGAGATCAATCACCAGAGAACAACCACCAGAGATCAACCACCAGAGATCAACGACCACCAGAGATCAACCACCAGAGATCAACCACCAGAGATCAACAACCACCAGAGATCAACCACCAGAGATCAACCACCAGAGATCAACCATCAGAGATCAACCACAAGAGATCAACAACCACCAGAGATCAACAACCACCAGAGATCAACCACCAGAGATTAACAATCACCAGAGATCAACCACCAGAGATCAACCATCAGAGATCAACAATCAGAGATCAACCACCAGAGATCAACAACTACCAGAGATCAACCACCAGAGATCAACCACCAGAGATCAACAACCACCAGAGATCAACAACCACCAGACATCAGCCACCAGAGATCAACAACCACCATAGATCAACCACCAGACATCAACAACCACCAGAGATCAACAACCACCAGAGATCAACCACCAGAGATCAACCACAAGAGATCAACCACCAGAGATCAACAACCACCAGAGATCAACAACCACCAGAGATCAACCACCCACCGCACCTCAGAGGATTCCATGAAAAACCTTGGATAATGATGTGACGTCAACGCAGTTTAAGTGTTACCTTGACATTGTTGGTGGGAATCTGACATGTCTCACTTATGCTCAGCAGTCACATTAGTGGTGTGAGAGCAATAGAGAGTAGGTCAATGAGAGCGGTGCGGGAGAGACAGAGAGAGGTTAAGAGACAGTGTGGATGACAACGGAAGAGAGAAAGAGAAAGATACAGGGAGAGGCACAGACAGAAATGGCATAGAAGAAGAAACAAGGGTGACTGGGAAAAAAGTGATAAGTATGGTGTGTGTGGGAGAGAGCTGAGAGCGAAAGGTGAAAGATGCGGGAAGAGAGAGAGGAACACACAGACGTTGAGAGATTGAGGGGTGACAACGAAAGAGAGCGTGAGAGACACAAAGAGGAACAAGGAAGGGCTAATCAGTTCATTCAGGCTGGTTTTCACAGACACTTGTGGCACCACTATTTGCTCTTTTATCACCTAATATGCCTAGGACAAAAGTAAGTTAAGAATTCTCATGTTGCATATAAGGTAGACATACAATTCAGTAGACTGTCCTGTGGCTGGTGTGACGAAACTCATTTATTTGACAAAGAAAAGCAGACTTAATTACTACCATAGGTATATATCAACTGTACTGTACATTCAATTTTAAATGAAAATCATACCTAACCTAATGACGTATTTCCATTACTCCTGTTGAAAAGGCGGTAACTTATCGGCTGTACCTGCTGGAAGTATGGGGCTCTTTGTGATGCAACCCTTATACAGTAAAAAAATGCAATTTTATTTTACTTTTTTATTTTAAACTTTTATATGCTGTTGAGACTCTACGCTACCTGTTGGAATTTTTGCATGCAGGGTTGACACCTCTGCGGGCATCTTGGCTTTCTGATGCTCCCTGCCCTTCCAACTGCAGAAACGAGACTTCATGCTTCCCCATGCACGCAGCTTTGCATGTAGTAGAGAGCTGACAGAAACCAGCGACTTTTTCTATGTTTACTATTACGTATATGAAGGACAGATCGTCTACACAGCTTTGCCGCTGTGGTGGCTCAGACATTGCTGCTTTGATGATTAAGGTTTTGATGATGCTCCCGCACAGACTCTTGTCAATTGTTTGTTTGCAGCGTGAAAGCTGTTTAGATCAAAAAAACGAACCTTGGAATGTTAATAAAAATAACACAGAGAAAGGAAAGATAACAATCAAGGTGAGGTGCCAACAGCTTTTCCTTAATTTTGTGAAAACAGAATTAGCGACGCCATGGGAGGGACCAATTGGTGCAGTTCGTACAGCCAGAGGGCACGGTGTACAGCGTAGTTACTGCACAGAGGCAGAGTTATGTACAGAGTGATGCTAAATGCAAAGTACAGCCCTGGCGGTGTCCATCTCGAAATCACTCTGAGTGCATCTTGTCTATGCAAACCAATGAATCTCAGAATGTGTCTAAACACCATCCCGAAGACAGGCTGCAATGTCCCGGCCTCGTTGACAGGCAAGAGCCAGCGGAGCGCTGTTATTTAACCCCAGTGGTTTTATTGGTAGGCTTGAGAAGAAAGGTATTTTTTACACTGTCCTATCAGAGAATGGCTTCAGCAGCTGTCAACACCGTTAAGCAATTTCACATACTAAAGTAACACAATGCATATGGTTTCGGCATGTTACTATTAACGGCCACAAGGTAGCAGCACATCCCTAGTTCTGGATGGGGAAAGCTGAAGGTGCAGCTAATACAGTGTCTAATGGCCGTATTCATGGTTCCAGCTGCCTTTTATGCTCCTATACAGAGTTTACCTTGCGGGAGCAAGGAGAGGTGCCATCTGTTTCCGAAGCACGGGCGCGATAATTGCAAACAGATGGCGATGCTGCTCGCTCCAGTAAGGTATACGCTATACATGCACGAGGGCTGATTGTAAACAATGCAGAACATGCACAAGTTTAAAAAAAAAAGCCTGGAGTGATCCCAAAAGGCCACTCCAATGGAGCGAATGCGCGCTGCGTAGGCGAGACCTAAAAATCAAGGAATACTGAATATGAACCACACAGAATAATAAATCTCCTATTGTCAAACAAGAAGATGGAAAGAAAAGACATCTTCACAAGATGTTTCACACAACCCGGATTATATCACACAAGCACCCACAAAGTTGTACACGTATGATACCATGCGCTGTCTCACGCCCTGCCAGTGTGTGAACCAATGTATCCAAAGCTTGATTTTGCATTAAATATCTTTATGTCCCCCTGGACTGTAAGTCCCCACAATAGGGCGTTCCAGCAGCCCATGGACTGCTGTGTGGGTTCCTTAAGATGCCCCCATACTTCCATCTCTGAGGGGAGCAGTGTTCCATGAAGTATTCATCGGGCAGAGAACATTGTTCGGGCATGTCTATAAAGGAACCAGCTCATTTTTATTAAAGTGGCATTTATATTTTTGGGGGGCCACCCTAGTTACAATATTGCACATGCTCATATCAGGTGTTCCAGGTTACTCTCAGTGCCCTGCACAGAAAAACGCATTCAAAGAAATGCCAAAAACGTCTATAAGTCATAAAAAAGAAGAATGCTTTGCAAATGCCAACAGGCTGAAGGAGGACATTCTGAGTGGGAACTACCTCAGAAAACTCCTACAGGGATCTTTAAAAGGAGCTCGGTGCTCTCAGAGTAAGGGAAAGGGCACAGAGTGAGAGAGGCTGGTCTGAGGCACAAACCAGAGCAGCGCAATGAGTATGAGGGAGTATGAGGGAGTATGAGGGAGTAAGAGGGAGTAAGAGGGAGAGTGAGGGAGAGTGAGGGAGAATGAAGGAGAATGAGGGAGTGTGAGGGAGTGTGAGGGAGTATGAGGGAGTATGAGGGAGTGTGAGGAAGAATGAGGGAGTATGAGGGAATATGAGGGAGTATGAGGGAGTATGAGGGAGTGTGAGGGAGTATGAGGGAGTGTGAGGGAATATGAGGGAGTGTGAGGAAGAATGAGGGAGTATGAGGGAGTATGAGGGAGTATGAGGGAGTATGAGGGAGTGTGAGGGAGTATGAGGGAGTGTGAGGGAATATGAGGGAGAGTGAGGGAGAGTGAGGGAGAGTGAGGGAGTATGAGGGAGAATGAGGGAGCATGATGGAGAGTGAGGGAGAGTGAGGGAGTATGAGGGAGTGTGAGGGAGTATGAGGGAGTATGAGGGAGTATGAGAGAGTGTGAGGGAGAATGAGGGAGAGTGAGGGAGAATGAGGGAGTATGGGGGAGGGTGAGGGAGAGTGAGGGAGAATGAAGGAGTATGAGGGAGTGTGAGGGAGAATGAGGGAGTGTGAGGGAGTGTGAGGGAGTATGAGGGAGTATGAGGGAGTGTGAGGAAGAATGAGGGAGTATGAGGGAGTATGAGGGAGTATGAGGGAGTATGAGGGAGTGTGAGGGAGTATGAGGGAGTGTGAGGGAATATGAGGGAGAGTGAGGGAGAGTGAGGGAGAGTGAGGGAGTATGAGGGAGAATGAGGGAGCATGATGGAGAGTGAGGGAGAGTGAGGGAGTATGAGGGAGTGTGAGGGAGTATGAGGGAGTATGAGGGAGTATGAGAGAGTGTGAGGGAGAATGAGGGAGAGTGAGGGAGAATGAGGGAGTATGGGGGAGGGTGAGGGAGAATGAGGGAGTATGAGGGAGTATGAGGGAGTGTGAGGAAGAATGAGGGAGTATGAGGGAATATGAGGGAGAGTGAGGGAGTATGAGGGAGAATGAGGGAGCATGAGGGAGTGTGAGGGAGAGTGAGGGAGTGTGAGGGATTATGAGGGAGTATGAGGGAATATGAGGGAGTGTGAGGGAGAATGAGGGAGTATGAGGGAGTATTAGGGAGTGTGAGGGAGTGTGAGGGAGAATGAGGGAGTATGAGGGAGAGTGAGGGAGTGTGAGGGAGTGTAAGGGAGTATGAGGGAGTATGAGGGAGTATAAGGGAGTGTGAGCGAGAATGAGGGAGTATGAGTGAGTATGAGGGAGAGTGAGGGAGTATGAAGTAGTATGAGGGAGTATGAGGGAGTGTGAGGGAGAATGAGGGAGAATGAGGGAGAGTGAGGGAGAGTGAGGGAGCATGAGGGAGTGTGAGGGAGAATGAGGGAGTATGAGGGAGTGTGAGGGAGTATGAGGGAGCGTGAGGGAGTGGATCCAACACAGAATCCAGACCAGGCACCAGAGTTCAGTGGAAGCGTGGAAGGTCTGGTGGATCCATCCCGAGTCTGAGAAACAGAGAGAGGAGCCCACAGGGGTCAGTCATGCCCCCCTCCCCATGAAAGGACCTCATTCATGTAGGAACTGACCCTAGCAGGTTAGGAAACAGCACATAAGCAACAAAGAAACTCTGAGCCAGAAATAGAAAATTGTAACACTATTAAAGTGGTGTGTCAAATTAAATGCCCCTGCAACAAAGCCTCGTGTACAACATAAATCCGGGCTTGGTAAGAGCGCAGTAGGGTGGATTCGAGTGGGGTAGACTGGAGCAACGTAGATTGGAGTGGGGTAGATTGGGGCAGACTGAGGTGGAGTGGGGTACATTAGAGTGGAGTGATGTGGGGTAGACTAGAGTGAGGTATCTTGGAATGGGGTGGGGTGGGGTAGGTTGGAGTGGAATGGAGTGGGGTATATTGGAGAGGAGGGGAGTAGATTTGAGTGGAGTGGTGTAAATAGGAGTGCAGTAGATAGGAGTGGGGCAGTTCGGGTAGACTGGGGTAGAGTGGAATGAGGTATATTGGGATGGAGTGGAGTGAGGTAGATGGGGGAAGAATGGAGTGGGGTATATTAGAGTGAGGTAGATTGAAGTGGGGTAGAGTGGGGTACTACAAGTAGGGTAGAGAGGGTGGCTTAGAGTAGGGTAGATTGGAATGGAGTGGGGTCAATGGGGTAGATTGGAGTTGAGAGGGGTATTTGGAGTGAGGTAGATTGGCTGGATTAGAGTAGGGTGGGTTGTAATGGAGTGGGATAATTTGGAGTGGGGTAGATTGGAGTGGAGTGTAGTAAAGTAGAGTGAAGTGGGGAAGAGTGGAGTAGAGTAGATTGGAGTGGAGTAGATTGGAGTGTAGTCAATTGAGCTAGACTCTGGTGGGGTGGAGTGGGTTAGATTGGAGTGGGTTAGATTGGAGTGGGTTAGATTGGAGTGACATGGAGTGGGGTAGATTGGGGTACAGTGTGGCTGGCCTGGAGTGGAGTAGAGTAGAGTAGATTGGGTGGATTAGAGTAGGGTAGAGTGGAAAGGAGTGGGGCAGATTGAGGTTGATTGGAATTGGATAAATTGTAGTGGGGTAGATTGGACTGGAGTGGGATAGATTGGGGTATATTGGAGTGTGGTGGAGTAGAGTGGGTTGGAGTAGATTGGAGTGTGGTGGAGTGGAGTATATTGGACTGGAGTAGATTGGAACGGAATGGGGTGGATTGAGTGGAGCAGAGTGGGGTATATTGAGAGGAATGGGGTAGATGGGAGAGGAGTGGATTGAGGTAGATTGGAGGGGAGTGAGGTAGACTGGAGTGGAATGGGGTAGATTTGAGTGGTATTAGTGGTGTGGAGGGGAGTAGAGGGGCATGGAGCCGAGTGGCGAGATATGTTGTTGAGTGTCTTACATTGGAGTACCAGAAAGTGGAGTGGAATGGTATAGAACAGAGTATTGCAGAGTGGAGTAGTGTAGAGTGGAGTGGTGTAGAGTGGAGTGGTGTAGTGTGGAGTGGTGTGGAGTGGAGGGGTGTTGGAGTGGAGTAGAGCAGAGTGGAGTGGTGTACAGTGGAGTGGTGTAGTTTTTTCAGTGGTGTGGAGATGAGGGGTGTAGAGTGGAGGGGTATTGAGTGGAGTGGTGTAAAGTGGAGTGGTGTAGAGTGGAGTAGTGTAGAGTGGAGTAGTGCAGAGGGGAGTGGTGTAGAGTGGAGTGGTGTAGAGAGGAGTGGTGTAGAGTGGAGGGGTGTAGAGTGGAGTAGTGTAGAGTGGAGTAGTGTAGAGTAGAGTAGTGTAGAGTGGAGTGGTGTGGTGTAGAGTGGAGTAGTGTAGAGTTGAGGGGTGTCGAGTGGAGTGGTGTAGAGTGGAGTTGTGTAGAGTGGAGGGGTGTAGAGTGGAGGGGTGTAGAGTGGAGGGGTGTAGGGTGGAGTGGTGTAGAGTGGAGTGGTGTAGAGTGGAGTAGTGTAGAGTGGAGTAGTGTAGAGTGGAGTAGTGTAGAGTGGAGTAGAGTGGAGAGGTGTAGAGTGGAGGGGTGTACAGTGGAGTAGTATAGAGTGGAGTGGTGTAGAGTAGAGTGGTGTAGAGTGGAGTGGTGTAGTGTGGAGTGGTGTAGAGTGGAGGGGTGTAGAGTGGAGTAGAGTAGAGTGGAGTGGTGTAGAGTGGAGTGGAGTAGTTTTTTCAGTGGTGTAGAGATGAGGGATGTAGAGTGGAGGGGTGTAGAGTAGAGTGGTGTAGTGTGGAGTGGTGTAAAGTGGAGGGGTGTACTGTGGAGGGGTGTAGTGTGGAATGGTGTAGAGTGGAGGGGTGTAGAGTGGAGTAGAGTGGAGTGATGTAGAGTGGAGTAGTGTAGAGTAGAGTGGAGTAGAGTGGAGTGGTGTAATGTGGTGTGGTGTAGAGTGGAGTGGTGTAGAGTGGAGTGGTGTAATGTGGAGTGGTGTAGAGTGAAGTGGTGTAGAGTGAAGTGGTGTAGAGTGGAGTGGTGTAGAGTGGAGATATGTAGTGTGGAGTGGTGTAGAGTGGAGGGGTGTAGAGTGGAGTAGAGTAGAGTGGAGTGGTGTAGAGTGGAGTGGTGTAGTTTTTTCAGTGGTGTAGAGATGAGGGATGTAGAGTGGAGGGGTGTAGAGTAGAGTGGTGTAGTGTGGAGTGGTGTAAAGTGGAGGGGTGTAGTGTGGAGGGGTGTAGTGTGGAGTGGTGTAGAGTGCAGGGGTGTAGAGTGGAGTAGTGTAGAGTGGAGTGGTGTAGAGTGGCGTGGTGTAATGTGGAGTGATGTAGAGTGGAGTGGTGTAGAGTGGAGTGATGTAGAGTGGAGTGGTGTAGTCTGGAGTCTGCACAGTGTGTTAAAGCACTACTATTCCAGACAACACATTTCCAATTGAAATGGCCATTACATTTGCACAGACACCGTTTTACTGATAAAACTATACTCCACACAAATGATAATGTGTGGAGATTTCATCATCTAGCGTATTGATGTGTTTTGATCTTATTCAAATATTTTTTTCACACTTTAAAATTACAAACAATATGTACTTCATTTCGGCGTTTCTCATTCTGATGTAAACTGAAATATCAGCAGAGTTCATTTTTGTTGCACCCGACACAGGTTAGGGCGAAGAATTCCACTCCAGTGGCTTTCCAGTAGTTATGGAAACTCATTAGGGCTTCCGTGGCCTCATTTATGTCCTCGACCACATGGGATTTCCTGGCATTCTCTGAGGCATAACTTTTTGTGTCCTGATAATGATCCCCTATTCTGTTTAAGGGCGGGTGGTGAACTCCGCTCCGACAGCAAAGTTTTAGTAAGATTTAGTAACTCCGCACTCCATTTGGAGTGCAAAGTTTTCCAAAACTCCGCTAACACAGTGGAGCAGAGTTCACCGGTGCAGGGAGACTTACCGTCCTCCCAAATCGGTGTCCTTCTCCTGCTGCTGGGCCTGGCTCCACTTCGGCTGCTCCGGTTAAAGGAAAACATCCATTACAACGCAGTCATTGCATCACACTGCTTTTGCGATGCAGCTGTTACAACACAACTGCTTTACATCGCATGCCAATACAATGCATGTCATTACAACGCATGCCATTACAACGCATGTCATTACAACGCATACCATTCCATTGCGTGCCATTACAACGCATGTCATTACAACGCATGCCATTACAACGCATACCATTACAACACATGCCATTACAACGCATTATGAGGTAAGTATTAGAGATTTTTTTGTTTTAGGGTGGGTATGGATTTTGGGGTAGATGGGAATAGTAATTTTTACCACTACACTATCCAACAATTACCCTACTGTTGCACTCACTGGAGTGGGAATAGTAATTTTTACCCATACACTATCCAATACTTTCCCTACTGTTTAAGTATTATGCATTGTAATGATATGCGTTGTTATGGTATTGAACTGTAATGGAATACATTGTAATGGTAGTTTTTATAAAATGCGTTGGAATGGCATGCTTTGTAAGATCATTCAATGTAATGGTAGTTGCAATGTAAAAACTGCGTTGAAAAAGCATGCGTTGTAATTGTTTGCATTGTAACATCATATATTCCTGGTTAAATTACAGGAAGAACTGCAGTGCGCCTGGCGAACTGTGTGATGGCGTGCCCGACCCAATCATGGGATTTGATAGGGTCAGACATGCCCTCACGCAGTGGGCCATGCGCAGTTCTTCCTGTAATCCAACCGGAGCAGGAGAAGCAGAGTGAAGCCAGGCCCAGCAGCAGGAGCAGCACACTGACGTGGGAGGAAGGTAAGTCTCTTTGTCTTTAGGCCTTACTATGCAGAAGGGGGGCAGGGGTCGGGGCTTTAGCTGGGGGACAGGGGTTTAGCGGGGTGGGGCTTTCTTGGGGTTAGGTACTCCAGGGCTTTAGCGGGAGTGGGGCAGGGGCTGGCGCTTTGGTGGGAGGGGCAGAGGGGCACTCTGCCAGGCCACGGAGTACCACTACATGAGCTCTGTCCACCCTTAACTATGTTAGGGATCGAAACATCGTCAACTTGAGTACCTTAAACCTGTTTGCTTATTTATTTTAGATATGAGCAAAGTTACTATGTAATTGTGATTTAACTATTGTCTGTACTTTAGCGACGGCGTAATTCATAGAGTTGAGCTATGCGCAACTTCGCAAAGATACAAAAAATCCCTGCAAAGTTCCACAAGTGGCGGGGTGTAGTGCGAACTGCTGTTCACGCTGGCCTTACTGCAGCTCGGGTAGAAATTCTACCCGAGCAGCAACGCGAGTGGGAAAAAAACTCTGCTGCACTGCGCGAAGCGCGAAGCAGGGTTTCTTGCACTCCACGAGCTCCGCGGAGTGCGGGGTGCAGAAAACTCTGCAAGCTCCGCGAATGGAGCGGAGTTCAAAGCCCAGGCCTATGATGTTGTGCAATGCCTGAGTCCTGACGTTCTAGTGACTTCCTCTCTCGTTGCATATTGTCCCACTTCCATTGCTTTTTTATTTTTATTCCAACTTAATAAACGTATAATTTCCATTGGATCTCAAAACCTCGTTATCAATATATCTCTGTGTGTTATTGTTTTATGACTGTCTTTAACGGACCCCTGTTCCTTTATAAATGCTCGTTCCCTGGGTCCCTCCTTACCCTGGGTCCCCCCTTACCCTGGGTCCCTCCTTACCCTGGGCTCCCTTCTGACCCTGTGCTCCCTTGCCTCTGCAATGCTTGTACCCTGGGTCCCTCCTTACCCTGTGTTCCCTTCTTACCCTGTGTTCCCTTGCCTCTGCAATGCTCGTACCCTAGGTCCCTTCTGACCCTGTGCTCCCTTGCCTCTGCAATGCTTGTACCCTGGGTCCCTCCTTACCCTGTGTTCCCTTGCCTCTGCAATGCTCGTACCCTAGGTCCCTTCTTACCCTGTGCTCCCTTGCCTCTGCAATGCTCGTACCCTCGGTCCCTTCTTACCCTGTGCTCCCTTGCCTCTGCAATGCTCGTACCCTCGGTCCCTTCTTACCCTGTGCTCCCTTGCCTCTGCAATGCTTGTACCCTGGGTCCCTCCTTACCCTGTGTTCCCTTGCCTCTGCAATGCTCGTACCCTAGGTCCCTTCTGACCCTGTGCTCCCTTGCCTCTGCAATGCTTGTACCCTGGGTCCCTTCTTACCCTGTGTTCCCTTGCCTCTGCAATGCTTGTACCCGAGGTCCCTTCTTACCCTGTGTTCCCTTGCCTCTGCAATGCTCGTACCCTCGGTCCCTTCTTACCCTGTGCTCCCTTGCCTCTGCAATGCTTGTACCCGAGGTCCCTCCTTACCCTGTGTTCCATTGCCTCTGCAATGCTTGTACCCTGGGTCCCTCCTTACCCTGTGTTCCCTTGCCTCTGCAATGCTTGTACCCTGGGTCCCTTCTTACCCTGTGCTCCCTTGCCTCTGCAATGCTTGTACCCTAGGTCCCTTCTTACCCTGTGCTCCCTTGCCTCTGCAATGCTCGTACCCTAGGTCCCTTCTTACCCTGTGCTCCCTTGCCTCTGCAATGCTCGTACCCTCTGTCCCTTCTTACCCTGTGCTCCCTTGCCTCTGCAATGCTTGTACCCTGGGTCCCTCCTTACCCTGTGTTCCCTTGCCTCTGCAATGCTCGTACCCTAGGTCCCTTCTTACCCTGTGCTCCCTTGCCTCTGCAATGCTTGTACCCGAGGTCCCTTCTGACCCTGTGCTCCCTTGCCTCTGCAATGCTTGTACCCTGGGTCCCTCCTTACCCTGTGTTCCCTTGCCTCTGCAATGCTCGTACCCTAGGTCCCTTCTGACCCTGTGCTCCCTTGCCTCTGCAATGCTTGTACCCTGGGTCCCTCCTTACCCTGTGCTCCCTTGCCTCTGCAATGCTCGTACCCTAGGTCCCTTCTGACCCTGTGCTCCCTTGCCTCTGCAATGCTTGTTCCCTCGGTCCCTCCTTACCCTGTGTTCCCGGTCCCTTCTTACCCTGGGTCCCTCCTTACCCTGGGTCCCTCCTTACCCTGTGCTCCCTTGCCTCTGCAAGGCTCGTACCCTGGGTCCCTCCTTACCCTGGGTCCCTCCTTACCCTGTGCTCCCTTGCCTCTGCAAGGCTCGTACCCTGGGTCCCTCCTTACCCTGGGTCCCTCCTTACCCTGTGTTCCCTTGCCTCTGCAATGCTTGTTTAACGAACACACTTTGTGACCATGGCTGACCAATGCCAGGGGTACACTGGCCCGGCCTTGACAGGCACTTGGGCCTCATTTATGAAAAGTGATGCATCGTTGCGAGAAAACAGCGATGTGTCACTTTTCATTGTGCCCTCCTTGCGACACCAATGATGCGTCATATTTACAGTATGATGCATCATGTCGCAAGGAGTTACAGATACGTCAGTATTTCTGACGTATCTGTAGACGCAAAAATGACGCATTGCTGGAGTGTGTCACAAAAGTGACCCAACTCCAGCAATGGGTCATTACACATGGGCAAGCCGCATGCGAAAAGGGCCTGCGTCAGTCTTACGCCTGCTGTGAGGCAAGTGTATGATATTGACACATTTGTGTCCTAGAAGTGACGCAGTTAAAGCTCATAGATTTCACTGCGTCACTTCTACGAGGCTTACTTGCTTGAGAACGCCCCCCCTGTATACATTATACCTGGCGGAGGTATAATACAGCGCAGGGGTTTACAAAGTGACGCATCGAACTAGATGCGTCACTTTGTAAATATGGTGCAATAATGCTCACATTTTATGCCACTGGTGCATCACAAAAAGCGATGTCCGGCGGCGCAAAAGTGACGCACGGCCTCATAAATGAGCCCCTTGGATTGCTGCACAGGAGTCCCTCTGCAGGCCTTTGCCTCATGCATTCACTGTTTCAGGATGAAGCTAGACCAAAGCAGACTCCCCAACAGGAAACTAAACTGAAAATAATCTCTGGAATGTCACTGCAGAAGGCAGGGTATGCTGTTCTAGACACAAAGATTGCAGAGTAACTCCAACTTTGTGGATACTTTAGTTAAATATGTGAAATGTGTCCAGACAGTTTATTCTAATGACCTGACTAATGGGTGTGAACTTCTTGAATGTGCTGAGAGCTCTGCCGCTGAAAGAACTCCAGGCTCGACCAAGGCCAGGGGTGCAGACGCAGACCAAAAGGCGAGTGCAGAATTAGAGCTAAAACTATACTTGGATGCCCAAAATACTGTAAACTGATTATATCTGTGAAACTACATGTTACATACAGACAGACAGGCAGCCGATCTTCATGAACAAAACACATATTTGGTAGTGCCACAAATACAAACAAGCATTTACAATGCAATGGTCTCGTCTTTGTTAACGTTAGAGCTATTGGCATTGCTCATGACATTATTTTTGTTTTTAAAACATATAAATAAATCGCATTGTCATTCACAATGCCAATAGCTTAATCTCTCGCAAATGCGAGACCTATTGCATTTGCACCCACACATACACAGAGCCACATGCACCCACACACACACACAGAGCCACACGCACCCACCCACACATACAGAGCCACACACACAGAGCCACACACACAGAGCCACACACACACAGAGCCACACACACAGACAGAGCCACACACACACACACAGAGCCCAACACACACACACACAGAGCCACACACACACACAGCCACACACACACAGAGAGCCACACACACAGAGAGCCACACACACACAGAGCCACACACACACACACAGAGCCTCACACACACACACACAGAGAGAGCCACACACAGAGAGAGCCAGCCACACACAGAGAGCCACACACACACACACAGAGCCACACACACACAGAGCCACAGAGCCACACACACACACACAAAGCCACACACGGAGAGCCACACACACACACAGAGCCAACCACACACACAGAGCCAGCCACACACACAGAGCCAGCCACACATGGTTTCGGGAGCTCACCGAGGTGTGGGCACCATTTTGAAATCAGGCACCACTATTCCATCCCTGGTTTGCATCCCTGGTTTATATAATGTGTTTACAGAAAGGGAACAACTAACAAGTGAGCATTACAGGAGTCGGGGTGGAAGTGTCTCGTGAGGCGGAGGATGAAGGGGAGACGGCGGAAATGGCGTGGCTCCTCACCGCACCGCTGGCTGACGGGCCCCGGGGCCTGGAGGCTCGTCCGGAGGGCTGCGCTGCCATTGGCTGCCTGAGAATCAAAGCAGGAAGCAGATGGGAGCCCACCCCGTGCTCCTGCGCCACCTAAAGAAACCCGGCATCACCCATCAGGGCTCCCAGGAGTGAGAAAGAGCCCCCGTGGGACCAGCGGTAGAAGAGAAGAGACCGGAGAGCCCCCACGGAGTCCGGGAGGCTCTCTCAAACCCTGCCTGCAGCCCCGCAGAACAGTAACGTTACATGAGGAGAAAATTACAAGTGGGCATGTTACTAAAGCAAACGTTACGTTAAAAGCAAACAAGATAGAAGAAGAGGTAGCAAATGATACCTTATAAGAGGAACAAGCGCTCGCCATTTTTCACTGTAAGCCCCGTCCTTTGCAGACTGGGGGGGCGTGTTTTTTGTTGAATGACTGAAGACGTCACAGAGAGAAAGGACAGCAAAAAACACGCCCCTCAATCCGAAATGGACGGGGCTTAGAGTGACAGGCAAAGCTCTTATCCAATGGCTGGCCGCCGTTTAGGAAGCCAGCCAATGGAGAAGAGCTAGCTCGTTTACCTCCCTACTCTAGAAAACCTAAAATCTCGCGAGCGAGACCGCCCTAGCGCAGCCTATGCTAGCCGAGACCTAAAAAAGAGTAAACGGTAAATTTACCGTGATCAAGACCGTGATGGTTGAAACGCGCAGGAGGAGAGAGATGAATAACATCCCAAGGAGAGAGTTGCGATCTTCTCATTTTTCATGACAAATGTTTTTGCAAGGTTTGTCCTACCTTGACGCAGGCACCAGCTGAGAAGTGTGCTCCCCCACCGAAGGACTTTTCGTTGAACTCTATCTATCTATCTATCTATCTATCTATCTATCTATCTATCTATCTATCTATCTATCTATCTATCTATCTATCTATCTATCTATCTATCTATCTATCTATCTATCTATCAATCTATCTATCCATCCATCTATCTATCTATATATATCCAACGTAATAAAGCTCCTTCTGGAAAACTAGAGACCCAAAGAAGGTGGTGTGCAAAACCTGCGGGGCTTGCTGGTGACTCAATATCATACATGCAGTCCTCCAGCGCGCTCTCAGGCAGCAAACACAGTGGTGTAAGGGCAAAAAGGGATTTCTTCCTTCATAAACCCTGTGTGACGCGTTTCGACCGAATAGCGGTCTTGTTCACACACAGAGATATAGTGAGGTTTGGCATGTCAAGAATGTATTACAACATGAAAGAAGGATTACACACATTACAAGGGGTATGTAAACAACATGACAACAGTGGCGATATTGTAGTATGTTTGTAATTATACCAATACATATTAGAAACCCCATATAGTATGTTCTGTTATTCAAGTCACAGTGATATTCTTGAAAGAGTACCATTCGCCTCTATAGTTGCAATAAACAAGGACCCCCTGAAAAGTGAATATATCTCATTTCCTAGGACAGGGTAATGTAATATGAGAGAGAAAATTCCAAGGCAATTATATCAATACAAATCAAAAATAGACAATATGGGGGGCGTGGCCAAGATGGCGGGGTGAGCGGACGCTTCTTCCCGCAGCTCCTCAGGCCCGACTAGGCCCGAGCCCTTTTTCAACAGCTTTTCTCCCCCGCTGGAGCTCAGCGGCCGTGGGACGGGTGGCGGAGACCTTGGTGCGCACACCGGTGCACAACTTTGTCCCCGAGCGCTTCTGCAGGAGCACACTTAGGGGCCGACAAGCTGGCTGCGGAGCGCCACTGAAGCGAAGTGGAGCGGATCACCGGCCGGGAGGCCTGGGTAGATCCCGGCGCCAGTGTCTGGTTGATTGGCGCGGAGTTTGCTTGCCTACTCGCATCGGCTTGTGCCCTGTCTGGTACACCGGATGATTATCCACCGCGAGGTGCCGAGAAGAGAGATGCCTGTGGTCTGAACATGGGGCCGCTTGGGTCTGCGTCACTAGCCTGATACACTGCGTGTGCCCCGGCCAGTCACCAGTTTGGGACGGTGCTCAGGAGCGAGGGCCAGGTCATTCGATCCTTCTGCGTCTCGGCGAGCCCAGAGGGGACTCATTTCTGGGGCACTGACTTGCTGCACAGCCTCGGCGGTGCCATCGGACTCGGAGGGTCTGCCCGGCTACGCCCAGCCGCCATCTTATCCTCAAGGCAGCGGTGACGAAGACCTCCTACAGTGCCGTCTTGGAACAATTCCCTCACCCCTGGCCCTGAACAGAACTCCCGTCCTGGGGGATGCCACGGACCGGGTAGTCCTTGTGGTGGTCAGCGGCTTGGACTTTCGTTGGAGTGCGGGTCGACCTCTGCGGCAGAGCCTGACCGCCATTTTGTCCTTGGTGGTACGGAACACGTAGTGCCCTACTGCGACGGGCTCTCCCCTTGGTGGCGCCTTGCCAGCCAGTGGGGACTCAACGACACCGGGGCCTGCTGCCAGTGGCTCGGGATCACCTATTTGGTTGAGTAGAGTGCGGTGGTCCATAGTGCACGAATGTCAGGGAACCGGGGCGCAAAGAGAGGTGACCGCACCCTACCGGACATGCTCAGCAGGGCCCAGCAACAACGCGACAGGGCGCAACCATCCCCAAGCTCTTCCTGAACCACAGGAGAACCCGCCGGGCGTGAGCCCCCCGTCACAAGATCCTTCATGGAGGACCTGTTCAGCTCACTCAAGGCTGACTTTCAGACACTGAAGCAGGAGGTGGCCAGCGAAGTGCGAGAGGTCCGCAGGGAGGTGGAGGGCCTTGGTGAACGGATGGAAACGGTGGAGGCAGCGGCTCAGCGGAGGGACGAGGAGATTGTCCATTTACAGCAAGACGTTCTGCGTCTCAGGGAGCAGCATGTCGAACTCCAGGCACACAACGAAGACCTGGAGAACAGGTCGAGACGAAATAACATTTGAGTCCGGGGTGTTCCGTCCGCAGAAGAGGGAACTGATTTGGCTGGCTACCTGAAGGACATGTTCAGGGAGATCCTGGGTGAGCCCGCGGACTTCCCGATCCGGATCGATAGGGCCCATAGAGTCGGCCGACAGCGGCAGTCGACGGCACCTCCTCCGGACATTCTGGCCTACCTTCCGGATTTCCCAGTGAAGGAACGCATAATGGCTGAGGCCCGCAAGAAACAGCCGCTGACCTTCCGTGAACGGCCGGTGGCGTTGTTTCAGGACCTGTCTGCCATCACGCTGCAGAAGCGCAGGTCCTTCAAAATCGCGACGGACTTCCTAAGAGAGAATGAAACTCCGTACTCTTGGGGACGTCCTTTTCGCCTAATATTCCGCTGGAATGGCGTGCTGCACCAACTGCACTCCTTGCAGGATGTCTGTGGTGTCCTGGGCCTCACGGCCACGGAGGAGAGTGAAGCGACGCCGGGCTGGAGGCGTCCTGATCGCGGAAGACGACGGCGATCGGCGAGGCGGAGATCGACGGCTAGTGCTGGAAGACCGGACTCACCCACCATCAGGGCAGAAATGGCCAACGCTCTGAGAGAAGCGGCCAGGGACTCGGCCGCCACGAACGGAGTCGCCATGACGGCGTAGAATCGCTCCGGGGGAGATGGACATAGCTTCTGCAACGACAGGTTTGGGGGTTGGTGGGGGGCTCGGGGGGGAGGCGGGAAGACGAGTGGCCGGACGTCCACTTTTTGTACTTTCCACGGACTTGTCCGTTTTGGGACATGACTGGGACAATGGGGTGTTTGGGTATGGGTGGGGAGTTGGCCAGTTGCCACGGGTTTGTTTGGAGGAGGGTTGGGGTTGTCTTGGGGTAGAGGGGGTACCGTCCAGTATCTTACATGTCATTGCTTTGTCTTATTTTGCTTCTCCTGCGCAGCTGTCCCGTGCCCCTCCCCCGAGGAGTGAGCGCCCGCGGCCTAGCACATACAGTCATTTGGGGATATGTCGACACTGAAAGTAGTGACCCTTAATGTTAAGGGTCTGAACAATCCGGTAAAGCGAAGGGCAATCTTATCTTTGCTGGAGGGGGCACAGGCAGACATATGCCTCCTGCAGGAGACCCATTTACTACCACGGGATTGTCACAGGATGCGCTCTAACAAGTTTCCAACACAATTTTTCTCCTCTGCAGCATCTAAGACCGCGGGGTGGCCATTTTGATAGCAAGTTCCTTCAGGGGGGAGGTGCTGTCCAAATTCGCAGAACAGAAGGGGCGGCTATTAGAGTACCGCCTCAAGCTGGGGGACACGATGTTCACTATTGGCTCTTTATATAGCCCGAATGACCACCAGGAGCGCTTTCTTGACTCAGCGCTGGTGGACGTGACTGCCTCCCCAGACAGACATATCATTTTAGGGGGTGATTTGAATATAGTCTTTGACTCCACGCTCGATAGATCCGCGCAGCGACACCCGCAGACTGGGGAACTCTCACAGGCTGGGAAGGCTCGAATCGCTGATATGGACCTGCATGATCTTTGGCGCACCCTTCACCCCACGAGTAGGGACTATTCTTATTATTCACATGCACACCGGACTTATGCACGGTTGGACCACTTATTGGTCAGCGGACCGATGTGTACCTCTGCTACGGCGGCGGACATTGGGGTCCTGTCGTTGTCTGATCATGCGCCGGTCGTGGGCACATTTGCGTTTCCGCCGGCCGCCCCCTCTCGTGGGGTGTGGCGTCTTAGATACACCCTCCTACATAAAAAAACTGTGGTGAAGCACATTGAGGAAGCGATCCGGGAATATCAGGCACACAACGATAATTCGGACACCTCACTAGCGACGCAGTGGGCGGCATTGAAGGTGGTTCTAAGAGGGGAGTTCATTTCCATCTCCTCAGCAGAAAACAGGGAGAGACAGCGTAAGAGGGAGGAGCTGACTTCCCAGGTCCGAGAATTGGAACAGGTCCATCGCCGTACCGGAGCTCCTAGGGTGTGGAAACAGCTGAAGGCTGCCAGGAAGCTCTTGTCGGCCTTGGACATAAATAGGGCGGAATACGCGGCGCTGCGTCTGAAACACGCGTTTTACACAGGTGGGGATAGGTTTGGCAAACTCTTGGCGAATAGGCTCCGAATAGCGCATCAGCGTAACGTGGTAAAGGAATTGCTTGGTTCTGATGGGGTGGCGGTCTCCGACGACGCGGCTGTGGCAGAGACGTTCCGTAGATTTTATGAGGCGCTTTACATGGGGGAACCCACCTCGCCGCAGGATACAGCGGACTACTTGGAGTCGGTGGCCCTTCCGGCACTGGACCCAACACAGGCGGAATACCTCGAACGCAGTATTGATGTGGAGGAGGTGGTATCCGCTATAGCCAGGCTCAAACATGGGAAAGCCCCGGGCCCGGACGGTTACACATCCCTGTTTTATAAAACCTTTTGCCCAGTTGTAGCTCCTATTCTTACCCGCCTATTTAACTCTTTCTCCGCGCCGGGGGCCATTCCTCCGGACCTGTTGAGGGTGACGGTCTCAGTGATCCCGAAACCTGGGAAGGACCGGGCCGTCTGCGGCTCATACAGGCCTATCTCCCTCCTGAATGTTGACCTTAAATTATACACAGGGATTCTGGCGTCTAGATTGGCCCTGCATCTACCGGGCCTGGTTGAGGCTGATCAGGCTGGTTTTGTCCCCGGCAGACAAACCGTCGATAACACCAAGAAGGTGACGCACATCTTGGAGAAAGCCTCGCGGATCCCAGGTGAGAGGATGCTGCTGGCGGTAGATGCCGAGAAAGCATTCGATCGCGTTCATTGGCCTTATCTCGAGCAGGTGCTCCGGAAAATGGGTATTGGAGAAAAATTCTGCTCGATGGTCTTCAACTGTTACAAGTCCCCTTCGGCAACAGTGAGAGTTAATGGGTGCAGCTCCCGCAGCTTCGAGATCGAAAGGGGTACCAGGCAGGGATGCCCGCTTTCCCCCCTTCTCTTTGCTCTCTATATGGAGCCGTTTGCCCAGAGAATTCGCCAAAACCCAGACGCGATTGGGGTCAAGATGGGGCGGTACGTCCATACGATCAGTCTCTATGCGGACGATGTCCTCTTGACCCTGGACGATCCGAGACGGGCCCTCCCGGCGTGCATTCAGGAACTAGACGCTTTCTCGAAGGTGGCGGGTTTTAAGATGAATATGAGCAAGTCAGCGGCCCTGGATGTGTCCCTGGCCGCGGGTACGAGACAAGATTTGCAGCGGCTCTTCCCCATGCAGTGGTCGTCATCCCTGGTGCCTTACCTGGGGATTCTGCTAGCGCCAACGTTGCCAGCGATGGTAACGGCCAATTATGCCTCCCTTAGTAGGAAAATCAAGGAAGAGCTGGGCCGCTGGAGTAAAGGCCTGCTGTCCTGGCGTGTCAGGATTGCTGCGGTCAAGATGACGGTCCTGCCCCAGATCTTGTATCTCTTTCGAGCTTTGCCGCTCCAGTCACCTACAGGATGGATCAGACAGACGCAGACCGACATTGCACGCTTCATCTGGCAGGGCCGCAAGCCGAGAATAAAGAGGGTTATCTCTACGCTGGCCCCTGAGGCGGGAGGCCTTGGCATCCCGGACCTCCGGAAATACTTCCAGGCGGCGCAGCTGCGCTACCTGGTAGAGTGGAGTAGGTGGGATTCCGACAAGCACTGGCTTTTTCAAGACCAGGCAGTGGCGGGGCGTCCCCTTCAGGAGGTGCCATTCTTGCGCCTGATTCATCGCCCCCCCAACCTATGTGCTTCTTTCGTCACGCGGGTCCCCTTGAGGGTGTGGGATACGGTCAATGAAGTTCGTGAACTCACCACATTCCCCTCACCTTTCACGCCGATAGTGGACAACCCTGATTTCTTCCCCGGTATGGAACCAAGCGCCTTCTCACACTGGAGGGAAGCGGGTTGCCGAGCGCTCTTCCAGGTATATGGCTCTGAGGGAGTGGTCCCTTTTCAGCATTTGAAGCAGGAGTTCCAACTGCCTGAGACAGATAGATTACGATACATGCAGGTCAGGCACTGGGCGCTTCAATCTCAGGTGCGAGGCACTGCTGATCGCCAGATAACGCCGTACGAGCGGTGGTTGGTAACCCGCACCTCTGATGCTAAGCTGATTACGGACCTTTACAAATTTCTGCAACCCCCCCCCCCCCGTTTCATTTCTATAACCCGGGTAGGGAATGCTGGAATAGGGAACTGGGAAGGACGCTTAGTCATAAGGAGTGGGATCAGATTGCGCATCGGGCGAGACACTCTGCATATCATACAGGCCTCACGGAAACACTCACCAAGGTGTCCACGTATTGGTATTATACCCCGGAGAGGCTACACGAAATGAATAGGCATATTGGGAAGGAGTGCTGGAGAGGGTGTGGTCGGGTGGGGACTCTTACACATGTACTTTGGGACTGCCCCTTGTTAGAGGAATACTGGAAGGAGATTATTGATGAGATAGATGCTCATGTTGAGATTGAATTGCCACGCTTCCCGGCGTATGTTCTTCTGGGTCTACCGAATGGGCTGATGTACCCACTGAAGTCCCACAAGGGCAGGCAAATTGTGATAGCGCTGGGTTCAGCGATTCAGAACATCTTGATTCATTGGTGTACCACCACGGTCCCCTCCATCACGGGCTGGCTACACAGGCTCTGGCATGTACTAGGTATGGAGAAATTATCGCTTATGGTGGCGGGGGACGTGGAACAATTCGACGAGCTGTGGCAACCCTTTCATGCGCTTTTAACCACAGAATTCAGAGAGCTCACCTGTCCGAGGTACCTTAGACTCCTGAGACTAACACCTCCGGTGATCCCGACTGACTAGGAAGACATGGGACGGGGGCTCACGGGGTGGGGGGCATGGTGGGAGGGCAGGACGCATTATTGCTGAGTACTGGACGGGGGGGGAGGTGGGAGGGTGTTGGGGTGAGTTGGGGTGTTTGGAGGGAGGGGTTCTGGGGGGTGGTGGGGTTGGTTTCTTGCATCACTGCCTTTCACTTTCTGATCTGCTTGATGGTGGCAACCGTGCTTAGCCCTTATTATTTTGCTCATTGACTTTTTTTCTTTGCAGCAGCCTTGCCCACCATCGCGCCCTCTGATTTTTACTTTGCTCTTTTCATCTGAATGTATGTACCCCTACCCCTCATGTTCCCTTACCTCCTATGTTTTTGCCTTAATAAAATGCTTTAAACCTAAAAATAGACAATATAAAACAGGGAAAAATAGACAAGAAAATCATGTAGAAAATACGTTATATTTAATATTCAAAATAAAAACATATATTTAAAAACATTGATTCTACATTCATCATTCATTTCATCGCTATTTAATACAATATACACAAATGTGTGCAGGTGGCAGTCTATCATTAACATCTATCGAAGCGCGTTTCGGCGTTATGAAAACGCCTTCTTCAGAACAAAGCCACTGATTATACTCATTATATGGAGTTAGATCACGGAAGTGTATAGTTCACTTATTTGAATAGAAGAACGGACTTTACGATTGGTCCAATTGTTCTTTCTAAGCGTTCTGAAAAAATAGGTAACAATGTACCAAAATGTATACGTTGTATATGTATAGCTAGATTCTTCTGATAAATTGATACACTGAGCTAAATGAACACTTACATGAATTTATGATGATTGTGAGACATTTATGTAGGGTACTCTAATTAAAAAACCACGAAAGTTAAAAGTAGAAGGATGGGATCAACAGCAGGACCTCCAAGATGCAGAAACCTGTTTGGACAAGATTCCTTAGAAAATCATGCTAGCGAAGATTGGAATAGTTCCGTGATCTAACTCCATATAAGAAGTATAATCAGTGGCTTTGTCCTGAAGAAGGCGTTTTCATTACGCCGAAACGCGCGTCAATAGATGTTAATGATAAAGACTGCCACCTGCACACATTTGTGTATATTGTATTAAATAGCAATGAAATGAATGATGAATGTAGAATTAATGTTTTTAAATATATGTTTTTATTTTGAATATTAAATATACCGTATTTTCTACATGATTTTCTTGTCTATTTTTCACCGTTTTATATTGTCTATTTTTGATTTGTATTGATATAATTGCCTAGGAATTTTCTCTCCCTTCCGCCTCTATATGCATATTAGGTACATCACAATGAACTCGCCCCCAAGAAGAACACAATATAAACTGGATCAATACACAAGTCACAGTGAACTTTCCCGTCACAGTGTTAGCCCGCCTTTGTGGAAGTCCAGCACGGATAAAGGTACTTGGGTAGAGAGCTAGTGTCAAAATGCTACCCGGAGTCAATAACAGAAAGCTGACGGCCAATGACAGGCCATGATAGGCCACTCTGTGGTAAGTACCATGGGAAGCTCTAGGACAGAATAACAGGTAAAGACCTAGAGTCTTAAATGCTCCAGGGCCTTAAACAGGCTGGCTTCCGGTAAGGGGGCAAAAATCATGATGGCCCCCGGATAGGAGTGTAGGGAGGGAGTGTAGAAAGAGGCCAAGATAAGATGTAGACAGAGAGAACGGGAGGTCCAGCAGAGACAATGTTGTGTATGAAATGACGCGCCAATAAATCAATGCACATAGAACACAAATCCCAGAGAAACATAGGTTGGAGGTTCATGAAGAAAAGGGTAGGGAACCTGTGACAATCATCAGACCAATTCCAAGGGTCCCTTCCTTTCCTCCTTGGAAAGATGTTGTAATACATTCTGGAAATGCTGCTCCCCCTACACCTCTGTGTGTGAACAAGACCGCTAGTCAATTAAAACGCGTCATGCAGGGTTTATGACAGAAGAAATACCCTTTTGCCCTCACACCACTTTGTTGTTTACTGCCTGAGAGCGCGCTGGAGGACTGAATGATATGATATGAGTGAGTGATATATATATATATATATATATATATATATATATATATATATATATATATATATATATATATATATATATAATCCTGTAAAAACAATGGTTACCAGGAGTTACACACCCACTCACTGATTCAGATATACACATTCATCCACTAGCTCACCCATACTGCCACTCATACACCCACTCACTCACTAATACAGACATTGACATATCCAATCATACACCCATACAGGCACTCACACACTAACAGAGTCAACCATAGAGCTACTCACACACCTAGACACTCACCCATACAGTCAATCACACAGCCACTTACGCCCCACAACAGTTACACACATCCACTTACTTACTCATACAAATAGTAACATATGCTCACTCACGTATATAGTTAGTGACAGAAGCACACACTCATCCATATAGCCACTCTCAAATTCACTCACTCACCCATAGTCACTCATATACCCCGTCACTCACCTATACTGCCTTTCACATACCCAGTTACTCACCCATATTGCTACATGGACTAAATCACTGACACAGACATGCAGACACTCATTCACCCATACAGGCAGTCCCACACCTCTTCACCCACACACACAGATACCCAGAGCAACATAGAGGTAGTGAGACAATCAATCACCCATATAGACATTCATGTACCCACTAACACACTCTTACACCCACTTAGACAACAACTGACAGATACACTCATTTACATAACCAGCCATGTACCTATACATTCACTGAGACACCGAATCACTCACTTATACAGTCAGCCATGCACCCACTGATTCACCAAATACACCTTATTATATGTCATCACTGGTGCCATTTTAGATGTCATCAATGATGTCATCAGTGATGCCACTGACCATGTCATGAGTGATGAAATATGTGAGGGCATAAGCAGTGCATTGTGGGGGCACGAATTATACTTAACTCAGGTAACTATAATGACTGAATTTATCTGGTTTTATATGAGTAAAATCTGACCCTAACTATAATGTCCCTGTGACCTTTGTTTTTTTGTGTGAATTTCTAAGGTTTTTTAACTAGCAGTCAGGCTTGCAGAGTGGTAGAGAAAGAGGGGCATGGCCTCCAATCAGCTGTCAGGAATGCCACTGTGCAGGACTTACAGGAGGGTTTCTTGGCCCCCAAGCGCCCTCTGGAGGCTAAGGGACTTTATCCCCCACTGGTACTGCGCCAGGAGACATGTTTACAGAGTGGTGGAGAAAGGGGGCGTGGCCTCTGACAACTTCTCAGCAATCCTGCTCTATGGGACTTAGTGAAGGTAGCAGAAGGGGAAGTTGGCCCCCAAGGAAGTCTTTGGGGGGCAACTACCCCTCCTATTACCTTCAGTAAGTCCCACACAGCAGGACTGCAAACGCGGCTTGTGGTGCACTACTAGTCGGGGGCATGAAGTCCACTTTACTCCTGGAGGACCTTGGGGGCCAAGAAGCCCTCCTGGTACCTCCTTTAAGTCCTACACAGCAGGATTCCTGAAAACTGGTCAGAGGCCCAGCCCACCTATCTTCACCACTCTGCAAACACGACTACTAGTTAAAAAAACATAGACATTCACTGAAAAAAACAAAGGTTACAGGGGCTATAGTTACAGAGATGTTATAATTAGGGTTAGGTTTCACTCGTACAAAACCAGAGAAATTCAGCAGTAATAGTTAGTTGAGCTAACTATATATCACCCCACCTCAATGCACTGCTTATGACCTTCCATATTACATCTCTCATGACATGGTCAGTGACATCACTGATGACATCTCAAAGGACAATACTGATAACATCACCGATGACATCATCCACACAATTTCTGATGCACCCACTCACACCCCTAAATGATCTTTCATACACACAGTCCAACTTCCACACTGCCATTCTCAAAACCAATGACACACCCATACCAGTACTTACACACCCACTCACTGATTCATAGGTCTACACACATCCACTCAGTCACCCATACAGCCACTCATAATTCAACGTACTTGCTAATCCAGCCACTGATATATCCACTGATATATCCACTCATACACCCATACAGCCACTCACACACTGCTAGTCTGCCATAGAGCTACTCAAACACATACTCACTCATCCAGAGTCAGTCACACAATTAATTACCAAAACAGTTATACACACACCTACTCACTTATTCCTACAGATACTAATCCAGACTCACCTATACAATCACTCACACAAGCACATACTCACCCATACAGCCACTCTCACAATCACTCACTCACACATACAGTCACTCAAACACTCCAGCACTCACCTTTATTGCCTTTCACATATGCAGTTCCTTACCAATAAACCACTGACACATGCACTCAGTCACCAACATAACCATACACATTTTCACTCATCCATAAAGCCCCTGACAGATGCACTCATTAACCCTTACAAACCCTTACGGCGCCTGACTCACCCACTCATTCATCCATACCGGCAGTCATCAACACCCTCACCCACCTACTCAGACACATACTGATACTCGGACAAAAAATCAAGAACCCATTCAGCAACTTACACACCAAATAACATACTGATACAGACATTCACACAACCAGTCCCTCACCCATATATAAACTGACACACCTAATCACTCACTTATACAGTCAGTTGCACAACCACTAAATCATTCATAAAGGCACTCATACACTCCTGGATTCACCAATACACCTTGGTATATGTACTTAACATTCATAAACTGTTTAAAAACAGTCAATGGATGATGTCATCAGTGATGTCATCAGTGATGTCACTGACCATAACATGAGTAATGTAATAAGTGAGGTCATAAGCAGTGCACTGCGGTGGCACTCGTTACTAGACCTGCTGAATTTCTCTGGTTTTGTACAAGTGAACCAGGAGCCTAGCTATAACGGCTGTGTAACCTTTGTTATAATAAATACACACACACACACACACACACATTACACTGGAAAAAACCAAAGGTAAAAGTAACATTATAATTAGGTGAAATGTTCAGTAACAATGCAACATTTTAAACTTTAAAAAACACAGAAATTCCCAGGTTGTAGTTATCTCAAGTAACTATAACTCACCGCCCCCCCCCCGCCCCCTCCATGAGCCTAATAAGGCCAAGGGACCCCCTCCCCTGGAGCTGAAATATAAATAAAAGAGGAGGGGGGGGCGCCCCGTGCACCTCCCCAAGCGTTTATAGGCCCCGGAGACCACCCCCCCAAAGGGCCATCTCTTCTTGGAGGCCCCCTTCCAAAGACTATTTTAACCCAGAGGACCCCATTCCCCAAGGCCATTTTTTTAACCCCTACACCAGTATCAA